>NC_081411.1:600024199-600725122 GCF_030272615.1 Cryptomeria japonica | reverse complement strand
GATGATGTGGCACAAACCGCGTGAAGTGTTTGAGTAATGTTTTGGCGCGTTTAAATAGCAAATTTCTTGGGAATGTGCAAAGTGCTTAGAGGAGTGTTCTAAGGGTTTGACTTTGTATCAAATCGAGATACAATGATCATTCAACGATTGTAATTGATTTATAATTGATCGTAATGATCCATATGATGATCAATGATGATCTATAATGAGTTGTAAAAGATCTTTGATGATCTATGTTGTAAATCTTAGGGTTTTGTAACCGGTTAAGTTGCAAAGGCTATTTAGGTCAGTAGAGTTGATGTTTGATGTGTTGGTGGTTTTGAGAATAGTGTGAAGCTGAACCAGAGTATGAGATCTGCCAGAGAGTAGCAGATTTGGATCAATAATTGGATCTAATCAAGAAAGCAGTTAAGTGCTATACCTAGATCATTCATTGTTATTCTCTAACAATTGCAGTAGTCAAAATCCCTTAACCGGGTAGCTCAACATTTGAGTGTTAAATCCTCTTGTGAGATTGATCGTAACAGATCAAAGCTCTCAACAGGGATCATCATCTAAATCCATTAACTGGGTGACTCCTAACAGGGGCATCTTTGTAAGCTTCTAACTGAGCTAGGCTCCTATCAAGGCGCATTCCGAAAGAGTGCACAATTTTTGTGGGTACCGATTCCCACCATGGTTTTTTCCTATTTGGGTTTCCAAGTGAAAAACATGGTGTTCATATGGTGAATGTTTTTATTTGTTGTTATGTTTTACTTTCAGTTTATGCATGTTGATGAACACTTAATGAGTAGTTTTGATAAACTAGTTTAACAGTTGGTTATCAGTGATTACCGGTAATGGCAAAGAGTTTATTACTGCTTTATGATTGATTTGGTGAAGTTTTAAAATTTCAGGTTTTAAGTTTGATATTGTTGTTAATACTAATTCACCCCCCCTCTCAGTATTAACTGAATCCTCTAAGATTAACATAGTCAAAAAACATAACGAATGCTACCAACAATCTCTAGTAGATAGAGCACAGCATACACTTCCATCATAAAAGGGCTGACTCATATGGTCAACACATAACCATACTAACAACAATATCCAACATCATATGACAATCACACATCAATATTGAATACACAAGTTGAGGGTTGACATCAATGATGACACCAAGTCATCAATAACAAAAATTGCCAATAGAGACAACTCCATTGTTATAGGTGAGATATGTTTTTAAACATGCAATATGTAGTCTCAAACTAATAATAATTTCTTGCACACCGAATGGGAGTAATTTAATAACACTTGCATCATTTAGTTGAGAAAATTGGTTCTATTCTTAGTAGGTTTTAGTTATTGGAGACATTCTACAAGCACCTAGTGAGTCTGAAGTTTCTTAGTTTCAAGATGGTGTTGATTATTCATGCCAAAGAGACAAACAAGATCATCCTCAAAAGGTAAGTGTTTTAATTTGTTGGAATTTCATTTATCTTCATCAAAATTGAAAAAAACATAACAGGCAACACACACCCTATTCAATAACTCCTCTAAGAGTACAATTTATACCTACTTCTAGAGGGCTCTCCTAGAAAAACATTTGACTATTCCATATCCCTTCTATGTTTGTTAAAAAGAATCAAGCTTTTATCATTTTTATGGAGGAAGTCCTCTTGTCATTGCTAATCATAATGACATTCTAGTAGCTTCCTTGAAAATTATACCTTATTTTATTCGTGAGAATGCTACTACTCCCATAATTTTTTGGGGAATTTGCCAATATAGTCTCAATCCATAATATTATAGAAGATAATGTAGCTATTAAACTCTTTGTCTCTTCCCAAAAAGGCGATACATTAAAATGGTATAGGGGGTTGCTATCAAACTCAATACATAACTAGGATGAATTAGGTGATAATTTGTAAACAATTTATAAATGAGAGTGTGATCATCTATAACTAGTGGAATAACTAATTACTATCAAGAGACACCCTAACGAATTCATGGGAGATTTTAACTTTACATTTTAAAAGATCTAGGATAAATTCCATTTTCAATCCTTCTTCAAATAGTTTATTCTTGTATCACTTGATGTATTTAAATAATGATATGGTTGTCATGATAATATAGTTAATGACAAGAACAACCTTGTTTGATGCTTATGATATAGCTATAAAAGTTGAAAACCGACATAATACAAATTGGGAAAATAGCTCAAATACCTACAATAACTTTGTTTCTTGAGATCACACCTACTCAACCAACCTTGGAACCTCTCCCTATAGAAACTACCCAACCAACCCCTCTTGTTACCACTTCCAATTAGTTGCATGAAGTCAAATCCTTGTTACTATTTTTTTGGAATGCATTAGTGGCTTTGATAAGGAAACAAGTCCAACTTAATAGATTGTATTATCCCTTTAACCAATCATATCATCCCAATAGGCAACCTTATCAATGGAATGTTCAAGAAAAAAGTCAAATTAGTTATCTTAGTCCTTTCAAAACCTTAAACTTAGCTACTACAATCTCTTCAAAAGCCATTATTTTTTATTGTATAAGTAGGGAAGGGCCCTAATCCCAACAATTAAAAAGACAAATAGCAAAAAGGTAGGCCAAAATAGCCCAAACCAGACCTAACTTAAAATATACTAAAAACAATTAGTAAGAAACTATAGAAAGACATGCAAGATAAGAGTTTTATAACCATAATAATAACTATAGACATATAAAAATGACTATATTCCTAAATGAATATTTTATGTTCATTTATCTATATAATTAAATCTAATTTAATTAAATTATCCACATTCCTCTATTTAATTAAGTAAATTACTCAATTTATTTAATTAAATTCAGTTAACCCCTTTTAGGTCATTTAATTGAATAAATCAATTTATTTATTTTAAATCTATTCTTCTAAACCTTTTAATTAAATTTACATTTAATTAAATAGGGAATCCCAATTAAATAAATCTAACTTATTTAAAAACCTCCACTTGCAACCAAATTAAAATAAAACAATTTATTTTAATTAAACCCACTATCCCTCACCCACTTGCATTTTCCTACATCTCCCACTTGCATCCTAAACCCTCTTCTAGATTCTTCTAATCACTTCTAAATTAGCCTAACCCATCTCCTAAATATTGTCACATCCCTAAGCAAGAGGAAGTCACTTCTCAAATCCTCAAAGTCTTTGATAACCATTAAAGGCTTCAAGTCTCCAACAACTTTATCTTCTAAACCATTAATGGTTAACTCAACCCTCCAGCATGATTAAAGACTTTCTCTAAACTCAACCTCCATGTAACCCAAGGGTCTCATCAATCATTTATTGCTTTGACCATGGTTAGTCCTTAATCCTTTGCACAAGAGTTTATCCTTTGGGTAAAACCTTTATCCATTGGATAACCCTAACCTAAACTTAACCCTTACCTCTTAAGGTAACCATGAGGTCTTATCAAGCATTTAATGCTTCCTACCTTTCTTCTCAACCCAACCTTATGTTGACAATTGTCACCATTTCATTGGTACAAATTGCAAACATGGATTCCCAACTTTTAAACTCAACCCTTGATTAACTCTTTCAATCCTAGCCATCCATTGCCCTATTTTTGCTATAAACAGAGCTCTCCATCCTCCATTTTCAAAGAATCCAAGTCTTTAGCATCATACTTATAATCAAATCTATCCAAGCTTTAATATCTCATTTATGCTCATCATTTAGCCTCTCTTTTAAATAGGAATTAATCTAAATATGCATGTTTAGAGTATTTTCCTTATCATTTAGCTTAATCATAGACTAGTATATCATGCTAGGATAGTCTTGCTACTAATCTTGTCATCTTATAATCTAGTTTATTGCATTTGTAAGATCATGCATAGCTTAGGATGCATTTCATAATAAAATAAAATCAAAGCATCTCTCATTCTTGCATTTGTCATCCCTAAACCACTTTGCTCAGTGATCTAAGAGAAAAGACATTGGTATGAGGGACCTTGTGAGATAGAGAACCATGGAACCAACCTTGGGAAGCTGAGTCATCCTTCGTGACTCCATAGCTTGCACCAAGAAGTCTTGTGGGTGTGTGGACAAGGCTCCTTAGGCTTCATTTTTCACATTTTAAGTTCTATCGAGCCACTTTTCCTGCACACATTTCAGGCGCCCACCGTGGGGCCCGACCCCATATATCAAATTGGTTTTTGAATTTAACCATTTTTGCAGATCCGCAGGAAATAAGAATCAGCGCGTGAGAAACATTCCCTGGTGCATCTGGTTAACATTCTAGTGCATCTCGCTTTTTGTTTAGCATGTGGGGTCTATTTGATAGTGCGTGTAGTCTTTACTATAGCGCATTATCCCACCAACATTTTCCTGTAGGTCTTAGCACGGGAGAAAAATAGAGCAGCGCATCCGGAAACCATCTCATCTTGTAGCACATCACTGTTATATTGTAGCGTGTATAGTTTGTTATGTAGCACATCACAAACAAATACAAAAACCAAAAATTGTAACCAAACTTAAA
Organism: Cryptomeria japonica; assembly: GCF_030272615.1. Taxonomy (NCBI): domain Eukaryota; kingdom Viridiplantae; phylum Streptophyta; class Pinopsida; order Cupressales; family Cupressaceae; genus Cryptomeria; species Cryptomeria japonica. The sequence continues at coordinate 600,720,608 of NC_081411.1, read as the reverse complement.
TTTAGACTTGTAGAAGTCCACAAGATTCAAAAAATTTCTAATGGTTTGATTGACATTTTGCAGGGTTTTGACATTTTCTTGCAGAGGGAGCTTAGTTCTATTTACAGAATTACAAAGAATTTTTTATTTTTTTTACTAACTTAGTTAAGTTAGTTAAAATTCGGAATTCTTTTACTTCTGGTTGGATAAAATTGAACTCACCTTATTTTGGGTTGTAAAAAGAACCACAATCAAAAAATCTTTCTTGCTTTCATAGGAGAAAAACTTTCCTTTTTAGACTCTAAAAAGAACAAAACAACCTTTCTTTTTTGCAAAAATAGCTTTAAAAAGAACCTCACCATCCTTTGGTGCATAAAAGGATCCATTTTAAATTTTTGCAAGGAAAAAGAATCACATTTAGAAAGTTTTGTTTACAATCAAAGAGGGAAGTTCTTCCCCTTTTTCCGATTTTCTTTTGTTGACCAGGTTCTTTTCAAGATTAGATAATCACTGCTTTGAAGAAATAAAAAAAGAACACCATGTTTTGTGGAGCAACATCTCCATATAGATTTTAGAAAATCACTGAATTGAAAGGATAAAAAGAACAACTTGATTGCCTTGTCTCGAAAGTAGAAGGTATATGCTCTCCTCTTAACTGGGTGATCAAAAAGCCAGACTACTCTTATGCTTTCAGTCATTTAAAAGCATTTACATCCTTTAGCAGGCCTGCCTTCCCAAGGGGTTGAAAAACTCTTAAATCCATTCGTGGCCAGTGTGAAGGGATCGACCTAAGTGGGAAACGACTTTGACACCAAGTGTTCCAACCCACTATAATCAAAAGTGGAAAGTGATGAAAGTCCTTTTCAATGGTTACACGCAGCGATTAGCCTTCCCTGAGTATCCTTGAGATACGTAAAGCTTTTGTTCTAATGGTTGGGAAGCCTCCTAAGGGATTTTATCATTGACGGCCGAACAGGAAGCCTGATTATGAACCTTAGCATAGAAACTTTGAGCCGAATCAGTAACCAGACATTTGTAATATCATAGTGCAAGGGTGGGGAAGAATCTACCCCCAAGATTACTCACCATATATCTCCCAAGATAACTTACTCAAATGTGAAGCAATTCATTTTGAGTTAATTTCTGGCAAAAGGCAAAAAAATGGGTGCCCTCTAGGGGTTGACACAGTTGTTTGAGCTGACGGAGTATCGAGACTAGTGGGCTATGATATTACTTATGACCTTTGAATAAAGAGTCTTCTTGAAATGTATTATTTGTATCCATACATGTTAAAACATTGGGGATTTGAACACATCCTCGCAGAACATACACTCATTGTTAGATTAAGCAAAATGGTTGTCTCTTTGGTGTCGTGCTTTCATTTGTTACTTCGGAAAATCATCTGTCAATACTGAAAAATTCAAAACAAAGATCCAAAAACCATAGAAAACAACCAAATCAATACATCAAGGCAGTCTAGCGCGTAAGAACAGCCTCTTAGCACATGTGAACTATCTTCTAGCGCATTGAAACTGAACTTTAGCGCATCAAGTCTTAATAGTAATGCTTTACTAAGAATCCAAAACCCACAGTTGTAACTCAGCGCATTTTAAGAACAGTCTAGCGTGTGGAAGCATCAGCTTAGCGCGTGGGAGTCAAACACTAGTGCATAGAGCTGATCAGTTAGCGCTTAGCAGGCCCATACTAGCGCATGATCTTTTGAGCAAAATAGAAAGCAAAAATAAACAGTCTAAACCAGTTAGCACGTAGTCGGGGGTAGCCTAGCACGTGTGGTCTTTTCCTAAGTGCATTGAAAACTTTCTGTAGCGCATCTCGTCTCTACTTTAGTGTGTAATAAAAAATAGAAAAACAGGGGGCAGAACAGAGATAAATTTAGAAAATTTTGAAAACATTTTTTAAAACCTCCTTTCATCAGCTTCATTTTCGTCAAAACAGAATGTCAAAAGCAGGGCTTTAAAAGCTATTTCTAAGACAAATTTCTAGTCAAACAAAAGTTTTCCAGTATCCAAAACTGGTTGCACGATAAACATATCTATCCTATCAAAATTAGGAAACATCATCACGGTGATGAATAGGTCCTTTATTATCTCATGGATTTTATCCAGAACACACTTGTTCAAAGCCTCAAGTTGTCAAATCAAGTTTCCATATCGGGAAACTTTATCCATATCATTTGGCACACTTTGTCGTGAGGGGGCATCTAAACCTTCACTTTGATAAAGTAAAACTTGAGTCTTCAAAACAAGATAAATTGAATCCAAAACAATTCAAAAGGAAACCATTAATCACTTATGAATGACTAATCCTCATATTTTGAGAAGAAAGAATATTTATCGTAACACCACGTTGAAGAAACAACAACCAAGTTTTTCCAAATTTGTCAAAAGAAATAAATTCTTATACATCAATCGTCAACTCTTCAAATCTCATCGAACATTTCTTCATCACATCAAACTTTATATCCAGAACAAATCTAACAAATTTGACAAGGAACCTTTAAAGACTAGAGCATATTGTCAAAAATCCGCATTCAGTCAAATCATAAACCGTGGAGAAAAGATCAATCCTGCATTCTTTCCCGATGAGTGCATCACTTACAACATACCCCAATTTGAACCACCAACCCCTGAGCAACACATCAAAAAGGATTTTGTCCCCTTTATCACAGAAAGATTCTACTAGTTTCTTGTTGTTACTCGCTCTCAACAAAACAAACAAAGCAAAATACAATCAGAATCCAGCATGAATCAGAGATTATCAAATCCTTTTGAGCATCCGAGTCTAGAGGACGCCAAAATTTCTGAAGAACTTCTTCAAGAATGCCGAGAGAGTGCTTCATTTCAAAAACTTGCAGAAAGACTCATGGAAAATGACAAGGAAAAATACCTACTCATGCTAACGAGCAAAGGGGTTAAACTTCCTAAAGAATTTGACACAGACATGTTTAGAACAAGATCTCAACAATACGACTATCAAGAATGACAATGAGAAGGTGAAGCACGTGACCCTGAGCAAGATATTCCTGAACAAAACATACAAGAACAAAACACACCAGGGCAAAACATCCCTGAGCAACGCATCCCCAAGCAAAATATATCGTTCCATACACCATTTCAACCCAGGATTAATGCAAGGGAAGAAGTCTTCCCTTGGCAAAACAATGCGCCTTTGGTTGCCCTTACTCAACAAATGCAAATGTTACAAAGACAAATGCAAGACATGCAACAAGGGACAACAGTACAGTATTCACTAAATGAAATTTGTCCTTATCCTTTTGACAGAAGATTGCACATGGTCCCTTTTCCTCCAAACTCAGACATTCCAAAATTTGACAAATACGATGGGAAAAGCGATCCTCGTGATCATGTTCGAGAATTCTGCACCATGGGTCTTGAATTTTCTCATGATGACACCTATCTGATGAGGTTATTCCCACAAAGTTTGGGAGGAAAAACAATGGAATGGTTATCCAAAATCACACCTCCTGTCAGATCATTTGATGAACTAGTCAACAAATTCATAACTCAATATTCTTATAACATTCAACATGCTATTACTATGCTAGACGTCTGTAACACCAAATAGAAAAACAATGAAACATTCATGGTATTCCTTCAACGTTGGCGACGTATGATTTCACGATATCCTTGAGATATTCCTGAAAAGCAGAAAATGGAAATTTTCATTGACAACTTGAATGGTGAGATGAGTTACAAGCTCAAATTCCAATGCATACCATCTTTTGCTAAACTGATTGAAAATGAAATTCAAGTAGAAGAAGCATGTGTCAAGAAAGGAACGCTCAAATTCTTCAAAGAAGGAACAGGTTCATCAAACTACAATAACCAAAATAACAACAACTTAGACAAATCTAGATTCTGGACCAGAAATAAGAACAATGGAAACAAAGGAGGCAATGAACCACATGATCCAAAACCTAAACAACCTGTGCTTGCCTTATCAGGAAATCCTCAAGCTACAAAGAACCCCAAAGGTGCTAACCCAGACACTAACACATACACACCAAATACCAATCAAGGTCAACCCAACCTAAACAACACCAACAATTCTCAAAACAATCACACAAATCAAGGACCTAATAACAATTCATGAGGTAGCACCAACAATTTCCAAAAACATGTCTACACACCTCTGGGACAATCACTGGAGTCAGCATTCAGAGAACTCCTGGCAAACAAAATTATCTCTTTACCACCAATCAGGAACTATGAACCACAAATCAAACCACCTTGGTGGAATGACTCACACTTTTGTGATTTTCATCGAAACAAAGGTCATCAAACAAATGATTGTATGAGACTGAAAAACATTGTTCAGGACATGATTGATAGAGGTGATTTAATGGTCGATGGTCTCAAGACAAATGGTGACCATGGAGCCTTTAAGAATCCTCTTCCAAACTACAACAAGGATGGAGCTTCCACCTCGAATGATACACGTGGAGCTCGTATCAATCACATCTACAATAACACCATCAATCATATATCAGCTGAAGACAATCAAGTCAATGTCATCACAATCCGAGATCAACGTGATCATAAATCTGTCAACGTAACAACAAGAGCTAAAAAATATGTCTTGAAAGGACATACATCAACAACAAACGCTATACCCAAAATTCAATATGATCTAGTCAGCCAACTGTGCAAAACTCCTTCTCAAATATCTATACTGGAATTATTAAAACTTTCACCAAAACACAAAGACATATTGGAGCAAGTCTTATTAGAAACAAATGTACCTCAAGATCTGGATGCTGACAAATTCTAAGCCATGGTCGCTCATATGACAAGGCCTCATAATCTCACTTTTTTGGAGCATGATAATATCTCACTAAGTCATCCACATAACACTCCTCTCCATATTGAAGTCATCGTCTATAAACACCGAGTGAAATGAGTATTGATAGATGGAGGAGCTGGGCTTAATATATGTATCTTTAAACTTATTCGTGCATTAGGCTTCTCAGAGGAGTCTATTGATCCACGCAAAAAGATCACTATAGAGGCATATGATGATGAAGAAAGATCCTCTAAAGGAACAGTGGTGTTGTCGATTGAAGTCAAACCAATACAAAGAGATACTATGTGCCAGGTCTTAGACATAGACCTCACATACAATATCTTATTGGGTCGACCCTAGATACATGAAATGCAAGAAGTACCCTCCACATATCACCAACGTGTCAAATTCCCCTATAATGGGCAAGAGGTTTCTATATCTGCTAATCACAATCCATTTCAACATTGTAATGCAATGGGGGCAGCCCAAGATAGTTTGGTTCCGCATAATAGAGAGAAATAGAATCCCTCAGCATCAGATCTTCAACAAGAGAAGTCTAAATCACTACCTAGAGATTTCAAGCAGAAATTGAAAATCAGAGAACAAGGCATGGGAGAATACTCTTTGGAACCCATGTGTTTGACCAGCTTACCCACATCACCTAGATCTCATGGATTACCTACAACATCAACACATCAAGCAACTCAGCCCATCACCAATTTCGATGGCACATTCATCCAACTTGGCACTCTAGCACATGAATCAGAGGAAAAGGACATCCTTAGCTGGTTATATAAAGATGAAGAAGAAGAAGATAGAACAACTACTATAGAAATAGCTATACTAATACACCTATATGGAAAAGGTTACTTAATCATGCAACAAATGGGATACAATGGCAAAGGACCTATTGGTAAGCGTCAGGAAGGTGTCACAGAACCATTGGATCCTCCTTCACAATTTAGTAAACACAAAAAAGGATTGGGCTTTGAATTCACTCTACTACCAAAGAAAATACCACACAAATATCACAAACCTCAGTGGAAAGCAAAGAAGAAGTACAAAGAAGAATCCTGGCAAGAAGCACTATTTGAGTCAGTAGAGACAATCCGTAAGGAATGTGAACATCAAGAAAAGAAGCAACATCAAGAGAAGCCCATCATTCACAAGAAGGCAACATCTACAGTAGTAGCTTATATTCATGAACAAATATCCAACAAAGTAGAAGCACCTCAGGGCAACATCATTCCTCCCCGGGAAGAAACAGTATACGAACAAATGCAAAAAATAGAAGTAGGATCTGACGCAGAATCAGAAAAAGCCAGTAGAATAGTATCAATTATCAAAGATCTATTTTCGCCATTCAACATACTTGTTTACAGCACTGAAAAGATCTAGGATGATAACTCTGAGATAGATTCCAATGAATATGAATGGGGTAGCTACTCAAATGCTACTGAAAATACCGCTGAAAATACTAATTCTATATCCCTTTCTCAAGAAGAACATAGCACAGAAATTAGACTACTTGAATTTGCACCACAGAATATCTATGATGCTAAGGAAAGCGAGCAGAAACATTATGAACAAGTCTATACGGAGGATGATACCATCGAAGACCTCGACGGAATCCTGGACTTCTTTAACACCCGAACTAATCACAATGAAACCTCTATCCTGACACTTACTGCAGCAGAACTTGATCCACCAAAAGATTCCTTACCACTTGTCTTTCCTGACCTCATCGACTGGGACAAACCTGAAGTACATGATATACCAATTTTCCCAAACGATGAATCTATTATTCACTACCTATATACCATTAACCCAGAAACAGACTCTACCAGTAAACAAAGTAACGATGTCTGCAACCAAGGGAGTGCCAAGTTTCTCAGTCGCAAAAATAAACCAAATAAAGGATCTGATGCTGAAAACCAGTCAATGGCAGCTCTAGATCACAAAAAAGTAAAAATAAAGGACGCATCTGAGGGTGGAAATCTTTTTAAGGCACCTAAAGATGGGAGACTTGACACTCTTTCTGAACATTTTCATGAGCGATCACCCATATTGATTGAGCCCACTCAATCAATCAACATTGGTACTACAGAAGCAGCCAAAAATATACACCTTGCAAAATCTCTGACAGAAGCAGAAAGGTCAGAATTTATCAATCTTTTTAAAGAAAAGCAAATCAACTTTGCTTGGGCATATGCAGATATGCCCGGGATTGATCCACAATTAATCATGCATCACTTGTCTATGGCTCCAGGAGCTAAACCAGTTAAGCAAAAAGTGCGAAAGATGAATCCACATGTGGCACTCATGGTCAAGGTTGAACTAAAGAAACTATTAGATGTCAGATTCATTTGAACCATCGACTATGCAGAATGGATTTCCAACATTGTACCAGTTTCAAAACCAGATGGCAGTATCAGAATATGCATAGATTTTAGAGATGTCAACAACGCCTGTCCAAAGGATGACTTTCCTTTACCAAGTATTGACATCATTGTAGACCTCACAGCAAGCCATGCAATGTTATCACTAATGGATGGTTTTTCAGGATATAACCAAATCAAGATCGCTCCAAAGGATCAAGATAAAACAACATTTACCTGTCCTTGGGGAACATACTGTTGGAATGTCATGCCTTTTGGCTTAAAGAATGTAGGGGCAGCTTATCAACGAGCAATGACAACAATCTTTCATGATATGATGCATAGCTTCATGGAAGACTATGTGGAAGATGTACTAGCTAAATCCTTCACCAAAGCAAAACACCTAAGCATCTTAGCAAAGATTTTTGATCGATTGGAGAAATTCCAAGTCAGGTTCAACCTTAAGAAGTGTGTCTTCGGGGTTACATCAGACAAGTTACTAGGCTACATAGTCTCAGCTAAGGGTATTGAAGTAGATCCAGTAAAAGTACAAGCCATCATGGAGATGTCACCGCCAAAGAACATCAGCCAACTCAGATCTCTACAAGGACGGCTCCAATCAATTAGGCGATTCATCGCTCAATTAGCAGATAAAAGCCTACCATTCAATCATTTGTTACATAAAAATGTACTATTCAGATGGGAAGCCAAATGTGCACAATCTTTCTATCAAATCCAACAGTATCTGATGAACCCACCAGTTCTAGTACCACCAATAGTAGGGAAGCCACTCATTCTCTACATTTCCACAATAGATATATCACTAGGGGCACCGTTAGCACAAGAAGATCAACAAGGAAAGGAACGAGCAATATACTACATCAGCAAGACATTGAATGGCTATGAGCTAAATTACACCTTTATTGAGAAAGCCTGTTTAGCTGTGGTCTTCGCCTCTCAAAAATTCCGCCACTACATGCTAGCTCACACAATTAAGCTAGTTGCAAATATTGATCCTCTCAAATATTTACTCAGCAAGGCAGCTCTTACAAATCGATTGGCTAAATGGGTCATGATTCTCAGTGAATTTGATATCCACTATATGGAGCGAAGAGATATCAAGGGACAAGTAATTGCAGATCAACTAGCAGAAGCACCACTACCAAGAAAACAAACTATGGAGATTGAATTTCCAGACAGGGACATTCTTGCTATCTCTACCAAACAATGGACCCTATACTTTGACGGATCCTACACACAACATGGTTCAGGTGCTGGCATTCTATTCATTACTCCTGAAGGACACACTATACCAAGATCATATAGGCTTATGTTCCCATGCACAAATAATGTGGCTGAATATGAGGCATTGGTTATAGGCATCAAAATGGCCGTAGAATGGAAAATCATAGAGTTAAAGGTCTACAGAGAGTCACAATTAGTCGTCAATCAAATCAATAATGACTATTAGACAAAGGATGACAAGCTGCTACCCTATAAGCAAATGGTGGATGACTTCAAACAATATTTTGCACACATCACCTTCGAGCAAATACCAAGATTGAACAACAAAGAAGATGATGAAATGGCTACTATCACTTCATTACTACAAATTCCAGCACAACAGAGTTGTTACGAGTTTCTGGTAAAGAAACTGTTCTCCCCAGCCTATGACCACTCGGAATCCCAGGTTATCTATGCCTTAACTGGTTTAGACTCCCCCTTATATGAAATGATATATGAGTATCTTAAGACCAATATCCTACCCATTGACTTGTCCCGAAACCAAAAGCGTAACTTTATCTGACAAGCTTCCCGTTATACCCTTACTGCTGATAATTTGTACCATCGAGGTCTAGATGGTACTCTTCTGCATTGCCTTGATTGTAATGAATCTGACTCCGCTTTACATGAGCTTCACGAAGGTATATATGGTACACATTCCAGTGGTACTACTCTTGCTAAAAAGCTTCTAAGGATGGGATACTACTGGCCTACAAATGGAAAAAGATTCTTATCACTTTGCAAAAAAGTGTCCTAAATGCCACATCCATGGCAATCTTATACATGCACCAGCACAGGAACTGCAGCCATTCACAACATCCTGGCCCTTTTGTCAATGGGGACTAGATTTAGTCGACAAAATTCATCCTTCCTCTTCAAATGGACACAAGTTCGTTATAACTGCAATAGAATACTTTACCAAATGGATCGAAGCAGTCCCCATGACTACAGTGACTAGGAAACATATTGCCTCTTTTATCCTTAAATATTTGATCTACAGATATGGCATCCCGAGTTCTATCATCACTGATAATGGACGACCTTTCAAAAACCAAGATGTCCACCTTTCAAAAACCAAGATGTCCAAGAACTATGTGAAAAATTCAAAATCCAACATCATTTCTCTACACCATACTACCCACAGGGGAATGGTCAGGCAGAAGCATCCAACAAGACAATATTGAAAATCCTAAAGAAAACAGTGAATGATGCAGGCAAAGATTGGCATGTACAACTCAATCTAGCACTTTGGGTATATAGAACTAGCATTCGCACACCTACAGGAGCTACGCCATACTCATTGGTATATGGATCAAAAGCTATTTTACCCCTGGAGGTAGAAATTTCATCTCTCAGAGTCTCTCTAAAAGGCTTAATCCCAGATGAAGAGTATCAAGTTAATCGGCTGCAAGAACTTGAACTATTAGATGAAAGATGCCAGCGTGCTTATACTCATCTCAAAGCATATTAGAAATGCATGTGCAGAAGCTACAACCACAAAGTCATTCCCTGGATTTTTAAAGTTGGATTTTTAAAGAAAGGGAAATTTGAACCTAATTGGTTAGGTCCCTATGTCATCATATCAGTCTATGGATTAGGTGTTTATCAGCTAATAACCTCAGAAGGAGATGTGCTCGATGAACCAACTAACAACATCCATCTGAAGAAATACTACACTTGAGTAGTCTAATACATGGAAAAAGTCAAAAAAATAAAAAAAATAAAGAAAAAGCAAATAAAAAGGTACAATAAAAGCAACTGGTGAAAACCTGGTAATAGGCGCTATTGTGAAAGAACAACTCATCTATCTATATCCATATCCTTATCTCTGCAGTAAAGCACTATCGGCCATCGCCCGACATTTTATCATAAATATCCATTCAGGACATACTTAGCGTAGTCACTATCCTAATTTATCCATCTAGCATTTCACCACATCTCACCATGGCTTGGTAATCACTGTACATACCCGAATCAAGAGGTACACTTAGCTAGGGGCAATAACCGTCTAAAACTTACAGCATGTTCAAACCATCAAAACTACTTGCAAAACTTAGAACATCATATCCAACAACCAAAGGCTCACACAAATCACAAAGCAAAACATTGATCGATCAAACAAAGAATCACAAAAGAAATACGATGGATGATTTTCTGAAGTATCACATGTTGCATTTTGCATAAAGTTTTGACTATTCTTGCATTTAAACTTTTTGAATTATTGGATTATCTATATTTTCTCCACCATGCTTGAAAGCTAGAGAAACATCGGGAAACTCCAATATCTTTTTAGTCTTTTGTCTGTGAGGCGATCACTTCTATTGTACGAAGACTTGTCTTGAGATGTGATTCAACGAATATCACTAAAGACATGATTCCACTTTGCACATACAAATGGTTTAATCTTGTATGTCTATACACAATCTGCACTCAGGTCGTCCTAGTTCAATTATACCTTGACGCTTGTGCTATCTTGCAAAAACAAACATCATGTAAATTTTTCTCAGGTCATCATGGTTCAATTATACCATTATGCTTGTATAAATTTCCAACATATCCCAAGATCAATCAAAGCTCAATGATGATATATATATCAAAAGAAAATAACATGTGGCTATATCAGGATGACAAATACAGAAAGAGGATGCTCAAAAACAATTCGTTGCATATCATTTTACAATTAGTTGCATATCATTTTATAATTAGTTCCATATCATTTACAATTAGTTGCATATCATTATCATATCATACATCTCATTTTTAAGATACATCTCATAAATCAAACATCATAAATCATGTTCATCACATCTGAATCAATCTATCTAAGCATTACATCATCAGCAATAGAAGCATTAACATCATATAGACAACATTATCCATAACACATCACATAAGGATCAAAGAAAATGGTGTCATATATATCTCAACAAATGATAAATATACAATATTTGTCATGTCTATACCCAGTACAACAAAAACAATGATCAAAAATACAATGGAGACAACGTCTCTCAAGAGTGACTATCTTCTAAAGGAGATGGTCTCGACACAGATTTCCCAGCCCCTGGATCTCCAAGTAGATCCTGTCTATGAGGCCCCATCACGCCTTTGCTCTCTGACTGTGAACCAGTCTCTCAAGATCGACTCGATCTCGACTGTGTGAAACTCTACACTCGACGCTCCCTAGGCACCACATCCTCATAATGGTGTCGGAAGTACTCCACCTCCTTGGCTCTCAAAGCTAGCTCTCTCAAGGTGTCTCTCATCGGACCACCTGCTGCCACTCTCTACAAACTCCCTGCCAGCTCGATCTAACCGCTCCAAAACAATATCCTGCTCTGTGGTCAGCTGTGTAATCTGGCGTTGTTGTACCAATAACTATGCCTGTAGCTACTGCACTGTCAATTGTAGGGTCCTAATCTGAGCATCCTCTCAATGTGTCGGAACCCGGATCTGAAGGGGTACCTAGGAAGACACACTCCACGTCCTTCCCCATGTCCTTGGTGCTGGTGGAGGTAGCACATCAATCCTCCTCCTTTGAGCTGGTTGTCTCAACTCATCAATCCCTCCTACCACTGCTATCACCTCTCCTACTCTCCCCTCACCCCCTACTCCAATCGCCAAACCTCCTCTCCCTCTATCCATCACAGCTCATCGAACTACTCTCTCCACCCACACCCCTCTATCACCACCATCTCTACCTTTGTCTCCTCTCCTCCCCCGATCTTCTCTCCCTCGTCATCCTCCTCCACCTCCTCCATCATCTCCCTCATCCCCATCTCCACCTCCCTCATCCTCACCACCATCGAAAGTGAGCCGCATCTCTGCTGGATCTGATATCCTCACCATGGCACGAGCTCTGACAATTGGGAAAACTCATCCGTCATACCAGCATCTAGTATCTCAGGGGCGTAGTCCCATATCTGGCCCGCTAACTACACAAACTCCTCTACGGCTACCGCACTGTCAATAGTCGAACCCCAATCCGATATATCCTGCCTCTGGCACGCATATAAACAGGTCCCCTATGGTATCCCAGGTTGATGACCATACTGTCGCAAAACTCTAGTAACCAAAAATCTCTTGATCACAAACGGGGTTAGCCCTATCAAAGATCAGGTCATGAAGACATATGGCATCTCTAGCCCATCCTCAGCCCAAACCTCGCAACCTGTATAAGGCTACCAAATGACCGTATCAATGTCATCTAATACCCTCCTCCAATGCTCAAGTTTGCCCAGCTTCCGCTGGACAACTAACCCCCTTTATCCATATGCGTATGCACACCCAACAGGCCTATCTCTATCCACTAGTGGCCTAGCTGTGGGAATGTGCTCCCAACACCATACCTATAGAAATGTCACGCCAACTGACAAACTGTCATAACCCAAGTATACTACCTTATGTAAGTCCCTATACAAGTGGGCTAGCATAGCCGATCCCCATACGAACCTGCGACCCTGTGTCACCATCTCCTCCAGCACCAATCCCCATCCTACAGATAGTCCCTTTGACCTATAGTTGAGACATAGGAAACCACCTATAAAGCCTGCCAGTACCGATGGAAGAGGCGCATAGTCCAAATCCAAAAACTCCTACCAAGGGATCTCATATCCGCAAACTGTGTCATCATGAAATATCTAGCGAAGTGCCTCTGTCCCGCCCTCCTCTGACTGCTCATAAGGTAATAGTGCACCTACTACAGGTATACGCAAGATCTGGTAACAATCCTCTGGGGTCACCGCCATCTCACCTGTGGAAAAGTGGAAGGTATCTGTGTCACTATGCCATCTCTCTGCCAGCGCTGTAAGTAAACCCCGATTCACAGTAAACCGAGGCATATCTAGTAGGGAAGACAGGCCGCATCTATCAATAATCTCTAGATCGGCCTGTGACAACCGTGGTATCAATGCCCATGGTCTAGGGAACTGCTCACGTGACTGAACCACTCCCAATCACTCCTGTCGAAAAGCAAAACAAGTCCAATATCAGTTTCCTCATCAAAACATAGATATCAAAATCAAAATCACATCAAAAACTTGAAAACTTTGAAAATCTAAATCAATTTCTACATCATATCCATCCATATCAACTTGTAACACAACTCAAGTTTTCAAAAATCATATCAAACTTGTAACACAACTCAAGTTTCCACATCACATCAACTTGTAACACAACTCAAGTTTCCACATCACATCAACTTGTAACACAACTCAAGTTTCCAACCCATATCAACTTGTCAAACAAATCAAGTTCCACAATCATATCCGCTTGTAACACAATTCAAGCTCCACCTATATCAACTCGAAACAATGCAAATCAAATCAATTTCATATCAATTCCACATTAATATCTATAAATAACTTGAAAAAACGCATATCAAGCCAAGTTATATCAGCACTCATATTGGACAACCTATCAAAACCATGACAGCAGGCAAGAAACAAACAATTTACACCTATCCCAGCAAAACTGACCTTATCCTATAAATTTTCCTCATTCACAAATCATCCTATCTCCCAAAACCTACCACATGCACTAACCAAATTTGGCTATGCACTGAAATCCTACTCACACGCTAACCTATTTTCTCCACGCGCTATCCTATCTACCCCACGCGCTAGATTGACTCTATGTGCTATCTGTTTCTTCCAATGCGCCATCTAATCTACCCTAAGCACTAAACCTATCCCATGCGTTAACCTAGCTCGTGTCTGCGCTACCTATCTAACCCTATGCGCTAGGTCAGACCTATGCGCTACTTACCCCTACCCATGCGACCCCCTGTGCACCCAATGTGCTAGGTTTACCCGATACGCTACCCGTTTAACCCTCTACGCTACCCTGTGTCCCTAATGCGCTAATCTACGGCTATGCGCTAACCTAGCAAATCTATGCACTGCCCTAATTTTTCAGATGCTACCCAAAATCTAAAACCCTATGCGCTACAAAAATTTTCGTATGCGCTAACCGATGACCCCTATGCGCTAAAACGAAAAAACCGCATGCCAAAATTGAAAACATGACCAAAAATGACAAAATCAAAAATCAAAAAGGGGTCAAAAAGGTTCACTTACCAGTGGTCCATACACGACAGGCCTCTAATACCTCCGAACGCGCTCGAACCGATGCGTAGAATACGAAATAGACATTTTGTCTTCTCTCCAAAAGTTTCTCTCTCCAAGGTCAACAAGCACAAATGAGACAAAACAATGCACTTTTCCCCTTTTATAGGGTAAAATAAAATTAGGGTTAGGGGATTGAGCATGTAATTCACTCGTGGTCTTCCTCGTACCCTTGCACACATCAATATTGGGAGATGAATCAATTTTATCATTCCACAGCCAAAATTTTACAATGTAAACACAATTATCAAATCAAATCAAATTTCCCAAATTTTGATTCATCTCCCGAGGGGGCATTATCAAACATCGTTTATCAAATCTAGGGCATCACACATCAAATCTAGGGCATGACATGAAAATCTAAAAACAACATTGATCATAATCAAATTTTAGCGACATGTCATTTTCTTTGAATTAACATGTGCACACATGTCACTTCAAAGAGGGGCAAAATGTAGACGTATAAAAATGACTATATTCCTAAATGAATATTTTATGTTCATTTCTCTATTTAATTAAATATAATTTAATTAAATTATCCACATTCCTCTATTTAATTAAATAAATTACTCAATTTATTTAATTAAATTTAATTAACCCCTTTTAGGTCATTTAATTGAATAAATCATTTTATTTAATTAAATCTATTCTTCTAAACCTTTTAATTAAATTTACATTTAATTAAATAGGGAATCCCAATTAAATAAATCTAATTTATTTAAAAACCTCCACTTGCAACCAAATTAAAATAAAACAATTTATTTTAATTAAACCTATTATCCCTCACCCACTTGCATCCTAAACCCTCTTCTAGATTCTTCTAATCACTTCTAAATTGGCCTAACCCATCTCCTAAATATTGTCACATCCCTAAGCAAGAGGAAGTCACTTCTCAAATCCTCAAAGTCTTTGATAACCATTAAAGGCTTCAAGTCTCCAACAACTTTCTCTTCCAAACCATTAATGGTTAACTCAACCCTCCAGCATGATTAAAGACTTTCTCTAAACTCAACCTCCATGTAACCCAAGGGTCTCATCAAGCATTTATTGCTTTGACCATGGTTAGTCCTGAATCCTTTGCACAAGAGTTTATCCTTTGGGTAAAACCTTTATCCATTGGATAACCCTAACCTAACCTTAACCCTTACCTCTTAAGGTAACCATGAGGTCTTCTCAAGTATTTAATGCTTCCTACCTCTCTTCTCAACCCAACCTTATGTTGACAATTGTCACCATTTCATTGGTGCAAATTACAAACATGGATTCCCAACTTTCAAACTCAACCCTTGATTAACTCTTTCAATCCTAGCCATCCATTGCCCTATTTTTGCTATAAATAGAGCTCTCCATCCTCCATTTTCAAAGAATCCAAGTCTTTAGCATCATACTTATACTCAAATCCATCCAAGCTTTAATATATCATTTATGCTCATCATTTAGCCTCTCTTTTACATAGGAATTAATCTAAATATGCATGTTTAGAGTATTTTCCTTATCATTTAGCTTAATCATAGACTAGTATATCATGCTAGGATAGTCTTGCTACTAATCTTGTCATCTTATAATCTAGTTTATTGAATTTGTAAAATCATGCATAGCTTAGGATGCATTTCATAATAAAATCAAATCAAAGCATCCCTCGTTCTTGCATTTGTCATCCCTAAACCACTTTTCTCAGTGATTTGAGAGCAAAGACATTGGTTTGAGGGACCTTGTGAGATAGAGAACCATGAAACAAATCTTGGGAAGCTGAGTCATCCTTCGTGACTCCATAGCTTGCACCAAGAAGTCCTATGGGTGTGTGGACAAGGCTCCTTAGGCTTCATTTTTCACATTTTAATTTCTATCGACCCACTTTTCCCACACACAATAACTATAAAAACACTCTAACCTAGAGTCAAGTAATTAATACTAATATCTTTAGAGGTACTCAGGCCAAAATACCATGAAACAACATTTAGACCATAAAACAAAAAAAACTACATAACAACAAAGCATATGAAAACATTAATTTTTGGAACCACTGATAAGGTCCCAAATTATCTAATATGGCACTAAGAAACTCCATCCATCTATCCTTGGCCTTCGTGTTCCTATCTTTTCTTGTATCTTTATCCTCTAGAGTCTTTCATTGTTTCTTTAGTCACTTTTTAATCTTGGATTGTATTTCCTTGTTTCCTTGTTTTTTTATTCAAGCATTCGAGATGGCATTCATGTTCTAATTATTATGAAGATTATCTACATGAAACCCTAATTCCTTGTGAATAAAAACAAAACTTCATTAAAGGTATATCATTGGGTGTTCATTCATTTTCAGCCTTTCCCTCAAAAGGAAAGTATTTTACTACAATACTTCGTTTATATTTTCAATTCAATTTCATGGTTAATTCCAAAACTGGGGTTTCACCTAAGGCAAACCCCTATTGCCAACAATTTTCCCTTTTTCATTGTGTGCAAGAACAGGTACAAAGCTACATTTTGGAGGATCAACAAGGTTCATGGGGATGAACAAGTCCATGTTTTGATGGCTGAAAATTTGGAGGACCGGCATGACCACCACCGTGCAGTCCCAAAAAATTAGGTCGAATTTCTAGGAACATATCTGAATCTTCATTATCTGCTCAAATCCAAGTTTGTGGCTCTGTATGACAACTGGATCTTACCATTTCTATCAAATTGCTTCAATAACTCACTATTTTACCCTAATCTTTAAATAATTCAAATTAGAATCTAATAAGAATCTTGGTTTTCTAGGCTTGGATCTATCAAATTCTTATCTCTCCCTAATGTAATGGTAAATTAAGCAAAATTAATAGTTTTATTACATTTTATGGTGAAACCCTAATTTTCACCATTATATTTTGGTGAACCCGACATCTTACTCCTTAGAATATGATTTGTGATCTCAGATCTAATTGTTTATGCATTTTCAAATTCAAATTTACACTTACTTGAGTCTTATTTTCAACTGAATTACATAAATTTAGAGGTTAAATTTAGACAAACCCTAATTTATAATTCCAAAATTTACTTGTGGGTTGCATAATTTTTCAAATCTATTTTCGGGTCTGATCTTTATAACCTATTATGTTATGATTTAGAGACATTTATCTTTCAAAATCACAAATCACGTTGCTTAATTAATTGGTTAATCAATCACTTTTACAAAAATTTGCATTGTTTAATCACAATCTTCAATTTGTGCATTCAAATTCCTCTCCTTTGTGCATGAGTTTTTCCTACCTACAATATTCCCATGAGAAGAAGTTGTAGAATTAAGGCTTCCCAAGGTTTAATTACTAAGGATATGGAGCCTAATTTGGGTAACTTATTTCATGAGAATGTTAAAGATTCCTCCAACCCAACAAATGATGTCATGTATCCCCATTCTTTTCATAATTCTCATGATGAGAATGAATCACTAATTAGGGTTACCATTGACCAATTGGAAAATATTGACATTGAATTTGAAAATCTTCAACAATGGATGAGTCAACAATACCTGAAAAGTGAGGCAATCCCATTGATAAAAGGATTAAAAAGAATGGGTGATAAAATTGGTGTTGATTTGTTGTGTGGCCTTGCTCTTATTGTTGGAACTAATATTGTGCCTATCAAAAGTCATGTCCAAGTCCTTGACTATACTCAAACCACTAGTCAAGTTAGTCATTCTATTCCTATGCCTACATCCTTGCCTAGTATGCCTACATTTACATCTTGTATCATGACCACTTCCACACAAAATGTTAATCCTACACATATTATTCAAGGGGGAAACCTTGTTAATAAAAATTCTTATATACCTCCTTCCATGAGTCTTCCATTTGTGACCCAATCATCTCTCATTCCCACATATCATAGTGTTCCGCCTCCTCATTTTCAACCTCCACCTACATACAACAATGTTACTCCTCCATCACAATCCAATATGTCTAATTTTAATCCATCCACTGAAGCAACCATCAATAACTTAGCCTAAATTGTTTCATCCCTACAATAACAATTGGCTTTCATTACCCAATCCAAGTCTAATGTGCCTGCATTTGATGTAGCGAGCCCATTATCTGATGGAATTGTTCATGTTGTACCACCTAAACATATGGAAGTCCCTCAATTGTAGCTTTACAATGGAAAAAGTGATCCCTTGAATCATGTGAAAACATTTCAAACTTTGTGTAACGACTTTGCTCATGATCAAAGACATGGCTAAATTGTTTACTCGAACCTTTAGGGATAAAGCTTTGCAATGGTATTGTTCTTTGCCTCCTTATTCTATTACATCATTTCAACAAATAGCTAATGCTTTCATTCAAAAATTTCACAATAATATTGGTCCTAAGATTACTTTCACTGATTTGATTCATTGTAAGCAAGGAGTTAAAGAAAAATTTATTGATTTTATTGGTATCTATATAGACATTTGCATTCTCAAATTGTTTATCCTATGCCTGATCATGATTTTAAAATAATTTTTATTGTTAATTTACAAAAACACATTAGGGATAAGCTTCTTTTTTTTTAGTTTACTTCCTTACATAATTGTATGCAGTGCTTTATAATTATCAAATTCAAGTGAGTCAATTTGAATCATCTCCTTCAATGGCTCTGGTTGATAAGAATGAGAGTACTCAAAAATCTTTTGTGAAATTTAAACCAAACAAGGGATACATCAAGATAAATGACAACATCAAAACTCAAGTGGCAGCCATGACATCAGGTGTGACCCCTTTATCCAAATACTTTAGTAAAATATTTACTCCTCTTTCTGAGTCTTTGCGTAGAATAATGTCAAAATTGATAAATAATAATATGTTGAAAATTCCTCCCAACAAGCCAATTGATACCTCTAAACTTTTGTTATCTTATCATGATCCCAAATCCTTTTGCCAATATCATCATCAACCTGGTCATGGTACTGAGAAATATTATACCTTAAGGAGTAGGATTCATGACTATTGATAACAATACCATATCCATAGCTAGTGTGAATGACAAAGGAAACAAATCCATAGCTCCTCCTAATCAAAACCTCCAAATCTTAACTAATCCTTTGCCTTCTCATTCTACTAATGTGGTTGAGTCTGATCCTCTTGCATATTCTCCCGATGACCTTGGTGTTGAGTCTAATAAAGTTGTCAATCTTGTTGACAAACCTACACGTCCTAAGGACCTATGCATTACCTTTGATCCTAGGCAGACTATTGTTGCACCTAATGGACCACTATATACCACTACGAAGATCAAAGACAAACTCTCATGAGTGCTCATTGATCCAATGTGTATGGTGAATGTTATCACTAAACAATATCTCTATACTTTATAATTACATCAAGTAACATATGATAAATCTGATGTAATGATAAAGATGTATGATGGTTTCTCTTGCCCTACTATTGGTTCTATTACTATTCCCATTGAGGTTGGTAATAAGTGCTTATATGTCATTTTTGCTATTATTCCTACATCAAATCAATTTCATGTGAAGTTGGGACATCCTTGACTCTAATCCATGAAAGCAATCCCTTATATTGTTCAAAAATGTCTAAAATTCCCTCATAGTGGGTTGGAGATGTCTGCATATTCTCCGCAACACAACCCATTGCATATATGCTCTTGGGCCAAAATGTAATTGTAACACCCACAAACTTCATCTCGTTGCCTTCTAAGCACAATTTGATAGTCATAGGTTTATTCTCACATTGCTCTGCATATGTAAAGTTGTCACACCTTTTGATTTACCTAAAACACACAGAGGTGACCGTCGACTACCAGGTTCACACATTTGATTTGATCTGCACACTGCATCAACTTGTGTAAATCTTT
Source organism: Cryptomeria japonica (assembly GCF_030272615.1). Taxonomy (NCBI): domain Eukaryota; kingdom Viridiplantae; phylum Streptophyta; class Pinopsida; order Cupressales; family Cupressaceae; genus Cryptomeria; species Cryptomeria japonica. Next base: position 600,700,195 of record NC_081411.1, on the reverse strand, counting down.
TCAGTGTTTTTTCATCAAGCAACTTGTGTGAGATGTTCATGATTACTCTCATTTTTTGACACATGTACATGACTCAATAGATGTGATACCCTTTGCATTGACATTTTTGACATTTTTACAATTTCACTGGGACACTCATATAATTTTGACGCCATGGCTAATGATTTGGGTTTGCATAGAATGATAACTCCACATTTAATTTCCAGCTACAATGTCTTAATTTTCCTCATGTTAAGTCAATGATACTTGTAAGTTCCAAGTTGGCATATTATTCTCCACTTATCACATTATCTTACTTATTGTCTACTCGGACATTCAGTTAAAGAGACACTTTTTAACGAGTTCCGTGTCACTAGACTCATCATTGCCTAGTCATAGAACTTTAGATATTTCATCAGAGCACAACCAACTTGGGACCTCGGTGAGATGCTCAAAAGCTCCTTACCGAGCTCCAAGACGCCACTACGGCCACTGTTCATGTCACCCAGAAAAAACTCGGGAATCGCTCAAATACAAAATCTACTTCATCAAGCTTTGAGCATGACTTACCCCATACTGGAGCCTTAATTCATCCCTTGTCCAAATCCTCAAAACATCTCACCAAGTCACTAAGTGTCTGGGTCAATATTTCCTTGGGGCTCAGAAAAATACCTTTTCTCCCTTTACCAAGTCCCAAGTTTTGAACCATAGCATGTTCACACTGCCACATCAGAAGAGAGTCTTGATGAAATGCTTAAACTATCCCAACTCATTCTAGGCACCTTTCTAGGACATGACTGGCGGAGAAGACATACTAGAATTATGGGGGCCAGTTTCAAATGATGGGAGACCCATAAGAATATACTTAAGTCATGGGTGACCCAAATAGGAGGTCAATAGTGAAATAAAACATGCTTGCCAATAGAACATTTAAATTATTGCAGGAACACAATTTCTATCTTCCCATTGAGCCCTCAAACTTTTTTTTTTTGGAAGATTTTGAGGGTACTAACATGTCCATTGATCCTAAGCCTTCACAACCCTCAATTAAAACTAAAAGAAACCAGTGTGTGAGAGATCATCGACAAAGACGTCGTGATAAGACTTGTGAACTTGCTTCTCAAACAATTCCTCCAAGGACACTAAATGTTGACTTAGTCCCATTTGTCCAGCCTTTGCCTAACCCTAGGGAGGCAGTTCAACCTAAATCACCTAGATTAAAAATTCTTAAGAAAAATGATGCTTCATGCTCTATTCATATTAAAGATCCTATTTTTATTAATCTTGATAAAATGGATGATGTTGTTCGTGCTAGAAATGTTGATTCTAATGATTCTGATGATATCATGTATGATCTTGTTGACGTTGACAGCGATTTATCTACACAATTTTCAAAAGCATCAATCCTATCTCCTAGTGATAAACAAAGTGACTCATCATTAGAGAATGGTCCTTGTCTAGAAATCTATTGTGCTCAAAGTTGCTCCTCTTTCATCTTGTCCACCTTCCCAAATTAATGTTCAACAAGATTGGAAGGTAGATGATTTTCTCGCTTAGCTTCACTCATGTTGTTGACTCTCTCCTCTCTTGCTTGTTCGTAATGTATTTCCCCCATGATGTTTTTTTCTATTATGTTAGGTTATCTTTGGATGACCCTTGTCACTTTGCTGGTGCAAAGTAATAAAGAGGTTGAATCTGTTGTGACATTCTTCTATTTGTATCTCAATTCTTCCATTTTTTGTCCCTTGTGTTGTCTACTTGGGGACAATATAAAGTGTTGAGATCTCTTTTGGTCTCTTCCATGTTGACTCAAAAGACACATGTTCCCTTATTACATTGTGCTTGTGGTTCCACTACCTTTCGGGGATGAGGTTAATTCAATGCAAATATTCATGATATACATTATTTATCATAAGAGCATACTAACCATAGAGTTGGTGGATCCCTTATGTGTTTTTATGTTTTGTGATCATTATCCTTTGATTTGTCCTTTCTTGGGGGCATATCATTGTGGTAACATGTTTTTCTTTGGATGCATGCTACCTTAAAGAAATTACTCCCAATAAGGTGTATGCAATCTCTTTAACATGGGGGCATAGACACCGCTCAATGTTTCACTTTACACACACACCATAACATGTCTCGATACTCAAGTCACCTTGCAAACTAAGCCTTTTTCTTTATAATTTTGTATTATTTTTTTATGACTTATAGTAAGAAAATCTTACTAGGATAGCAGTCATGATTCTCTCCCTCTTTCCTATTTATTATGATGTCCCTTGGGGGCTTAGTGTGTCTTGCCTCTTTGATGTCTTGATGAAAGTTTTCAATGCAGACCTTTGTAGTTTACTGTGAGTATGCTTAGTCTCATACTAATTGCCTACAATTTTGTCCTCGCTTAGGCCTCACTTTGGTGTTTGTCCTCTTAAGGCTTGATTAAAGCACTGATTTTGCTCACATCAAGTATCAAACATAATTTTTCACTATCTTCTGTGACTCCCCAAGATCTTGAAGCCCCAATTTTTAGGACCATAGTGTTGGATGCCATGGTCCTAAATCACAACCATGGCACCCAACACCATGGTCCTCTCAAAAAGGGACCATCTTGAGGCCTCATAACAATCACCTAATTTGGTGGGGACCTAGATCCCATGTCAGCCTATGTTGAAAACTCAACTTATTTTTTGACCAACAACTATAAAAGGAGGTCTATCCCTCTCATTTCAAACCTAAGAAATCACCAAATGAATTCAAGATCTCAATTACACTCTAGCATATTCAATTGAGCAATCAATCAATCTTCTATTAAGCATTGGAGCAAAAGTGGTCAAGTTTCAAGCATTGGAGATGACATTCAGTTCTATGTTTTATGAAGACTATCTACATGAAACCCTAATTCCTTGTAAAGAAAAACAAAAATTCATTAAAGGCATATCATTAGGTGTTCATTCATTTTCAACATTTCCCTCAAAATAAAACTATTTTATTGTAGTACTTCATTTACATTTTCAATTCAATTTCATGGTTAATTCCAAAACCGGGGTTTGACCTAAGGCAAACCCATATTTCCAACATTTTTTTCTTTTTCACTGTGTGCAGGAATAGGTAGAGTTGTGTTTCGAAGGATCGATAGGGTTCACAAGGACACACAAGTTCACCTCTTAACGGAAAAAAAATTGGAGGACCAGGGCAACCACCACCATGGTCACAACAAATTTGGTCGAATTTTCTAGGAACATATCTAAACCTTCATATTCTACTTATATTTAGGTTTATGGCTTTGTATGACGATTGTATCATACTATTTCTATCAAATTTCTCCAATAACTCACTATTTTACCCTAATCGTTAAATAATTCAAATTCAATTCAATCTTAGGGAAGGAAGAGCCCCATTTAGGAGGCCTGAAATCTTATTAGAATCTTGATCTATTAGGATTAGATCTATCAAATTCCTATCTCTCCCTAATATAATGGTAAATTAAGAAAAAATAGTGGTTTTATTATATTTTATGGTGAAACGCTAATTTTCACCATTACAGGTAGCTCTATCAAGATTAAACTAATAGAGAGTAAACTTCATACTTTCGATAATATTCTCTCTAAAGGTGGGGGGAAGCACTAAAGGTATAAATAAAATTAGGAATTTGAAAATTGAAGTTGCTCTAGTTACTTTAGAAGAATAATTATTGAAAGCTACCTTGAAGAAGAGAAATCCCTCTTCTCTCCTATAAGGTTCCTATAAAATTAGGAAATTAGACTTTAAAGGTACTAATAAAAAGGTGGTACAATTGAAATTGTTGATAACCTAGATGGGGAGAATAAGGAAGTTAAGGATGGTAAAGGTGTCGATGGTGAGAATAAGGAAGGTAAGGATGGTAAAAGTGTCGAAGGCTTTGGTTCTAGCTAGTCGTGAGGGGGGTGGGCATGGGTTGGGCACAAGTCTGTTTGTCTGGCATTGGCAGCTTTACAAAGAAAAGGTAAAGTTTTGAAAGGTAAAATACTTTTGTTAGAGGAGGAGGAAGAGGTGTCATCTAAGGAAGATGCCCATAATGAAGAAGAGAGTTTGGAGAATGAGAGTGAGGAAAACAATGAACTAGAAGAAAATGAGGATGAGGAACAAGAGGATAGAAATAATGATCTAATAATAATAATGGGGAGGAGATGAATGATGGAGAAGAGGAGACTACAAAATATAATGTTATTGAATTCCATCAAGATAAGGAAGACAAAAATAAAGAAGATAATTTAGATGTTGCTTTAGAGTTGAAAAGTGACAATGAAACATTTTCTTCTTTTATTAAAAGCACAAATTGTAGATTTGCATGTGCAAATGGCTGATTTGAAAACAAAGGTTAAAGTGGAAAATATGAAGCAAAAATTCAAAATGATGGAGAATGCAATCAACAATATTATCTCTGTCATAGATGATATTGTGAAGAAAGTAGTGATGGGAACATTGTCATGACAATCCAAGATTAAAAAGAAATTGAAGAAATAAGGAAAGACTCCAAAGGATTATGATATAGGAAAAGATAGGAACATGAAGGACAAGGTTTGATGGATAGAGTCATTTGATGCCATGACAAAGAATTGGGACATCATCAATGATTCTAAAAATTAATGTTTTCTTACACTTCGTTTTTATGTTGTGTTGTTGGTTTATGGTCTCAGTGTTGTTTTTTGATATTTTTCTACGTGCCTCTAAATATATTAGTAGTAGTTACTTGAATCTAGGCTAGAGTGTCTTTATAGATATTATTATGGTTTTGAATCTCTTGGGTTGTGTGTCTTTCTATAGTTTCTTGTTGGTTGTTTTTAGTATAGTTTAAGTTGGGTCTATTCTAGGCTATTTTGGCCTAGCTTTCTATTTTTTTATGTTTATAACTCTTGGCATCAAGGCCCTTTCATCCCTGTATAATAAAAGAACATATAATTCTATGTAATCAATTAATTTTAATTGTTTATATCAATATGAATACATGATAACTATGTTAGTTTGTAAGAAAAATATGGTGATAGAGACTAATCAAATAATATCAATAATTATGTCTCTTTAACTCACTACAAGTGGGAGATTAGAGTTGTAACTGTCTCTATTATCCATCTTTTGATAAAATACTCTTTCATCTCATAATTGATAGAAGATTGATCAAATAGTAATCTAGAGTGTTGGCAATCTATGTGGTCATTGATGTCCACTTGATGTCTGACAATATTTGTTGTCCTATGAATAGTCCATATATGTTGTCCTATGTGTAGTCCTTTACTGGTAACATATTTTGAGGTGTCATTGATGATGTGGTCCCTAATTGGTGACAGATGTTAAGGTGTCTGTGGATATGGTAATTTTAGCTGCCTAGTTGTTGGCTTGATTGCTACAACAATGGTGAAATTGTAATACGTTTGTAAATTGAGATTGGCTAATGGTTCTCTATGGTGGTTGTTTGTCTGCTTGTTGTTGATGTTCTTGGCCAAGTGTTGTCACATGGTACAATTGAATAAATAGCTATTGAAAAAAGACTATGGATAGTATAGAGTGTCTAATATATTCTTCTGCATAGGATTGTTGTAGATTGTGTTGTGCAGATTCTTTGTGTTTGATGGCCACCATCTTAGTGTTGATATCTAACATACTTTGGTGGAATGGTTGACAATACTGATATTTGGATGCTACTCTATGAAGATATATTTGTTCTTATCCTATTAGATATGTAGTGGTGTAGAGATGACTGACTCTTGATTAGTGTTGCAACTGTTGAGAAAGTGTTTGTTGGTAGTAGTGATGTGACTAACATAACTATCTATATGTACGGTTATTGAGGATGAGATGATGAGACTAAATTGGATATTATTTTATCATGTCTATTATTTTTATGTTTTTTGTCGTGATTCAATTAATTGGCATTAAGAGGTTGATAGATATTGGTTGTAGATGGTCTATAGATGTCCACCTCTTGTTGTCTGATGTCTACACTAAGTTGATTGTATTGAGACTATTGGTAATAGCGATGGTAGTAATGGTATGTTGGTGTTTAGATATTAAGATGAGGATTAGATGAATGGCAATATAATGAAGATGATTTACTAAAGGACAAGGTATTATTTCCAAGACAATTTAGTCCCTAGAAGCATGATGGAGTAAGTTGGTATAAGAAGTATGTATTAACGTGTGTCTGAAAGAATTCTCTACATTCCTCAGTATTTGCAGATATGTTCCAATGGACTTGGATATAATTTTTATGCTTTGTTAACACTGCACTCCTATCTTTAGGTCCTTGGTGTTGCAATTGATATGGTTAGGAATTGTTGTTGGCTAAAGTCTAGTTCTTTATAAGAAGTGGTCCATGAAATGCTCTACATTTATTCACATTGATATTTTTGGTGCTATGGATTGGATGACTTACAATATGTGTGCTATGTCTCAGTTCAATTGTCAGATGGTGTTATGGTTTGCAAGTAATGGTAAATTGTGTTTTGTGTTTGACTGACTCTCTGAAATAAAGTGTTTAGTATCAGTTATGTTGTGCTAGTATGATATTGCTATGAAGAAGTGAAGGAAAGATTTGAGAGTGTTATTGGATGTTCATGGAGCATCTTGGTGTTCTCTACATATTGCTAAGAAGCTCTATTTAATGATGCATTGTTATTGGAACATGTGTTTTAGGGTAACTACTTTGGTTCGATCGACTAGTGTTGTTCCTTGGCTTGCATTGAATTCTTAGATGCCTTTGTTTCATTAGAATTTTGTGTTGCATTGATTTTGGGTCATACCTTGGTGTGTGAGGATCGACATTCGACTTGTTCATTTGGAATATATGTTTTGGGTTGACTTGTGGCATGTTGTTTGGTGTATCTACACATTACCTTTTTGTCGACCTTTGAAGGATGATTGATAGCATGTGAATTGTTCCTACATGCTTGGAAAGAAGTGTTGAGATGTTTTAGGTCCTCTATATTTACCATATTGGACTGCTTTCATCATAATAATGTTTTGATGACCGATTTGATAGGACCTATGCTTGTCCTCTATTTCATCGGACCTAATTGATGTTTGCAATGAAAAAGGTGGTATATATAGAAGATCAAGTTGATGTTGAAGGTGTGAGAGCATTTGTCAAAAAGAGTGTGTTGCTCCTACATGATTGTATCATTTCAGAGGTCAATTGTGACAAAGTTAGTGTGTGGTCATTTTTGTGGAATTCGTCATTTGAGACAAAGATTCAAAGATAGCTTCATGTTTGGAGATTGTTGGAAGTAGTATTGTTAAGGCCCATGTGTTGTTGATTCATATATTCAGTTTAATCTACTCTAGAGAAGTGATATTAAGATTGCAAGCTTTGTATATTGCCCTAGAGTTGTGTGCTCTAGTTTGCATGACAATAATACACATTTTCCCTAAAACACATGTAATTTTATGGAAATTTAAAATGTTTTACTTAAATTTACTCCAAGTTCATTGGTGATCATACCACCATTTTCCCTTAATTGCCTATAATATTATTAGTGATCATGCCACCCTTTGTACTTAATTCATTTTAATTTCATTAACAATCACACTACCCTTTCCCCTTAATTAATGTAAAAATACAAGTGATTAAAATATAAACTAAAAAAAAAATCAAATAACATGTGATTGGACCCAAATCAAAAAAAATCTCTATAATATCTTAATGTTGGGAACCAAATGGATTAAACAACATGACACTTTAATGTTGGTCTTAAGATATTATAAAATATATTTTAGGGCAATCAAATACTATGTACATGAAAATATAATCAAATTTGGTTAAAGTATATGCCACCAAGAGTGTTCTATTTATCATTTTTTAGACCCCTAAAAGAAGAAGAAAATCCATTTGGCCACAAATTACCACTAAAAAAATTCTCTGATTTTTAGCATCATGTCTATGAAGGTATTTAAAAATACCTACTTCAACTTGCTAGCCCTATTTTGGTACTAATCAACTCGTGTAGTTATTGTCTACTTCAACTACATCTTAACTTTATTACCCTATGTTGGCTAGAAACCCTACAATCCTTAATCATGGATCTCAAACCTAACACATATATGAGCATCATCATGGGCATACCCACCCCCCCCCCCCTCCCCTCTTATCATTTGTACATGTATTATAGTGTGAGCATCACCATGAAATTCTCAACCCCGTTGATCTATGTCTCAATGATGATTTTGAACCTCATGAGTTCATTTTGCTTGATGTTGAATAACTTTAACCAATCTATTATTACTTCTAGTTACATGGCAATCATACACATTTCCCCTAAAATGCTTATAATTGTGTGGCAGTTATAATTGTTTTCCCTAATTTACTACAATTTTATTTGCAATCACACTACCCTTTGCTCTTAATTAATTTAAGAATGAAAGTGATTGAACTATAAGTATAGAAAAATGAAAATTCAAATAACATACAATTGGACCCATTAAAATTTGCCTCTATAAAATCTTGATGATGCAGATTGAAGTAGATTAAACAACACAATGATCTAATGCTATTCTAGGAAATTAAATAATTTATTCCAAAGAAATTGGATACGACATACATGAAAGTATAATCAAATTTGGATGAAAGCATATGCCACCAAAAGTGTACTCTTTGTCAGTTTTTAGAGCCCAAAAAGCAAAAAATTGACAATTGACAATAAATTGCCACTAAAAATTATTTGATTTATAGCATCGTGCTTTGCTTCGTGCTTCTTATCATAATTGTTTTTAGCATAGCATGAACATCATCATGGAAATATGCAACCACATTGATCTATTTTCTGATGAAGAATGTGTATCTCATATATATAATATTTTTCAAATGTCTAGTAACTCTAACCACTTTGTAAACACTTCTAGTGCTTACAACCCTTTGCTAGTGTACACTCAACTAAAGATTGATCAAAACCATAACAATCTATTCTCCTATCAATTGAAAGATAAGAAGCCTACGTAACATAACTACTATCAAAAAACTTTTTTGCTTCTCATTAATACTTAACGAAAAGAAAACCAAAATTAAACAAATCAAAGTTACAACAACACTCTCCAACACTAAATCACTAAACACCACATTAAAAAACACAAAAAATAAAAATTATATCTTAAAAAACCATCTACTCGTACAAAAAATGACACTCAAATATTTTACCCAAACCCAATTTGTGATTCCAAATGTTTTTGTTAAACATTTACCAAACATTAGTTGAGTTGCTTTATTTACAAATCAAAACTATGGATTATGAGAACTCCCTTCACACGCTTACTAAAGTAAAACTTTAGAATCTAATATATAATTAATTCAAAAATATGGATGGCACCTTTTATCCTTTATCACTCCTAATATATTGCAAATTACTTTAATCCTGCAAGACAAAAGATTCGAAACTAGGACCTATATAGATGTGAAAGCTTTCAAATGGTCAACTTACCCAAATAGTTCATAAACACCAAAACGTATTTTGTGCTCATTTTTACTTTTCAAATGCCAACACTAACTTTTCACCACATGTTTCTTCTATTAATAAAATAACAAAATGAGTGGAGCTTTAATGGTTTCCACGCCTCATATGTGCCTTTTCAAGTAAAGTTATTTTCTACCAGCAGGGCCAAAAATTTTAAATGTAGCAAAAATCAACATGCTTTCAACACTTTTTATGCCAAGATAGTTAAGAAAGAATTGAATTTAACATGGCCTTTTAGTAGCAAATTTACAAAGATTTCTACATATAGGATAAGTCATATGTCTAAATTTGTATTATACAAGGTTAAATATTTGTGTGTTCATTATCACATATATGTATATTCGATAGATATATGTATTACATTACATATAATTTAAAATTTTATATGCAAATGATAGATGGAAGTTAATTGTATGAAATTAAATGATAAAAAAATTTCTAATGTTAGTGATTAGTAATTTTGTTTTCATTATCATACTACTCATGGGTTGTCAAACAACATAAACACAAGGGAGAAGAAAAAATACATGATACAACATCTAAGTTGGTTCTTTCACAATATACATTACACTTGGCATCTCCACATCACACTTTTATTCATAATGGTATACTTCATGATGGTATGGTTAGACCTTCGGGGGGCACATATAACAATGATAAATTATTTAAGCATGTTGAGATAGATCCACTTAATGGTAGGCAAATCTAATTGGTTAAATATTTTAGCCTCTCTTATTACACTTTATATTTAATACTTTTTGTTATGTTGATTCATATGGTTTTCACTTGATCATGTCATTGGGGGTCAAATTTTTTTAATAGGACATGGAGACATCATTACTCAAATTAGGGATCAAAAGTGGGAAAATATTTCATCTCTCATTAAAACGTGCATTGGTCGCACAAAGATACATTTTTTTGGCATACGTCTTTAATTTTGTTAATTCTATCTTAGATTTTATATGCTTATGCTTCGTATTCATTTTATCATGTTTATTATTACTTTCAAACCAACAATTGCCATGTTATCATGCTTACTCTTTATCCAATATTTCTCTCTCCTTGATTTATGTACACCCCTTTGCAAAACACATAAAATCAATGGGTCATCTTGTTGTTAATCATTCTCAATTTTATGTAGTTCATAAGGTGACTTTGAATAATTGCTCTAGAAATTCTACTTCTATTTGTACTTGTTTCTTTATCCTTTGGTGTGCTTGCTCATATGGATTCTCATGCACACTAAAGAAAGAGAAAAATGTAAAAGTAAAAAGTGTGTATTGTGCATTTTTATCATTCATTTTATGTGGGTGTTCTTACTACTTCTCTTTAGTACATGATTGTAATTGATTTGATGTTTCTTCTGACCTTTGGTTCAAATCAACTATTAAAAAATAGCATATTATCCCCATATCGAGCATTACACGACATTAGATAATAATCTCTTCTCTTGAGTTCAAAATCAAAGATGTAGATTTGACATAGGGTTAGTTTTGCAACCATGATATTATCCTCTTTGTTAAAATTTAAATTTTATCATGGGGCCCAGATGAGTCATTTCCAACAAGTCATTATTCACCATTCCTATACCAAAACTTATAATTGTGCTTGTAGAACAAGTAAAATAATATCACATGTCAGGTCATTTCATACAGAGAAACAATTTATCATCTATCAATATCTAATTCACCCATCATCGCATCATCGGTACAACACTAACACGTCTAACTATCATTAGGACTAACCCACAATCATCAATTAGTCACTTGCATTAGCTACATGAACCCTTGCATCAATTCATGCCAAAAACCTAATTTTTGCACTAGGCCATTCCACCAAAGTCCAAAATCCACAATATCATTATAGTCACATCATTTGCATTGCTAAAAGTATTGTCTTCCATAATTATCAAAATTGTTAAATGGTTCAACAAGGCTTGGCTAAGAAAAGTGGGAGTTAGGTGTCTCCCACACCACAAAAGGCAAGTTCCAACCATGTGCCTTAACACTACCACGTCTTTCATTGTAGGTCATAATTTATGTAAGCATAAACTTTTTTGTAGGTGTAAAAGGTATAAATACAACAAGTTTTAAAAAAAAAAATCACTAAATGCTTTTGACTCAAAGCTATGAACCAATGGGGTCACAAATGAAGGACCTCGTCCTTAATATAAACATTCAACAATAGTACCTCAATCGGGTTTGAACCTTGATTGCAAGAACAACAACACCAACACTTGACCATCACACCATGCCAATAATAAGAAAATGCAAGTTCAATTCATAGAAAACTATCAAATTTATAGAAAAGGTTCAAATACATAGATGCAATGATCAAATCTACATTTATAGGACTTCCTATAGATGCGATGATCAAACCTACATTTATAAGATTGCCTAGGTTCATATATAATTTCAAACTTTATAGAACATTCTCATTTCAATATATTTGTCTTATTTCTAATTCCAAATTCTTGTAACAACTCTGTATCATAATTTTCTAATCTTACTCTTTTCTAACTTTAAAATACATATTTACTTATTTTATTATTTCTTCTATTTATAAATTTAATAAATATCTATTTCAACCTCAACTCTTTATCCAAAACAATATATTTATTATTACATATTACATTTATAAAACTTCTTTCTTCTCAAAAACATTATATATACAATTCAAACATTATAGAATAAACTCCAAACTCTCTAAATATAATCTACACCTTTCATAATAACAAATTTCCCCATTTCGTTTATATGCCATATGTAAGTAATGCTTAGTTTCTACACAATACTCTGAAAATAACATACAAATAATAATGACAAAGGCAAAAAATCATAAATACAACCAGGCCCAAAGTGATAAATGTGAAATCATCAAATTTTCATTTAAGTGGTAGAGACATCATGGATTTTAGAGACAAGATGGGAAAGCACTTTGACACCCGCATTCCAATGATAGTCATGAGTATCATAACATTTATTGGAAAATGTAGCCAAGTTATTGATATGACCAAAGTGCATGCACATTATGATAATACAGAGGGTAAGTACATTCACCTCTGTGTAAAGGTGGAAGTGGGGCATGCCACATTTACTCCATCATTTTCCAAATTTGGTGGTCTGATTGATTATGTCCTTATTTGTGCATTCATGTGCTTTTGCTTGGGTTGGATTAAAAATAGAACATAATGAATTGTGGGACACTAAGACTTCATTTGTTTTGCTTTGTTATCTACCTAGGTCTACATTATGTTTAAGTTACATGGGTATTTCATGACACGTGGAGGCCCACTTCTTGTTGGATTATCTCATGATGGTGTTTCATCATGCATGGAGAAATCTTGAGATGACTAGCATTCACTTTAGTATAAGTTATGATTGATTTAAAGTTGTCATTTAGGGGCACTAAATACTTCTTTTATTGAAATTGTCTCCATTAAGTTTTTTTAGTAACTATTTTTTTTAGTTATATTAGAATTTTTTAATAATTTGTATATTATTATTTTTCATTTGTTGTCTACTTTCTAAATTATATTATAACTTTTTTGTCTATATTTTTTCAGTCTTATGATTGAGAGGATTTTGGATAGCCAGTTTTTTTTAAAATTTATGTCTTCAGTTTTAAGTATTTTTTCTGTTTTTGTTACTCAACTATCTATAGAGGACAAAAATAAAGAAAATGGTATAATTACTAGCTGGGAGCTTTTCATTGAAAGTTTTATACTCATTGATATATGAGAAAACCAAATGCCCGTGACCTCCCTTCATCCTGTAATAGTGTAACTGTCACCACTTGACCAACTTTGTTTTGTTGGTTTTGTTTGTTAGTTTTTGAGTTTTATAATACTTAGATTTTGAGATTTGTCTTCTTACATTCACCCAATTTTCGTGAATAATATATTATTTTCCTTCTTAATACATAACAAGTTTGTGTTGCTACAAAGTTCCTACGAAATGCTGGTAGGATAATTTTGTTTCTTGATATGTAGATAATTGGGGTAAGGCGTGAAATCATTGACTATTTTTTAATTAATTGATATTAACATTGTATTTATTTGCACTTTTCTTTTTTTTTTCATAGGTTTTAGAAATTGAGTTGCTTTTACCCTAGACATTTAAGTTCTTAGATTCAAAACCTTGATTTTGTAGAAACCCTTCTTGCTAGGAAGACATGGAATGAATCTAGATCATTTTTTTCTTAAAATAAGATTTAAATATAAGTTATGTTTACAGTAATATAAGTCAGTTTGCTACAAAATGTCCATAGGTTGGAAGTGATAACAATGATGAGGAAGAAGATTATAACAAGGGAAAAGGAAAGAATGATCAATATAACAAGAAAGTGCACACTTGAAGGAAGCATGAGAAAAAGAACTTCCAAAGACATAAGAAAAGCTTCTATGTTCAAGAAAGCAATAGATCATCTAAGGAAAGTGACAAAAGCTTCTCAGAAAGTGAGAGAGAATAAATTATATTTATGGCCATAGAAACAAAAGAAGATTCACTGGAAGGAAAAGATAAAGAAATGGAAGAAAAGGAGTTCGAATGAGAGGAGGAAACAATAGTAGATATAGACAAAGAACTTAGTGTTGCCCTAGATATAATCAAAAGACACGAGAAATGAAACTCAAGGCTAAAGACTCAAATTCAAGAAAATGACAAACTGAAGACAAAAGTACTTGAGGAATCAAAGAAGATGTTTGTTAATCTAAAGACTCAAATTGAGGAAGCTATGTGAATTGAAGAAGTTTTAAGGAGTTGGAGAAGACAAAAGAACAATTAAATTGAAGTGTGAAGTTTAATAAAATACTAAAATTTTAGATGATATTATCAATATGCAAAGATCACCAATCATCAAAATTGGGCTTGGATTTGATGGAATTCATAACAAGACAAAGAATGTTGCAATTTCTAATAATGCAAATCTACAAAAGAAGATGGATGAAGAAAAGACAAAAAGCTATGTTGAGACTCTCAAAAAGCAAGATAACAAGTTACAAAATAAAAAGGAGTACAAAGTTCCACAGAAAATTAATCCACCTCCAAAGGTAAACAAAGACAACTATTAAAGGTCATTTTATCAAAGGCAACCACCACGCACAACCCAGTTTCAATATTATTTCCATGGTTATTGTTTTTTCATGTAATCAATTTGGACATAAGGTAGTAAATTGTAGAGTTCGTACAAGGAATGATTTTAAATTCACAAAGAGGTACTATAGTTCGTTCACCCCTCTTATAAATTATAATGTCATATGCTATAAGTGTAACAATTTTGGGCACGTAACAAGGTTTTTTAGAATTAATTTTGTTAAGCCTGTAAGATAGAATACAGTTGATGTTTGTGACAAGAAGGACAAATCAAACAAGGTTTGGAAAAGAGGAGCAAGAAATAAAAGAAAGATCCATGCATGTGTAAGTTGCACAACATGCTCAAGTTGAGAAAGGCCACTGGCATGTTGATAGTGTTACTCAATTGACACGAGCAGTGACAAGAAAAATTCTCTCTAAAGAAAGTGAGTTGAGGAACGGTGAAATTTGGAGGACAATGATACAACAAACATACAAGGCAAACTTAGTTTGGACAATAGAAGAACTAAAACTAAGAATCTTTTATATGTTGAAGGATTAAAACATAATCTTCTAAGTGTGAGTCAATTGTGTGACAAGGGATACACCTCACATTTCATTTTAGAGGATGCAAAATCATGAAGGATGGAATATCAATAGGTGAGGCTTACATAACAGATATTAATATCTACATCCTTAATGAAGTCAAAAGAGAAAAATGCTATCTAGGGCAAGAACATGAAAGTTGGTTGTGGCATAAGAGGATGGGACGCCTTAACTTTGATAACATTGGGAAGATCACCAAAAGGCAAGTCATAAGGGACATGTCGAAGACAACAAAGCCTTAAAATTTAATCCGCAAACAGTGTTAATATGTTGAACAAGGACAAGCTTCAAATCTAGATGTATTCTACATCAAAGCCTTTGGAACTTGTTCACACCAATTTGTGTGGGCCAACAAGGACGAAACACTTGCAAGGTGAGTTATTTTATGTTGTTAATTGATGATTATTCAAGGATGACTTGGGTTGCTTTTCTAAAAGAAAATTTTGAAGCTTTTGAGAAGTTTAAGGCATTCAAAGCCTTAGTAAAGAATGAAAGAGGGTCAAAGGTCAAATGCCTTAGATCTAGAGGAGGATAATTTACCTCAAATGAATTTGAAGAATTTCATAATATCAAAGGATAAAAAGATAATATTCAACCACAAGAACTCTAAAGCAAAATGTAGTAGTTTAGAGGAAGAATAGAGCCATGCAAGGAATGGCAAGAGCTATACTAAATGAATCCATACTATCTAATTAGGGGAAGGGGAGGATATGAAAATATCTCTTCTTGGAGGTTTGTTTGAAAGTTGATCCTTATCATGAGGAATTGAAAAGACACAATCCTTAGAATAGTTGGCCAATTAGATAAAATCCGAGATTGACAGTCAAAGGATTGGTTAATGGACTAGTTCAAAGGAAGGAAGGTGGGTTAAGATATTTGATACTTTTTGGATATTTGATATTTGGTACATTTCAAACTAAGCACAATCAGGGTGAAAAACAACAAAACTTCACATGAACTTTGGAAGGGAAGACTTACATTAGTAAAGCATTTCAAGGTTTTTGGAAGCAAATACTATATTAGAAGAACGAGGAAGATTTGGGAAAAATTGATTCCAAAAGCGGTGAAGGTATCTTCCATGGATATTCCATAAGGAGTAAAGCTTACAGATGCTATAACAAAAGATTGCACAAAGTTGTTGAAAGTGCTAATGTGAAAGTTGATGGAGAAAGACATCAAAAGAAGATAGTACGAGAAATTGATTATTAGAAGGAGAAAGTTGCAAAGAGAAAGAAACTAAGAAAGAAACTAAAATTGGAGAAGGTGAGCAAAGAAATCCAAAGACACCATCAAAAGCACCACCCAAGACACCATTGAGATTCGTTCAAAAGAATCATCCTAGGAATTTAATTATTGGAGACAAATGCATAGAAATTCAAACACGACCCGCTAGTACATTAAACCATGCAAATATGTGGTCTTTCTGAAGTTGAACCAAACAACTTCACAGAATTAAGTGAAGACAAGCACTAGATAAAAGCAATGGAAGAGGAATTGGATTAGATAAAAAAAAAATGAAGCTTGGGAACTTGTCCCAAGACCTAAGGACAAAAATGTGATTGACACTAAGTGGGTTCTCAAAAACAAACTAAATGAGGATAGCCAAGTTGTAAGGAATAAGGCAAGATTGGTATGTATGGGATACACTCAAGTCGAAGGAGTTGACTTTGAAGAAACATTTGCTCTCATTGCTTGTATGGAAGCCATAAGGATGTTCTTAGCCCTTGCTAGTTTAAGGAATTTCAAAGTTTATCAAATACATATAAAATCAACTTTTATAAATGAAAATCAACAAAAAGGAAGTGTACATTCAACAACCTAAAGGATTCTTTCTATTAGAGAATGAGGATTAATTGTTGTTTATGTGGATGACATCATCTTTGGAAGTGGCAGTGACAAGATGCATTAAGAGTTTGCCTAGAACATGCAAAAGGAGTTTAGAATGTCAATGTTTGGTGAGTTATCTTTCTTTCTTGGTTTGCATATTTCCCAATGTGATAATGGAATCTTTTTTTTACAAACCAAATATGCTAAGTAGATGTTGAATTAGTTCAAGATGGAATTGTAATTCCGTGAGCACTTCTATGATTATTGGTTGTAAAATGAACAAAGATGATTAATATCCTAAACCAAATTAGACGATGTATAGATTTATAATTGAAAGTTTTTAATATCTAGCAATTACAGGGCCTAATATTATGCAAGCAATTGGTTTGGTGACACATTTTTAGACAACTTCAAAAGAAACCCATCTATGTGCAATCAAAAAAAATATTGAAATATTTGAAGAGGGCTATGGATTTTAAATTCTGGTATCTAAGAGGTGAAGATTTCACCCTTACAACATATATGGATGGAGATTCGGTTGGTAGTGTTGATGACAAAAAACACACAAGTAGAGGAGCATTTTTCCTTGGCAACAATCATGTATCTTGGTTGAGTAAGAAACAAGCTTCAATTTCCCTATCTACAACACAGGCAAAATATATTGGAGCAAGAATTTGTGGCATACAGATTCTATGGATGAAATCGACTTTGAATAATTAAGTTTGAGTATGAGCATCATATCTCCATATTCAGTGACACTACAAGTGTTATCAACATCTCAAAGAGCCCAATTATGCACTCTAGGACAAAGCATATTCCAATTAAATATCACTATGTGAGAACAAGTACTTGATCAACAAGTTGGAATATATTGCTACAAAGGAACAAATCATAGATATCTTCACTAAGCCTCTTCCCAAAGAGGGACGACCTCCTAGAAACCAACAGCTTGTTGCATACAGGTTCTATGGATGAAATAGACTTTGAATAATTAAGGTTGAGTATAAACATCCTATCTCCATATTCAACGATAATACGACTGTTATCAACATCTCAAAGAGCCTAGTTATGCACTCTAGGACAAAGCATATTCCAATTAAATATGACTTTGTGAGAACAAATGCTTGATCAACAAATAAAGTTGGAATATATTGCTACAAAGGAACAAATCATAGATATCTTCATGAAGCCTCTTCCAAAAGAGGCACCACACACACACACACACATTGTGTGTGTGTGCACAAATACATACATACAGACATACATGCATGTATACATACATATACAAACAAACATACATATAATTTGGTGAAGAGATGCGTCGTGGAAGGTATAAACAAAGGTTTGTTTGAAGATTAGAATGCAAGTATTCCTTGAAGACCTTTTGAACAATAAGAGCATATTTATGAGAATAATAAGACATATTTGGAGAAAATATATTGCAAACTTATGAACAATTGTTGAAGATCATAGGACAGATTTGTATGAAGATATATTTCAAATTCATGAGCAATTATTGAAGATCATATTGCAGATCTAAGTGGAGATATTTTGCAGATTTGTGAGTAGAGTTTTAAGGTAGATGTTAAGAGTGAACAAATTTTTTAAGATGGTTTAGGTCAAATCCAAAAATAAGTCACAAGTAAGTTGCTATATTGTATTTTGAAACTTAGAGCCTTTATTCCAAGAGATTGAGAGATTGGTGCCTCTTGTTGAGTTGGTGCTCAATGGAGGGGATTGGTGTCTTTTATAGGTTGGTGACTACAAAGAGTAAATATTTTGCCATGGTTTTCTCCCGCAAGGGTTTCCATGGAAATCGTGTGTGCATCTTGCATTCCCAACTGTTAAATCTCATTTGTGCAAATGCTTTCAATTTTTCTATTATAGATGCTTAAGTTTTAAATATTTGAAAAGTTGATCTTATAGGTCTTATATTGGTACAAACCCCTCTCAATAAAGTGTGTTTATTCAAGTATTATAAAAAAACGCACATAATCAAAGGCAAAGATGCATCAAGCCTATCAAATGAACATGAGGTATGGCGTAGCTTTGTTTGAATCCTTCAACATTAAACATCAAGTTGTTTTAAATCATGTCCAACAAAAACTATCCAATAAGAATCATTGAAAAGGATAAACAAGAGTAACAATTCAAATACTTGCATTTTTGTTTTGGATTCATACACTATAGTGAGACAAGTATGTTACTGTAAACAAAACTTCTATCTACAAAACCTTACCCAAGGCCTATCAAACCAATCTTCTCTGATGTTTCCAAACCCACACTTCCACCAGTCATTTATCATTGAAAAACAACCGTGTATATGTTTTTATTTGCCCCTCCAACTTAGATTTCAAACATAGAGGCTTGGCTCAAGAAGCCATACAATAACATTTATGAATGCTGATGACCATTTGCAATGTAAGCAATACCTTCAACTATCAAGGAATTTTGATTTGCATATATACAACATCAAAGTAACAAAAGGATACCCTTAAAACCATAGATAAAAGACATAAAAACTCTCATAAATAGACCATGGATCTCAAAAAATTATCCTTAACAAAGTTCTTCCACACCTTATGATTAGATAGCTGCCAAAAACCTCCATGCGAGCCTACCAAGAAGTCATAACACACTACCAACAATGGGCATGTTCAAGAAGTATCAAGGGTTAAGTGCAACCCCAAACAACTAAACATGGTACCTTTTTAGGAGCATTATAATCATCTATTAGCTAGTTTTGGAATGTTGTTAAAATATTATAAACTCTAATTTAATTTTTGGTTAACTTTTTTTTTTCTAATAATGCCTCCATGATATGCCTAAGTTTGTAGTTGGATCAAGGTACTCATAGGCCAAATCTTTTTTGGGTTGTGGTTTATTTAAATTCAATATTTTATTAAAAAAAGATTAGTAACGTCTTCTCATATTCACTTCGTAATCTTTTGTGAAGCTTAGCATTACTGATTAAAATATTATTATAAATAATCCTTATATTACCATCTCCTAGTTATGCTTATGAACATTTCAATCTCCCTCATCACATCTGAATTCCTGCAACATCAGAAACCATCTTAAGAAAATCTTCCCTTTGTAAATAAAATAAATTTTAGAATAGGCACTGAATTTTTTAAATAAAATAAATGAAAATATTTTTTAGAATTTTTCTGAATTTAATCCCATGTGCTTTTAGTCGTCTCTAAATACCCTCCATGAACAGCACATATAATAATGAGTTTAAAGGGCCCGCTAAACATAAAAGCACCTTTAAGTATTCCCTAGATATTAGTTTCATGAAATCTCTTTTAGAGTTTTCCCATTTTAATTCCATGAGTTTGTATTTGGATTGAAATCACCCAACTCATGCCCCAATATTGATAAGGCTCACTAGACCTAAAGCCAATCTTATAGAGACGCAATTTGTTTTGCTCACTTGATAACATGATTGACAAGATGATGAGGCCAAATGAGGTTTTAACCCACGTCTTGTCATTGAGTTTCATAATATCTCTTTTAGAATCTTCCCATTTTAGTTCCATGAATTTGTATTTGGATTGAAATCACCCAACTCATGCTCCCATGTTGAGAAGGCTCGCCAGAACTAAAGCCAATCCATGTTGAGAAGGCTCGCCAGAACTAAAGCCAATCTTATACAAACACAATTTGTTTTGTTCACTTGATAACATGATCAACAAGATGAGGGCAAATGAGGTTTTAGCCTACGTCTTATCATGACAATCAATATTCTCGTTACTAAACCATGGCCTACTTCAGTAAGTGCATTAAAGTTACAAACAGCATACTGCTTTGTTGTGGATGGATGATTAACAAATAGTAAATTGAAATCATAAGAACTCTGAAATCGTTCATAACCATTTAGTATAAAAACAGGAGTCCACGAGGGCCGCAAGCAAAGACTAACAGAAGTTAGAATTGCCCAAATATCTTTTTATAGAAACTTTGTCCCATGTGTAACAATTGTAAAACTACTTTAGCTATTGAAACTTAATTTAGTTAATTAATGCATATAAAATTTTAAGTCTAGACCCCCTATGCATTAAGTTAAGGAAAAAAGAGGCAAAGTGCTATACAGTTTGTAGCTGCTAATTGAAATAGACAAAAGAGCACCAATTATTCATTATTCAGTAATGAGGCAACTGAAAACATTTCAATAGATTATTTTAAATAAAATAATAAAACTTGCATATATAATAATGCTTCTCCTTATTCAAAAGGAATAGAAAGTCCACTTTGACAGCATAGTCCTTGCCCATGGAAGGGGGAACCAATGGGAATTGTAATAATAAGCCACTAGGATTTGAGAGTGAAATTACCTTTGCCGAATCAGAGATCGGCTTTTTTACATATCTCCGATTTCCCTTAAATGACACCTAAAAGGTCAAAATTTTCCTGCTCTGCAAACATAAGTTGTGCTGAAAGCTTCAAATCTGATGTTCTCTGATGAAAGAAAATGTTGTCTGCTGCAGATGAAAGATGTCTTTGTCAGTTCTAATTTCAACAGCTCACTTCTAACCTGCTTCATATATTAGTTTTGCACCTAAGCTTTCACCTAAATAATTGTTAATAGTTTCAGGATTCTTCATAAACCCCGCACAAGGCATCGAAGAGGTTGTTCACCCACTAGTATGTTCAACAAACAAAGAAGCACACTTCAATGTTTCATAACTTCCAGCAATGAGAAATTGAAAGTGATTAACTTATCCTTTATAACATTTAAATTAATGGCATGAATATAAGAAGAAACTGTTGCAACGAGAGGCATAGAACAGAAGTCAAAACCTAAACGCAAAAAGTACATCAGAAAGCAAATTCAATATCTTGATAACATCAAACAATATTAAACTTTGCTACAGCTCAAAGGATGAAAAGATGATCACTTTGAAGTGGATTTGGCAGATCATGCTGTAATTTTTTTCCCATCGTAGACTAGTGTTCAACACACAAATACATCTAAAGTAGTTGCTTGACAAGCTAACACAAATCTCATTAAAGGGTTAAGCCTTTAAAAATATAATAACAGTGATAAGGAGAGAAACAATACCAGAAAGGGAGAGTAAGTTGGATTATTGTGGCATAAAATCTCATAGCACATACAAAAAAGGTTCAAATTTCCTACAAATTGAACACCATAACACTTTTAGTTAGTGCAGCAAGGCACCTAGAATCATGCTAGAAAATTTCAAAGAAGACATGCCTCAAAAGTTCAAAACAAGTAACTCACTGTACAAACCTACATGATTTGCTGTTGTAAGCTCCCCCTGACTTACGCATCTATAAAATGAAATTGCATCCTATTGGGATTGAGATAAAACCTTATAGAACAACGGCAGCTAAGAAGGACCGCTTGCCAACAGCTGTTGAATAGAGAACTTCCCAACCACTGCCATCATTATAACATTCAACCTGAACCCATAAATATTTTGAGTTAGCAAAATCCATTTCTCAGAAGAATTTCTCTACGAAACTCCATATATTTAAAAATAGCTCTGATGACATACAGACTGATGATATCCTCCCTCTGCAATGCCCCCAATTAAGTAGATGGAATCTTCAAGAACTGCTGTAGCGCCGTATCCCCGGGGAGAGGCAATATTATCAACCTGTTCAAAATACATCACATTTTAAAAAAATTAAAAATTCAGAACTTAAAATCTGTAAGCTATTACCATTATTCAATTTATATGTTTTGTTCAAGATTAATAGTTAAACATGACAAAGAAGGCCAAGGGAAATGTCCTCAGATATCTTGACACTCTGTTACGTAGATGCATGCTAAGATAGAAAAGTTATGAAAGACACAGGTGGTTTGATCGTGACAAGTTATTTTACCACGAGCCAGGAACCTGCACGAGGATCAAACACCTCCACACTAGATAAAAGTTTTGAGCCATCAAAACCACCAATAGCATAACTGCAACACAGTCACACATCAGTGTCAACATGTTTGGAAGGGCAACATTTAATACAAAGTACACAGCTTGATATAAATTCAATTTAATAAATGAACTGTAAATCATTTCTGCTAAAGACTTACAGTTTTTCATTTAATACTGCTGCAGACAAGCTTCCTCGCTTCCAATTCATTTCTTCAAGTTGAACCCAGTGACCCTCACGAGGATCAAATCTTTCAACCGACCTAAAGGAAATAAAATAAAACAGATTGACCTGAAAAATCCTTATATCTACACAAACATTATTGCATGTTAAATGTATTTAAAGCAGTATTCCATGAAAAGTTGGGACACATCCCTGACCATTTTACAGGTGTCACTGTACTAGGGATGCTCTGGGGATGCCTCAGAAACATCCTCGTACCATCCCCTAACCCTTACCAATGACATGAAACATACCTATGTGGCCCTAACTTTTGCCAGTAACAGGAAATGTCCCAGAAACATCAGGAATGACTGGCCCGCCATCCTCCCTCCAATAATGTCAGAAAATGTTTAAAAAATTGCCCTAAGGTCAAAGCAAAATTAAAAACTTACTTTTTCCTATGGGCCGCCACACCATGCTCAGCCCTAAACAAATAAAACACTGCCCATTCTTCATTGCAAAGCATATTAGTTCAGAAAAGAAAATAATCTGACAGCGGCATTCAGTGAAAAGAGAAAAACAATATTGATGTTTTTAAGGCTGTAGCAGGGCAGCTTAGTGAGAAGGTGCAATAACAGCAGTTGCAGGATTGCTAAAGAGAAGATGGGCAATAGAAGAGGTAAGTGTGCCTTTTTTCTGGCTTTTTTTCATTTTTCTGAGTTTCAAGCTTCAAAGTTATAAACTTCTTATTTTCCTTTTTTTTTCATCTTTCGATATGCAATTGCACACCAAATTTTACAAAACACAACAGAAGCAACAGCAGTGAAAGCGAGCACAAAATAGTTTGGCATGGAACAAAGAAAAGTTTCAGCTGGGAGTTCATCAAGGTGTGGGAGTGGTGTGGACAAAGTACGACAGCCTCATAATCTATTTGTGAATACCCTTCCATTCTCTTCAAAAAAAAAATGTGAAAGACCCATTCGAACCCTTAAACTCTTCTACAATTTGTAATACATTTATACAAAGGCAAAAAAAAAGGGAAGTAGAGTTAGGTTGTGTCATTTTCGCAACAAAGATTTTGGAAAGATCTAAACCAATGTATATATTCACCTTTTGGGCATTACAAGACAGGTTTAAGGTTTGTCTAGAGATGCCACAGTTGCGAAGGCACAGGTCTAAGGGTATGTCATTGCCAGGAGCGTCTTCAAAATCTTCTATGCCATCTGTGATTGCTATTTGCCATCTAGTTTCATGTGGCACATTCTTCCTATTTTAAAAAATTGTTCAAATTTATGTTGGTCCCATGTTTACCCACTCTAGAGAACATAAACTACACAGTAGCCTCCTAGATAGAGTACTCTAAGGCAAATATGGTGACGGAGGTCATGAAGAAGACCTGGCTAATGATAAACCACTCTATTATCATGGATGGGTCAACCAATACTAGAAATCACCCACTCATCAACATCATGGTCACATGTGCAATTAGCTTAATTTCTTAGAGCAATTAGTTGTTCAAGGAAGTACAAGGATGCAACTTTCAACTTGAGATTCTAAAGGAGGCCATTTAGGAGATTGGTTTGCCTTGAATGTTACCAATTCAAAACATCTGTGCAAATTAGCTAAAATTATGATGAAGGGTGCTTACAAGCACATTTTTTGAACATTGTGTTGTGTTCATGCACTGAACAACACATTGTAAGACATATGGAAGATAGATTGGGTGAAGGCAATGGTGGCAAAAGCAAGATATATATATTTGTCCATTTGCAATCACCAAAACACGCTCTCTTCAAAACTTTTTCAAAGAGAGGATTCTCCGAACATGTGGAAACTAGATATGTCACTTAATTTTGCTAGAGAGGATGCTTGAGGTGCAGGAGCCTATTCAATTAATGATGGATAATCAAAAGTGTGCTAGATGGCCTAATGCAAACATTATTGAGAGAAAAAGCATGCAACAAAAGGTCCATGATGATGATTGGAGCACCGCTATGAAGTAAGAGAATTGCGATTTTATTCTTAAATTATTAGATTATAATTTTATTTATGTTTGTAACTCGAAAATTATTTTCATTTTTTGTATTAGCATTCACTATTTTTTGAATATTTTGTTTGTACAAATGTTTGTTCCTCCATCTTACCTATTGTGTGAGACATTCAATATATTGATATAGACTCTCCTAGTCTTGGACAGATTTATGAAACATTTGACAGAATGCTTGAGCAAGTGAAGTAACCAATTAATTGAGGATTATGTGAGGAGCATATCAGACACATTGTGATGCAGCAGTGGAACGCTATGAACACCTTATTTTAAGTGGTATGTTATGCTCTAAATTCCAAATGGTATGTGCATCGAAGGCTAAGAGAGTGCCTCCTTGATAAGATGAATAGGTGAAAAAAGGGTCATGAAAGCACTTTGAAAAATGCATTCAACTAAGGAGTCGCCTTTAGTTTATGCATAATGGATTGCCTTTGTTAATCTTTGCAGTCCAACATTAAGCAAACCAAAGGCAAGGATGGATAAGAGCTGCATTTGCTCAATTCAACCCTATTGACAGCTGAACATGACATTGCAAGAATGCACCAAAGTTGAGGATGTTTGTCACTCGTGTCCTTTCACAACTTGTGACTTCCTCTTATGCAAAAAGGAATTGCTCCACATACAATTTAATGTCAGGAATATTACATCATTAAGAGTCTTGGTGTGGCTTGTCAGTTAGTTTAAGTTTGTTTAAGTTTTATTTATTCCCATGAATATCTACTATAGTTTGGTTATACTCGTAATTATTTGTTATCCCAAGTAAGACGATCGTTTTAGGAAGTTTCCTATAAACTAGGATTATCGGTTGAGACCTTTTCTCAAAACATTTAAGGGGAGCAGCAATTGACTAGTTCTCAGATTTTAGAAGAGAAACACACAAAATCGTGGGATAGCCTAAAGATGGCATTCTGGTGCAAGAGCACCTTGCAGACTTTGAAGACCATTTGAGCAATGAAGGCTCTTGGAGGTGTTTATAGGTTCCTTGAATGTTTTTGAGTTGTAATAAGGTCTTTAAAAACCATTCATTTTGTTTTGATTAGCCATGTAAGGCCTTGATGCCATTTTGTAGTGTGAACTTCTTAGGACCTATTTGGTCAACCATAGTCAAATGACATCCAAAATGCCTAAATGAGGCAGGCATTGTATTTTGGCTCCTATGTGGCCTATTTGTAAGGTTTATGATGTGTCCTAATAGGTTACATAGGCAGGTGTCATAGATTGTCAATTTTGTGCAAAGTTGTCAAGTTTGGATGACAACTTTTGTTGTCAACTTGTAACTAATCTCCCTCCAATGGCTAAATAATTCAAATTTCAGTTGGAATCGGTTGAGGAGGTTGGAGAAACCTTTCTTAAAGCTTTGGGGGTCGAGAAGGATTGATTGATGAAGTTTTGAAGAAGTTTGGGATGTAAGACAATGATCAAATTCAATAAACACTCAGAAATTTACATGAATTTCGTTGTAACAGTGCCTTGTACGGACTCCATGTGCAGGCTAAATCATTGATTTGAATAGGCCTTTGTGTTGATGTTCATTTGGTTTTGATTTGGCAGGAAAAGACTGAGTAATAAGCGAGTAATCTGCATTTTTGTGACAGGTGGTCTGAAAACCCTCCAAAACCAGGGTTTCCGAGGAAATGCTTTCTTAACCCCACATTCCTCAGGCCAAATTGGCTCAAATTTAGGGGAATGGTAGGCGAGACAATGTATTTTAAGATTTCCAAAGTTTCTGAGTGGGCCGTTGAATTGGTGGATTTTGGGATCAAGCCCTAGGCTAGGCATCCTCATGTGACTAGCCGGTTTTGACTATTAAAAATTGTGCAAAGGTAAAACCAAGAGTGGTGGACACTATATAACGGTGGATTTGGTGTTTTGGGATGTGTGCAGGCCTTTTCCATCCATTGGTGTTATTGGATCAGGCCATTGGTGTGTGGTTGCTTTATAAAAGTGGCCTAAAAGCCCTATTAGGCCCCCTGTAGCAGCAATGTTTGACCCAGTCAATGCAAGAGTTGGGGTCTGAGTTTTGGAAGTGTTTTGTGTCACCAAAAGAGGCACCTAAAAGTGTCAGAAGTCTAGGGTGTCATTAGGAGAATTTCAACGTTTTGCCCTTAAAAGCCCAAACCAGGGCTACAAGGAATAGGTGTCTTGTAGAGGGTAAGTCACCCTGATTGAACTTGTACAAACAAAAGGGTGTTGTCTTAGTTGTGGTCAACATCTCTAGGGTTGGACAAGAGGTTCTATAGGGTCCTGTCGTGACGTTTTCACACATCGCCCCATTGCAAATGGGGACCCTTGCTTTTTGCTTTTTAGGGTTTGTTTTTTTAGGTCTTTTAGGGTTTTGTCAGTTGGCTTTTGCATTTTTGAGTGCTGTCGGGGAGATCAATAGGATAGCAGGTCCTGCTGAAGTGAAGTCCTGATCCTGAAAATTTGGCTAAGTCTGAAAGTCCTGATCCTGAAATTTGGCTGAGTCTGGAATGTCCTGATCCTGAATTTGACTGAGTCTGGAAACTAAAAAACCTCAAAAAACTAGATTTTGCAATATAACTCCTGGAGGTCTGAAACCACTCTCAAACATCCTGAAAGTATATATGGAATATAACTTAAAGTATAAGTGACATTTCCTTCTTATACTTAAATGTTATATTCCATAAAAATTATCTTGATAGAGAGTTCAAAAAGTCAAATTTCGCTCCTGTCCTTCACTGAGGATCCAGAGCGAATTTCGCTCCTGTCCCTCTCCAAGGGACCAAGGCAAAGCGCTCCTATCCCTCACCAAGGGTCCAGGGCGAAAAGGCTTATTTGAGTCATTCCTGACCTTGTTTGGTCAAATTGGAACATCAAAGGCATGGTGAAGGACGAAATGAGCATGATAGAGCATCCAGACTTGATCAAAGACAATGAAATGATGAAGTTTTTGCCTAGAAGGTCAAATTCGCTCCTGTCCCTCACTGAAGGACCAGAGCGCTTTTCTTTATATGCACAATTTTAGACCTTTTTTGGACATTAACTTTTATTCATAGCATGAAGTAAGGTGAAATCTTCCCTAGCAAAGGAATTTCGAGATGAAAAGTGAAAAGATTTGGCCTAGAGGGCAAAATTCGCTCCTCTCCCTCACTGAAGGACCGGAGCTTGATTTTCAAATTTGCACTGTCCTTGCAGAATCATGACAATTTTATGATTGGAAGAGATCAAGGAGGGCATGTTTTGTCCATTGAATATAATTTGAGTGGTCCACAAGCAAGGAAATATACCAAGATGACAAAAGGCGCTCCTGTCCCTTGCTGAAGGTCCAAAGCGATTTTCTAAAAAGTGCAATTTTCTTGCAAGGACGAAGCAAGCTTTGTGATTGAAACGAATGAAAGAAGGCATTTTTAGCTCGTTGAAGATAGTTTGGAAGCCTAACAAAGGACGGATAAGCTTGGATTTGCAAAATCACTCCTGTCCCTCACTGAAGGACAGGAGCTTGAATTCCAAATATGCATTACCCTTGCAAGATTTAAGTGATTTTATGATTTGAAGAGACCCCAAGGCAAAACGCTCCTGTCCCTCTCCAAGGGACCAGAGCGAAGTTATCAAAATTCATTATTTTTTTGCCTTATTTTAGCAAATCGCACTAGATGCCAAGTTCGCCCAAAACTTCGAAATATTTTAAAAAATTTTAATTAAATTGGCATTTAATGAAAAGCGCATAGCATTTAATAATTAATTTTGAGCCTTGGAAAATCGTTTTTTTTAATTAATTGAGGCATTTCGAAATTAATTATTATTAAATTAAAATTTAAAAGGAAGAGCACTTGAGGTATCATTTTTTATTGCTTAATTAAGTCAGCCTTCTCCTTTTATTAATCTTTGTTTATTTTTTCCACCAAGTCAGCCTATGGAGAGATGTAGAAGGTGAGCGCTCTATATATTGGAGGTGTTGTTTCACAATTCAAATCATTCAATCATCCTTTCAAGTGCGAAATTGGAGAGCAATTTGAGGAGCGAAATCTAGAGGAGTGGAGTGAATTTCTACTAAGTGTGGAAGAAGCTAGTGGAGGGCGAAATTCATCTTGAAAGCTATTGGAAAGGCGTATTTCTTGCTAGTTTGGAGGATAATTTCCAGATTTTTGAAGACATTTGAAGGCGAATTTCCAGATTTTTGAAGAGGAAGGTGGAGTTCTTTTCCAAGCTAAAGGAGGTGCATTTTATCCAAGGGAGAGCTTTGATCTACACTTTGCCTAGCAAAATTCATCTATTTTTACATCATTTCTTAGAGTTTAAAACTCAAGAGGAGGTATGGCGAAATCATCTTGACACCCTTATTCAAGGTTTGATTTTTTAGACATTTTTTGGAAAAATCTAAGTATTGCGTAGTTAATTAGGAAATGATAATTCAAAGATTTATCATAAAGTTTCCTAATTAAAATCTTGAATCTTCCTTTTAAAGTTTAATTTTTAGATTTCAAGATATATTACTAATTTTGAAATGTTGTGTAGGTATCAAGATGGCGACTCCAAAGCCCGGAGGATCTACAAGTCGGCAAGTTCTCATCAAGGACGATCAAGCAAGGACAAGGGCGACCTCCTCCAGCCTAGCATCGACAAGGACGACCTTCTTTGGACTAACATCATCAAGGGCGACTTCTCCAATCCAGTATTCCAAGGCGAGGTACATCATCATCCTACACATCAAGGACACAAGAAGTCAGAGCAAAGGGTTCGTTGAAGAAGCAGATAGTTCCAGATGAATTAATTAAAGCTAGCTTCTCAACAACATCAAGTTGAATATCTACCAAGTTACAAGTGTCAGACGAGGTGGCATCCTAGTCATCGCTCATCCAGTCAGTGTGGTCCACCTCAGCATGTCCAGATTCAATGTACCTAACTCATGGAAGGTGGCACAAACTCCGATGTACCTACCCCAGCTATCCATTGGTGGAATCTAAGCTAGTGAAAATCTTGTGTTCCAGCAATATTCAAAGCAGATCAGACGTTCAATCATCAAATGTAAGTCCCCTTGTGATTCCAGCAAATCACATCATACCACAGAGAGCTTATCCACACGTAGAGACCCTACATACAAGAACCTTGGAGTCATCCTGATTGATCCTTTTTCGCGATATCTTCAGCAATCAGAGGCTTTATTCAAGAGAGGATAATGTACCCTTGGGTATTTTATTTTGTGTTTGATTGTGTACAAAATACACGTCAACAGGTCCATACCTACTCTGCAATGGTGGATGTGTTATAATCCAAGTTGGTCATAGGTGACCACAGGAGAGTTGATGTCAAGGAGAGACTTGATGTGAGAAGTTGTATCTCAATGAGTTGTTTAGGGATCAAAAGGGGCTCCATTGAACAAAGGGGAGTGTAGAAGTGTCCTAGCAAGCTGTTGATAGGATTGTCTTGGCATGTTGTTGACAAGAATGTTGAAACCTTACTTGGGGGTCTTGTAGAGTTAGTTTGTGTGAAAAGCCTTTGTTCCTTGGGGCTCTGCATTGTAAATGATGTTCAATTTACATTCAATATGCAAGTTATATTCTACTTTAATATTTATTTTATCTATTACCGAATTATTATATAAATCTGATTGTCTTCTTTTATGTGGCAGGAGAGGAGGAGCATTTATAAATTTCAATGTCCATTCTCACATATTTCATTTGACATATATAGTGGGTTGGGTACGATCAAGCGATGCCTTGACCGACCATGTCTTTTGGACATGGCCGATCAAGACATCACTTGATCGTGCCCCCTCACTATAATGGCGTTTTACTTTACCAACTGGTGCATATTCAAACACCCAATAATTATCGAGGTATACCAAACAGTACAAGGTTATATTAACACTATCTTAACACCCGATATAATCGGTGTCTGTCAAACGATGCATGGTTATATTATCGCTATCCTTAACACCCGATATAATCGGTGTGAGTTTAATATATCACCCGATATTTAATCCGTGCAAACATAGGCTAATATCGATACCAATCGATAGTCTAACCGATAATCATTAAGTCGAATTTAGCAAAGGTTAATTCGACTTGTCAATCGGTGAATGTGAATAGATTATCAATTTTGGAATCTATGATAATGAACAGTTAATATAAAAGGAATGTTTATCAATTGAATGCTTGAGTTGATTCATTTTAATAATCGATATGATAAATGATTGAATGAGAGACTTCATTTATCTCTCATTCAATCATTTATCTTACCGAATCTGTCTATACATTAACATGCATCACATTCCAGAAGGAATTTAAACTTCTGAGGGGCAACAATGAAATTGTGGCTGAAATTTATAACACTAAACAAGGAAAGCATGAGAATGTGCGTACTTATAATCATAGGAGTTGCTGGGTAAAATGGAGAATCAGCTAGTCGATGGGTTGAAGAAGAGATGGTACATTGAGGGATTGATTCCCTCCCTAACGAAGAAAACGAAGGTAGTACCTCCGTCCTCATACATACACCGATGCTTACAGTCGGGCAATGGACATTGAAAGCGAAAACAAAACATCAACGGGGAAGAAGAAAGCAAGCGACAACAAGAGTACAAAGGACAGTTGTAGTGAAGATGAATAAAAAACAGTACAATCCTTGAGGAAGAACATATTGCACATGATGAAGGAATTGAAAGTAGAGAAAGAAAATCCCAAGGAAAACAAAGAAATGCGGTGCACCGACTGAAAAGTAGGTCACACAAAAACAACCTGTCCAAAGAAATTGTTTTGTGACATCTATCAAGTACTGGGACATTCCACCAAGGAATGCCCATACAACTTAAAAACAAGAAGCACACAAGTGATCTTTGCTCAAGGGAAACAAACAACCCTACTGACCACACCACCAAAACCACTTGCCAATTCCAATGAATCACCTGGATGATACCATAACAAGCGAGGAAACCGCTATAACAATAATAATAACAACAATGGGCCAAGGAGCAAAATATAATACGACGCAAAGGGGAGACCCATGATCCAGTGTCAAAAATGACATTAATGGGGTCACTTCACCTGAGAGTGCAAAAGCGGTCAAAACAATGCAAGCATGTTGTGCAAGTGTTGTGGACCCAGAAACCATGAGGATGTCGACTACTCAAAACAAAAGGGGTTAAATATGTTGGTTGTGGAAGAGTTAGACGAAGAAGTACTGCAATCACCAGGCTGCAAACAAAGAAGGAAATATACCCAGACCCCTATACCAAGGAGAGACTTCAAGAAGCTAAAGCTAATGTGGAACAGACAATGGCAAATGAAAGAAGAGCCTCAAATGAAGCTGCCAATACTCCATTGCAGTCAAAATCTGAGAAGAACATAGTACGATAGGTGCTACAAATAACAATAACTATAAACATAACAAACCTTCTACAAACTATGTCACCTTGAAGATAGCCATTACTAATATAGTCAATGAAGATACAATAGGTGATAAACAATGCAATCCATGGGACAAACAAACGGTGAAACCATTAGACAAAGGTAACTTGGTTGGCGACCTAATATTACTGATGGTGAGCATTGGGTGGAAGCCTGCTGTTATTGAATGGAAATAATGGGGCGAAAGCTCACAAACACCATTGTCAACAGCAGCTCATGAGTTAATGTGCTACCAAAGGACACTTGGAAGTGCCTTGGGAAGCCAACACTTTGGCCACCAACCTTCCACTTGGTGGTGTGGACCAACATGGAATTAAGCTATTGGAACACTAATGGCAATATTTTTTCTTAGATTTTGTAGTCCCCCGCTTCAAAGGAAAGCCTATAATGCACTCCTCAGGAGAGGTGGTTGATTACACCCAAGGCAAACCATGATTGGAAGAGGAAAACACTCTTGATTGAGACTGAAGGCAAGAAGTAAGTCATCGACTTGAGGAATTAGGTGGTGAGTAAAGAACTGGCATCTCCGATTCCGAGTCTAACAATGGAGAGTCGAGTATGGATGAAGAAAGTAACGGAGCCTAATGACAAAGGGGTGCTAGAATTTATAGGCTCCCCAATTACAATTCAATGGCTAGGATTGCTTTTCAATCAATAGTCGATATTACAAAATAAAACCCTAATTAGGGTTTGTTACAACTAACTACCCTTCGACCAATGAGAAAATTATATTTGAGGACACTTGTCCTTCTTGCTAAATATAAACCAATAATAAAATAGAAGGTTGCTGCATTGTGAAGTGTGCCTTCTAGAAGCTTCTGGATAAGTCAGGTTCATTCAACCTGGACATGTTGATCTTGATTGTTGAATGTCCTTGAATTCTCCAATTGGTACCGAAAAATTGCCCTATGGAAATTTATTCGGAATAGTCTTCTTGCCACTATCTGATCTTGATTGGGAGCTTGTCTTTGACTCTTCAAGAGATGAAATCCCTGAAGAAGTCTAGAATTTACGCCAAGCCTGTAGACTTTTCTTTCTTGATTTTTGGAAGCTCTTTCAATTATCTTGAATTTTGGAGAAGAGTTCCCCTATGCCTTCACCACAATGGAGGAAGCTGGAACTTTTTCTGTGAAGTGTTTCCCTCCCTTAGCCAAATTTTGGCTAGTCAATTTTATTTTGTGACACCTTCATGTGGATCGTCCAGCACCTAGCCAAGATTTTTTTTTTTTTGACCATTTCTATGCTCGAACACACTTTGCCTATGGATTTGCCTTCAATTCTAGATCTGGCTTGTGCTAAGTAGAACAAACTCCGCCTTTGGACATGGATTTTATTCATCTTCTCATTACTTCTCTTTTTTCTTCTTACTTCTTCCAATTTCTTCTCCAACACACAGTCAAAATTTGATTCTTTTGGTTGTGGAAAATTCCATACTTAGCCATTTTTCATGTATCAAACTTTTATTTTCCAACCCATTCGTTTGTTTGACCCTTGATTTCATGTGCTACTTTGTCAAATTTGTTTTTCCCTTTTGCCATTTTCTCTCTTCGACATTGCAAGTCGATTGTCTTCATGTCTTATCCTTGAGCCATAGGCAAATTTTTATGTCTTGCTTAGGCATCTTCACATATTCCATTTATGCCTAGTCAACTTGTGTTCTAAAATTTTATTTTCTTCTTAATATGTCTAAGCCCTTTGCTTTTCTCTTTCAACCTTGTCTTCATGGCAGATTTGGAGTCCTAAGCCAAGTCAGACTTGGCCAATGTTTTGCCAACTTCAACTTTCCTAAGTTGGACTTCGCTCAAGTGTGGACATCTCCTCCATGTGTTCCTTGGCGGACTTGGCTTAGTCTTTTCCATCTTGCTTCTTGGTTTAGGCGGACTTCATGTCTTCGTGGCCATGTTAACTTTTATCTTTCCTTAGGCTGGCGGACTTGAGCTTTTTCTTGCCATTTCACACCTTTTGGCAGACTTGAACAATCTCTTTCCAACTTTTGCCTTGCTCTTCCTTAGGCGGACTTGGAAGACTATGTGCCATGCTTTATTTTGTTTCTTGTCTTTCTCCTAGAGGGCAGACTTCATGAGTTTTATTCCAACTTTAATGTCCTTTTCCAAGCTTGGGCAGAGTAAGGAGTGCATTAGCCAAGGGCAGACTTTGAAGGTCTTGTGACATTCTATCTCTTGGGCAAGGTTCACCTACTATCTGCCAAAGAGAGTGAATGAAGTCAGGACATCTTCCATAGGGCGGAGTTTGAACCTTTTTGGACAATCCAAGGGCGGACTTCATCTTCCTTGTGCCATGTCTTCTTCTAGGCAGACTTGACAAAGGCTTTGCTAGGCGAATTTTGACTTGTCAATTTTGAAATTTGGCTTTGCTCCTTCTTTACTTTCCATGCCTTAGTTTTATTTCTCTCCTTTCAACTTGGTAGCTTAACCTTGAGTAGGAGTTTCTCTCCTTTGACTAACTCTTGCAATGAGTTAGTTGACTAATGGTAGGAGTTTCATGTGCTTGCCAAGTTTGCTTTGTGTCTAGGCGGACTTTGATCATTCCTTGCCTTAGATTTATTTCTTCCCTTCAACTTTGTCTTAACCTTGAGTAGGAGTTTGACTAACTCTTGCCATGAGTTAGTTGACTGAAGTTAGGAGTTTAGCATGTGTTGGACAACTTCACTTGTGCATGAGGCGGACTTGGAAGATGCTTGGACATGTATGCTTGGAAGGAATTCATCTTCTCTTTGTCATGCCAACTTGGAAGACTCCATACCAAGGCGGACTTTGAAGAGTCTTAGCCATCTTAGACAAGGCGGACCTCGATGTGTCTTGGACATGCTTCCATTTCATGCTGCCTTTGCCATCCTTC
The DNA here is from genome assembly GCF_030272615.1 of Cryptomeria japonica. Classification (NCBI taxonomy): domain Eukaryota; kingdom Viridiplantae; phylum Streptophyta; class Pinopsida; order Cupressales; family Cupressaceae; genus Cryptomeria; species Cryptomeria japonica. Next base: position 600,664,905 of record NC_081411.1, on the reverse strand, counting down.
TTCACCTATGTGCCATTCTTGAATGTGCTTAGGTCTGGACATGATTCCAAGTTGATCAAACCTTCTTCCCTTATCATGAGCGAATTTCAACTTGGACAGCTATGTGCCATCTCCATGCTTGACTTTATACTCGATCAGCCATGTTCATGTCAAGTTTTATCTAGAACAAAAACCCTGACTGAGGTTTTACCTTGCTTTTTACACTTAAAGACATAATTTTTCAAATCTGAGGACATGGGCATTGATCATACGGCTGATATTCTGGAGCAAAACTCTAATTAGGGTTTCCATCTTGCTTTTTACCCTTAGAGACCAAATTTTTTAATTCTGACAACATGGGCAGTAATGATATGGCCTAAGGATCAAAACCCTAATCTCAAAAAAAAGCAGAAAAAAGATAACCCTGCTTTTTGTACTTAAGAAGCAAAATTTCTCGAATCTGACAACAAGAGTAGTGATCAAATGACATAAGGAACAAAACCCGGGTTCTACTTTCAAAAAAGCAAAAAAAAGCAAAAAGCAATCCAAAAAAGCTGCTTCCCGGATTGTGCCCAAAGTGCCAAAAAAAAACTTTCTATTTTTAGAAAAAAGCAAAAAGCAAAAAAGCAGAAATTCCTAAAAATAGAAAGTTGTCAGAAATGACTCAAAGCAATTGCGATCCTCGTCCTTCAGACCTTCTAAGCACTTTGACAATATTCAAACATGATTACGAGCATGATCTCTCTATTTGGCTCGGGATGACTTCAGAACTCTAACTCCTCATTTGCAAAAAGTTTGGTGATCAGCAGTTGCGACGCCAAAGCAAAACCCTAAAAAGAGAAAAAACAGGGGGTCCCCATTTGCAATGGGGCGATGTGTCAAATAGATCACAACAAGTCGATGGCAAGATTATTATCATTGTAAAGAACCAACAACTATTTTGGTCAATACAGCAATTCTAAATGAAATGACAGAAACTAATATAGAATAAGACATCAATTATGTATATGTTCAACAACAGTTACATTCTAAGCGGTTGAAGTTTAGAATAGATGTAAAAGACAATGTAATCAACAAAGATATAATAAAGAAGTTCTATTAAATAGTGATTACATTGAAAGATGCGATTAATAGATTGAAGGTTAATAAAGGCAGCAATGAATGTTTGTAAACAATGTTTAAGGTCAGAGATTTGTTAATGAGAGGAATCGATTATGTGTAAGAGCAATGATCAAAACAAGGCAGCAATTAGAAGCTAAAAACCGACCAGCAAAAGATAAAAAAAAGGGAATTCACTTACTCTCATTATCACGGGTTAAGGGGGATACGATAGTGGATTAAGAAATCTATAATCAATAAATAATACCAGTTACAACCTAACAAGTAATCATCAGTTAGTAACTTAAATTCATGCTAAGGATATGATTAGATATTCATGGAGAGTCATGATTAAGGCAGAGTTATGACTGTCCCAAATCAAAAGATGCAACTGAACAGTATTACAAGATATTTAATAAGGGTCACAAACTCATTCCAAACATCATCAGATTCGTATTTATTTCTTCTTTGTATCCAGATTGGATCGGCTCTATCGAGCATTTCCCTTTGGCATAAAGGTTGCATACTTCAAAAGACTACATCAGACATAGCACCAAGAACATTGCATATTTCTCAAGTATAAATCAGAGACAGCAATTACCTTATCGTTATAAGTGATAATTTAGGAGATCACCATTATAATCTTTACATTAGACAAGCAATATTATTACAGTGGGAGGTCTTATCAGACCAAAGAGCCAAGAGAACTTGCATATTTATAGAGTAATATCAGACACAGCATTCATTAAGGATCGACCATTATTGTTATATCGACATTTCATAAGAACTATATCAGATAAGAAAATAGGCTGACAAAGGAGATCACTAACATATTTTCACAGTGATATCTGAAACAGCATGTCATGTTCCCTCCTTAATCATTTATATCTTAAATGAAACAATTACAACGAAAGATATTTAGAATTATTAACTATTTATTTATTTATTAAATATTATTATTCATATTTATTTAAATAATAATAATATTCTTGAAATATTATTATATTATGATCATTTGGAAATATTATAAAGGAATATTACATATTAATATATTAATGATATTATTAATTAAAAAAAACAATAATATCTGCAATATCCCTACATCTAAATATTAATCTACTAAATTAATTTAATGTGTAAATATTTAATAAATTAATCTTAATCATGAAATAAACTAAACCATCCCACTAAGAAAGATTCAATCATAATCAACATTTGATTAAACAAATTATGCAAGACATCGATTGGAGTCAAGTTGACTAAGCCATATAAAGATCCTTAACCAAGATCATCAACAGCCTTCCGTTTCTGCAATCGCTGATCAAGAGGAATCGTATATCAGAGACAGCACCGATGTTTCCATAAAAGCAATGGATTACATCAAGAGAGTATAATTAACAAACAGCAATCTGTATATTGAAGCCTCCATGAGCATTTATATCAAACATGAAGAACAAGCAAAATAGACATTAATGTCATCATTATCGCCACCCGAAAGAAGTGTATCAAATGCTGTTAATTAATAAATTAGTTATCCACATAAGGTGCGATTACCATGAAATTCAAATAGTCAAGTGGTGCGATTTGTGGATAAGAGTAATTTAATTAATGAAGAGGTGACTCACGAAAAGGTTAATATGATGAGATGTCTCCCTTCGTAAAGAAACTGGAAGCTATAAAAAGAATATTAAATGAGAATTGAAAGGGGGAGGATATAGGATGGGATAGCCGTCGATCAGACGAGAACTATTAAGTTACATGCAGTAACATCCTTGTTTGGTGGTATGCATGGGAACATGCTTAATACGTAAGCTTAATATATAGAGTCTGATAATGTTCTATGCAGAATTTAAGGGTAACATTAATATAAACTGCAATACGTATGACAGCCACTCTTAATTCCATATATAGTGGTAGACCAGATCTGATGCATGTCAGATATGTCTGTCCTCACAGTTATTAAATATAATTAATGCTGTTAGGAAGTGCTGGTACTGATAATTTATATAATAGGTAACTAATAAATAGGTAAATGATTTATAATGTAATATAATTATTTTATTTGTTTATTTATGTTCTGATTTATATATATATATAACAATGATGTAATATCAATAAGATGATATATGTATATACATACACATATACTAATACATATATATACATATCCATATATATAAATGTATACATAATGTCTTTAATCAGATAAATAACGATATTAGATAGTAATTCAGAAAAGCTCATAGGATAATAGGTAAGGAGAATGTGTTCACATGTATAATCCCTGTTACTGTTGTCTAAACCTAAGAGGGGACATTACACACCAACAACTTCATATTGTTCGAAAGTTGTATCGAAAGTTGTAAGACAAACATCAGGCATATAAGTTGCAGACCAGAACATCGCACTCATATCAAAGATATCATTCACATATACATTGAGTAGATATTTTGATCGATATATTGGTATGGATATAATCCTTAAATCTTGCTTCATAGAGAGAATAGATCAGATCCGTCTTGTGTTGATGTTACTGTAGCGGCGGGAGATTCTGTCTCCTATCGAATACAAATAATTAAATGCTTTGTGTATGAGGCTGACACAAGTGTGTGACGCCTCCATGTAATTAATAATTAAATGTTTCATGATCGCCGACATGATGGAACAGTCACCTCATTTCATGCTTGAAAAGGCATCTCTCTTGAGGCCGTCTATTCTTGAAAATGCACCCCGATTTGTCTATATATTCATGCGATTCTCTTTCATTTGTGAATCGAACACATTTTGGAGAAAACTAGCGATTAAGGAAAGAATCAATGTCTTCAGCATAATTGATATCTTCAGTATATATTGCTTCAGATACTTCAGTTGTAAATTAGTGAGGTGCCTTCACTTCATCATTGTATTGGCCTTGAGATTCACCAAGTTGTAAAGGCAAATTTTGTGTATTATTCAATAATATAAGAGATATTATTCGCTGGGTTTTTCTCCCTCAAGAAGGAGGGTTTTCTCAGGGTATCTGTTGTGTTCAAGTGTTTATTATTTCTGTACTTCTGCTTATTTAACTTCATATCGTAAAACAAACATGGTATCAGAGCCAGGTTTTAAACAAAGATCCGATCAGATTTATTTAAGCAGTCAAGACAACTCTTTATCTAGGGCAGTCTCTCAAAGTAATAAATATAGGCTTGAAAGCATTCAGGGGAAGTCATACCTGGGCCGATATTACTTGCAGTTGTTGATTATATCAATCTAAACCATGCTCGTGGGTTTCATGTGAGGAAGTGTTGAGTTAGCAGCTGGTGTAGAGGAGCAGAGTCGTGGTTCTTTGTCTCAAACTCTTCCTTTGAAGATGGCATGACATTCTGATCTTAGGAGCACAAAAATCACACAATAGACCTGAGGTTTCTTCACGTGAAGGCTTTGAGCATTCAAGAGGCTATTATGAGAGTCGTATCTGCTCAGCAAGACTTGTGTGGGATCCCAGAGGCAGATTTAAAGAAAGTCAGAAATATCATATAGGAGATAGGAAGCAAGACTAAGGAGATAGAGATCGGCCCAAGGAAACAATAAACGTCATTCACCACAGAGGAGCTGGTGAATCGAATTTTATATAGAAAGGAAGTCGTCTTCATTACAGCACATACAAGAGGCTCCATTGCCGACATTAAGAATTGGCATTTTATTTATGAACGGAAACATTTATTCGCTATCTCCAGTTTGAAAGCTAAGTCGATGTGGAGCCGTTCTGTAGACGTCACCTTCAGAAGGGAGATTGCTTTATTTGTTATTTAAAGAAACTACCATAAGGGACAAAGAAGAAACGTCTCTAAATTATAGGGGGTTGAAGCAGATATAAGGTGGAGCCATGACTTTGCTGGGCAAGAGTTTATAAGAGGTATACTTCATTTCAAAGTCTTCAAGTCAGGAAATCTTGTATTCAATGTACACAGTAAATAAAGATACATTTTCTGCAGTCAGATCTTTGTAATTGCTTTTAGTGATTACTGACAGTGCTCAAAGTCTGTATTATGTTATTAACCTGAAACTGGAGCATCATTCATGAGCGGTTTCATGTGAGAATTACCATTAAGAGAATATATGAGCATAAAGTACTCAGAGTAAAGACTTTGTTAAGAATATTAATATGTCGATAATTCAAAGAGAATGAAGGCATGGCATGAGGTGTTATATTGAAGTTTGGGTGATTATCAATGAAGATATGAATTTCTGAAACAAATTGCCCTTGTCTTCTAGTGCCAGATTAGTCTCTGGGTTGCCTGTAGGTTGTCATCAGCTCTGGAAATTGGTTCCTTCTTGTTTTTATGAGGTTAAATTGAAGTGATAGCAAATAGTTGATGGTGGTTATTGCTGGGCAGTGCTTTCATGGAATGTTCTAGACATATGAGGGTCTTTCCATGGCTGTCAGGTCTTACATAGTGTCCCACTCCCAACTTTTCTGTTTTTCTTCACGCTATCCTTGCATGCTGGTACAGGTTGTGGAAATGTTATAGCGTTGGTCAATATGGTGAAAGAGACCATGGTGCTGATAGCAAGGAAAGATATGAAGATTGAAATCTGAAAAGGCACGGCTAAATTGATCAACAATAAAGAGGATGGATCAAGGAGCAAAAGGATGATGAATTAATTATCCGAGATTGCATAAGGAATTTACAAGAAGAGCTTAAGGCATCCAGTGAAGAAGTTATGCCAGCTGGAGAAATAAACAAACATGAAGACTTAGCTTGCAGTCATGAGACTAAGTTAATAACACAAAACTTCACTGGGGACATCTCTCGATGGCACAAGGTTGGGTCAGCCTTCGACGAAGAGTTTGCATCAGCAAAAGAGACTGAGAAAGATGAAGACACTAAACAACAGAGAACCTATCATTGCGATTAGCTACTTCGAAGAGGAGGAAATGACATTCAGAGGGAGTAAAATTCCAAGAATTCAAGACACGAGTTGAGAGCATTAAGATTTTAAGATCAGTCAATTAAGCGGAGTTCACTTCCAAAGGATCTCCTTGCAATCTCTAAGGCAGGAATCGAGAGGGGGTTCTGTGAAGAAGCGAAGGTGTCAGCTAAGTGGGTTGCAGTGTTGCAAGGCCAGGTGCTAAAGTCCTTCGAAGACCTCTTCAGCTGCAAAGACAGAATTGCACAGTCAATCTGGTATTGACTTTGGTAGCTCCGCAAACCTATAGGGTGATCTGGGATAAGGTCGAGGAGGATAGTCCTGGATTCTAGCATGTCAGAAGTTTCGGAGATATGCATTGGAACCGTTCTTCTAAGGCAAGCATTGCAAGCAATCTTGGACGAGGAGGTTAGGAGATTGATGCAAGTGCTTGGAGCTTCAGAAGGAGTCACATCATCATGAAGATTTGTTGTATGTATATTTCTCTGTGACAGGAAATATGAGGTGAAAGCCCTTGTAGTGTATATTTCTCTATGACGGAGAAATATGAGGTGAAAGCCCTTGTCCATCTCTGAGACGGACATGTGCCTCTATCCACCCTCTAGGAATAGCCATGGTGGATGTCATGTTGACAGACTCCATGCCAACATCACATTGAGAGACTCCATGATGAATCCTTTGTACTTGTGTTTATCCACACATGGGAGTAGCCATGGTGGACATCATGTTGAGGGACTCCATGACGACATCACGTTGAGTAACTTCGTAATGGGCACTTGTGCACATATTCTTTTCCACACATGGGAGTAGCCACAGTGGAAGTCATGTTGAGAGACTCCATGACAATATCACGTTGAGTGACTCCGTGATAAACTTTCTTCCACAATGGGTGTAGCCATTGTGAATGTCATGTTGAGAGACTCCATGACATGGATATCTAGAAAGATATCTGCCTAACTAAGAGGGAGTGTCGATGTTATTATAGCAGTAGGAGATTTCGTCTCCTATCAAATACAAATAATTAAATGCTTCGTGTATGAGGCTGACACAAGCGTGTGATGCCTCCATGTAATTAATAATTAAATGTATCATGATCACCGACTTGATGGAACAGTCACCTCAATTCGTGCTTGAAAAGGTGTCTCTCTTGAGGTCGTCTATTCTTGAAAATGCATCCTGATTTGTCTATATATTCATGCGATTCTCTTTCATTTGTGAATCGAACACATTTTGGAGAAAACTAGCAATTAAGGAAAGAATCCATGTCTTCAGCATAATTGATATCTTCAGTATATATTGCTTCAGATATTTCATTTGTAAATTAGTGAGGTGCCTTCACTTCATCATTGTATTGGCCTTGAGATTGGCCAAGTTGTAAAGGCAAATTTTCTGTATTATTCAATAATATAAGAGATATTATTGGCTGGGTTTTACTCCCTCAAGAAGGGCGGTTTTCCCAGAGTATTTGCTGTGTTCAAGTGTTTATTATTTATGTACTTCTGCTTATTTCACTTTTGATCCTAAAACTAACATCTTGTACATCAGATTATAGTACATTCAATACATATCAGTTCACAAGCTAAGATAATTGGTTAAGCAAAAAGATCATCATCATCATACAAAAATTGTCAGCAATCTAATTCTTGCATAGTAACAAGATATTTAACTTTCCATTTGCCACTATCAAAATTCATTGTAAGGGTTTTTTATAGGAAAAAGTCTCTTGCAATTGATTTTCAAGTTAATTGTCCATTTTTCCTAAATAATAACACAAGGGGACATTACAAGTGGTATCAAAGCATTGCATTTTGTGGTTATATTGCATTCTTCCTAAAACGAGACATTACAGTCCCCTTCCTAAGCATCAATCGTTCCTAGAGGTTAGCCTATGACTTTGGTCCCCATGTATTCTTTGGAGGGAAGCATATTACAGTAATCTTCAGCACAATATCTCAGTTTATGTGTGGCACGACTTCCTAGGATTATTCAGGACTCTTGGATATACACTTACTATTTTTAGTAAGTCACTTGGACATTTGGGGTCTGTTTACCCTCTCGGGTGAATAACTTAAAACATACAGATACAACACGTAATGCAGAATAATAATGCCAGAGATATCAGATAAAATATAAGAGATGTCATTCCATTCATAATCGTGTCTTACAAATTACATTCGGAAGTATATAAAGATACCGAGGGGGTGCGAGTGCCAACCGTCACACCGTAACTACCATCCCTCGGCTGCCGACTAACAAAGACAATTACAACTTACAACTTAATTAACTAGTTTTAATTGCGTACAATATTGCGGCTAACATCATCCCCCTCAAAAAACAAGGTCGTCTCCTGACGACTAAAAAGCAACATGGAAGGATTACAACATAAAACTCAGGACTGAGAAGGGGGTGGAGGAAGCATCTCTGGTGGAGAGGGGGCAGCGCTCAGGCGAGCGCGTAACTCGTAGACCTGTTCAGTACGAAGCTTGAGGTCCCGCTCCGCCACCATCTGGCGTTCCATCGTTGTTTTCACCATCAATGCTGCCTCCAAGACTTCCTTGTCTTTCTGGTCCACCTGCTCCAAAGCGCTACCCACTCGGTTCTCCAGCATAGTCCTGTCTTCGTGCATTTCCTCTAACCGTGCCTCCAAGGTGCCCTTAGTCGTCCTCTCTCCGGCTAACACTGTCTCCAAGGCAGCCTGTTCTTCATCCCATGCGACCGTTGCCCAAGCCAATTGCTCTTTGTGGAGCTCCTCCATCTGCTAGAGCCTAGTAGCCAACTCGTCTCGTGCCAACACGGCCTCCCTGCACTGGGTCTCTGTACTGTCGGCAATATATTGCGTCCTCCGTAACTCATAGTAAGTTTCTCGGAAGGACTGCTCTATTTGCCTCAACAATGCCTGTCTGCTGGTTTCGCCAACTTGCTCCCGGAGGCCCCAATTCTCCAACATTTGTAAGGTCTTTGTGGTAGGCCATCCACCAAACTCAAAGCACTAAGTAAAGTGTGTCCTGCACCTGTCCCTCATAAACCCCAGTAGCCGCTCCAACTCATCGTCTGCCCGGGCCTCGCCTTGAGACCGCATGGAGGCTACCACCCGTCTGGCTTCCACCGCCATATCAGCGAGGAACTGCTCTAATTCCCTGTCGCCATCCCCTCTCGAAGATGCTACGATACCATGCTCCTGCTTAGCCCCGTGGGAAGTCTATGGGGAGCTCAGGGTGAACTCCTCCTGCATAGGGCTCAACATCAACTCATAGATGGGTGACTGGTCCCTCGATACAATCCGCGTCGGCCCATCTCCGACGAGGTCCACAACCTCGTGAGGACTCTGCTCACGCCTTGGAGAAAGGACTACTGTTCCAGTCGGGGCTATTGGTGCCAACTTGAACCGGCTCAGCCATGCATTCATATCCTGCTGAGAAGGGGGACCACTCTCTCCAGGAAGTTCCACTGGCACCCCCATCTTCCCAACGTCTGTCCATCCAAACTCTACTACTATCGTGGGATGACTCTCATCGACCACCAGAGACTCTACCAGTGCCCCAGCCGCAAGTGGGGGAACCATAATCACGGGTGTCCGGCCTTGCCCAAAACCAGGAACGGGCACGGCCAGCACTACCGCGCCTAGAGGCAACGTGGTCACTGCGGCGCCTGAAGGAGGCAACGTGGTTCCTGTTGGAGTCGTCTACCCATCGAGAGGTTGTGCGGTTGCTACTGATGTGGCCCCCATGTCCTCTTCTACCTGTTGCCCACCCTAACCTACCATTCTGAAACTAGTCTCTGTGGCCGTATCACTGTCCTCTGCCTCCTCACTGGGGTCACTACTAGTGGACTCCGACTCTGTTGCCAATGCTAAAACCACTACCCTCCTCTTTCGTTTCGTGCCAGAGTGGATATCTCTGCTTGGTGCCATGATGTCGAGGTGCATCCAATAAAATATGGGGGGTTGTCCAAGGTGTACACGACCTTGTGGTGCCAAGTACTCGTCCGGTGAGCCCCGAAGGCGTACTGCATCGAGAAAGAGCCCGATAGCGTGGTAGGGCAAGTAGAAAGTCCTGTGCTAGAGAGTCATGAATTCCTCCATCCTATCTGCTAATACAGATGCCCAGTCATATACTATACCGTTATGGATGCCATTCACGAGCACCACCTATGCCATGGCAATATCTGAAGCCCGACTTGCTCCCATCAACCAGTTCTTCAATACATCCACCAGACACCGCCATATTCCTTCTCTTAGAAACGACTTCTTCAGACCGTGACTCTTGCTTGCATGCTGAAGACTAGAAAGTTCTGCTTGTGTGAGGTCGTCGCGACACATCAGTTTTAGAAGTTTGTGTTTGAAATCTGGGGCTATTTTCTGTCCCTTATCCACTTTCTTCCCGTGCACCCCTGGAATACCGAAAACTCTGGTAAATTCAATCGAAGCAAACGATATTGTAATCTATTGATGGTCATAATCAAATACTGACTGCCGCCTGTGCGAGTCATAGGTACCAATCATGGCCCGCAGCACCACCTCGAAGTCCCTGATGCAAAAAATTGGCATCTGAATGGCCCACTGTACCTATGCAAGTCGGAGTTGTATCTTCATCGGGTCATCATTCGGGGTCTCGTTCCACCATTTTCTACAATTCGTGCCAGTTAAACCCTCAAAAGTGATCGTGTCCATCGTCACCTCACTCTTTGTGGGAGTCTGCTGCACCTTGGATTGTACCCTCTTCCCTTTCTTTTTGCTGCTGTTAGCCATGCCGCCTCTTACCTTTACACCCGAAGGTAGGATCCGGACCACGTTCTGGTTCCCTGGGGTTGACGACACTGCACCAGGTAACTGCCTTAACTGCTTTTGCCAACTTTTCCCACTGGCGTCCATTAAATAATGCTCCCTTTGTCATTTGTGCCCTCTTTTAAAAAGAATAGGGTTAGAGTAATCAAGCACGTGCCTCTTTCTCTTTCCCCGTACATATATTGGACTATTGTAGCCGTACGGTAATGTCGTTTTCCTTCTCTGTCGTAGGTTTAATATTTTCCTTTGTTGTTGTTGTCGGTACGGTGTATGGCGGGGTACGGTGTCTTGGCGTTCAGTAGTGCAATCTTCTTCCTCGATACGGTGTATGGCGGGGTGCGATGTCTTGGCGTCCGGTAGTGCAATCTTCTTCCTCGCGATTTTACCTTGGCTTTAATCTCCTCGGAATGGTTCCCGTGTCTTTTTCTGTTGGCCTCTTTGCTGCTGCGTGCGGTTATATACCCACCACACGGTGACCTGTGGTCCCACCGCACGGTGGCACTCGAGGTCCACCGCATGGTGGGCACGCAATGCCACCTGTGTGGCCCCCACCGTACGGCGAGTGCCACCGTACGGTGTCTCCGTCGTATTTACTTTTTTTCTCTTTTTTTCGACCGTACGGTCAACTGTCGTACGACCATACAGTTTGGTTTTGGTTTTGGTTTTTTTTTTTTTTTAAATTGTTATTTCTTCTAGAAGGTCCGGGGTCGGTTGCCCGTCTCTGTTCGTGGTACTGTTTTAATTTCGACCCATTGACGGCGTCTAGTATCTCCTTCCCGTCGAGCATCCACAACTTAATCGCCCCATTGGCGTTGACCTCGCGTACCTTGAAGGGGCCTAGCCATCGCACTTTGAATTTTCTTGGTTTGATTTCGCTCCACCCATTGCATTTCAACACTAATTGCCCCGAAGTAAACTTCATTCGCCGAAGATGCTTGTCATGCCAGACCTTCCGTCTTTGCTAGGCTGCCTCTGTGGCCCATTGTGCCATCATTCTTTTTTCGTCCAGCTTGCTTAAGGCATACAGGCTCTCCCTCAGGCTCTCCATATCCTCGAGTCTGTTCTCCACTGCAATGCGAAGGCTTGGCACCATGAACTCCGCTGGCACCACAGCTTCCTGCCCGTACATGAGTTGGAACGGAGTCTGGCCGGTGGTCACCTTGTAGGTTGTGCGGTAGGCCCACAAGACCGAAGGCAATTTTTCTTCCCAGTCTTCTCCCTCGACACCGCACGACTTGTAAATCACGCCCATGAGATTCGTGTTGGTAGCCTCGGCCTACCCATTGGCTCGCAGATAATAGGGGCTAGACAATGAATGGAAAATCTTGAATTTCGTAGTAAGGAGTTTAATAACATGATTCACAAAATGTCCACCCCTGTCGCTTGTCAACTGCATAGGGATCCCATACCGTGTAATGATTTGCTCATAGATGAACCTTGCTGTACTTACGACCGAGTTGTCAGGTAGGGCCCGCGCTTCAACCCACTTGGTTAAATATTCAACGGCTACCACAATGTAGCGACACCTCCTAGCGTGGCTCACCTTGAGCAGCCCGATAAAATCCAGCCCCCATCGCTTGAATAGTTCTTGAGCATGCGAGGGGTTGAGGGGCATGAAATCCCTTTTCAGCAGCCTCCCCGCTCTCTGGCAAGTATCGCAACCTACTACCCATTCTCTCGCATCATTATACAATGTGGGCCACCACAGGCCTGTTAGTAAAACCTCCCTTGCCGTAGTGTCCGGTCCCATATGGCCTCCCGCGGACCCCTCATGTGCTTCCCTCATGACGCTTGGCACCTCTTCCTCCATCACACACCGACGTAACACCTCGTTGGGCCACATCTTATACAGTAAACCATTAATCAGCTGGAACGTGCGGCTTCTCAACACAAGTTTTCGTCGTTCTTCCGGTGGCATGCCTTGGGGAAATACGGAGGTGGAAAGGTATTCCTCGATGGCAGTATACCATGGTGGTAGTACTACGATCTTGTATAGGTGGGCGTCTGCGAAGTCGTCATTTACCCCTTCTGGCAGCTCTCCGGACGTGATCCGGGACAATTGGTCAGCAATGACATGGCTTTGCCTGGCCGTACAATTATTGTGAACGTAAACTCTTGAAGTAGCAGTAGCCATCTACTTATCCTGCCTTGGATGATGGGTTTGTTTGCCAGGTACATCAAGGCCTGATGGTCCACATAGAAGGTGAAGGGTGTCGCTAGCAGGTAGTGTCGAAATTTCTATACGACATAGACCATCCCGAGGGCCTCCCTCTCGGTGGTACTGTAGTTTTGTTGACGTGTATTTTGTACACAATCATACACAGAATAAAATACCCAAGGGTACCTTATCCTCTCTTGAATAAAGCCTCTGATTGCTGAAGATATCGCGAAAAAGGATCAATCAGGATGACTCCAAGGTTCTTGTATGTAGGGTCTCTACGTGTGGATAAGCTCTCTGTGGTATGATGTGATTTGCTAGAATCACAAGGGGACTTACATTTGATGCCTGAACTTCTGATCTGCTTTGAACATTTGCTGGAACACAGGCTCTTACTAGCTTAGATTTGAAAAAAAAAAGGAAAAAAGAGGAGGGTGAGGAAAGAATCTAATCCTAATACTAAGGAATGTAGGAGCAATGATTGATCTTTGATGAAATTCTAACTAGGTCTTGTTTTGACATCGCAGGACCATCTCCACAAGGCTAGTGCGATCTTCGAAGGAAAGCTTTGTGATGTTCAAATTATCATTGCAGGCATAGACACCATCAAGCTGATGCATATCAATGAAGAAGCGACAATTGAAGTTAAGCTTAGGCTGAATGATTCCAGTTGACTACACAAGGCAAGTCTGCAATCAACAAACTGCTAGTAGTATGGATATACGAATTCCACCATCAATCAAGCACATTTCTTCCACTCATCTAATAACATGAAATCAAACATGAGAAGTATAAAGACCATGCAAATTGTCGAATCGACCCATAAATTTCAGCATTTCTTCAATGAAGTTACAAGTCTTTTACAACAACATCTTGGCAACAATCTTTGCCTTCTCTCTCTACTCTACTCTAATTGCTATTCTATCAACTAGCTAATCACCTTCTAACTACTCTCTATCTGTCTTCTAACTGCTTCCAACTATTTTCTTACTATCTAATTGCCTTTACAAAATGAAATGCCAGGGCTTATATAGTGCCCTCAATACAATTCGATGGCTTAGATCAATTTGAGATCAATGGCCAAGATTTTACAATGAAAACCCTAATTAGGGTTTGTTACAACCATTACATAACATTTAATGCTCGACCAATGAAATAATTGTATTGCCTGGACACATGTCCTCTCTGGAAAAATCGACCAATGGATAGTCGGGGTAGGTACATCGGAGTTTGTGCCACCTTCCATGAGTTAGGTACATTGAATCTGGAAATGCTGCGGTGGACCACACTGATTGGAGAAGTGATGACTAGGATGCCACCTCGTCTGACACTTGTAACTTGGTAAATATTCAACTTGATGTTGTTGAGAAGCTAGCTTTAATTAATTCATCTGGAACTATCTGCTTCTTCAACGAACCCTTTGTTCTAACTTCTTTTGTCCTTGATGTGCAGGATGACTGATGTACCTCGCCTTGGAATACTGGATTGGAGAAGTCGTCCTTGATGACGTTAGTCCAAAGAAGGCCGTCCTTGTCGATGCTAGGCTGGATCGAAGAAGGTCGTCCTTGTCCTTGCTTGATCGTCCTTGAGGAGAGTCTTCCGACTTGTAGATCTTTCGAGCTTGGAGTCGCCATCTTGATACCTACACAACATTTCAAAATTAGTAATATATCTTGAAATCTAAAAATTAAACTTTAAAAGGAAGATTCAAGATTTTAAATTAGGAAACCTCATGATAAATCTTGAGTTATCATTTCCTAATTAACCATGTAATACTTAGACTTTTCTAAAAAATGTCTTAAAAAAATCAAACCTTGAATAAAGGTGTCAAGATGATTTTGCCATACCTCTTCTTGAGAATTAACTCTAAGAAATGATGTAAAAAAAAAAGAAGAATTTTGCTAGGCAAAGTGTAGATCAAAGCTCTCCCTTGGATAAAATTGCGCCTCCATTAGCTAGCTTCTTCAAGATCTGGAAATTCGCCTTCAAATGTAGCAAGAAATTCGCCTCTCCCATAGCCTTCAATATGAATTTCCCCCTTCTTAGTCTCCACTCCTGGTAGAAATTCGCTCCTCAAATTGCTCTTCCAAATCGCACTTGAAATGATGAGTGAATGATTTGAATAATGAAAAACATGCCTCAAATATATAGAGCGCTCACCATTTTATTTCCATAGGCCGACTTGAAAAAAAAGGCCAAAAGATAAATAAGAATTAAATAAAAGGAGAGGCCGACTTGAAAAATAACATTAAATAATACCCCAAGCGCTCCCATTTTATTTTTATTTTTTAAAATAATAATAATTAATTTTAAATGCCTTTATAATTAAAAAATTCGATTTTTTTAGGCTCAAAATTAATTATTAAATACCATGCACTTTTATTAAATGCCAAAAATATTTCAAGGTTTTATCGAATCTGGCATTTTGAAGGATATTTGGCGCCCAATCATGAAAAATAATGGCTATTAACAAGATCGCTCTGGTCCCTTGGTGTGGGACAGGAGCTATTTTGCAAATCCAAGCTTATCCGTCCTTTGTTAGCCTTCCAAATTATATTCAATGGATAAATCATGTTTTCCTTGATCTCTTCAAATCATAAAATTGTCTTGATCCTGCAAGAACAATGCAAATTTGAAATTCAAGCTCTGGTCCTTCAGTGAGGGACGGGAGCACTTTTGCAATTACAAGCCAATTCGTCCTTTGCCAGCTTCGAAAATTATCTTCAACGGATCGATTGTGTCTTCCTCCATCCACCTCAAACGCGAAACTTGCTTTCCTTTTGCCAAAAATTTGCCTTGAGGGAAAATCGCTCTGGTGCCTTGGAGAGGGACAGGAGCGCCCTAGCCAATCACCTTGGTCCCTTGGAGAGGGACAGGAGCGATTTTGTTACTTAGGCCGATTTTCTTCATTTTGGCCCACTTAAATTATATTCAACGGACAGAGCACGCTCCCCTTGACCTCCTCAAATCGGGAAACCACTTAAATCTTGCAAGGATAATGCGAAATTGGAATTCAAGCTCCGGTCCTTCAGTGAGGGACAGGAGCGATTTTTGCTCTCAGGGCCAAATCTTTTTACTTTTCACTTCAAATTTCCTTCGCTGAGGAAAATATCATCTCTTTACACGCCATGAATAAAAGTTCGAGTCCAAACAAGGTCTAAAAATGTGTATATGAATAAAATCGCTCTGGTCCCTTGGTGAGGGACAGGAGCGAATTTACCTTTCTAGACAAGTACTCCATCATTTCATCGTCCTTAATCAAGTCTGGATGCTCTATCACGTTCATTTTGTCCTCCATCATGCCTTTGATGTCTCAATTTGTCCAAACAAGGTCAGGAATGACTCCACTAAGATTTTTCGCTCTGGACCCTTGGTGAGGGACATGAACGATTCGCCTTGGACCCTTGGAGAGGGACATGAGCGCTTTTCGCTCTGGACCCTCAGTGAAGGTCAGGAGCGAAATTTGACTTTTCGAACTCTCTATCAGGACAATTTTAATGGAATATAACATTTAAGTATAAGTTCTTATACTTTAAGTTATATTCCATATATACTTTCAGGATGTTTGAGAGTGTTTTCAGACCTCCAGGAGTTATATTGCAAAATCTAGTTTTTTGAGGTTTTTCAGTTTCCAGACTTAGTCAAATTTCAGGATCAGGACATTCCAGACTTAGCCAAATTTCAGGATCAGGACTTCACTCAAGCAGGACTTGCTATCCTATTGATCTCCCCGACAACACTCAAAAATGCAAAGGCTAACTAACAAAACCCTAAAAACCTAGAAAACAAACCCTAAAAAGCAAAAAGCAAGGGTCCCCATTTGCAATGGGGCGATGTGTGAAAACGTCACAACAAGTTCCTCTCGGCTTTCGACATCAACTTACTCGCAAAATAGATGGGGTGATCCAACCCGTGTGCCCCTTCCTGCGCTAGCGTAGCACCAATGGCATAGTTCGAGGCATCCACGTGTACATGGAATTCTCAGTGCCAGTTTGGATAGGCTAGAATGGGTGCCGCCACCAGTCTCGTCTTGAGTTCTTGGAATGCTTCCCTTTGTGTCGATTCCCATATGTATTGTTCGCCCTTTTGAGTTAGTTTGTCGAGTGGAAATGAAAGTTGGGCAAAGTTCTTGATGAACTTCCGGTAGTATCCAATGTGTCCCAAGAAGGACTTGACTCCTGCCACATCAATGGGCGCCTCCATTTCCACAATTACTCGTACCTTATCTGGGTCAGTTTTCAGTCCAGCTTTACAAACGATATGGCCCAACAACTTCCCCTATGGTACCATAAACCGGCATTTCCGTGGATTTAAGGCGAGCCTGGCCCTTCGGCACCACTCCATGCACTCTCTCAGCACCACCAAGTGAGTGTCTTCGCTACTGAAAATCGACCAGTCATCCAAAAAGGCTTTAAAATTTGCCACCAACATCTTATCAAAGATGTGAAGAACTATCCTCTGGAAGGTTGCGAGAGCGTTGCACAAGCCAAAAGGCATCCGGTTGTATTCATAGACTCCATCTTCCACCACAAAGGTGGTCTTCAGCTTGTCCTCCTCAACTATCGAAATTTGGTTGTACCCTGAGAAGTCGTCATGAAATGAGTACATTTCATGGCCAGCCACCTCCTCCAAGATACTGTCTATGAATGGTATGGGAAACGGGTCATTGATGGTGACTGCGTTGAGGCACCGAAAATCCATGCAGATGCGGATCTCGTTGGCCTCCTTTAGTGAAATCACAATCGGCGAGACCCACTCACTTGTCTCCACTCAAAATATGATGCCGGCCTCCAGCATCCATTCGATTTCCTCGTTCACCTTGGTAGCATAGTTTTTGTTCATTCGGTACGGCCTCTTCCGTACCGGTCGAGCTCCTAGGACCAATGGTATCCGATGGACACACATTTCTGGCGGGACCCCCTTCAAATCCTTGTAGGACCACGCGAATACGTCCTTGTATTCCAGGAAGATTTTGAATGCTACAACCTTCAGCACTGGGCTCCAATCCTCACCTACCCAGATTTTTCGAGGATTAGCAGTGTCTCCCAAGTTTGTCTCCACAATGGGGTCTTGTTGTGACGTATTCACACATCGCCCCATTGCAAATGGGGACCCCTGCTTTTTTGCTTTCTAGGGTTTGCTTTCTAGGTCTTTTAGGGTTTTGTCTGTTAGCCTTTGGAGGATGAGTGTTGTCGAGGGAATTTTTGAATGGCAGGCTCTGCTTGAGCCAAGGTGAGTCTGCAGGGTCCCAGAATTAGGGTTTCCTTGAGAATCTTCCTTAGGGTCTGGTTTTGCTCTTGTTGTTAATTGTGTCTTGCTTGGTGAGCGAGTATCATTCTTGGAGGTCCGAGCTAGGTCAAGCTGGTGAGTGATAAAGTCTGGAATGTCATCCTGATCTTCAAATGCCCTGAAATTTGGCTAAGTCTGGAATGTCCTGATCCTGAAATTTGACTAAGTCTGGAAAACTGAAGAATCCTCCAAAAACTAGATTTTGCAATACAACTCCTGGAGGTCCGAAACCACTCTCAAACATCTTGAAAGTATTTAGGGAATATAACTTAAAGTATAAACTTATACTTAAATGTTATATTCCATAAAATGATCCTGACGGAGAGTTCAAAAAGTCAAATTTCGCTCCTGACCATTTCAAAGGGTCCAAAGCGAATTTCGCTCCTGACCCTTCCAAAGGGTCTAGAGTGAAATTCTCCATAGGACATTCTACTTTGACCAAAACCTAGAGCTAACGCATTCCCAGGCTTGAATGAAGGTAAAAAACGCTTGTTTGAATGAAGAAATGTGAAAATGAAGTCAGGATCTTGGCCAAGAAAGAATTTTCGCTCCTGACCCTTCCAAAGGGTCCAGGGCGAAATTCCCAAAAGGCTCTTATTTTGCAATGAAGAAGGTCAAGTTTTTGACATGAAGGGAAGAAGAATAGCTTGTTTTTGCCTCCTGAAGAAGTTTCAACTTTGAAGGATGAAGGATTTTGCTTAAAACCTAAGTTTCGCTCCTGACCCTTCCAAAGGGTCCAGAGCGAAAATCTCTATGAGGGATATTTCTTGCCTTGTTTGGTCAAATTGAGGAGTCTAAGGCATCATGAAAGGAATAATGAGCATATTCAAACCCTTAGGCATGTTTAGAAGTCATGAAAATGAAGGATTCTGGCTAGGAAAGGCAATTTCGCTCCTGACCCTTCCAAAGGGTCCAAAGCGAAATTCCTTATAAACACATTTTTTAGCCTTTCTTGGACATGAAATTCTATTCCTAGCACAATGAAAGATGAAATCCCACTTGGCAAAGAGGTTTCAAGGTGAAAAATGAAGGATTTTGGTCAAGATTGAGAATTTCGCTCCTGACCCTTCCAAAGGGTCCAGAGCGAAATTCCTAAAAGCACCTATTTTCTTTGCAAGGTCAAAACAATTTTTTGGTTTTTATGGCTTGAATGGGTGTGAGGAAGTGTGTTTTTTTCCTTTTGAAGATGATTGAGGTTGAAAGGATGAAGGAATTGAGCCTAAGAGAGAAATTCGCTCCTGACCCTTCCAGAAGGTCCAGGGCGAAAATCCTAAAACCTATCTTTTCTTCCAAAGATTGGACTAGACCAAGCTTAGATATGGGTTTGAGAGGACTTTTGAATTGCCTTGGAGTGGAATTGGATTGCTAAGAATGAAAATTTTGAAGCCAAGAAGGAAATTCGCTCCTGACCCTTCCAAAGGGTCTAGAGTGAAATTTCCAAATTCTCCCTTTTTCTTGCAAATTTAAGACAAGATTTTGCTACTCATGACTTGGATGGGAGTGAGGCGTGATGTTCCATGCCTTGAAAATGATTTGAAGTTGAAAGGATGAAGGAATTGCTCTAAAACCTAAAAATCGCTCCTAACCCTTCCAAAGGGTCCAGAGCGAAAAATGCGAAACCAGTGCATTCCTTTCAAGTTTGTGCTAAGACAAGGCTAAACCAGGCTAGAAATTGCCCTTGAGACCACCTTTGAGTGGATGTTTGTTCTAAAAAATGATGATTCTAGGTCAGAGAAGGATTTTCGCTCCTGACCCTTCCAAAGGGTCCAGGGCAAAAATCTCAAAATCCCCTATTTTGCCTTGCAGGAACAAACCAAGCTTGGATTGAGTGAATGAGGAAGACCATTGCCTAGCCTTGGCAGGTGGATTGAAGACAGAATGATGGAGGACTAAGCCTAAGCAAGGAAAATCGCTCCTGACCCTTCCAAAGGGTCCAGGGCGAAAAACATCAAAGTCACCTTTTCCTCCAAAATTCAAGTGAAACTAGGCCTGGGCTATAGTAAAAGATGCCATTTGGAATGCCTTGAAGAAATTTAGACCTTCACAAAATGAGAATTTTGAGTGTAGGAAAGAATTTCGCTCCTGACCCTTTCAAAGGGTCCAGAGCGAAATTCCCAAAAATGCAATATTTCATTCAAAGTTTTGATGAGCTAACCCAGTAATGGAGATAAATGAACCCTGGAGATTGCTTTGGAGGAGGTCAACGATCAAACTAAGGTGAATTTTGACCTAATAAGCAAAAATCGCTCCTGAACCTTCCAAAGGGTTCAGGGCGAAATTTACATTTTCACCTAATTTCCTCATGTGAAATGATAAAAGTTTGAAATGCAAGACTTTGATTAGTTCAAAGCAAACATAAGCTCGCCTTCCGGGAGATTTCGGAGTCGAAAAACAAGGTATTCAGGACCTAATTTGAAAAATCGCTCCTGACCCTTCCAAAGGGTCCAGGGCGAAATTCTTGAAAACACCTATTATTCACCTTGTTTAGGCTAAGTTGAAGGCAAAATGCAAAATTGTGATTGCAAACCTAGGTTGTGAAGATTTTGATTCATGAAGCAAACTAGCCTAGATGAGAATTCAAACAAGTCTTGAAATAATTTAGGCCTTCATCACTTTGGATATTTCAGTGCCTAAGAAGCAAAGAGCCTTCATTAAGCCTTGATCAAACCTTGATATTCCTCAATTTTCACTAAATTAGCCAAATTCAAGACATTTGGGGAGTCTAAATCAAGTTCGCATGAATTAAGGCATTTGCAATTTAATTAATTAAATTCTAGGCCTTGAAATAGTTGAAAAATCCACCTTTGAGCTTTGGAATTAATTTAAAAAAATAAAAAAATTATGCTTGAGCGCTCAAAAATCATTATTGTGCCTTTACAAACAAGTCGGCCATCTTTTGAGAGGAGTTTTATTTTATTTTATTCCCTATTTGCCAAGTCGGCCTTGAGGGAAATCAAGGTGAGCACCCTATATAAGGGAGGTGTATTGTAGCATATTCAAATCATTCTTTCATTATCTCTCATGCGAACTTGAAGAGCATATTTGGAGGTGCGAAATTGAGCTGTTTGAAGGTGAATTTCCAGATTTTGAGAAGCTAGTGGACGGCGAAGCTTTTTGAAGGCTAATTGAGGCGTAATTCATCCAAAGGAAGACCACAATTCAATCCTTATCCAGCAAAATCTGATCTTCTTTCTTCATTTTTCAAGGTTCATAGTTAGGCTTTCAAAGGAGAAGGTATGAAGAATCCTTTTTGAAGTTCTTATTCAAGACTTGTTTTGATTTCATAGCAGTCTTTTAAAGTCTAAGTCTTGAAAAAATCTAATTTCTATTCATAATTAATTTGAAAATTTAGAATTTTTGAATTTATTTTGTCATTTTCAAATTAATGTCTAATATGTTCCCTTGAAAGGTCTTAGATCCTATGCTATAAGATATTATACTCAAAGACTAACTTTAATCTTTTGTGTAGGCATCAAATGATGACCCCCAAAGCCGAAGGATCAACTACTTGGCAGACCCTCATCAAAGAAGATCAAGTTAGGACAAGGACGATCTCCCCCAGTCCAGCATCATTAAGGACGACCTTCTCCATCTATCTTCCAGTCCAGCATTTGAAGGAAGGCATCACCAAATTGGCATCAACCAAGTGTTTGACAAGGTGGCATCCCAGTCATCACTCCTCCATTCGGATTGGTCCACCTCAGCATGTCCAGATTCAATGTGCCTGGCTCATTAAAGATGGCACAAACTCCGATGTACCTACCCCGACTATCCATTGGTCGAATATTCTAGAGAAGACATGTGTCCAAATAATGCAATTATTTCATTGGTCAGAATTAAGTTTGTTGTAACAAACCCTAATTAGGGTTTCATTGTAGAATCTTGGCCATTGATCTCAAATGGATCTTAGCCATTGAATTGTTTCGTGGGCACTATATAAGCCCTGGCTCCTCATTTGTAAAGGCGAATAGTTAGTCAATAGTTGATAGTAGGTGAATAGTTAGCTAATAGTGAATAGTCAGTTGATAGAATAGCAATTAGAGTAGAATAGCAAGAGAAGGCAAAGATTGTTGCCAAGATGTTGTTGTAAAAGACTTGTAAAACTTCATTGAAGAAATGGTGAAATCTATGGGTCGATTCAACGATTTCCATGGTCTTTATACTTCTCAGTTTTGATTTCATGTTATTAGATGAGTGGAAGAAATGTGTTTGATTGATGGTGAAATTCGTATATCCATACTACTAGCAGTTTGTTGATTGCAGACTTGCCTTGTGTAGTCAACTGGAATCATTCAGTTTAAGCTTAACTTCAATTGTCGCTTCTTCACTGATATGCATCAACCTGATGGTGTCTATGCTTGTAGCGATGATCTGAACATCATAAAGTTTTCCTCCGAAGATCGCACTAACCTTGTGGAGATGATCCTGGGATGTCAAAACAAGACTTAGTTAGAATTTCATCAAAGATCATTCATTGCTCCTACATTCTTAGTGTCAGAATTAGATCCTTTCCTCGCACTCATCCTTTTTTCCTTTTTTTCAAAAAATCTAGGCTAGTGAAATCCCGTGTTCCAGCAATATTCAAAGAAAATCAGACGTTTAGTCATCAAGTGTAAGTCCCCTTGTGATTCCAGCAAAATCACATCATACCACAAAGAGCTTATCCACGAGTAGAGAACCTACATACAAGAACCTTGGAGTTGCCTCGACTGATCCTTCGGCGAGATCTTTAGCAGTCGGGAAACTTTGCTCAAGAGGATAAGGTACCTTTAGGTATTTTATTCTGTGTTCGCATGTGCATGAAAAACACATCAACAGGTCTTCATACCACATTGGCCTATCTTTCGAAAATTCGTATGCCGAGACATCATTTACTTTGGCCTCTCCCTCCTTGTACTCCGTGTATTCTGGCGGAAACTCCTCCTTCTCGCCTAGCTCGTCCTCAATCTGTAGCATGTGACAAGCTAGATGAAACACTTCATAGTCTTCCATTTGCCAGTGGAAGAGTCCATTCAATGAGGAAGTGTCATCTTTTGAACATCCGCCAAGTTCCAGCACTCCTTCCTCGTTTGGTTCCCTCTCGTCTTTACCTTCATAGGAGTCCCACTCCCATCTGTTTGAGTCCTCTAAATCTAAGTCAGATGACGCCAATTCCTCGCCGACAACATGGGTCCTCAGATCAATGGTGTACTTCCGCCCCCCTTTCTCCATAGGAAGGGTGTTCTTTTTCCAATAAGAAGCAGTAGGCAGTCACTCTTTCCTCGATAAAAGCAAAGTATTGAGGATGCTTTCTAACATGAAAATGTCTCAAGTAGGGCCTTCAACCTTGTTTTGTAACAACCAAGGGGTGCTAAAGCTCACCAATAATCCAGTCTTTCATGAGCGAACAAAGCAAATAGAGTTTCATTGTCACTTCATCAAACAACATGTTAAAGATGGAGATGTGATGTTGCAATGTTCCAACTGAGGATCAATCTACAAACATTCTAACCAAGTCTTTGAGGCCGGACAAGTTTGTAAAATTTAGGGGCCAACTTGGTGTAGTTAGTACAATTAAGGGAGGGTATTCAATTAATATTGTTAATATTTAGCATATTAAAAGTCCATTTGCATCTTCAAATGTGTTGGTCAAAAAGAAAGATGGGACTTTGCGGATGTGTATAGACTATAGGGCATTGAATAAGAAAACAATCAAAAATAGATATCCCATCCCACGCATTGATGAGCTTATTGATGAGCTCAATGGAGCATGCTTCTTCTCTAAGGTTGATTTTAGATCCGATTATCATCAAATATGAGTTAGACGTGAGGATGTGAAGAAGACTGCCTTTCGTTTTCATTATGGACACTTTGAATTTGTGGTGATGCCATTCAATTTAACCAATGCCCTTGCCACTTTCCAGCCTACTATGAATAGGATCTTTCAGCATTAGTTGAGGAAACTTGTCCTCGTATTTTTTGATGATATATTGATTTATAACAGGACATGGGATGAGCATCTTGCGCACTTGGACATGGTACTGAGCATATTGGAGAGGGAGTCCTTGTATGCCAAGGAGTCCAAATGTGCCTTTGGTCTAACAGAGTTACTGTATTTGGGGCATATTATCAGTGCCGAGGGAGTTAGAGTTGATCTAGATAAAATCTGAGCTATTATTGATTGGCCTCCACCCGAGAACCTCACACATCTTAAAGGATTCTTGGGCCTTTGTGGATTTTATCGTTGCTTCGTCAAGGGATTTTTACAATAGGCTACTCCACTCACAGATTTGACGAAGAGGGCATTTGTTTGGCCTACTAAGGCACAACAGTGTTTTGACAGGTTTGAACAGTTGATGACTTCATGTCCTGTATTGTCTATTCCAAACTTTTCCCAACCATGTGAACTTGAGTGTGATGCTTCAAGAGAGGGCATAGGTGTGGTTTTGATGCACAACAACGACCCCATTGCTTTTGAAAGCCAAAAATTATAGGGTGTTGAGAGAGGTAGTATTTATGACAAGATGTTAGCCATAATGCATGCTTTGGCTAAGTATCAGCAATATTTAGTAGGGAGCAAATTTATGGTCAAAACCAATCACAACAACCTTAAGCATTTCCTAAATCAGCGTGACCTC
The DNA here is from genome assembly GCF_030272615.1 of Cryptomeria japonica. NCBI lineage: Eukaryota > Viridiplantae > Streptophyta > Pinopsida > Cupressales > Cupressaceae > Cryptomeria > Cryptomeria japonica. The sequence goes on along the minus strand of NC_081411.1, from coordinate 600,640,067 downwards.
AATGACAGACAACAGAAATGTGTGAGCAAATTGCAAGCTTATGATTTTGACATAGTTTATGTCAAAGGGAAGAAAAATTTTGTTGCTGATGCACTTTCGAGAAGACCCCCCTTGTGTTCCTTTGGGAAGATAACGGCTCATTAGAAATTGTGGATCTTAATTGAGTATGCAAAAGACAAATGGGCTTCAGATATTATAGATGGTACTATTCAAGATGACCGGTATATAGTTGTAAATGATCTCATCATTTACAAAGGGAGGATATTATTGGTACCAAGATCAGTGATTAAGAAGGAAGTTTTGAGGGCCTTTCATGATATTCCCTTAGTAGGCCACTCAGGCTACTTCAAAACATACAAACAAATTCAAGAACGGTTCACTTGGAAAGGGCTCAAAGCTGAAGTTCTTAATTATGTAGGGTAGTGTCCTACTTGCTAGCAAAAAAAACACGAGCAATCCTTTCCAGTTGGATTATTGCAGCCCCTACCCATTCCCAATCAAAAATGGGAATGCATTTCGATGGAGTTTATCACGAGTTTGCCCAAAGCCCAAGGCAGGGACTGTATCTATGTGGTGGTTGACAAGTTAACAAAATTTGCTCATTTCTCTCCCATTCCAACCACATATACAGCAGCACCGGTTGCAGACATATTCTTCAGAGAGGTTCCATTTGCATGGAATACCACAGAGCATAGTGAGTAACAGAGATAGCAAGTTCATGAGCAATTTTTGGCAGGAACTATTCAAATTGAGTGGGACTAAGCTCACTCCTAATACCAACTATCACCCGCATAAGGATGGACAGACTGAAATTGTTAATAAATGGGTGGAAGGCTACCTCCAAAACTACATGGCCGAATAGCATAAGGCTTGGGTCAAGTGGTTACACTTAGGGGAGTATTGTTATAACACTACTTACCATATGTCTATTCAAATGGCACCATTCATGACTCTTTACAGCTACGAGGCACCCAACTTCCTAGATTTATTACTTGGAGATAGGACAGTACCCAGGGCTAAGGATTTAGTCCAAGAGAGTCAGGACATATTGAAGACCTTAAAAGAGAACATTCAGAAAGCACACAATCAGCAATAGCAGTATGCCAATCAGAACAGGGTTAAGCATTCTTTTGAGGCCAGATATGGCATATTTGATGCTACAGACATACAGACAATCCACTCTCAGGAAAAGTGGTGCTAAGAAACTTAAGCCACATTACTATGGACACTTTAAGACCATCCTAAAAGTGGGAGAAGTGGCTTATGAGTTGGAACTACCGGTGGAGAGTAGAGTGCATAATGTTTTCCATGTGTCTCGCCCCAAAAACGCACTAGGACTCCATGTTGTACCTTCTATGAAGCTTCCCCCTCTCAATGAGCAAGGGAAGTTGATTTTGTTAACAAAAGCCATCATTGATACTAGAGAATGCACTTTGCGGAAGAGGATCATCAGAGAATACTTGGTAAAATGGAAAAACTTGCCTTTGGAAAATGCCACATGGGAGAATGATCAAATACTACAACACCCCGAATTGAGATTGCTTGAGAACAAGCAATCTTGGGGAGGGTAGACTGTAATGTCCCCTCCTTAGCCAGCTCCGTCTTCAGGGTTAGCCCATTATGCAGTCCTTGTAGACTAACAATTTGAATAGAGAGCTCAAGCAAGTTGGTCTTCACAAGAACTTATCAAGAGCTTTCATTTTAGACTTGTTGGGGCATTAAGCATAATCACCTAAGTAAAATATGCATCGAACCTCATAATCTCTGTTTGGGGTCACTTAAAACGTACTTATAATGTTAAGTTCTCACTCTTCCTAGGTACCTATTCTAGTGAGAGAGCGAAAGAGGAAGTGAGAGATAAAAGGTTAGAATAAGGGAAAAGAACATAACATAAAGTTGAGCACTCCTAAGTGGGAGAATTTTAAATTGCAAAATACTCATAAATTAAACCATCTTATAAAATCCCATTGAGGTGTTAGGGTTTCTGTTGTTTATAACTAGGAAAGAGGGTTCAGATTGCCTTAAGGCAACATCCGAACCCATATAGGACTGGGACCTATCCTAAAAGGGTAGCGTGCCCCAAAAACAGGACCAGCCCCATATCTCCACGTCACACAAAATATCTACCACGCCACAATAAATCAAATTGGCGCCAAAATGCATTAAGGCCGACTTGGAGTTATATGGGTTAAAAGCTCATATAAATAAAGTTCAAATGAAAACTCAAATCACTCATTCAATTTCTCATGCAATCAATGAAATTGCTCTGCAACTAAAGGTGCGAAATATAGAAGAGGACTGTGCGAATTTGTTCGAGAAGATAGAAGGCATTTGGTATTCCTTGATGCAGACTTGGTGTAATTAGAATTGCAGATCTGATATGATAAAAGGGAGCAGATCTGAAGAGTCAAGATAAGTATTGTATTGATGCAATTAAGATTGAATACATAATCTGACCTGTGGGTCTTTAGTGTTGGGTTTTTCCTCCTTGGAGGTTTTCCCAGGGTATTTGTGTTGGTCTCTTGCTCTCTTGTTTTCATTCTTGCATTTACTTGATTATGGTTTACTTAATGTTAGCAAATAATTAAATGCTAGAAATCTAATTACTGAACTAGGTCACAAATTTAACATGGTATCAGAGCTAAGGTGTTACTAACTTCAGATTTTAGTAAATCATTTGTTGTATATAGTTGTTGTTTGTTTTCAGATTAAAATGTCAGGTTTGAGGGCTAAAGATAGACTTGATGGAGCCCTTGATTTTGCTGCTTGGAAAGTCCGTATTCTATTGATCCTTGAAGAGAATGATCTGCTAAAATTCGTAGAAGAAGAAAGGCAGTCCCCTCCTGAAGATGATGAAGAACTGAAGCAGTTCAAGAAAGACTCCCTCAAGGCTAGGAAGATCATAATTGAATCTGTCAAGAATCATCTTGTCACTGTCATATCAAAATTTGCGTCTGCCAGGGAAATGATCAAACACTTGGAAGGGATGTTTGAAATCAACAACCTCAGCAGGGCTCTTGCTCTAAGGCAGCAGCTTCTTCACATCAAAATGAAAGAAGAAGACTCAATCATGGCCTACTTCATGAAGATCAATGAACTAAAGGACAAGCTAAGTACTCTTGATTGCCAAATTTCGGATAAAGATCTTCTCATGATTGCATTAAATGGTCTACCTGATGAATGGGAACCATTCATTTGTAGCATTGGTGGAAGAGCTGATCGTCCCAACTTTGAGCGTCTTCAATCTGATTGCATTGAAGAGGAATCTCGAATTGAGGTAAGAGGAAAACTCAAGAACTCTCACAAAGATGATAATCATGTTCTCTTAGCTAAATCTAGGAAAAGTGGACATTGGAAGAAAGAAAAGAGAAGCAAAGATTTTAGATCCTCCTCCTATGATCCAAGGAAGAAGTCAAGAGATTCCTCCCACATTCGTTGCTTCAGATGTGATAAGTATGGTCACTATGCCAGAGATTGTCAGAATGATCCCAAGGAAAGGGAAGTCAATCTAAATGAAGTTGCTGAACAAAATGAGGACTATCTTCTTATCTCTGCTCTATCAAGCAATGTTCCTATGGACAGTGATACTTGGATAAGTGACAATGGTGCCTCCAGACACATCTCAGGTTTTCGTGAGCATCTTTTAGATCTGATAGAAAAGGATACCAACCTTCATGTGGTAATCGGTGATGATGCTCGATACTCAGTAAAAGGTTCTGGTACTACCTCTTTAAAACTAGATTCTGGTATTTCCTTACAACTCTGTGATATCCTTTTTGTACCTAGTATTAAAAGAAATCTCATTTCCATTTCTGCCTTATAAGATAAGGGTTTGCAAATAGCATTTTCTGAAGGGGAAAGTACTTGCTTGGTCTAAGAAATCTAATTTCAAAACTGCTCGTGTTATTGGAAATAGATGTGATAGTTTATATAAGCTTGCAGCTAATCCAATTCAAGCTCTCATCCATGAGGCCCCTGAATCATGCAAGCTATGGCATAGAAGACTTGGACATCTACACTTTCAAGCTCTTCCCACTCTCGGTAAAATGGTTAAAGGTATGCCTAAACTTAGTTTATCTCATGATGATGCTTGTAAAGGTTGTGCAATGGGTAAGAATGTAAAGAACCCTTTTCATAAAAGTGATAGTAGGGCTAAAGAAAAGTTAGAGCTCATTCATTCAGATTTATGTGATCCCATGTCTGTAGCATCTCCTAGCAGCTTCCTTTATTATGTTATCTTCATAGATGATTTCTCTAGGAAAACATGGATTTACTTTCTTAAATCTAAAGAGTCTGAAGAAGTCCTAAACAAATTTAAAGAATTCAAAACCTTGGTTGAAAACACTACTGGAAATCGAATTAAATGTTTAAGGTCTGACAATGGAGGTGAGTACACCTCAGGTAGTTTTTATGATTTCTGTATTAAGGCAGGAATTAAGAGGGAGTTCTGTGTTCCCTACAATCCTCAGCAAAATGGAGTTGCTGAAAGAAAGAACAGGACCATTGTTGAAGCTACAAGAGCCATGATTCATGATCAAGACCTGCAACCTTTTCTATGGGCGGAGGCATCCAAAACAGCAGTTTACATTCAGAATAGATGTCCTCATCGTGCTCTAAAGAATTTAACCCCTGAAGAAGCCTTTACAGGAATCAAACCTGACATCAGCCACCTAAGGATATTTGGGAGCCCTATGTATGTTCATGTGCCTAAAGAAAAACGAACCAAGTTGGATCCCTATGGAAAGAAAGGCATCTTAGTGGGATACAGTGAATCTTCCAAAGCCTTCAGGATCTACATTTCAGGTCAAAAGTATGTTGAGGTAAGTAGAGATGTAACTTTTGAAGAAGATATTGCTTTCAAAAGATCTAAAGGTTCATTATCTGATAATAATGATATGGTGATTGAAAATCAAGATTCAAAAGTTGATGCTAACCCTGAGATACAGAAGGAGTCCACTGACCTCCCGGATTAGGAAGTTCAGGATGACCCAGCAAAACCCATGGACTCTACAGATATACCTAAGGATATTGTGGTCTGCAAAAAGAGGCCACTTTGGGTTAGAAACACTATTCAAGATGCTCAAGGATTTGCTGATCCCAAAGGAACCTTTAGAGATAGTAAGAGACTCCAAAATCACGCCAACTACATTTATGTAATGTGTATTATCATTGAGTCTGAACCTCACAATGTCGAAGAAGCTATGTCCCATCATGCTTGGAAATCAGCCATGGATGAAGAGTATGGGTCTATCATCAAGAATGATGTTTGGGACATTGTACCCAAACCCAAAGGTAAGTTTGTTGTTTCTTCTAAATGGTTGTTTAAAATTAAGCATAATGTTGATGGTAGTATTGAAAAATATAAAGCTAGATTTGTAGCCCGTGGTTTTTCTCAAAAGGAAGGAATAGATTATGAGGAAACTTTTGCTCCTGTTGCTAGATATACTTCTATTAGATCTATAATAGCTATTGTTGCAGCCAAAGGTTGGGAGCTGCATCAAATGGACGTTAAGACAGTCATTGAGGAAGAAGTCTATATTGAGCAACCAGAAGGTTATGTAATCCATAAAAGAGATTCTCATGTTTGCAGGTTGAAGAAAGCCTTATATGGGCTCAAACAGGCCCCTCGTGCTTGGTATGAAAGAATTGATAAGTACTTACTAAGCTTAGGATTTTGTAAGAATGATGTTGATGCTAACATTTACTTGAAGATATATAATGATGATATGCTCATTCTGGTTTTGTATGTGGATGATTTATTTCTCACTGGTGACAATATATTTTTTATAAGATGTAAGAAAGAATTAGCCTCAGAATTTGAAATGAAGGATTTAAGTCTAATGCATTACTTCCTAGGGTTAGAAGTATGGCAAAAGCCAAAAGAAATTTTTCTAAGTCAAAGAAAGTACACTATTGATATTCTAAAAAGATTTAGAATGATGGACTGTAAACCCATGTCTACTCCTATGGAATCTAACTTAAAGAAGTTAAGTGTTTCTGCAGCTAACTCTGATTTTGCAAATCCATCTGAGTACAGGTAGTTGATTGGATCCTTGATGTATCTAGTCAATACTAGACCAGAAGTCTGTTATGTTGTGAATGCCCTCAGTCAGTTGATGTGCTTGCCTAAACTTGTTCACCTGGTTGCTGCCAAACACATTCTAAGATACCTGCGTGGCACTATTGGTTATGGGCTGAAGTATTCACTTAATACCTCAATCTTCTTGGAAGGCTATTCAGATTCAGATTGGGCAGGAAGTGTCAAAGACCGGAAAAGTACTTCGGGTATCTGTTTCAATTTGGGCTCTGCAGTAATCTCTTGGGCATGTAGGAAGCAATCTTCGGTAGCATTAAGCACTGCAGAAGCTGAGTACATTGCAGCACCTGTTGCATCTAGAGAAGCAGTGTGGCTTCACAAACTTCTGGTTGGATTATTTGGTCAATTTAGTGGTCCTAACACCATTCATTGTGATTATCAAAGTTGTATAAAGATGTCAGTAAATCCTGTGTTCCATGACCGGTACAAACATGTGGAAATGCACTATCACTTCATTCGGGATATGGTGCAAAGAGGCACCATTCAGCTAAAGTATACTAGCACAGATGAACAGGTTGCAGATATTCTTACCAAACCCTTATCCAGAGTGAAGTTCGAATACTTCAGAGACAGACTTGGTATTGTGGAAAATGAAACTTTCAATCTCAGTGACTCTATCTGCAGCATTTTGATCATTCTTTGCTTGTGTGCAAGAATGAAAAGTATCCAATCTATGCTTGTGTGCTAGATGGAAAATTGTAATTATGTAAAGACCCACTTGTGTATTACACTTTCTATGCTTGTGTTCTAGATCCATTATATGCTTGTGTGCTAGATGGAACTCTAAAGGTTCAGATTATGTATTCTCTTCTTCCCTAGTTAAGAGGGAGCGTTGTTTATAACTAGGAAAGAGGGTTCGGATTGCCTTAAGGCAACATCCGAACCCATATAGGACTGGGACCTATCCTAAAAGGGTAACGTGCCCCTAAAACAGGACCAGCCCCATATCTCCATGCCACACTAAATATCTACCACACCACAATAAATCAAATTGGCGCCAAAATGCATTAAGGCCGACTTGGAGTTATATGGGTTAAAAGCTCATATAAATAAAGTTCAAATGAAAATTCAAATCACTCATTCAATTTCTCATGCAATCAGCGAAATTGCTCTGCAACTAAAGGTACGAAATATAGAAGAGGATTGTGCGAATTTGTTCAAGAAGATAGAAGGCATTTGGTATTCCTTGATGCAGACTTGGTGTAATTAGAAGGGCAGATCTGATATGATAAAAGGGAGCAGATCTGAAGAGTCAAGATAAGTATTGTATTGATGCAATTAAGATTGAATACATAATCTGACCTGTGGGTCTTTAGTGCTGGTTTTTTCCTCCTTCCTTGGAGGTTTTCCGAGGGTATTTGTGTTGGTCTCTTGCTCTCTTGTTTACATACTTGCATTTACTTGATTATGGTTTACTTAATGTTAGCAAATAATTAAATGCTAGAAATCTGATTACTGAACTAGGTCACAAATTTAACAATTTCAACCTTAATTAGAGCATCCAAAGTTGAAGAAAGAATATGAGGACTTGAGGAGTTCATTTTTTGACAATGCTTGAAGAAACTTACTGTTTTTACGATGATTTATTGGACCAGCCAAGAAGAGCAGCTTGTGGGGGTGAGAATCTCCACTAGCTTCAACCACTTGCAGGAGTGAAATACCTTCCAAGGGTGGCAAGAGAGATTCCAGTTCAGGGGTCTCCATTGAGCATCAAGTTAAAGAGTTTTTGCAGCAGTTTTAAGGGTTTTTGGACCAAATTCAGCAGTCTTCTAGTAGTAGCTAGAGTGAGGTGGCTGCTTGCTAGGCCGACCCCCTTTGGAGCTCATTTGAAGGTCATTTCAACCCCAAACTTCGTTCTAGGTAGCTGTCCATTAGCAGTATCACACCTCCAACACAATAGTTCAGTCTACAAAGGTTGCAGCAGACAAAAGAGATTTAATATACATAAATCAGACCCATAACATGCCGTACCAGCTGTAGGATGTGGAGTCCTTAAACATCCCCAAACTCAAGGGCTAATCACTGCATATATCCTCCAATATGAGCACCAACATCAGACCCTTGTATGACAGAAGTTTGGAGAAGGGAAGAGAAGATTCTAAGTCACTATGAACGATTTTCTGAGTAAGCACCTTGGTTGTTTGCTTGCCCAAAGATCAACTCATTAACTACTCTTATGCAAAGGAGCCACCGGGTATGTTAGAAAGTGATTTGGAAGACACTGCTTGTTTGTAATAGCACCATTATCATAAGAAACTAGTGTATTTGTTTACAGTGGAAAATTGATTGAAATAACAAGGTTGAATGTTATTCCCAAGTTAGTTTCAATTTGCTTCATTAATTGCAAAAAGAATATAAATGTTATTTTTCTTCAAAAACTACAAACACAAATCAAAACACGTCTGGAACTTCTATCTAGTTCTGAAAGACCACCAAAAACACTAGAAAAGATAGTTTATTAAATTAAAAAATTAACCAGCTGGTTGCTACAGACCAGTTCTCAGTAGTTCCACCTGGGGTGGGACATTACACAAGAATCACCCTCACCAAGCTAATTGAGATGGCAATTTATGTGATAACTAGTTGCTTAATATAGAATATATATTTTAGTCTGCTGTCCCCTCCTAAGTTTTGTATATAAATCACTATAGAGAATAACTGCCTCTAAGTCCAACAAGTAATTATCTTCCTGGGTAGAGTAAACAGCTAGATTGAACATAATAACACTGACCCATCAAAGAAATGTAAATTGATGATAAAATCACCTTATTTGGATGCACATACAAACAACTCAAAAATTGCAAATGTGAACTTACTTCAAGTATTGTCGGCCATCAAAGCCACCAAGAGCGTACAAAGCTCCACCCAAAACTGTTCCTGCTAAAGCAAATCGCTGCCAAAATAGAAATTCAGACAAACAAAACATAGAACACTTATGTTAGGAATAAGTGATAACAGATTTAGTAAACAGGAAAGCACTACAATCAGGAACCATAAATTTTAAAGATATAAGAGACCATAATTACAGGAACCCTACTCCTTTGATTAACTGAAAGGATTAAAAACTGTAATGTTTTCTCAAAAAAACCAAATTCAGGAAAGGCAACAGCAATATGCTCATTGTATAGATGCTTATAGTAATGACATTGTTAATTCGATTATAGCTCCCGGTTTATTAATTGTAAATTGTTATATCAACATAATAATTATTTATGTAGCAATAATGTGTCTAAATTGCTTTCAAAGTAACAAAATCTCCTATAATAACTTACAAAATTGTGTTAAACATGTGTATGTGGTTTTTATGAATGTTGTATCCAGCCGCATCCATATCCATATTAGAGGTCTTCAAAAATGGTTGTATCCATATCCAAGACTGTATCCATATTTGTATCCATATCCATGCAACTTTGGTGCTACCTTAGTTGAATTGTTTTATTGCCACTACTATTATTCTTTTGACTTACATACCTGAAATAATATTATTGACCTCTAATTCCTCCCTTGCATCTATCCACTCACACATGCCCCAAAAGACAAGTTTGAGGTGGGGTGTAAAATGTGCCTCTTGGAACAAAATATCTGAATTTAGTATTTATGCTAACATAATGACAATCAATGGAAACAAATCATTACTATCAAAAATGTACAAATTCCATATTATTCTTTTCTAGGAATCCTCCAATGGTGATTATCAATAACATCTTAGCTCCAACAACAGTCAAAAGCAGTTTAATTACAAGAACTTGAATGAATGCTTTTCAGGGTGATGTGGATGTTGAATAATAAAGTAATAATGTAAACCACACCCTGATACACATAAAAAACTTCAGAAATGTTGAAATGATCATTTCATCAATTCACTTCATAATTCTAAACTGAAGATCAAACAACAAGATAGTACATGTTATGAAATTCCCATTAATTTGGTTACCTGGTAAATAATTAATACAAATTAATGCCTTCGACAAATATGTCTATATGGTAAGTTATATACTAAGTTTCTGAACTATATGTAAATCAAAGCCATGCAAACCATGGAAAAAATGTTAATTGTTTCTGTCATTGACGTCAATGTTGGTCTCCTTTAAGGTTTGAAGGAGCATTGACAACTTTATATTGCAAGAATTTGAAAATCACTTGACACTTCGTATGTTTTTTTTATATCATTTCTGGAAGGGTTGTAATATGATAATACATCTCTGTAATTTCAGAAGTCCTGTATGTGTTTTGAGGTGCGTGGCAGATTTTTATCTGTGTGCGCAGAAGGTCAGAAATATAGATATTGCACTGAAAAGACGCCCAGCTAATTCATATGTGACAAAGCCGTTTTTATATGCTGCGAATTAATACATATGTTTGAAATGAGAATTTCGGTTTTGCTCGGACTTGGACAGTTCGGTTACATTTATTTCACCCTTTCTTTCTGGAACCTTTGGCACAATTTGAACGTGCTGATTCAGTGGTTTGGAATATAGAACGCCTAATTTTCAGTCTTGGACAGGTGGCAGTTGGCTGTTATCTGTTTACGAAATGTATTCCTATTTCAAAGTGTTGATGTGCAAATTTGAGCTGATGATTTGTTTAGCGTTGGCAGCTCTGCGTATAGTTCATTTTCCTTCTTGCTTGGCCCTTTATCTATTCGTTGTTGCATGGGCACGTATTTTTCTCTTGTGTCTCTTCAGAAATAGGCTGCGACTTGGTGATGTTTATTTGAAAATGACATCGAAAATTCAGACGAATCAGGAGTATAGACGTGGTATCTTTTCTTTGGTGCAGAATTTTTATGAGGTTTGTGGCAGATAGTTTTGCAGTTCAGCAGCCTTACCTGGGTGATGTTTTTAATATTACGGCAGTGTCTTTTGGTGTTATTGTAGTGGAAAGTTTTTTTTTGAGTTAAAGCCATTTAATTTAGCTGTCCAAGTGATCATTGCAGTTAGTGTCAACTTGTGAGAAGAATTGTTTTCTGTAAAAAATAATTCATTTTCCTGTGAGCTGCTGTTTTGAGTGTTAGGTAATAAAAACTGTGATTTGAAGATAGTTTTTTTTTCGTATGGATTTTTTGAAGAAGCTGTGTTTTTTGGGGAGTCATTAATCTGGGTGTGCGTGCAGAATCATAAGGGGGAGAGATATCTGAAAAAGGCTGTGAGCATGCTGTGTTAAGTTAAAAAATTTGGCGAGCTATATCAAAGTATTTCAATTCTCTAGTGAATATGTGTGCAGCTATGGAGAAGAACAGCAAAGTGTGTATTTAGCTGATGATTTCGAACCAGATAGTGTTCTGAATGTGTTGTGTCTATATGATGAAAGAAAAGAAATATCAATCAGCATGACTTGTATTGGATCATGAGAGTTTTACTTATGTCAAAGTAAAACATAGAGCATGAATTTTTTTTCAACTTCTTGTTCTAGTATTCTGTGCGAAGTTTGAGTTGGTGCTCTCTATTTTAGAGGTTGGAGCCTCTGTTGTATTTAGTTGGTGCTGTGAGGAGAGTTGGAGCTCTCTGTTCTATTGTTATGTAATCTGGGTTGGTGCCCTTAAAGATAAAGGAGATCTGATTATTACGTGGTTTTTTACCCAAAAGGGTTTTCCACGGGAAATTTTGTGTCGCTGTTTTGAGCTCTTCTTGTTAGATTCTTGCTTGAGTTGCCTATTCCTTTTTATTGAAAAAAGAACTGAAATACTGATTCACCCCCTCCCCCTCTTAGTATTTCCGATAATTTCTTCAAATAATTCCCACCAAAAGAATTTTGTGTTTTCAACACATTAATCGTTTAATGCCTGTACAAGTTGTATGTAAAAACTCCACATTTGGAAAGGAGAGATTACAAGCTTATGTAGCTACAAGGACTACAAGGACATCTTCATACAAACCCACAAGATATTTCAAATGGAAAGACCTTAAAACAGTCAGTGATTTGTAATTTCACTTTGGTCACAACACAACAAGCAGTTTATGAACTTTGTATACACATCTGTAAGGCAGTTGATAAGCCTATCAAGTTGCAAAAAATAGATTACAGGTTCAAGTGGGTTATTTTTCAACAGACAGCATGTTCTTGATGCAATCTGAATTTGGAAGTAACCGTGAAGCATTTGGAAGATATTCAATTTATGAAATAAAATGTCCAGTACCTGTTATCTACAAAAAATACATTTATTATTTCCATGTTTTCCCATGGCAATGGCTAGAATGACTCAACTCGATACTTGAGTATGAAACATGTGTAGTAGACACCTATAAGTACAATGATTTGAATGGCATTTCCACTAACACAAATGGGGGTTGTATTATAAACAGGTCTGTAGATTTTGTATATTTTTTTTACGTGACTCAATCATTTCATTGTGTCTATGAATCTATATAAATTTTGCAACTGTTTTACAAAGTTGATCAGTGCATTCACAAGCATCCATGAGTTATTGCAGCTACAAGCATAATGAAAGCTTTCACATATTCTTCTTGTCTTTCAGGCAGAGAGACAACCAGACAAGGTTTAAACAGAGTATACATATGCTACTTTAAAGTTATGATCGATTTAATTTATAGTCTTTAACTTATTTAGATATGGATTCAATATATGTGCAATTCAGAGACATTAAACTTCTATAAATGGCTAAAACATTTATTTATGATTTTTATATGTTTTTGTATTGGGGAAGCCTAACTATTAATGTAATGTCCCCTTTTTTAAACTAAAATGACTTGGACCCTAGGCCCATTTCTATTCACCATAGGCTTAAAGGAGGATTCGCAAGAGAATAATATAATAATAATTTATTAAGTTGTCCAAAAGGTACTTTAAGTTATAACTTTCGAAAAGGACACTTAATTTATTATTATTAAATGGGGCCCAAAAGCAAATAAAAATTATGAAGTCAAAAAAATAGTGAATATTCGATTAAAATGAATATAAAAGGAGAAAGGGATGTGAGTGATACAATTCATGAGCTTTCGGTCCCATTGGATTGGATAAAAACCTAGATCAGCCAAAATTAGATGACACTCAACCCAAAGGTTAGCTTTTTGGGTTTAGGGTTTGTGCAAATTGTCTTCCAAACTGAATTTGAAAGGGATAATGTTCTCAAAGGAGGCCCATGGTTCATAGGCAATGCAGGTCTTTACTTAAGAGCATGGCTACGTAATTTTGACCCAGATAAAGAGCTGATCACTGATGCCCTACTCTAGATTTGCCTTTATAAATTGTCGCATGAAATGTGGACGGAAGAGATCTTTTGCATGTGGACAATGCAGGTCTTTACTTAAGAGTTTGGATGCCTAGTTTTGACCAACATCAGGAGCTGATCAAGGATGTCCTACTCTAGATTCACCTTTATAAATTGTCTAAGTTAAAGGCATTGAAGGATCTGGAAAATGAAACACAACCTTCAATGAAGAAATTTGTCAATTGTGGAGGTGAGCACCACTCTGCAAGAAAGAAATCATGAAAGTTGTCAACTAGAATGTTTGTGGCTGCAATAGCTTAGAGAAACATCATTTGGTTAAGAGGTTGGTTAAATTGGAAGGCCTGAATATCCTGTTCATTCAAGAGCCAAACGTGGAAATTCCTAAAATTAATCCTCAGACTATGGCGGAATGAAGAGGGGATTGTAGTACATACAAATGGCACAAGAAGTGGGCTAGCCATCCTTTGGAATAAGCTAATATTTTCAATTATGTGTCTCAAATTCTCAATAGAGATAGCTTCTCTCTTTCGGTTAACTTTAAAGATTTACATGGAGATTGCCAAATGATCATTTCAAACATCCATGGTCAAAATATGGAAAGAGATAGAATTACATCCTCCCTTCTTGATGGAAATTGGGTGATTGGTGGAGACTTATAATCTATCATTTACCCTAAGGAGGTGAAAGGTAGGCCTCTCTTAAATTTTGGCTCTCTTCAGTTTAGGAATCTTTGAGATGATTCCATCACTCCTACGCGGCCTTTGGTCCCCCATTTTGAGGCTATGTTGGGTAAGATGACCGAGTATTTTACAACCAAAAACTCAAGACAGCAAAGATGGTTTCAGCTGAATTCTCCAGCTATAGAGATGAATGAGATTTGCATTGAGGTGAAAAACAAGATTGAAAAATGCCCTATCCTTGAGAAAAAAGATATATTGATCTAGGGCAGTAGTCGTGATGGCAAGGTTTCTGTATGCTCGACATATGGGTATCTCACAGAGCTTAATACTCGAAAGACATCATCTGGAATAAGGATAGAATAGATGGCTTGTGTCCCATCCGTTAGATATATACATAAAAAAAGATGTGTAACAGAGAGAGAATATAGAGGATATAGATGAGAATGTATAAGGAAGATATATAGACGAATATAAAAAGAATAAATGTATATGATGTAAAAGGAGATATTAGGATGAAATGAATGTAATTGATCAACATTGATAATACAAATATACCACAATTCTATATATGGTGTATTTAAGTTATATTATTTTATGTTCACTTAACTAATTAGTACTTTGCCTGGATTAACTCCTTGCTCCTTTTGTATAACTAAGTCCAAGGTATAAATACAACACAAAGAAAGTACTTGGAGCTCAAAACTTCGGTTTGTGATCCCCATTTTTCTTGCCAACATTGGTTCCTTTGTAGGGGGCGTGATTAGGTTGTATAAAGGATAGCAGCAACATACTCGAATTTCCAAATTTAACTCTATACAAAAAAAGAGAGGATGGGAATGCTATGACAATCTACACATTGTCCTCTTGCCGTCTGCCTCATGAGAGAATCCTTGAAAAGATATGATCAATAGAAAGATGCCAAATAATTACCATGAGAAAAGATAAAGGAGTAATGTAATCCCAAATCAAACACACCCATGGCCAAAGGAGATAACAAAAATGCAAGAGAGATTAGAGAGCAAATTGAAGTGACAAAGAAAGTAAACATGGTAAGCCCAAATGGAGAAGAAAGGAGACAAAGATAGAATGCTGAGAGAGAGGAGAGACACAGCAGGAGAATGGAAAATGCGAAGAAGACAAAGATTGAGAATGTCAATGAGAGTGTTGTTGAGCGCACCAAGGTGGATACTACCAAAGAGGGGAAAGGAAAAGAAAACATAGAAGAAAAATGGAAGAACCCAAAAAGACAAGTTCAAGGTGGGAAAAAGAAAAACAACTGATAACCAGTTTGGAAAAAAGCATAAATGATTATGGAAGATCTAAAAAAGTTGTTGTTAGAAGATTGTAGTAGCATAGAGGCTCCACTCCTACCACAACTCTCCAAAAGTCCAAAAATCAGACCAAATCTGTCAAACCTAACAATTGAGTTGGATATGATAAGTTTCTCAAATTACTCAAAACCCTGGAAAAGGTTTTATCCATTCAAGAAGAGCATTTAGAGGAATTGGTCAATGAAAGCATAAACAAATTAAGGAAAGAGGAAATAAAAAAGGAAGAGAAGATTAGATATAATTTGGGAAAGGAACTTTGTTCACTAACTAATGAGATATTATCAACAAATAAGAAGCTGAAGAGATGTTATAAAGAGTCAACCCCCAAACCATAATCCATCCCCCAAGCCGTATAAGAGTAGAAGAATTTCAGTTGAACAGATATCGCAAAGAGAAGAGACGAGAGAGAGAGAGAGAGAGAGCAGTAGATTGGGAAGAGATTCTTGGAAAGGAGTACTTTGAAATTAAGTTAGCAAGAGATAAGGATAAAGAGCATAAGCCCCATATAGTAGAGAGTGTAAGGAAAGAGAAAACAAACATTCCACCAATCTGTTGTTCGAAAACAAAGAAGAAAAAGTAAAAAATGAAGTCCTCTATCAAGCTACCAATATTTGGCAAAGATACAATGGAAACCACAAAACACATATTTCTATTAGAATCACTTTGGGAAAGACAAGATGTTGAGAAGGATAAGGTAAAATTGCTAGACTTTGTATGTTCCTTGCCGAAGGATGTAATAGACTGGTATCAGAAGACACACCCAAAACATGAGAAAACTTGGAAGTTTACTTCTTAGAAAATTTTGATACTCCAGATATCCCTACGGAGAGTGTAAGCAAAATGAGGGACCTAGTTCAAAGAGATGAGTCCATTAAAGCTTATGATAAGAGATTTAAAGAAGTCTACCAGAAATTAGAACCATTGACTAAGTGACGGAAGAATGAATAGTTCATAGAGGCTCAATCTTGGCGCAGAGAAGATAAGGATGGGCAGAAAGAAGCCCTTGAGAAGTTGCAATTGGTTATTGAACAATTAACACTGCAAAATGGTAATTTGGCCAGGGGAGAAGCAAAGATCTGAAGAGATATTCTGTTCATATTGTTCAAGAGAAGGCCATGTCCGAAATGATTGTCCTAAGGCCCAAGGAGAAAGAATAGCGCCTGCTCTACAAGTTGAACTCAAAACAGTAGTGGTTAAGTTAAATTCCTTAAATTGTGGAACTTGCAATAAATGGGACAGTCACCTTAGCAAGAATTGTTGGTATATGGCAATTGATCATGCTATCGGGCTTAAATTGTAGTGACTTTGTCAACCATTTTTCCCCCCAAATCAATTAACAAGGGAATGTAGGGGACCAGAGCCCCTCCTGTGGGGCTCGGGAGGCTCATCTCCCCAACGAGAACTCAGGGGCAGAGCTCGTGGTAGGGATCTAGGGACAACACCCTCAAAGCAAAAATTGCCTATTATTTAGTAAAGAAGTTAGCTGTTATTTTCGTATGTAAACCGACCTTTGTAAACCGCCAAAAAAGGCTTAATAAATAAGTGGTTGTGGAATGTGAAAAGTCATCAGATTGTAATTTTCTTTTCACTAGATAATCAGAAAAAAGTGGATGATTGTTTCTTTGTGGATGTAGCCTGCATTGGGTGAACCACATTAAACTTGTGTGTTATTGTGGATTGTTATTGTTAAAAATTTAATATTGATTACAAATATCTTGCTCATGCAAGCATCAACATTAACCCAATACAAGCTCCTTACAAGCAAACACATTAGAAATCACCTATGGAAGACCAAGAGTCACTACTTTGAAATCCACTTTTATTTAGAAACTACCTCCTATGGAAGACCAAGAGTCACAACTTAGCATTCCACTTTAGATGTCCCTATGGGTAATTGAACCTGGGCCTCCACAATGAGAAACCAATGTTTTAACCAAATAAGCTCAACCCCTTGGATGAGATTGTTATTTTTGCCTCTTTTATTCTACTTTATAATTAATATTGTTTATTGCTTTGATCTGCCTAGACCCTAACAAGAATTGCCCTATTAATCAATTACAAACACAAAAAGCTGCTAATCATCCAAATCCAAGATGCCCACTATACCATGACCATGATAAGGAACTAGATAGAAACATGGCTTATGTTAAAGGCCTTGCAGAGAGCCCATTATATACCAATGATGAAGGATATAGGCAATCACCATGTAGGAATCACAGAAACACCTATGCATTGCAACAACCACCAAAGGAATGATGCAAAGTGCTATAATTGTGGAAAAGTAGGACATTTTGCCACTGAATGTTAGTCAAAGAAGAAAAATAATTGTGACTTTGCTAGAGATAAAGCACAACAATATTTTCAAAATGTTGCACCACAATCAAGGAGTGATGACTTACAAGGACATAGCGGAGCAAGAGAAAAAGAAGAATTCCACTGCAGGGTGTAAAACGATCCAAAAAATGGATACATGGTCATCCAAGACTTCAAATGAGGAGCACTCTAGTGAAGAACACCTGATGCAAACCACAAAGAAAAAGAAGTCTGATAACAAAAAGAACAAAGCAACAGTCATAGCATGCCACAAGACTAATACTGACAGCAATAAGCAAAACGAAATTGAAGCAATTAGTGAAGAGTCCAGAGGGGAAGAAGAGTATGATTATTTGCGGCCTAATAAGCAACAACATGATAGAATTGTAGAAAATGCAAAACAACAGATTATACAACAACAAAATGATGATGTGCCTTATTTTTTAGAAGAAGTGATGATGTTGAAGAGTTTTGCCTCCTTGGCCAAACAAAAAGATCTAATGGTGAATTTGAAACAATTGGGGAAATACTGGAAGAAACAAAAACAAGACATCCATTAGATCACAAAGGATCAGAACTCGAAAAATGGACCTCGTTTGATTACCGCACACCTCAATAATGCTGAAGTAAAACATGTAATGGTGGATTTGGGTGCGGATCTTAATATCATTCCAGCAATCACGAAACATTAGGACGGCCCATGCCAGTCAAAACACCAACTAACATATATTTTTGGCAAATGGATCCGACATGGAAACATTGGGGACTTGGAGAAAAGTGGAAGTAAATAATTCAAGGCCTTACGCAAATAGTAAAATTTGAGGTCATGGAAATGATGGAACCCTTTAATACTTTTAGAGTATTGTTAGGCCTCAAATGATTTGTCAATTCAAGGGAGGAAATATCTTTTGTGGATGATAATAGAATAATACACATTTTATTAGGAGAAAGGGAAGATAGAACATATGTAGAATAACTTAACCAAGAAAGGAATGGAGAAGATCCAAGAATTATCTATTCCATATAAAAGTTACCCATCGCAAAAGAAGATCCAAATAGCTCCAATGAAATTGAACTAGATAGTGACAATAACAGCACAGATAGTGAAGAAGAAATTGAAGCATGGATGCATGGTGAACACGAACTAACTTCCCGAAAAGTCTATAGGTTCCAGAGAGCATTCATGATACACAACACACCTACAAACTCTCCACAAATCACCACAAGTAGGGAAAAGATACTGCAAAATTAGAAAAATAGAGAAAAAGTACTGGCCAATGTGATGTCCCCATCCTTAATATAGCATAAAACCAATAAAGCACTTGTGTGGTCAAGGAGTGGCAGTCCTTGAGCACCTATATCTAGCAAGTAGAAAGTCAGAAGTTAAAGAATAAAGTATTCAAAAAATCATGAAGTCCTATGAATAAGACGATTTTCCTTAGAGTTATAAGGGATAAGACAAATCAAGATCACCCTTCCAAAAGTGATTAGGAGCAACATGTTCACCACATCAAGCAAGAAGAGTATCACCATAAGATTAAGTCAATTAGTCTCACATGGAGAAGCATCAAGGCAGTGACATGAAGACCAACTATGCATCCTGATCAAGGATCATCCATGAAACATAGAATGATGATTGCAAAGGAGTTCACAAAGGCATCAATGATTGATAAGGAACAGCAATTATATCAAGGATGGATAGATACGAATCACGCGATGTAATTACAAGATCAACTAATGTTGATAGAATGGACAGATCAACACAGTATGAGAAGGATCTATAACATACTCGACATGGAGAAAGATTAATGATAATTGCAGCAACTTGTATAAGCATATTTAATTGATAAATAGACTAATCAATATTATGCAACCTTAAACATGAACTAATTGATATCGTTATGAAGAGACAAAATGTTAAGTGATTACAAGTGTGGGGATTAATCGATAGTCAGGAGATAACGAAAGGATGTGAATAAGCAGCAGATGTTTATTATGTACAAACTGTTTTGGATTATGAATGCAGCGATTAGTAATTGTCATGAAGCAGTGCGATTAGTACTAAGGAAAAGAGTTGGTAATAAAACATAACTTTTGGAAAGCAACTCATCACTCCATTTGCAGGATATAATAAGGCATTCAAAATCATTCAACCAAGGGCATCGAATTAGAACCTTTATCTCTTTATCTATATTTGGATCTGCTCTTTAAGCATCTGCCTTATTGGCTAACATCAGGTTGCATGCATACATATTCATATCAGGAACAGCACCAATACTCATTATTGCAAGTATACAATTCCAGATCAGGAACAGCAACATATCACCACAAGTGATATTAGCATATTCAGAATTGCATAAGTATATCGACATATCAGACACAACAACTATTATTATAAGCAATAAGTCGAAATCAGTTGCATAAATTGAAGGATTAACATCAGACACAGCCATTGGGGAGATAGCCCTTGCTGTTACTCCTCTACAAAAGTAGAAGATTGTGGAAATTAAGACAAATGAATTACAGTCAAACTAGAGATTAGACAAGTTAATGAGGGAGAAGTTAAAAATCGCAAAGAACATCCAGGCAGAGATACTACTGTAAAAGCCTACCAGCATCTCTGCAAGGAAGATGCAAAATATAAAATCACTTCTTCAGAGTCCATGCATCCACGACAAGAAACATCTTCTCATCCTCCATAGTCACAAGCAACTTCATCCTCTGCAACCTCCCCTATGCAGTCCATAAAGGATTTCTTCACTAGGCAAAAGCAGATACAGCCAGTAGCCTCACAATAGCTACTTCAACTTCCACTAGTATGCTCATAGGTAGACATTGGTATCATTTTACCCCTTCACAAGTTTCAACTGGGGGATATACTACATTAGACAACAAGGGAAGAGATTCTAAAACATGTTGGGATCTCTAATCGCTTAGAGGACAATAGGAACAGTCTGAATAACTTTCCTCAACTACAAGGGGACTCCTCTAAACCCCTAGCGGGGCAATTGAAGATATTGATAGATGGGTTCATAAAGATATTCAACTAAAAAAAAAAAACTATGCAGCAACAAATCTAGGCCGAGTTACAAAAAGTGAGAATGGATGAGGAAATGCAGAAGTGTGCCACTACTCATTCCACTTTGGAGTCACATTATCACACTCAAGAATACAAAGAGTGATATCAACATCCTATACTAGTTTTGCTTACAATGGCCTACAGTCATAGCCCTGATTAAAGCTCAAATGGACCATCTTGAGGTGCAGATACTTCAAAGAGCAACTGCGAATGATTCTCTTCAAGATATGGATGGCCAGTCTCAGGTAGAGATAAAAGCATTACATGTACAATTTCAACAACTCCAAGATCAAAGGGATAAATCCAGGCACAAATTCCATCAGCTCAAAGTAATAAGTTTGAGGTTGGAACATATTACTGAAGTCCTTCACGAAGCACATCAGTTAGGTCAAAAGATTAAAACTCCTTACTTCCGAAGTCAGAGAAGTTACTCATGTAGATCCAAGTACTAAGTAAGCAATTACAACTACCCAAAACACAATGGAACAACAATTTTGCTAATCTGAAGGAAATCTACAAGGATATTCTTTCAACACAGTAGAGTTGACTTGAGGACAAGCCAACATTTTGTAAGGGGGGAAGATGTTGGCAGAAAAGCAAAGCAGAACAGACAATCGAGGGAAATCTTCTCACATTCTACCACAAGGCGCTTGCGGAGCTTAACACTCAAAAGACATTATCAAGGATACAGATAGAATAGATGGGTCACGTCCCATCCACTAGATATATGTATAGCAAAAGATATATGTAATAGAGAGAGAAAAAAAATAGAGGATATAGGTGAGAATGGATAAGGAATATATATAGATGAATACGTATGAATGAATATAGAAAGTATAAATGTATATGATGTAAAACGAGATATAAGGATGAATTGAATGTACTTGATTGACATTGATAATGCAAATATACTAGAATTCTATATATGATGTATTATATTATATTTTTTTATGTTCAGTTAACTAATTAGTGCTCTGTCCAGATTAACTCCTTCCTCCCTTTGTATAATTGAGTCTGGGGTATAAATACAACACACATAAAGTACTTGGGGCTCAGAACTTTGATTTGTGATCCCCATTTTTCTAGCTAACAATATAGAAAAAGCAGCGGAGAGATTATGGGACCTAGTGGAAAATGCATTATCTAAACATGGAGAAATCCACAAGGATGATTGGTATATTAGACATGATGAATTGGACTGTGCAAATGCTTGGCCAAGGTCTTGGTTGCTTGCAATCTCCAACCATATTAAAGACGAGAAGTTTCCTAATAGTGCCTAGAAGGGTCCTGATTAAGACTGCACTAAATTCAACTTGAATGGGGCGGCTAAGGGCAACCCAAGGAAGGCTAGGGGAGAGGAAATTTTCAGGGATTCTAAACTCGGGCAACCTCTACGTCTTTTCTCCTATGCTCTTGGCATAGACACAAATAATATGGTGAAAGCTAGAGCTTTGTGGATGGGCCTTAGTTGAGGCAGCGGCAATGGCTGGAGAAAACTATGGGTCGAGAGAGATTCAAACGTGGTTATAGGAGCAGTGAAAGGGGATTTTGTCTGGAAATGATAATTGAAGAGGCCTGGAGGCTTGTCAGAAACTTTGAAAAGATCAGTTTTTCTCATATTGGAAGGAGGGGCAATCAAGTGGCTGATTGAGCAGCCAAACAAGAGGTTTGTTTAAGAGTTAAAGATGGATTTTCAGATAAATTTTGGTGGGATGGCTTCCTTCAGGCAATTCTGAGATTGATCCAGGAAGACATCAAAGAACATCCACCTAATCTAAGGTCAAAACACGATGGGTCTCAATGTCATGATTTTTTGTCCTACATGGGTGTTGGTCTATTTATTATGATGTTATTCCTACCTTTAGCATTCCTACTATCGGTGGTGGCTTGCTCAGGCCATTGTTTATTTTGTTTCAGTTATGTTGGCTTGTTGCTTTGGTCTATTTTGTGTGGCTTTTCGCTTGCTCCTGCAGCCACCTTTCCACCTTTGACTACATTTTTGTGGTGGTCTCAGTCATGAAGATGGTTTGTCCAGGGCCGCAACATTTGGGGAAAGTGTTTTTTGCACCTGAGTTCAAGATGTGGGGTTCGGGCTTGTGTGATTTGTCCATCCCTTAATTTCTTTTTCTTTCTTGTTTCACTAATAGAGGGTTGTGGTTGGGGTGGTTTGTTGAAGTCTGAGTTTGTATTGCTGGGGGTGTTGGGCTGTTTGGTGGATGGCCAATTTTAAATGGCCTTTCATCAAATGTGGTGAAAACAAAGCTCCATCTTTTGGACGTCTTGGGTTGGATGGAAAAAGCATTAAAAAGCAAATATTGGAACAAGAAAATCATTCAATCATTATCTATTTTCTAGAAACTTTTGCTGCAAAGCCTTGGTTCATCATCTTTCCCTAAGAATGAAATCCCTCTCAAATTATCAACAATTCGAGGGCAAAAATCTTCTAGTTTTTACTGTTGGCTTCACATAAAGGTCAAGTTTGGGCTTTACAGGTTATTGCAGGTATTACAGATCAAAAACTCAAAAAAAAATATAAATTTTTATTTATTTCTACTGTTATGACAAAATTTCTATTCATCGGTTGGCCACTTACCCAGCCACACCACATAAAGCATCCAAAGTGGACTAACATAGGACAAGATAGGTCAATCCAAAAATAAAAGTAAAAATGAATTGGAGCAGGACATGGAGATTGCAAAAGACAGAGAAATTTATAATGTTGCTGAAAGGTGTGTGACAGAAGAATTTAGCAAATTAAAAGATTTGAAACTTTTGTTTATGTCTTTTCTTTCATAAGCCAATTGCCTCTAATCTTGTCACCATCTTTAACCAGGAAAGGTATATTTTAGTGATATCAAAGTCGATTTCATGCCAACTCTAGGGATTTATTTATTTATCGAGAAGTTTTGAAAGCCGAATTCATGCACAGAAGTGACATAGAAATAAGATGTTACCAAAGGGAATGATGAAGAGATTTGAATCAACCAAAAATTATTACAGAGCAGGAGGGCACAAAGATTCCCAAGAAAGAAAAGTTAAGTGATGGGTCACAATAACAGGGATGCAAATGATGTTTGGATTGAGAGGTTTACCCGAGGATAGTTATGGTTAGTTGATATGATGGCACAATTGTCTCACTATGCAGAATAACAACATATAAGCACACACAATGGTGAAGGTAGCTCATCAAGGGCAAACATTCACCAAAACACTCAAAGGATAGTCCGTTCCAACCTAACTTCTTCCGCATGGTAGAAGTAATTGTTGAGCCAGAGATCCAGACGTCTGTAGCAGATGACAGTGGCGAGTTATGACGAGTATAGACTCCTACAATTGAGATTAAAGAGGCAATATTGCTCATGAATTTTCTGAGTTAGAAGAAAAACAGGGGATTCAGAGAGCTGAGATAAAACAACAATCAAATCCAAAGGATCTCCAACATGCATTGGGGAAATTGACACTTTGGCCATTTGACAGATCCAATAAGTGTACAATACATTCTTGGAAACAAAGATTGGACACCTTTTTATCATTGAGACATATGACAAGGATGAAACCATCAAATTTGCCACCTTTCATCTCAAAAGTGTAACACATAAATGGTGGTAGCATGGACTAATTTCTTAGGGGCATTATCATATACATATTTATGCTGAATTCAATGAAAGATTGATTGAGAAATCTGATAGAATTAATTTGGAAATTCACTTAACTCAAACAGACCCACACAATCGATTCATATGTGGCTGATTTTCAAATACTATCAATTATGGTGCTTGATGTTCCCAAAAGGAGATTTGTGGTATTGTTTATTGAAGGCTTAACTAAACCTCTTAGAGGCTTAATAAAGGCTTTCCACCCTACCTTGTTACAGGAAGCTATTAAAAAGGCCTTGGATCTGGAAACTTCAGCTCCCCGAGGTAGATTTCAACCTATAGGATAGCAAAGATCAGCACCCTATGAGCAATCCGAATCAGCCCCTTCCGGAAAGTAAATGTCAAAAACCTCTACTTTTGGGCAGCAAAACATACCATTTCAGCAGAGTCGCCAAAATAAAGAATTGCCTAAAACTACGAAGGAAATGGAATCAACAAACTTACTCTAAAGAAAGAAAAGTTGCTTCTCATGAAAGAGCATTGGGAACCAAGACATAGGTGTCTCCCAAAAGGATAGGTGTATTATATAGAGGTAATTTTTGAGGATGAGGAAGTAGAAGAACCAGGGGCAATAAACAAAGAGGAAGAAGCGGAGGCAGAAATAAGTAAGGGGGACAAGACTACTAGTAGCACTTTAGCTACACTCTCAAGTACCACCCATTCAAAGTTTGTAGAGTGCTGAAAAGATAAAACATTACAATCTTGGATGACAATGGAGCAACCCAAAATTTTATTGATAGGGGCATGGTAAAATAGAAGAGGCTGCTGACCAAAAAAATTTGAAGATTTTATGTTATGGTGGCGGATCAAAATACTATACCATGCATCAAGAGGGTCAAAGGATTCGATATCACACTTGATAATCTCAAATTACTGTTGATTTCTATGTAGTTGGCATAGGTGAAATGAACCTAGTGTTAGAAGTGCAATGGCTCCATTCCCTTGAGGAAATCTCACAAAATTACAAAGCCATGGAGCTGAGTTTCCATCATGATAGTAAAGAGGTTGTACTTAGTGGTATGGCCAATGGTGCTCCTCTAGAGATTTCAGCTAAAAGGGTAGAAAGATTTCCATAAGGGATCAATAGAGTGGCTGGCTCAATGCTTTGTGAAGGATACATCCACACCCGATCGTAAGAGATGCTATCCTGTTGAGATATAGACTATTTTAAACAGGCATTGCACAATGTTCAAAGATATACCTCACATATTGCCTCCTAACTGTGTCATGGTTGCTCCATATTGTCATCTGAGATCCTTCAAAGAGGAAATTAAAAAAACAATTAAAGAGTTTTTGGAGATAGGACACGTGTCTTAGTCATAGTCTCTTTTCTTCTTCAATAGTACTAGTGAAAAAGAAAGATGGTACTATGAGAATGTGTACAGACTACCATGCTTTAAACAAGAACATTAAAGACAAGTACCCAATACCCAATGAGTTGATCAATAAACTAAATGGAGCAATTTAATTCTCCAAAATTGACTTGAGATCTAGTTATCACCAAATCAAGATAAGAGACAAAGATGTACAGAAAACAGCCTTCAAATGCCATTATGGACATTTAGAATTCTTGGTTATGCCTTTTCAGTTAACCAATGCTCTAGCTTTATTCCAATCTTGTATGAATCATATTTTCATGGAGCAAGGAGGAAGCTTGTTTTTGTGTTCTTCAATGATATTTTGGTGTACATCAAAACGTGGGAAGAGCATTTCAAACACTTGGATACAAGGCTAGGAATTCTTGAGAAACAAACTCTTTTTGCAAAGAAGTCCAAGTGTGAGTTTGGTATGACCAAATATTTATTACTTGGGGCATATTATCAGTGCATGAGTACAATTGGATCAAGACAAGATTCAAGCAATAGGAGATTGGCCACCACCTACTTCTTTGACATGTTTGAGAGCTTTCATGGGATTTTGCAGTTATTACAAGAGCTTTGCGAACAATTTTCACAACTTACTGCTTTGTTGACATAATTGACAAAGAAAGATGCATTTTGATGGTCCGAAACAGCTCAATCCACATTTGAAAAACTCAAAAAAGTCATGAGTTCTTGCCCAACACTTACTGCCCCAAATTTTTCTACTTCATTTGTTCTTGAACATGATGCATCAAGGGAAGGAATAAGGGTTGTTCTAATGTAAAAGGGGCATCTCGTTGCTTTTGAGAGTGGGAAAGTAAAAGATATAGAACACACACTTTTCAATTATGATAAAGGAGATGTTGGCTAGCATGCATGCTTTAGCCAAATTCCAACAATACTTAGTATGCGGTAAATTTGTGGTCAAGAATGATCACAACAGTTTAAGATTTTCTCTCAACAAAAAGGAGTTAAATGAGAGGCAATAAAAGTGGGTAAATAAGTTTATAGTTGATATAATATGTGAGAGACAAAAATAATGTGGTAGCCAATGCCTTATCCAAAAAGCCTTACCTATGTTCTACGTTTGAGATTATTATTGATTGTAAAGCCTTGATAATAGCAGAGTATGCAAAGAACAACTTCGGTAATGAGATCCTTTAAGGCAAAATACAAGATAGCAAGTATAAGGTAGTGGATTATCTCATCCTCTACAAAGACATGATCTATTTAGTCCCTGAATCAAAAAATTATAAATAAAATCTTGAGGGCACCCTGTGATACACCCTTAGTTGGTCACCCAAGGTATTTCAAGATTTATAAGAAAGTTAAGGACAGATTATTTTGGAGAAGTCCTCCAACACATCAAGGATTGCATTACTTAACAGTAGAATAAAGTGAAGTATGTTTTCCAATAGGTCTATTGCAGTTTTTACCTATACCTAATAAAAAATGGGAGAGTATCAACTTGGACTTCATCACAAGGCTCCCCAAGGTTCAATGTAAAAGTTGTATATATGTTGTGGTGCACAGACTCACCAAATATGTTCATTTCCTCGAAAATCATACTAATTTTAAGGCTCCTCAGGTTGCTGATTTCTTCTTCAATGAGATTATTAGGGTACACAGATTGCCTAAAACCATTGAGTAACAGGAATAGATGGTTCCTTAGTTTTAGTGAGAACTTTTTTAATTGATAGGGGCACAAAATTAAATCCAAGTACCAATTATCATCCTCAAACAAATGGGCAAACATAAATTGTTAATAAAAGGATTCAAGGGTAATTGAGGAACTATGTTGCAAGGTAGCAATCAGCATGGGTCAAATGAATTTACATACTGTTGGTTCCCCAAAAAGGAATTGGTGGGGTTTTTGCATTGCCCCCAAGGACAGAAACCAAGTCAGGCCCTCAAATCGTGCATGGAGGGGCCAACCTCTAGACCGTTTAGGATACTCAGGGACTTGGACCAACAATATAACAAGGATTTTCTAATTATCCTTCTACACTTCGGGCTCTGCAAAACCTGGGAGGGTGTTCCCTTAATGCTTCTGCAATCTCCGCACCACACTTGCAGGCGGCATTAAAACAAAGCAGATGGTCTCACTCCTAAAAGGGGGCTCAAACAAAGAGGGAGAATGTTGCATAGTGGCTAGCTCTCAGTGATCCTCGACCTACTTTGGAGTGTGAGACAACTTTTCGACAAACATCATGCACAGAAAATGAAAAGATATTTTGATATTATCATAGCTATAGCAAGTTGTTGATGAGTTATGAGTAAAGAAATGTCATAGAAAAATGACCGGAAGCAACGATCAGGTCTTATCCATTGGGCAACTGAAATTGCAGAATGCAAAGATAAAAATGCAACAGAAACCTTAATCTAATAGCCAAAGATCTCGAGATAACACTCCCTTACAATGTATCTCATCTGTCTATCCCAACCCAGAATACTTATCAAAATCCCTGCATGAGCCCTATTAGTCTGCAAATCCTATCTAAGCAGTTTAACCAGCCCCCTAGGTCAAAGCGTAAGATAGAAGAAATATGCATCACAACAATGCAACAAACGAGAAAAACCCTTGATCTTACTCATTCAGAAACATAACAGAGTCACACATTGGAGAAAATGAATTCGGACAATATTTTCATTCATTTCATAAGCTATTTTTTGTTACAAATTACATTACATATAACTCCTTCAAGAAATTGCAACAGACTACGACATAAAACCCATTTTATTTGCTCTGCAAATTCCTGTTACAACCTACTCATTTGAATCCAAGCTTTCTAGACCAAATTTATCGACCCCTATCTCATGGCTCTGATTTCCCTTTTATAGAAACAAGGGAGCAACAAGCTTCAGGCCAGAGGAGACACCTGTCACAAGCTTATAAGATCGCTTGTTATTTTGTTACAAAACATTCTTCACAATCTCCCAAAAGACTGTCCTTGTTGGCGATTATGATGAAGTAGAACCAAAATTCCCAACTGCCTTTTGGTATAAACAAAAATCTTTGAGTCGTGCCACTATCACCCCTAATGGACCGTGAGATGCTCCTTGATGTTTCACAGAGTACTTCCCCCTTCTCGAAGAGGGTTTAGATCCCGACAAAAAATAAAGTCGCCCCTCCACTAAAAGAGGAGTTCAGGCCTTTATGCCCAGAATCAGAGAAAGTGGAAAGAGAAGCTTGTGGGGGAATATAGAAGGACGAGAAGGGGTTGCAGCTTGCATGTCGTTGCAGAAATGACTAGCTGCCAACTCCTTCCCAACCATATTCTGCTCCCATTCCTTCATGAGGCTTCTTCTTTAAATCTCTGCCAACGAGTGACATAGAGGAGGCAGAGGATGTGCCATGCAAGGTTGGTTCTCGAAAGAAACAGATTCCAAACCTCCATCGGCTATCCTCCCCACTTCCAAGACTCCATCGACTATAAACATACTCATTCCCATAGGAAATCCATCCAGTATCACAAAGCTCAGTGTAACTCCTGGCACGATATGGCTCAAAAATTGTCTTCATCATTTTAAAATCTTGAGAGAAAATAATGAACTCTTTGTTCTTTCTACCAACTGGAGACACCACCGAGTTGTATTTATAAAGGAAATAGTCCTCTTAGCGGTGTTTATGCATGGAAAAATCATCTTTTCAATGCTTTTCTACTCATCCTGCCAACAAATGGACTCAAGAAACTATATCCATCAAATCAAGAAATCGTCAGACTTAAACCGCCAATTCACTGCTTTTCTGACCAAGTTCACCTTACATGAACGATCTTGTTTCTGATTTCTTGATTTCTTGACTGCAGATTCTCTGCTTCAGAATCCTCTTCTCGGATACTGAGTCTTTATCTTTTGAAATTTTCTCAGCAATAGATTCTTGATTTTCTATCTAACTGTGAGAATCCTTAACAGTATGCATCCTATAATTTTGTTGACAGGTCCTTGATCATCTTGCTTCCAGCTCAAAAAATCATCCTTATCCCTTTCATCTCTCTGAAAAACATGATTTTCTCTCTGTGGTGGCAATGAAAACATGCAGAAGTTGCCACCTCAAGTGTTGCCAGCTTTGTCTTGCAAATACGACTCGACTTAACAAAACACCCCTTAAAACGGCATTTTGAAAATCAGTCGGCACCCACTTGTCTCGATTTGCCTCTGTTTTCCATGTCAGCATACCTACTTCTTCTGTCTCTATTTTCCCGCGTGAATGAGGAAAAAACGACCTCGTTTCACCTCTTTTGAAAGATGTTCTATATCCACCGTAGATCTATCCAGCACGGCACATCGCACGATCATCATCGGTCAATGTCGATATTTACCCTCCTATGTAGCAAGTGGGCCCCTTTAAAACTTGACGAAGCATCACCAAATCATCCTGGAATCTCCACTTCGCCAATTACCCTATTAGTTGACTTGCTCAGCCCGCTTGGGACACGTGGCATCATCCCGCGATGCTGCGGTCCTTAACCTCCCCACATCTTTCACCGCGGTTTTGCGAGAGCCGTCCGATCTGCTCGCTCGTGCAGATTCATGGGGGACCATTAGTTGCTCGGCATTTGATTGAGGAAATAAAACCCGAAATATCAAAGTCGGACTTAGGGAATTGAGAACCCACAGAAATATAAAAAGGGGGGCCCTACCATAATGCAAAATACATAGTTTTCTTAAAAGTTCGGTAGGAAATAACATTTAGGGAAAGAAAGCGGTCCCCTTTTGACGATGGTAAAGACCCTCAAGCTTTAAAATGAAAAAGGTAACGCGAAAATATAACAGGCATGTGGTTTACAACAAAATTTCATCCGAGAACGTATAAACCTGAACACCCTAAACCCTAAGGGCGAAAACAAAGAGCAACAAAGAGTCAAAATAACTAAAATCTTTGTCAGAGACACCAAATTTTGCACAGTCATTTTCAGGACTATCACATACCATACTACAATACCACATAAAATATGTCACCTTTCAGAGCATTGTATGGCTATGACACCCCTTCCTTCATGAATTTGGTTATTGCTGACGATATGGTGCCAACTGCCAAGAGCAAAAAACTAGATTGCACAAAGCCAAGAGATATTTAGTGTCTTCAATCCAACCTGCTCAAAACCAATACAAATTATGTACAAACCAGAATCGTACAAAGAAGAGTTTTGAGGTGTGACATGGTTCTGTTAAGTCTACAGCCATATAGATAGGCTTCTATCAAGAAGAATGGAGCTTAAAACTCAAGCCCCATTCCTATAGCCATATAGGGTCATGAGGAGAATTGTTCAAGTGGCTTATGAGCTTGAGATACCATAGCAAAGCACGATACAAAATGTGTTTCATGTATCATGCCTCAAAAGCCTAAAAGACATCATGTTAGTCCTTCTACTGAGTTGCCTCCTTTGGATGATGAAAGAAAAATTATATTGGTACTTGAAACTATCTTGGATGTCAAACAAAAGAAATTAAGAAATAGGATGATTACAAAGTATTTGGTACAATGGAAGGATCTTACCACTAAAGAGCCACTTAGGAGGGTTGTAATGTCCCCAATTTGGAGCTAAGGCAAAATTTAATAAAGAATGAGTGAATGATTAAAATAAGGCCAAAAAGCTTAAGTATTGTGCATAAATATTTTAATTACTCGTTATGACTTAAGTTGGGGCCAATTTTTAAGTTATAACATTATTTCTCCTAGGCGACCATACTTGGGGGTCATTTAATAATTAATACAACTTATATTATTTGCCTAAGTCGCTAATGAGGAGTCTTCTAGAGGCAATCAATGGCTTTTTTGAAGAGCATTGAGTTATTATTTAAGGGGTCAATTCACCAAAGAAATCATTCATCATGGTCTTCTTTTATCGATTTATGAGTTCTCTGCAATTTAGTATTCAAGAAGGACGAAACCCCTGCTCCCAGCAGTTCTGGATGTAGCCTGAGGTCTGCAACTACAGTCTGATCTATTCTGGAAACATTAAGTCAATTCGAGGATTCTATCTCTAGAGCTGAATCTATTTATTTTGGGCGGTTAGAAGCAACATAGACAGTCAGATTGGTATCGCTGCCTCAGCTTGGTAGAAAGACCTACAACACTCCATACAAAGGCTCTCATTGCTGCTATTTCAGATCAGCCATCATCAACAGAAGCATTTCGAACAGTGAAGGCCATTTTCAACATTTGGTTCATACTAGCCTTTGTCAAAAGACTGTAACCTCATCCGGATGCTATGTTTGGTATGCCTTGTATTCAACACTGGATATTTAATGTTGTCTCTGGTTGAAGCTTTGTTTGATAGTCTTAGTATTAAAACCTTGTTGCATGTTAACATAAACCTCATCGATCTGCCTATAATTTTGTGAAAATCTCATGGAATGAATTATCTCTTGGTTTGGTTGTTCGTTTATATATGTTATTCGTAAAAATCCCTAGCAAGGATATTTCAGTAGTATCAAAGTGCAGTGACCCTGCCAGCCTGTGAGGATTTCCCTGTGCATGTTGGTTTGAGAGTGATCAAATCACTTGCATGTCAGAATTTATGGTTGCATGTTGCTTCTAATCAATTGCATGTCAGAATTTATGGTTGCATGTTGCTTCTAATCAGTTGCATGTCAGTTTGAGAAGTTTATATGCAGTCGAGAGGGTCTGGATCACATAGATACTTCACCAGGAGTAGGTCCGACCAGCAATTGGAAGGAGAAGAGGATCTCCTGTTTGATTCTAGCAACATGGCTGAACAAAGAAATGATGGCGGAAATGGTCAACCAAGCCTTCAGGATATTATGACACAGATAGCACAGCAGCAACAACAGATGATGCAAAAATTTATGCAGTCTCAACAATGATGAACATTTGTCATTGATGTTGAAGGTCATTTTGTGGTTAAAGTGAATGGTTCTGTTTTATCAGGTCTTTAGTTCTTTTTCAGACTCAAATGTGCTAATTGTGTTTCTTATATTTGTTGGTATAGTCGCTGCAGATATTCTGAAGTTCATTTGTTTGATTATCTAAAACTGTGTTTTGTATGATATGAATGGGCATTCTATTCATTCCTTGTCGGCTATTCAATATATTCTATATATCACGTCTGTATCTGAATATTCTACAGGATTCAGTTTTTGAATATTCAGGCTCAGTTTATGATGCTTTCCGGTTTTTTGTTCAGTATTCAACAGATGTGTTTTTGTGTGGTTGTTTGGCTTCTGAAAAGTGTTCTTCACTTGGCAAACGCAAGGAAAGGAGTGCTGTATGTATGGAACAGAGACGTTTTGTTTTAACGTCTTTTTGATGATATTCATAAGTTGTTGGGTATTCTGAAAAGTCGTGTTTGGTGTAATAAATATGAAGTTCATTTACAAGGAGCTAAATATTGTGTTGACAGTGATTGTTCAGCCGTTTTTTTTTAAGGTTCGAAGGAGTTTTTTTTTTAATAAAAAAGCGTCGGCTGATGTTTAAATGATGAAGTCGCAATGTTTAGCTGGTAATAGTCGGTGGTGTAAGCAGAAAACAAACACCTCGAGAAGGTTTTGGTTGGTGAAGTATGCGTTTAAAAAAAAACATTCATTCATTTGGAGTGAGCGGTGATATTATTTTGGATTGTGCGATATCATTTGGTGCTGAATAATGTCAGATTTCTTTAGCGCAGATTCAGCATTAATTTTTATTAATCTTTACATTGTTTTGGAGTGTGGAGTGTTGTTTTCTGGAGAATCGTTTTTCTTTTTGGTTATTCCTTCTTCTGGACGTGAATGTTCTGCTAAGAGCTGTTTTTCCTATGCTGTGCACGTGTAGTGTTTTTTGTTGCAGTGCCGTTTTCCTTTTCAAAGAGATACGCTTTTGATTTTGTGAGAAGATCTATTGATCTGTATGTTGTTGAGTTTTTGGTTTTTGGTTTCTTTTGAAAAAGTGAAGGTGTATAAGTAGAGCCGAAAGTGAAGAATAATTTGATACAATGCAAGTATTATGATGTTAGCGTCTAATCTAAAATTTTCTGAAGGAATGTAAAAGTGCGTGTGGGTAGGAGGCAAATTAAGATTGAGTTTGATATGGTTTTAGCTGAGTCATTCTTTGAATGCTAACGCTGGGTATGTTCACTATGTAAGAAAAATTCTGAGGGTTTGAGTATTTGTCCAAGATTTATAAAAAACGCAGACTCTGGAATGCTGAAGCAGTAGCTGATATCGTGAATATTTAATATCAAGCTGTATGAATTATTATCTGTTGAGAAAATTCCAGTTTCAAGTGTTCAACTGCATTGCATATCTATCTGATATGAAGTGGATGTAAGGAGAAGAGAATCTATGAAGAAAAATACATTTCTGGGACAATATTGGGTGGAATGTATTGTTTCTACATAGGACTTTTATTGCAGAAATTAGTCTTACTGTAGGGGTATTAAGTTTAAGCGTTTTATTCACTGCTGAATAAAACACAGATACTATTTTTGTAATCTCTTTCTTATGATGTTTGTTGAGTAGGTGCTCAATTAGGAGGTTGGAACCTCTATGTTTTTGTAAGTGCTCTTCAGATGAGTTGCAGCTCACAGATGTAATTGGGTTGGTGCCCTCTTATTTTTAAAAGAAACTATTATTGTCGTGGTTTTTTACCCTGAAGGGTTTTCCACAAGATAATCAGCTTCTAGCTGCACTTGGAAATTTAAGGATCCAACAACCGCAGGCACAAGGTCAAGATGTAGTTAGAAGTGAGGCCAGGAATTATCATCAAGAAAGGACAGCTTCTAACGCTATTAGGACAGTGAACACCAGATTAGATCGGCCTCTAAGACCTGTGTTTGTGCCAAGGCCAGCTGAAGAGGAAGTGGTTCCAGAAGTAGAGGAATAGGAGACTCAAATCACGGATGATGTCATGGTAGCATATGACGAGTACAAAATGCTCCCAAATGATGTAAGGCAGTTAATCAACCTAAATCAATTCATAAACCAGAGAAGGGATAAAGCCAAATTCCGCCTGGAGAGGCAAGAAAGGAGATCTAGAGGGCAAACCAGGCAAGACACTCAACCTATAGAATTTAAGGATGCATTGAACAAGGTTTCATTGCCCACTTTTGATGGAAGCAGGAAAGTAAGTGCCAGATCATGGGTGCACAAACTCGATACACTCCTGTCACTGAAACCTATGGAGGAACAGAAGGCTATACAGTTTGCCACAATGCATCTAGAGGGTGTAGTATATGATTGGTGGCATCATGGGTTAGTGTCCCAGGATCATGCCTTGATCCATTCCTATGAGGAATTTGTCAATAAGTTGATTGCTCAATTTGACAGGAAAGATATAGAGATCTACTACAGAGACTTCGCTCAACTCAAGCAGGTTGGACATGTGGAAGCATACATAAATGAGCTTCAGAAAATTGCAGTTATGGTTCCTGATATGTCTGAGAGGCGAGTGACTATGTTGTTTGTTGAAGGTTTGAGTGACAATTTAAGGGGGTTGGTCAAAGCACATAAGCCTAGTACTTTGCATGATGCCATTGGGTTAGCTATTGACCTTAAGGTCACACCTCCTTTTCAGCCACACATGATGAACTTTAAAAAATATGAAATCGGATGATGAATCAGATGAGAAGACTCCTATTCGACCCAAGAACACATCTCCTAAGGTAGAAAGAGTCAAGAAATGAATTAACAAGAAAGAACCTTTGATTTTCTTACAAAGAACCTTGGGAACCAGGACATAGATGTCTTGGTAAGGGCAAGGCTCATCTTATTGAGGTGATATCTGATGTGGACAGCAGTGAGGATAATGAGCATGATGACAGAACACGTGGTACATTTGCTTCCCTATTTAGTGGATCTAGAGACCATCTTTTCATGTGAATGGGATTGTCAAAGGATAGAAAGTTGTGTGTATGGTGGACAGCGGTGCTACACATAACTTTATTGATGAGGACTTTGTAGTCAAGGAAGGACTACAAGTAGAAGACTTTTCCGGATTCAGTGCCATGTTGGCAGATGGATCCAAAATCAGTTGCACTAGAAGAATACCAAGGTTGAGTATTGAATTAGATAATTATACCTCTGAAGACAAATACTATGTTGTTGGAATTGATGGCACCGAACTAGTTTTGGGAGTACCATGGTTGAAGTCTCTTGGAAGACACATCCAAGATTTCAACACAATGGAACTTGAGTTTACTCATGAAGGTAAGCAAGTTGTGTTGAGAGCTGCCAAAAGTGTTAACTCACAGGTTGTGGCAGCCAAATGTATGCAAGCTTACCTTGATAATGAAAATACCAATGGGAGACATGGAGATAAATCAGACTATCCCATCTATGACAGCAGCAACATATGTCCTTATACCCATGACTTGGCAGCCTTGATACATGGTGCTAGCAGCAATATAATAACTTCAGCCCTTGGTGTAATCAATATGCATGACAACATTACTGTTCCAGATACGTTAGACTTTACGGACACTTATGTGGGGTCATATATGACCAATGTTCTTCATGGGGAAGGTTCTATACATGATGTTATTGATTTGAAGCTGAATAGCAATGCATAGGATTATGGTAGCTTCATAGCTTTGGGCATTATCATGTTTACAACAGCTTATAGCAGTGGAGACCTGTAGTAGATGCACCAAGTCTTCTTTGGGATCCAGGTATTGCTTGGTGTTCCTGATCTTAATCAAATTTGGTTCTTGTGATTGCTTGGGGCAAGAAATCTCGGGGTGGGAAGAATTGTACTGTCCCCAATTTGGAGCTAAGGCAAAATTTAATAAGGAATGAGTGAAAAATTAAAATAAGGCCAAAAAGCTTAAGTATTGTGCATAAATATTTTAATTATTCGTTATGACTTATGTTGGGGCCATTTTTAAGTTATAACGTTATCTCTCCTAGGCAACCATACTTGGGGGTCATTTAATAATTAATACAACTTATATTATTTGCCTAAGTCGCTAATGAGGAGTCTTCTAGAGGCAATCGATGGCCTTTTTAGAGAGCATGTAGTTATCATTTAAGGGGTCAATTCACCAAAGAAACATTCATTATGGTCTTCTTTTATCGATTTATGAGTTCTCTGCAATTTAGTATTCAAGCAGGACGAAACCCTTGTTACCAGCAGTTCTGGATGTAGCCCCAGGTCTGCAACAGCAGTCTGATTTATTCTGGAAACATTAAGTCTATTCAAGGATTCTATCGCTCAAGCTGAATCTGTTTATTTTGGGCCATTAGAAGCAACATAGACAGTCTGATTTGTATCACTGCCTCAACCTGGTAGAAAGACCTACAGCACTCCATATAAAGGCTCCCATTGCTGCTATTTCAGATCAACCATCATCAACAAAAGCAGTTCGAACAGTGAAAGCCATTTTCAGCGTCTGGTTCATATTAGCCTTTGTCAAAGATTGTAACCTGATCCTGATGCTATGTTCGGTACGCCTTTTATTCAACACTAGATATTTAATGCTGTCCCTGGTTGAAGCTTTGTTTGATAGTCTTAGTATTAAAACCCTTGTTGCATGTCAATAAATACCTCATCGATCTACCTGTAATTTTGTGAAAATTACATGGAATGAATTATCTCTTGGTTTGGTTGTTCGTTTATCTGTTATTAGTAAAAATCCCTAGGAAGGTCATTTCAAGGGTTTCAACATCCCAGCTTGCAATTGCTTGAAGCCAAGCTGTTTCGGAAAGGACTGATTGTAGCATCCCTTTTTTCAAACAAAAATGAATCAAAGAACCCAAAGCCTATTTTTATTCCTCATTGGCTAAAGGGACAATTAGCAAGGAAATAATATAATAATAATTTATTAATTTGTCCAAAAGGTACCCTTTGTGATGTTTTCACACATCGCCCCATTGCAAATGGGGACTCCCACTTTTTTGCTTTTTAGGGTAGATGTTCTCTTAGGTTGCCTAGCTTAGTAGTGTTTTTAGAGCTTTTACCCCCTTACTTGAGAGAGGATGGTATGCAATTTCTAGGTCGTGTCCAAGCATGAATTCCATGATGAGGGTTTGGAGTAAGAAATGTATGAAAAGAGTGAAACTGGAATATCGGTTGCTTTCCTTGGGTCTCTAGAAGGAAATTCAAGGATAAAATCTTCTCTAGAGGGAGTCTGCCTTTTCATCCTCCTCCTTCCATCCTTCTCCTTTCATCCATCCTTCCCCACCACATCCCACCTTAACCTTCCACTTAGCTCTTTATCCTTCATCCCTTCACCATTTATCCCTTCCATCCAACCTCCCTCCCATCCTCATTTGCGTCCTTTCATCCCATCCTTCCTTCCGTTTCCATCTCCTTCCACTTCTCCCTCACTTCACTTTCTTTCCTTCATCTCATTTGCACTTCACCTTCACTTGCCCCTTTCCACTACATCCTCCATCTTCCATCCTTTACCTTCCACTTCACCCTCTCCTTTTCCCCTTTCATCCTTCCTACCTTCCTAACCTTTCCTTTCACCTTCCTCCATACCTCCCAACTTCTATTTCCTACATCCTCCAACCCACACCTCATACCCTTTACCCGCTTACTCCTTAACTTCTACTACCCCAATCCTATCCTAACCTACTTTCCTTCACCTACCTAACCCCCATCCCATCCTAGCCTACCCTTCTACTACCCACTGCCAACTCCTTCATTACCCTTTCACCTCCCACATCCTTCATCCCTTATACCTCCCTTTCCCTTAGCATAACCTTATACCCCCTTCACCTTCCCTTCCACATCCCTCACTTCCTTGCCACAGAGGCACTTCATTTCTTTTCCAACCTTTCTTACACCTCTCTCCACACGTCATGTTCTTACCTCACATCTCTTACCTTCCTTCCACCGCAGCATATCCTCCCGCACCCCTCTCTCCCACACAGCACTTTACTTCCCCACATCCTTCACCCCCTCCACTACCGCGGCATGTTCTTTTTTATTTTGAACCCCCAACGAGCATAAGGAAGTCATTAGCACCAGCAAGGATAAAGAGGGCCCACTCGTAAGACAAGGTATTTCATTTAAACGTGAGACCGTTGACACCTTGACCCTTGGAATCCATGACAAAGGGGAATAAGGCATAATGTAACATAAGGATGAGGTGGCAGCAATAATGGAATGACCGATTTCCAAAGATGGAATGACCGATTTCCAAAGACAAAAGCATTCTATTTTGAACAAAAGCCGTTCAAAATTCAAAATAAAATAATAAAAGAGTTAAGTCGGCTTTCATCGACATTAAAGTTTGAACGTTGAAAATCTTTTAATAAAAAATGAAAAACATATAAGTTGGCCTTTTAGAAAAATAAAATAACAACAGACGCCTCCGTTTAGGATCAATACTTATTTAAGATGGTCGATTGTTTCAACCATCTCATTCAATCTATATTCTCTTAAATAAGAAGTGAATTCCATGCTAGGGAGGTACAGATTCATGAAAGAAAATAAAATCATTCTGCAATTCAAACCACGTAATTTCAGATAATGAATCTAAAATCAGATCAGAAATTGGGAATGAATAAAAGAGGCAGATTTCAACAGAGACAAGTCAATTTCAGACCTGAAGGTATGAGCTTATGTGTTTAAGGACAGAATTCCAGCCAGTGGCAAAAGAAAGAGCAATATTTGAGGGACCACACAGGAAATTCTAAGGCAAAAGAAAGCATATCCATTTCCTTGATTTTTAGTTGTTGATTAGTCATTTCCAGAAATTCTAAATTTATTTCCAGAATTCTGATTTTATGCGATTAGGAATGCAAGACTGCTGCCTTAACATTTTCCTTTCATAATTTCTTGCATTTTCATGTACAAGTATGTTTTTATTTTTAGGTTTGGGTTATTGAATGATGAAGGAGATCAATCCACCACAATACAAAGGAATGGCTTCACAACATGAGAGTACACGTGCTGAAGGAAGAACTTTTACACAAGCTTTTATTTCCTCTAGAAATCCAAGAATCATTGTTAGTACAGCCAAATGAAAGCTCTAGTGTGGAAGTGATCAACATAGGAGATAGTTCCAGAAGAGTTTGTCAAAGTTAGAAGATGATATAATTTGGGAATATCTCCTACCTTCATCTCATTCATGTTTGAGCTTGGAAATGTTGAGTATCAAGAGAAATGCCTCATTCATCTACAACTTGTGATGAGTTACAAAGATCAAGCAAGCTGAGGTGGTGACCAAGTCTAATCCAATCATATTATTCGAAGTCAAGGCATCGAGATTCGATGCACCTAGCTCATCCATCAAGGAGACAACTTCCACATGTGAACACAAAATTCGAGATACCTAGCCTCATATTCTATTGGTTCACATTCAATATTGAGCCTAAATGTAATTTTCTCATTGGCCAAAGGGAGTTGTTGTAACAAACCCTAATTAGGGTTTCCACCTTGTAATCTTGACCATTGATTGTGAATCAATCTGAGCCATTCATTGTAATAAAGCCTCTATAAAAGGCTCAAATCTCTCATTTTGTAAAGGTTAATGGTAGGCAAATTAGAGAATAGATAAGAGTAGAGTAGAAGATAGAATAGAAGTTTGATTAGGAGAAGGCAAAGATTGTTGCCAAGACTTTGTTGTAAAGAGCATACGATTTCATTGAAGCTATGGTGAGTTTAATGTGTCATTTCAACAAGTTGCATGGTCTCTACTTCTCAATTCATTTTCATATTGTTTAGATGAATGAAAGAACTTTGTGTGTGATCAATCATGTATCCATACCACTAGCAATTTGCTGATTGTAAGTTTGCCTTGTGTGATCAACTGGAATCCTTAAATGAGCTTAACTTCAATTGCTATTCACACTTTGATATGCATTGCCTTAATGGTATCCTTGTTGATAATAGTGATTGGAACATCATTTTGTTCTCCTTAGAAGATTGCACTAAGCTTTGTGGAGTTGTTGCTTTGCATGTCAAAGCAAGGTTTAGTTTTGTTTCACCAAAGATTGTCCATCGTTCCAAACATTCAAGCATTCAAAGATTAACGTAAGCCCACCTTGTGATTCCAGCAGTATCACATCAAATCATCGAGCTATCCATACATCAAGACCTGACAATAGAAACCTTGGATTCATATTGGCTCTATCATATAATTCAGCATCCGAGAAGATTTTGATCAAGAGAGCGTAGAATACTTTTGGTATTTTATTATGTGTTAGAACTTAGAAGTGTCTAAAAAACAAATCAACAGTACCTTCAGTTATAACTTTCGAAATTGACACTTTATTTATTATTATTAAATTGGGCCAAAAAAGAAATAAAAATTATAAAATGAAAAATAAAAAATTTTCAACCAAAAAGGATACTAATGACCCAAAACATAATTAATAATTAAAAGGGGGAAAATGATAAATATTCAAAATAAAAATAAAATAAAAAACATTTTGTCATGACCCCCGCCATATATATATAATATCTAGGCACTCAAAGTAAAGGGGAAAAAAATTATTATTTTCCAAGCAATGGCTGACCTATTGATATTTAAAACGGATTAAATCCAATTTATACAAGGCCGACTCCCTTTATTATATGCAAACTAACATTACCTTATTATTTGTTTTTGGGCTGACCACACATTGGCATATGATCCAAGGCATATATAAATGAAGATTAAATCGCCAAGATAAAGGGAGGGATTGATTAATATATCATTACCAGGTGGCGATTCCAAAGGAATTTAGGCTATGCAATGATCACTAGAAGTAGCAAATGTTGAAGTGTTAAGGCAGCAATTAAAATCCATTGAGGGCAGCAATTAAGGTTTATTTAAGACAGAAATTAGTAATGTCTCCGAGGGTAGCAGTTGGCATAACCAAGATTAATGTCTTCTTAAAAGGTTGTCTTTTTCTAAAAGAGGTGCCTCACTTCATGGAGATATAAGATTTTGTGAAGAATGGGGGAGGGCATAACATGCAGACACAAACAGATGTGTGTAGCAGAAATGAAGATATATCAATAAAGCAAGTGGAACGATTAAGGAATTCAAATATAAAATCATTCAAGAGATAGAAGAGGATAAAAGCACATATATATAAGGTGGGTCTGCATTGGAGAAGAAGGCATGAAGCATCAAACAAGACAACAATAAGAATTTAATCAACAACCAGACAATCATCAAACATCAGGAGAGGGAATCAATTATCACCATGGAACAAGAGAGATAGTTTGCAGTCCAGATGTAGAAAAAGCAGACTTATAACTATTTCAGATCTATGTAACTACATCTACTAATACTTGCATCTGGTGGTATATACTATATATCTGCCATTGCATTACTGTTAATGTTTATCTCAATCCATATATACATATTTATGACTAGCTATTGAATGTATATGTCTGCAATAACTGTGTATGAAACCTCCATCAAGAATGGAAGGAAGGAGGAGTAGAAAAGAGGGGAATTAGAAGGTTGCCATCTAAGTAGACCACCCTAGGGATGTCCATGTTGCCTGCCCCTAGGCCCAAGAGGGCAAAGATCTGCCCTGGGCTTAGACAGGACAACCAAGAAACACCCACTACGATCTTCTCTCCGACTTTACAATGATGGCTAATGTCTTCAAGGGGATGAGACATAGATGGGGACGGCAAGTACAGGCACCCCACTAAGTAGGCCACCCCGGTGGATGTCCATGTTGCTTGCCCACCAAGGCCAACAGGGTGAGTGTCCACTACTAGGCTTAGTGTGGAGATTGCTTTGAACGGACCTATCATGTCTCGTCCTCCAAAACCCTAATGTGTTTGAATAATATTATAGATGTGATATGAATATTATGTGTTATTGTGTAACCCTGATATTATGAATATTATTGTGTGATTGGTTATGGTTGCAGGATTCAAATCCAGGATCGTATTTTTTAAAGGAGATATTTTACTTGGTAAAGACGTAAACCTAACCCTAACTTGTTGCAAATGTGATTCTAGGGCAAATTTGGAAAGGGGACATTACACATTTTTTAATTACTTTCAGAGTTGGATGGAAAAAGGATTAAAAAAGAAAATATTGGAAAATGCAAATCACTCTATCATTATCTATTTTCCAAAAAACCTTGTTGCAAAGTCTTGGTTCAACATCTTTCCCTAAAGAAATCCCTCTTGGATTATCCGGAATTGAAGGATAAAAATCTTCAAGTTCTTACAATTGGCTTCATGCAGAGGTCAGGTTTGGGCTTAACAGGTTATTGCAGGTATTGCAAATCAAAAAATCAAAAAACATATATTTTTTAATTTATTTATACTAGTATGATCCTTTCAAAATAAATCAAGAATTTTATATTCATCGTTTGGTCGCCTACCCAGCCATACCACTTAAAAGCATCGAAAAGGTAAGTCAATCCAAAAAAAAACAAGTCAAAAGGGATTTTGAGCATGACAAGGAGATTGCAAAAGACAAATAGAAATTCATAATGTTCTTGGCAGGTGGCATGAGTAAGAAATTTAGCAGGTTGGAAGATTTGAAACTTTTGTTTGTGTTTTTTCTTTCTTAAGACAGCTGCCTCTAATCTTGCCGCCAACCATAACCTCAAAGAAAGCTTTTCCAAGGTATCCACAGCTTTGACCAAGTCCAATCAGCAGCTAAAGAGGAGGTGATCTGGCAAGCATAGCAAAGAAAAAGTTAATTGCATTTTTAAAGGTTCATCATAGGTAAAAGGGAGTTGAGCTGTGTGGGAGTTAATGCAGGTCTGATTCCTCAGAGAAAAAAAAAACCAATCAGAAGTGATCGCGGCCTTTTATTAAAGTTAGATTGGAGACTAAAAATTATTGCTTGTGCGTTTTGGCACTGGCACACTACCTTGAATTTCTAGCTTCTTGGTAATCAGGTTCTTTTTATTCTGTGGATTTTTTATTAAATGTTAATTGGAATTCAGATTTTAATAATATGATGAGTTTTTTTATTCAGAAGAGGGTTTCAGTTCAAATAAGTGTTTATGGTTCAGCATTGCATTAGAAAAACTTTCTATGGAAATTGTTAGGCATTTTTAGAAAGGTATATTTCAAGTAACTTAGACTACGACTAACTAAATGGGATGAAAATGGCGCAACATACACTTCTAAGAAGCATGAAACACACTATCAAGTGGGGTATTTTGAAAATGGAGAATGATATTTATTCAATTACATTGACTAATTGTCTAAGCACCATATATCATAAAAGTAATCAATTACTCAATTGATCATATAAAAGCAGTCAAGCATAGAAGTAACTTATTAAGGTTAGGAGGATTCATTCATTAGACATACTTCCTAATTAACAGCA
Organism: Cryptomeria japonica; assembly: GCF_030272615.1. NCBI lineage: Eukaryota > Viridiplantae > Streptophyta > Pinopsida > Cupressales > Cupressaceae > Cryptomeria > Cryptomeria japonica. The sequence goes on along the minus strand of NC_081411.1, from coordinate 600,596,167 downwards.
AGCAATAATCCCCTAAAACTAATCAAAGCTCCACCCTTTATTTTAGTTTAAGTTTTCCAATTTCAATGAGATCAGTAAGATCATTATTGAATTACTGCCTTTCAAAACGATACTTTTAGTAGAAAATTATCTATTATAAGATGATTTGCTATACCATTTCTTATCACAGTAAATATCCACCTCAGACAATATTTGCATCATGTAAAGAAACCAATTTTGGGTCATAACCTCTGTAGTATGGATATAAAAATTAAGGTCCAAAAATACCTATTACATGGAAAGAAATAGCATCATTGTACAAATGGATGAAGAACAAAGATCCTACAATACTCAAGGAAGAATAGCTGAAAATTTTAAAATACAAAGTCAATTATATAAGGCTTACATGTGCTATCCTATAGTAATCAACTCAAGTAGACTCTGGGAAAAATACACAAAACCAGAAGCAGTTCTTACTTTTTGAAGCATGGTTCCGTAGGATATCCAACTGCCAAGAAAGCGATCAAACATCTCCACATCAGAAAAATATTCTGCCCCATTTCCTCCACCCAATGCAAATAATTTTCCATCTAGAGAAGCTCCTGCCAAGCTTCCTCTACACAGATTCATTGATGGACATGTAGTCCATGAATCACTCTCCTGATCATAACGTTCAACTTTACAGAAACATTCAGAAGGTTATCAGACCTTTTATATAACACAACGTAACAAGGTACTAGTGACTACCAATTTTATTGTGGATATTCATCAATTTCAACATGGGGAATTAAGATAATTTAAAATATATCTGATTTAACAGAGAGCATATGCATACCACTATTATACCACAGACTTCCATTGCCACCACCAAATACATAAATGCTGTTGTCCAGAATAGTTGCTGCAGCATATGAGCGAACACTAGGCATTGGTGCAAGCGATTTGATTGTGTCTGTTCGCGGTGAATATCCATCAAGTGTATTCAACCACAAATCTTGGTCTCCATTATATCCTCCCAGGAGAAAGATAGAAGGCAATTTTGGCTCTTCATGATTAGATATGTCTGCTAATTCATCCAAGGCAATGTTTACTTCCCTTCCTTCCAATAACTGTTCAAGTCGCTTAACTTGCTCCTTCAGAGTCTGAATTTCTGTCTCCATACTTGTCTGATAAACCAGATCAAAGGTGTAACATGTAAGAAAGAAAAGATCTGAAAACTAGAGTTTTGGGACTACTGCAATATATCGAAATCTTCAAGCATGGCATACATTTGTCCTAGAATGTTTTCATAAACATCAAATAACTATAACAGAAAATTGAAGGATAGTTTGAAGAGTTGTTTTATAGAAAACTTCTTGAATTATTTCCCATATTGTTTAAGAATTTGAATCCCAGATCAACAGTAAGAAACTCAGAAAGACATGTAATGGTTTATGCTCTAGTCACAATTTGAGATTTTTTAATCAATTTGTGTTTTGAATTGAACACATGGTTTACACTTTACACACAAATTTTTCTCACATGTTCAAACCAGCCAAAACCATCATAACCTGCTGCATCAAAATCCTTCTCGTGGTGTTCATTGATCACTGCATCTTGACCTCAGATCAGCCCGTTTGGCCTCTAAGCAACATAATATAGCTTTAGACAATAAACAAGTTAAGCTTTAATAAATTGTGGAGCAAAATTTTAGCAAAAAAAAACCAATTTTCACTCTAAAATGTATATACATTACAGGTATGCGTTGGTTGAAAATTCAAATTCAAAGTACCTCAAAGAAAATTCTGCAAAATACAAGACACAAGGTAATAAGACATTTGATTTTCTCAGTAAGAAATCATGTGAGATATGGGAAGTCATGATTAATACTCAACTCAACAGTTTGATTTTCTCACTGACAACTAATAAAAATTTGTATGAAAATTCAGTGCTTCGTGGTAAACGTGTTCACTGCACCTTAAGGATGTGAATGAAGCGTCTTACTTAATGCTAGAAGTACTCAACATGAGATGCTTCTAGCAGAAATCAGCCTCCACGTGATAAATGTCTGGATGTTTCTCTTACAGAGAGAATGAAATTAATTAAAAAATGGATTTCTTTTCTATCCTTTACCATACTAAAATTTCTGTCATAATTCCTCAGTTCTGCTATAAAATGCCAAAATCTGGATTTCGTTTCTTGCTACAACAGAGTTAAATTTTGGTCATTATTAAAACTGTATTATAACCAAATATCCAGCTGACGCTATAGAGTTGGTAATAGATTAACTGTTTTTTATCTATAATTTAGTTGTGGGCTCTATAGGGGGCCATGCTCACAAGGAAATTAATAACATAAAAGCTAATAGCCAATGTAAACCAATACAGAATGATTTCTAAAACAGCCTGGCTAAGGCACAGGCAAAGAAAGTAGGAGACTAACTAGCCCTTCAGATTTTTTGCATGAGACCTCAGAACCATCTGAACCACAGCCTTCATTATAGAGACTGATTTCCAGTTAGAAACCAAAGTCCAAACATCCCCATCAAAGGCTGCCTCAATTGACAGCAAGAGCAAAAATAAAACCTACAGATGCGCTTTATCCATGAAGGGAGAGCCTCATCAGAAGATATATGAGCTTCCTAAAAGGAGGAACAACATACACATCAGCCATTGTGGACTTACCATCAGTAGACAAAGAAGCTTCTGAAAAATCCACAGGGAAAATTTTAGTAACCACCAATGGCAACAGAAAAGCTACCATACGAGGGATTGAATGGGACAAAATCGCAACCTCTGAAGAATTGAAAAATGGTAAATCCTATCTTTGTACATGATCAACTCATCAACCACTGTGTACCTGTTGTCATCAAGTGTGCAATCTATAACTCCTGCTTCCCATGAATCTTTGGCATACTCTGCTGCAATTAACTATCTACAATAGTAGAAATCTTTGTCAAAGAACATATCTAAGGCCTTTTAGAAATTGCATCAGCAACTATGTCTTTCTTTCCCTTGACGTAAACGATATCAAAATCATATGTGTAATCTCCTGACCCACTTCTGTTAACTATCATTGAGATCCTTTTTATTCATGAAGTATTTGATGCTATTGTGATCTGTTTTGATGATTGACTTTCCCCCAACTAGGTATGGTCTAAATTTGGCTAAGGCATTCATTATAGCCAACATCTCTCTATCATACACAAAGTAGCTCCTCTCCACGCCTCTTAACTTTCTGCTCTCAAAGCAGTGGGATGCTTCTCCTACATAAAAACTGCTCCTATACCCTCTCCCAAAGCATCACACTCCAATTCAAAAGGCTTGCACAAATCAAGTATTGCCAATACTGGACATGTAGACATTAGCTACTTGAAGTGCTCAAAACATTCTTAGTCAAATTTGTGAGCGGGTCTACAATCTGTGAAAAACCTTTGACAAATCTCCTATAGAATCCACAAAGACCAAAGAATCCGTTAAGATGAGTGAGATTTGTATGGGTAGGTCATTCAATAATAGCCTTGATCTTCTCAAGGTCCACTCTTACTCCCTCTACAGTGATGATGTGACCTAGATAGAGTAGTTTTGTCATCTCGAAGTAACACTTACACTCCTTAGCATATAGAGACTCACTCTCTGAAACACTCAATACCTCCTTAATATACTACATATGCTCCTCAGAAGTCTTGCTAAAAATTAGGATGTCATCAAAAAATATCAAAACAAATTTCCTTAGTTGTTTCCTAAATACTTGATTCATACAACTCTGGAAAGTGGCTAGAGCATTTGTCAATCCATAGGGCATTACCAAAAACTCAAAACGCCCAAAATAACACCTAAAAGCAGTCTTCTCAATATCCTCTTTCCTAATTCGAATCTGGTGATACCCTAACCTGAAATCTATATTAGAAAAATACCAAGCCCCATGCAACTCATCAATCAATTCCTCTATTCTAGGAAAGGAATACCTGTTTTTTATAGTCTTTTTATTCGGAGCCTTATGGTCAATACACATCTGCATTGTTCAATCTTTTTTCTTCACCAAAACTACTATTGATGTGAATGGGCTTTTGCTAGGTCTTATGTGCCCCATCTCCAATAACTCCTTAGCTGCCTTTTCTATCTCATCCTTGTGTCTCCTAGGATGTCGATAAGGAGTAGTAACCATTGGTTTTGCTCCCTCCTCTAGCTCAAGGACATGCTCTATTACCCTCTTAGGAGGGACTCCATGCGGGATACTCCCAAACACCTTGCTATACTTAGATAGCAACCTTTGAACATCTAGATGATAGCTGCTCTTTTGCTGACCTAGAATTTCATGAATTGTTGGCATGATGAGACACTATGTTGTCCACTCTACCTGTCCATGCTTGATGAGCCACTCTACCTGTCCATGCCTGATGAGCCACTCCATCCTCTTGAGTGACACCACTCTAGGTCCTCCATCCAAAAGTCCTCTAAGTACCACTTTCCTACCTTGATGCTCAAACCTCATTTCCAACTTCTGCAAGTTGAAAGAGAACTCTACAAGTGACAACATCCATGTCATGCCAAGAATAACGTCATTGTCTTCCATGTCCACCACATAGAATTCATCTTCTACCTCTTAGTCACCCAACTATATACACAGACTGGTAATCTTACGAGTACAAGGAAGTTTGTGCCCACTAGCTACCATCACCCTGAATCCATCATGTTCTTCGATCTGCAACCCCCACTTAGCTACAAATCTCTCATAAATGAAATTATAGGTATCTCCAAGATCTATCAAAGCAACTACTTGTTGCCCCTATATTAGACCTCTTACTTTGAAAGTGATTGCCTTTTGGGCACTAGTAAGTTGTGCAATGGTCCTATCATCCTTGGGTTCTTCTTTTGATGTATTTTCCCTTCACTACTCTTTGAATCAAATTGCTGATATGTTTCTTCTGATGCAGATTCCTCAGCAAAAAAATACTCCAACTACTTCGCCTTAGCTTTCATACTTTACTTATGTGAAGGGTCCCAAGGTTCTTTGCAATGGAAACACAATTTCCTCCTCCTAAGGTCATTCAATTGCTCACTATCCAACCTATTTGAATCACTCTGTGGCTGATGTGTTTCCTTATGAAATGACTTCTTATCTTTATCTTTCTTAGGAGGGAAACCTTTAGACTAAAATTTACTTCTCGATGTAGAAGCCTCCAAATCCCTTGCTTTCTTAATAGCCTCCTGCAAGGTAGGTGGGTTGAGAGCTTTGATCTATCCTCTCGAAGGATATGATAACCCATCCATAAAAAGAATCATTAGCCTCCTCTTTGATATATCTGTGGCAAACACAAGTCTCTGAAAACCTGCAATATAAGTATCCACTCAACTCTATTGCTTCAGTTGCGCCAACTCCTTGAAATGCGGCTCAGGATCATTCTTATCAAACCTTTCAATCAGCCTCTTTGTAAACTCTGCATAAGAAGTGACCCTATCATGCCCCGTGGTGATCATACCATGATGCCACCACTCATGTCCAATGCCATCAAGATGTATCATTCAATACTTAAAGACTTCTTCCTCTGGCATAGGGTTGAGCTGAAAATAGGTATCTACCTTCTAAACCAAAGCTCTAGTTGTAGTCTTCCCTGAACCATCGTAATAAGTAAGGATCAATTTCCCACCTTCTTCTATGGATCATAATTTTGTCTCCTATCACCGGTGCGAGGTCTATGCTTCATCCTAACATCAATGCTCCCTCAATGATATAGCAGCTTAGAACTCAAGACCTCCATTCTCCCAATCATACCTAAAGTGATCCTGCAAATCTATTATTTAAGGCTCATTATCAACTGGTGCTGGTATCCTAGGTGGAAAGTTAGGCATAAGAGGCCTCAATCTAATGGTTCTAGTTTGCTGATTTGGAACTCCACCATGTATAGAGTTCTCTCCTTGGCCATTATTGCCTCCATTGTTACCTCCATTATTATTTACACCAATATTTATCCCCATTCGACAAGCCATCATTTTGTCAATAACTTCAAATGCTGATTTTGTTGTTGGGCCCTTTGTTCTGTAGCTTGTTGTCCTCTAGCCAGTGCATCCGACAAATTCAAACACCTCTCTTCTCCCTGATCTCTGGTATTCCTATCACCCATAGTTTCTGTAACCTATACTTCTATTGCTCTCTGTTCTTTTGTTGCCCTGTGTTCTTCTGCAACCAAATATAAGTTTGACGTGTTTCTGCGTGTTATAATAATGTGTAAAAGGTGACTGATCAAACTCTGACATATCACTGTTTTTTCATTGTGTACCCTCTAGAATGGTAGGATACACTGCTCTAATGCCATTGAAATAAGCAGCCTTTTTTTTTTGAGTGTTTTCACAATGGATTTGAGTTGTCAAACAAAGTGCAGATAATAAAATACTTTATAATAAATTAACAACTCAAAAAATTAAAGAAACTCAGAAATACAAGTAGCTGATAATTCCAAAATTAATTTCTAATCTATTTAATATAATTATAAAAGAGAATGAGATGCATCCTTTGATAAGAAAGTCTCCCTTGAAAAGAGTCGCCTCTATTCATAAAAAGGGGTGATAAGGTATAGAAGCAAGGAATGAAATACTATTTGACATAAAGAAGTGCAAGCAATGTAATGTATTTCCAGCAATTTAATTGCCTAGCCATAGTGGGTGAACAAGGCATAAATATAATGCCAATAAGAGGAAAACCGTAATTGGGAAGAAGGTATGCAGCAAACAATCAAACCAACATAGTGGAAGAATCAAAAGATTTAACTCATGGACCCAAGGAAAACTATTGTACCCAACCAACAAAAGGCCGCATCGAACAAAGGTGATCAACATTATAGCCTACAACCACAAACAAAAGCACATGAGGAAAGGCAAATAAACTAGAAAAAAAAAATCGGCTAATGTGATTGTCACTCAACCTAGATACTCTAGCATCAATTTTCTTCTTGTGTTATGTTATTTTTCGCTCTTCCCTTCTATGAAGGTTCTTATTTGTCCTCTGTCCTCTTGAAGTAAAGCTTTCCTCCTACCTTCTTTCTTAGATTACTTATTTCCCTAGCATAAACCTATCACTAATATGTAACGCAAACATGATCAAATATTCTTTGTTGCAATTTGGAGACCTAGTGCATAGAGGACACCAACTCTTCTGAACACTAATGTCCAATATTGAATTCGAATTCCAACTACCGACAACAGCTAAAACCCTAAACCCCCATGTTCCTTTACTATGTTTCCTACTAGTATCTAGCCAGAGTCATCCTATAAACTATCTTCCACTCTCTTTTTGAAGGTTCTACATTCTAGTTGTCAATGTTCTACACTACTCACACACACTTAGATTCCATTTTCTCGCTATTGTGTTTTAGAGCTCTTCCTTGGCGTCTTATACGTCCAATGATTTGAATCACCTACGAAACCTCTCCATTTTGTTAGATGGGTTGCCTCCATCATCTTCCTCAACTCTATCTCCCCTTTCCTTGCTCCTTAGCTAGGTTTTCCTCCTTTGTTAGTTTACAAAACCCTAGCCTCTAAAATCAATTCCCTCCTTTTGTGTCAGATGGAAACTGGAACCTTCAAATCCTTCCCCTTTAAGATCCCTCTTTGAATGTCAATGACCATTTCCATGTCTCTAATTTCTTCCTCATTTTACTACACCCTCTATAATTATAGGGTATCCTACTAGGTTTTGTAGTGGCAACCATTACACATACCATAGTCCCCACCTAGGGATCACACACTCCCAAATTTTCCTACAATATGTTGAGGCTAAATTTTGCCACTCAACGAACTAACACCTCCCAATCGCACTAACCCATTTTAATTTTCAAGTGGCTAAAAAGTGTTTTCAATATTTTGCACAAATCACAAACTTCAAATAAATTAGGTGAGAGATCCCTAAATTTTCAAAGCACTTGAATGCCCAAGCACAAGTATCTATAGAGCATACCAACATTACTCCTAGACACAACTGCCTAGAATTGGATAGTAGCATTTGCCAATTTTTCATAACCTTCTATGGTACCCCAAAGATCATCTCCCAACTCCATACTGCCCTTCGCAACTCCAAATCAGCATCAAACTTCAAAACAAAAACCTTTTCTCTCACCCTCTATGTTTTCAAATACTTTTTCAATTCCTAGCTCTAGTATCTTAAATTTTAGATCTAAAACTTATGAACTCATTGTTATTCGAAAGCATCCAATCAGGTAAGTAGTTAAATCACATTATGAGAAGAAAGCATTTTACAAAAACAATATTGAATTTAATTTTTTACCTACCATGGGTTGTCCTTGATTCATGCATGGTACAAGTCTCTTCTTTGAGCATTCACTAATTTCTTTGCTATAATATCTAAGGCCCTCATAAGGTCATCTTTCCTTTAATTGTTAGTATTCTTTGGCCATCTTTGCCAGGTCCTCTTCCATCATAGCCCATTCTTGCTAACAAGTTGGAGCATATAACTTTAGTATGCAATTCAAACTTAAAGAAAACTTGATCATGGATGTTCTTGCACACTTTTCAATAACTTGTTCTTCTTGATAAGGGATCAATCAACTCTTCATTGTAGATTTATTTTCTCTTCTTGAAGCTTTAATAGTATTTCATCCTTTGCTATCAACGTTTGTAGCAATTGCTCCTCTTCTTGCAACTCTTCTATATTTTCAAATCAAAAATTCAAATTGGTCCCTTCTCTACTTGCAAATCTTCAATATTTTCCCTCAAATGGTGCATTTCCTACCAAAGAGCTTTGTCCCTTTACAACCTACACACGTTGAGATAATTTAACTAAATTGGTCATACACAAATTCTCTTATGTGTTACCCAAATCTATGTACAACCTCAAGGAACTTGTGGCTCTAATATAATTGATCTATAATGTCCACCAAAGCTAGTTATAAACTAGGGAATCAAGCAAATAAACTATTGTTCTACTTGGAAATCCAAATGGCAATGATCATTTTGACAAATTAAAGAGCTTCTATCAAAGAAATGAAGTGCTGAAATGTAGCAATATGACACAAACAAAAGTAGCATCTTAGGAAAAACACTAAATGGGGTCAAAAACCTTACTGGTAGAGGCAATCGTTCTTCAACCATAGTGTATTGCTCAAATAGACATGTACAAATGTAGTTATAATCTCTATCAAGCCTAAACTACTTCATATTTCTACTTCTCAGAGAGACAATATTTTAATTCTCCCCCTCTACCCTAAAACCATACTCTGCAATGCTTTTTATAGCTTGTAATGTTGCAACTGTTACATCCCACTTGTGCCCTAGTGATTTTGTGGAGTATTTTCGTCCTGATACATGTTAACCCTAGTGCATTTTTGATATACTCGTATGATGTATGATGTGCCTAGTTTTATGCTTTAAATGATGGATTTGTTCAGATGATTATACATATGTGAATAATGATAATTATGTTTTCTATGCAAAATTGATGTACTTTGATTTGGTAAATTGAGGAACTTTAGTTAGCAATATGACATCATGTTTCACTTTTATCACGATTTATTAATTGTCAAAACTAGACAAGATTTGATCTAACCGATTTCCGTGGGCCAAGTGTATGCAGGAGACCGTCGTCCTCCACAAAAGGAGGGAAAGTATCATCAGGTCGGGAGGTGAAAGAATGGAAGAACTCAATGTCGTTTGAGAACCCTAGCCTAAGCCAAGTAAACCTAGGTTGATCTTGTCGGACCTTGATTAGCCAGTGTGTTAGTTAACCTGGTAAGTCAGTGCATAGAATCTGAGGTTTGTCACTTCCTGAAATAATTATTAATTATTAATATTAATAAATTATTTACTTATTTATTAATTAAGTTGACTGGACTAATATTACTTTTTAATATATATGTTTATGTATATGTATATATACGTAACTGATATATCCTATACGAGTACCTGGGTACGGTAGCACGTATACCTGATCATATACGTACTATCGCAGTCAGATATTCGTCGGGAGTATAGGTCGCGTGTATATAAATATAAATAAATATATATTATTAAATTAAATTATAATTGCCTGGCAAGTTTTATTTTAATTAAATAAATTATTTTATTGGTCAACTTTAATTGGCAACTCAATAATTAAGTAGATGTAATTATTTTCTTCATAGTGTTGAAGGAAATAAGACTTAAATAAAACTTTTTAAATCTTATTAATGTTAACCATTATATAATTCCTATTTAATGAGCAAGCCTTAATATTTTATCGAGCTAGTTGGAAAGTTAATAAGAGCAAAAAGAATAATGTAAGGTAAACCTTGCATATCGCCATCCTTCATTATCGAGTTATCGGACATTGAAGGAAACAAAGGAAATAGGTTAAAGACTTTACGCATCATTATATATCAATGTGGAAAGATATTTTTGCATTTTTTTGGGGAAGGGCTTTCGATGAAAGCGAAATGCAGTCACTGGAAATGCAAGCATGCCCTGCGTGACTCCTTGGGGGTTTTGGATAATCCGCCTGCTATTAGGGCGTGGGTTTGGGACTGCGTGGTATATAAAAAAACCAAAAGGATAAGAGAGGAAGACATATTTTACGGCTGGCTTTTGGAAAAACGGCAGGAATAGGGGTTTGTTTGGTGCTTGCTTTCATTCACAGCTCTACCATTTGATATTCTAGAGGGAGTTCTGAAACGAATACTTCATATCTCAAGTCATGTTATCTTCAGACCAGCGTTTTCCTCTTCTTCTTACTGTTATTTTCTCTTGTGAAAAATGAAAAGAAGAAAATGCATAAATGCTTTTGTGGTTGTTAAATGCTGAAAGTCTGAAAAATTCTCATGGTAATCACGTGGGCTTGAAACCCTTCTGCACTTTTATGTTTTATTTTAGCTGTAATTTCAGTTTAAACATGTGATACCAGCATGAAGAAATGTAACGTATTATGCTAAGGGACCAGTGATAGTCTGTAATTGAAAGTTCATACATGTTTTTCTCCTGTTAATACTCTGCTAAAATTTCAGTAATAAATATGTTTCTGGAAATTAAGGAGAAGGTTAACCCTATGCAATTAAATAAGGCACATAATGAATCTCCAGTTTTAGTGAGGAAACATAATGGGTACTGTTTACATCTATTAGGAAGTAATTATCCTTCCATGCTGCTTTTTATTTTCATATATAGAGTAAGGGGACTTACGTAGCTGTGACTGCATCTGTTTATTTTGTTCCCATTATGGTGAGGGGTGGTAATAGTTTCTTATGCATATATATTTGTATATACAGAAAGAATATATATAAATATGTGTGTATATGAACCTATTCTATGGTTTCTTAAGTCTGATGTAAAATGTGAAGGTTTAAAGAATCTAAACTACTGATGTTAGACAAGGGTTTGAACAGTTGGCAGACTTTAAGGAAATATAGTCATTATCTTCTGCTGGAACTATGTTACAGCTTCTTGAACAGCAAAACCCTGCTTTCCCCATAACATCTTTTGGCAAGCTATAAATATCTGGGTTGCTTATACGGAACTACTGGATCTTCTTTTTATATTAATACTGAGTTAATGTATCAATCTCTTGTAGGAACAGTCCATTCTATTTTCCATTATGGAAAGAAAGGGATTTATTCATTGGTACTTTTGCTCTTTTCCCATCTAACGAATAAGGTGTATGTAGTGTATATAATTACTTGCATACATATATAACCTGTATAAGTACTTACATATACTAGGTTGTGTGTGTACGGAAGCATGAAGGTGTAATACTACGTACCAATATATGTATGATATATAGACTGAATTCTTAAACTGCAAAATTAATTGAAAGAAATTATAACCACAAAGCCCGTCAGAATAGAATCGGACACTTGCATAATCTCATGTACTAGAAGACTGCTGAAACCTTAATCGAGCTTACTCAGTTTTGCTTAAACCCGAACCACTGATCAGTAATGTTAATTACACTATTCAATTGAGATCACCGAGCCCTAGTTTCCCTTTTTGAGTTCAGTTGAACTCCCTAAACCTAGAATTATTGCCGAGAAGGGTGAGATCATTGACAGCGCGAAGACTCGTGATTACAGTGTAAAACCTTGGCCAAGGTGGTGTTGCGTAATGCATGCACTAGTCTGATCTTTAGCACCAAATACAACCTTAGTCAGAGCGTCATACTAGTAGGGAGTTACCCTTAGTGTATGACCAACTAAGTGCGTAGGTCCTCACACCAAGTCTCAGATGGCATTGAGTTCTCGTATTCCTTATCCTTCCTGCGAAGGGCTGGGCCAGTCCAGCAGGACTGAAACGAGGGACTAGATAGTCCGTGGTTGGGCGGAAAAGCGCCCTAATGATACTTTCCCTCCCCACCAGTATCTCGACAAAGTTTGAAGTTCAGAAGTTAGCATCAATTGAAAAGTACTCTCTAAACCCTATCTCTCTTTCATTTCATGCAAGTTAATTAGTTCTTAATATTGCATGTATGCTTAATTTTTAGTTCAATGTACTTAATCTTCAGTTATCATTATTCGTGTTCCTATTTTTAAATAAAAAAAAATATATCCATCTTGCTATGCTTATGTTAATGGCTATTTTTTTGCAACGGTTAGATTATTTGAATTTAAATTTTTTCTAAATAATCAGCATGTTACAGAAACACTCCACTTCTTCAACAAGAGGACCACCGGAGAGGTTTGGAAGTGGAAGAGTAAGTTCCTTGTTTTGGATTCCATTTACCATCAATTGGATCAACACAGAAGTGTGGATTTGTTCCCACAAATGCAGGTTCAGCCCTGCAAGTTCTTTTTGTTGCTGATCTTTCCATGCATTCATGTTTCTTAAGTGTTTTTTACTTTGTGGAGGAGCTTTACTACTTGATCCAACATGGATCACCATGATTCTTAAAAAAGCTATTCTTCAACTGTACAGTTGATTCATGATATATATATGATGAAAAGGAATGGTACTTGTACCAGATAGACAAGCTTCTTCCCATAATAATCCAACATGCCACTGCTAAATCATAGAATGCGCTGTAACATGTATGTTGTACAAAAGGCATTATTAAATGTTTTTGGATGCTAAGAGAAGATGAACATGATTGCAATTAAATTGAATGTTGGAATCAATATCTCTGGAAACAAATTCTAACCCAAAATATGGAATAGACACAAAAAAGCACATATTGTTTGATAATCTAGGTAAAGCTATCTTTACTTATTTTGAATATTCAGATCTCACATCTTCCTCCTTTTTAACATACCTTAAACTGAAAAATCGTCTTCCTTCATTGAAGTTAAAATTAATCTTGCAAGTTAGATATAGGGAAAGAGGAGATAGAAAGCAATGGAGGCAAACACTAGTATAATAGCAAATATTGTCTCGGTGCTGCAATTGTCTCAGGGATAGCAAGGTGCAAAGGCTTTAGTAAGTTTTGATGGCATTCTAGCAGATATTAGTACTAAGAAGGCTGAATCATTGCAAATGAAGGAGGCTTTATCCGTTCCTGGAAAAGTTTCACCAACAACGTCCAGCAAACTTGATAGGAGGCATTAAATATTATTATATTTGCAGTTCAAAGATAATGTTTCATTTAAGAATAAAGCCCACTCATAAGCAGATATGGTTGGGCTAAAAAGCATGTTGCTGGTTCAAATAGAACTCTGGATATGAACCAAAAGTTGAAGAAACGGAGAAAGGGTTTTAGAAGAGTCAAGGTTGCGGAAATGCCAATTCAAAAACCAGGCAAAGAGGTGAGAGATGAAATTGAGCATTACAAGGAAAGGGCACTTATTGAAAGGTTTAGTTCTCTTTGGCCCAGCCTCCCAAAACTAAGCAAATGGGTCTCACATAGCTGGCAGCCTTTGTTAGAAGCACCATTGGTGATATATCCACATGTCAAAGGTTTCTTTGTAATTGTGTGCAAATCGTAGAATGATATAAATAAGAAACGCTCTATTTGGTGCAAGGATATTGTTCCTAATCATATGCTTGTTGGTTGTTCTTTTGATTCAGCTCTAAGCAGCCTGGATGTGCAAACTAAGGTGGAACCTCATACTATAGACGCTTGACTTACTAGTGATGCGAAGGGACTTCTTGGGAATGAGAAAAACAAGAAGATTCATGAGCCGACTCAGTAGATACAAAGAAGAAGGACGAAGAAGAGTGCCCCATGCGAACAAAATGGCTTTTTGAAATTAGGGCAATCAGAATTGAATAGAGAGGAGATCCTTAATCAATTAGCAATCTCATCTGCTAATAATGTGTAATGTTCAGATTTATAAGGGATGTCAAAGATGGATCCTTTTTCTTCAAAAGAAGATTTCCCTTCAAATGAAGGAAACAATAGTGAGGTAAAGGCAGTATCAGACCTTGCTTCTCCGCAAAAAATATGAATGGACTATGGTATCCAATCATAAAGCCAAATCTAGAAACAAATTGTCAATTTGCATGCTATTGAGATCGCATTTTAGAGGAAACAAACAAATTATATGCTTAGGTGAGCCCATGAGGAGCTAGGTTGTCTTTTTGAACTTTCTTTATTTTATGCTGGTTATTTTGATATAATGAATCATTTCAGGATTGTTTGAGTAATATATGTAAGGAATTCGAGATTTCAAGGGCGGAGGCCTCAATAGAATCCCCTCTAATTAACCTATGAAAAAAATTAGAATTCATGTTGCAAGTCAACAAAATTAAGTTCAATGCCATCATTTTAATTCTTCTCTGAGTCCATCAAAAAATAAAACTTCCCAGTCAAAATTGATTATTTGTCAATTTGACAGACCTGTCTCTGCTCCAAAACTTGAAACTTTTCTGCATGCTGTGAATCATCATATGTGTTCTTCCCACAGCTTCTTAACTCAGTTATTTCTTGTTGCATCTATAAAATGTACACCAAAAGTTCTTATTATACAAGATGTACAAAACATAAACTGTTATCCTGGAAAATCAGTATAAAGATTCGATACATTCCAAAAAAATGTATATGTCCATACCTGACCTAAAGCAGCATGAGTTTTCTTCCCGCAGCTTCTTAACTCAGTTATTTCTTGCCGCATCTGTAAAATGTAAACCGAAAATTCTTGTTATACAAGCCATAGATCAACTATTATTCTGGAAACTCAGTATAAAAATTAAAAACATTCTGGAACAATGTGTATGTTCATACCTGAACTATAGATAAGTCTTGCTGCTCTAGATAATTTTGCAAGTTATCAGCCAAGATTGTATCTACAGACCTCAAGCCACATACAAAAATCTCTCTTTCTGCTTTAAGTGATGCCTGGTCTGAACGAAGTTTATCATCCATTGATTTTTCTTCATCATTCCCAAAATGAGAATTCATGTTGTCATTTAGGCCCTTTGTAGAAAGGTCTGGTATTGGATGTTTTGAACTGTTCTGACGATGTATAGCCAATTGCTTGAGCTTTTCAAGCACACGGTCTTCATTTGACATGTTTGTAATGGGATAATTCAATATTGATACTTGTCCAGTTGATTCAGGTCCATTGCCATGTAATATGGGTGAAGTTTTACCTTTTGTTAGCTCACGAGCAGCTGTCTTTTCATCATCTGAATTTATTGTAAATGTATCTTCTGAGCTTTGGCCAAACGACGAATGACTAGAAGCTCGGCTTTTGCTGTTTTCCTTATTCTTTCTAGAGGATTCACCAGTTTCTTCCCACGAATTTCCTTTTCTATATGGAATTTCCTTCCCTTTTTGAGACACCACTGGCCATTCCTCTAAATCGATTCCCTCTGAACCAATATCTGCATAATCCACTGATGTTCTAACAGGGGCAATCTGACACCCATCTGAAGAACTCTGAGATCTTTGAGATGACCACACCCCATTCTCTGAAGATTTTGGAAAATCCATTTCACTTCTTTTGTTCAATCTAGGATGAAAAAGTGACATCAATGCATCAGTCTGAGCATGGTTCAACTCAAACCAAAAATGCTTATCAGAGTAATAATTTTCACTAATAGCATTTCTAAAGGCAGACTCTGGAAGAGGCTCACAATTCTGCTTGATACAAACTCGAACCTTGGACATGCATGAAGAACTATTGAGTGTTAAAGCGAATACCAAGAGCACAAAAATTCACAATGTTGCAAAAGACAGTGAGTACCCCCCTTACAAACACAACGCTTAAGAGCTAGTGCAAATAAGGACATAACATTAAAAACGTATAGACATCTCTAATGGAAATTCATACCTGTGCTGGAAATTGCGTTTTTTCAGCTCCACCTGCTGTCCATGCATATGGATTGAGGTTCATTTGTCCACGACTTGCTGACTCAAAGGTACCATGCAATTTTCTCTCACTGTAATTAAAGAGGAACAACGGCAAGCCAGGTTCAATGTTCTGTACATAGGCAAGATGTGGAGCTGGCAAACCTGACAAACTGTCCGTGTTAGATAGTTATTCTATGAAACTGTCATCTAGTTCATGCCACTTAAAATGCTTGAAGCAGTAACACCAAAAATGTAGTATTATTTTTGCAGTGTATTTTAAAATCAATAGAACTGGGCAAGTCTTACATGGTATCAAGGTTTTGTTAGAAAAATATTTTTCTGGACTGAATATGATGATAGGCTGTTGCTCGTTAGAATCAGGGTGTTATGAAGTCAAAAGAACAATACATCTCAATTAGTCAAGTCCACTATGGTTTTCTAGTGTATCTTTTGTGCCTTTTGTCAGTCTAGAAAGTATTTTTTATGGTCATTTATATTCTCTTTTCATCTTTGTTGAGTTCAATTTTGCTATCTTAATTCGTATTATGCTCCAAGCAAAGCACAGAAGAACTAGAGTGGAAAAATTATTATAAATACTCTCAGAAGGTAAAACAGAGTTATAGCATTGGAAACTAGGCTTTGTTGTAATGTCCCCACTTCTCTAGTTGCTATCCAGATGAATAAATTTGCCTGTCATCCATCTCCGCAGACAAATTCATAGTGTAAGGGGATGATTGGTTAGCCAAAGGGGACCAATACTTAGTCAAATTTTGAATTGGTGAGCCATTTATAATAAAACTTTATAATATTATGTTATAAAGTTACTTTTTCTAAATTTAAAAAGAAGTTAATAAAAAGTAACTTATAAGTTACTTTATCTTGGAATAAGTAACTTTATATTAAAAGTTACATTGCACACTTCCCTAGGAGGCTTTAATAACTTAAAAAGTGGTTAGTAATTCATGATGAGACCCCCCTCAAGATGGCGCCACTTTCAGGGAGAGAGAGATTCCAAGGAATCTTCCAAAGATGCCTCAAGGGAGTTCGATTTAGGTTTGGAGAGATAAAGAGCTTGTACATTCATTTTGGAGAGCATTGGAGATTGGAATTTTGAGAATTGTTTGCATTTGCAAGTCTGCAACGTTTATTGCAGGGTCTGAAATTGGGTTTGAGGATGAAAAATCTTCAGACTTTGTGTGAGAGGACGAAATCCCCCTCACCTTTGTGCCATCGATTTAACCTAGAATGTTCATATTCAGCCATTAAGGACCAAAAAGTCAAAAACCCAAGTTTGGGAGCAGCTACAGCAAGGATATAGTCTGAATATCAGATATGGGCAGGTTTTGGGAAGATTTTTCAGAGTTTGTGGCAAATTGTGGTCTACCATTCTCTCCCCAGCCAAATCATACCACCTAGAGCTTACCTGGATTTTCAAATAAATAATTTAAGGGGTTTTGCAGCAGGGTTTTCATACAAAATTCATTGTTAGCAGCAAATTAGAAGATCCCCCATAATTATTTGGTGTAAACAATTCATACTAGAGCTACAGGAGTAAAACAGTAGGTAGAAGACACACCAAATTGGGGTTTCTCCTAGGGAAAGTTCAGAAAGTGCACTGAAATAAGGATTTCTTTTCTAAATTGTTTTTGATAATTATCCACTTGATGAATAAAGCTTTCAGGAATCATTGGTTGCAGCTGGAGATGCTTCATTCAGTCATTTCACCAGTTCATGCCAATAAGACCCCTCTGTTCCCAGCCCTGGACTCCTGGTAGGCCATTGTTGGCTTAGATTGCTGAAGGAAATCATTTACATTCATTTGTTATTGCTGATAAATAAAAATCTGAAATCTGAAATTAGTTTTCAGTCAATTATTTTAGGTGTTATCATTGTTATTCTTTTTGCATTGTCAATTCCCAAATCATATATTTCAAAAAACACAAAAAAAGCATAAAACCTCAAAAAACGCATCTAAAAACCAAATTTCCAACCACTGGTCAAGAAATCAGACTCAGAAAATTATATTAGATTAAGACAATCAGCATTCGGCATCTTTCATTTGTACACAGGTCTATTCGATGACCCTTTTTGGCTTGAGTTAACATCCCAATTGTTAATGTTTGTAGCTTCAGTCAAATGATCATTTAGAATACATATAATATATGTTGATTAATAATAATATATTATTATGTTATATTATTATATTATTATTAATCATATAAAATTTAATATTCAATATTAATCTATTATATTATTCTAAATTAATAATTGATTGATGAAACATTATAATATTGATTAAATTATTATAGTTAAAGGAGAGACATGTCCGTTCAAGGACATGCCTCTCCAAAAGAATATATATAGTATAATGTATTCAATTTGAGAACACATAGAATTCCAAGAATGCAAGTATCAGATTGAATCAGATATATAAATTAAAATACATCCAATAAAACCTGGGAAAATCAGCATGGTATCAGAGCTCAGGCCTGTGAAGTTTAATTTGGAGGTTGGAGAGGGTTGGAGAATTCAGTTTTTTTCTAGAATTTTCAGTCTGAAATATGCCATTGTATGGCCCTTGGTAGGCCTCAAAATGAGGACTATAATATATGGATGGAAAGATCTGTGTTTCTAGTTTTCAAATATGTTTATCTCATCAAATTTGATTCAGTTTTGTGCAAGATATGACGACTTTGGTTCAGGTCACTTGAAACCCTACCTAGGGTTAGCAGTTTTGGGGAAAATGTCATAACTTTTGTTTTAACCGTTGGATCTGGCTATAACTTGGAGGAAATGTTTGTAATTAGATTTTCTAACATCTCACCGAAGAGATTGGATAAATGTGGTAAATTGCAAAAGTTATTAACGACTATGTGTGGCAAATCATAATGAAAGTGTTGATCAAAATTATGAAAATGTTCTACATCATTCAAAGGGAATTATGATGAGAGATGATTCATGCGTGATATTTCTTATATGGGCTCACCTTATGAAAGGAAATGTTTTAAACTTAAGATAAGTATTCCATGTTTTATTAAGGCACATGAATTATTGAGTTTGTAATTTATGCTATAATATTGGCTAGTAAAATCTTGCATGCTTCTATCATTGGTATTTTTGTTCGAGATAATTTAGTTTATGAGCTATTTGTAATCTCTCTCTGACATACCTTCAGAACGAAAGCACAATAAAATTGAATTAAAGGGAGAAATAAATTGATGCTTATAAACGAATTGATGATTGAGACCAGATGCAGAGGGAGTCTGACATTTCAAAAGAGGACAAGAGGTTGATACAAGAACTTGAGCTTCAGAGGGAGCAGATGGTTCAGTCAACTTGTGACAATTTCGATCATAGTGATTGAGAGGGATTTTCACTATTAAAGGTGAAACACTTATGAGGTAAAACTTGATTCAATTGATTATTATACTAATGAAATCATTTAATGCCTTATGGGCCCTGTGTAAATCATCAGGAAGTGACGACTTCCAAATGATTTCCACTTGTATTTTTGAGGTTAGGAAGGTGACGATCTTACAGTAACTTGAGCTTGTGGATAGAATCGCCAACAGAGGCAATCCAAATGAGAGCTCCTGGATAGAATCGCCGACTGAGGCAATCCACGTAAGAGCTTGTGGATAGAATCGCCAACTGAGGCAATCCACGTGAGAGCTCATGGATAGAATCGCCGACTGAGGCAATCCACTTAAAAGCTTGTGGATAGAATCGCCGACTGAGGCAATCCACGTGAGAGCTCATGGATAGAATCGCCAACTGAGGCAATCCACACAAGAGCTTGTGGATAGAATCGCCGACTGAGGCAATCCACGTGAGAGCTCATGGATAGAATCGCCGACTGAGGCAATCCACTTATGAGCTTGTGGATAGAACCGCCGACTGAGGCAATCCACGTGAGAGCTCATGGATAGAATCGCTGACTGAGGCAATCCACATAAGAGCTTGTGAATAGAATCGTCGACTGAGGCAATCCACGTGAGAGCTCATGGATAGAATCGCCAACTGAGGCAATCCACGTAAGAGCTCATGGATAGAATCGCCGTGGATAGAATCACCGACAGAGGCAATCCACGCAAGAGCTTGTGAATAGAATCGCCGACGGAGGCAAATTCACACCTTGAGACTATACTCCCCTGTGATGAGCATCATATGGTTGATGCAAATACTCCCAATATCATGAGATGATATTTTTGAGTTATGGTGAATATCATGTGCCTTGATATTCTTGTTTATACCATACTTCCTAATATCATAGTGAGATAATATTTTCTCTATTCCATAATTAATCTAGACTTAATGCATTTGCATTGATTTTATCTTCCCTAGCTAAGAGGGAGTGTTAATTATGTTTTGTGTAGCTATGGTGAGGGCCGTAAGTGTTGACATGGGAGATCACTACACATTCTGTTTGATCATCCTCCCTAGCTAAGAGGGAGTGTTAATGTTTGTAGCTTCAGTCGAATGATCATTTAGAATACATATAATATATGTTGATTAATAATAATATATTATTATATTATTATTAATCATATAAAATTTAATATTCAATATTAATCTATTATATTATTCTAAATTAATAATTGATTGATGAAACATTATAATATTGATTAAATTATTATAGTTAAAGTAAAGACATGTCCGTTCAAGGACATGCCTCTACAAAAGAATATATATAGTATAATGCTATTCAATTTGAGAACACATAGAATTCCAAGAATGCAAGTATCAGATTGAATCAGATATATAAATTAAAATACATCCAATAAAACATGGGAAAATCAACAATCTTCTTAGAAAAGCTATCACCTATCGTGTGCTCCATAAGATCAAATTTTCCAGAAATTTAAATAAAAAGGGAAAAAGGGTTATGTTTCTAGTTTCTCCTAGTAAATTACTATAATATTCTCAAAAGATTTTAATATTAAATATTTACCACTTTCTGGTCACTAAGATCTCATGAGGGTAAGCGTAAGGCATGTGATGGATGAAATATTTGCAACTTATTAAGATCTCATGAGGGTAAGCATAAGGCGTGTGATGGATGAAATATTTACAACTTACTGATCACAAAGATCTCAAATGTTGAAGGAAGTGTTTATTGATAGTGTCCGATGTGTAGAACCACCCGATGACAAAGGAGTTTTTGCAGTATATTTGAAGAAGGAAAACTCCAAGGAAAACAAACTTTTAATGTGATGAAACCCAACAAGTTTAGGATATGCAAGTTTTTTCATTGTTTTCATGAGTAGCAACATGGGGATAAGATCATTTGTCTTTGTGGATAATCTCTTTACTTTCATGAGATATGTGTTGAAGCTCAAGAAGCCTATGATTTATGGAACAATCAATCACGATGAAAGAACAAGGATTTTGTATGCATTCAAGCACAGTCCAGATGTTAATTCCTTTCACAAATAGGAGACAATTCTATTAATATTCCTAAAGCCAATGCGATTATTCAAATATTGTCTCATGTTGGTTCCTGATGTCAAGAAGCACAGCAAGTGGGACATATTTTGAGAGCCAAAGGTAAACTCTAGGATTGGATGCTGGGAGGGAAAGAAGACTTCAATGTTTTTTTTACTTGCTAGTGTACACTGTTAATTTTAGAGATCAGACTTAATAATGAAACTCGGAAATAAGCAATGCAAACAAGGCACAAGACAACACAAACAAATATCCTGGGAAAACCTCCCTCTTGGAGGTGGAAAACCTAGCCAAATTCTCAGTCCTTATTAATAAATGATCAGTATGTCTCCTTACAGTTAGCTTCAGCATATTAAGCATATAACTAAGCAGTATTAGGTCAGCAAATAGAACAAGTATGTAACTTATCTGCAGTCCACCAATGGAGTTGCTGATTACTGATGGATTTCAGACCTGAAGATATGTGTGCAGGCCCTACAAGATGGTTTGCTGACTAAGTAATGAGGTTTGCTGTGAATTGGAGACCTGAGAATATGTTCGCTGTGCCTAGGATGGGCTTCTCCACACCTGCAAATCAGTTCGCTGCCCTAGACAAACAGCCTGCTGACCTTGGATAGGGTTTGATTACTTTCTCCAGTAGTTCGCTGATGCTGGAGGGAGATTCGCTGAAGTGATGATCATACAATTCGCTGTTCTTGCTGAAGGTGATTGATCACTTGTTTTGGTACATTTATGAATGAATGATTGTCCTTGTATATATATGTAACCTTGCCACCTAATTCACCTTAGGTCGGCTCAAGAAGAACAAATAATAATAATATAATGTCCTAACCTTGGCGCCCAAAATAGGGTCAGCCCCAAGTTACATTGAAACAGCTTCCACACGTTACATTTAGGGCCAGGTATAATACAAGTTACATTTGATTTTGCCCTTGGTGTGTTTTATGTGCTTAGGTGGGACCTGTTAAGTTTATTTAAATTCTGTGATCAAGAGGCTAGAACAGATGAAGATATAGTCTGGAATTTACTTCGAACTGCAGTAGTGTGAATGGAACGGAAGCACAACACTTATTAATTTCAGTATTGTCCTCTTCCCATTGTATGCATGTTATATATGTGAATGAGAGGGTTCGTAGAGAAGAGATATGTCTTCCCACGTGGGAAGACACATCTCTTCCGTACATACCACTCCTAACGTCACCGCACGTTAACAAACAATTTGCTTGCTTGATTGATCGCGATTTATTATAAATCGTTTAACCCCAGCCCGTTAACATGAAGGGGTGTAACCAGTGGCATAAGATAACATTCCCAGCCTGATAACATGAAGGGGTGTAACCGGTGGCATAAGATAACATTTATTGTTTATCCTATAAACTAATATGTTAACATGTAAGCATCGGAATTATGAAATTGTACGACTGACGTTACCAAAATTAACACTCCCTCTTAGCTAGGGAGGACATATTTCATGTTTAGAGAAGCATCACAATTCATCCATTGATTGTGAAGAGGAGATATCACACCATAGTGATATTCAGAGATATGGTTCAACAATGAATATCAACTCTCATGATACTCACCATAGCTCATAGTTATCAAGTAAGGTATGTGCACTGGCATCAAGTCACATGATGCCTACCATACTGATAATGATTCATGGCATGTCCACGAATATTATGTCCATAATATTCACCATGAAGATCTCTATCATAATTATGGTTTATTTAATGATACCAACCAACTGATATCTACCATAATGTCTCAGAGATATATACTATCATGACATGTCCACAGATATCAAGTCACATGATATCCATCAAGATAGATAAATTGATAATTGTAAAATCGTCACCTTACAAATATCAATTTGAAACAAGTGTTCATTATTGAAAAGTCGTCACCCTTCAATAATGTTCACAGGGGGGCCATGAAGTCATGGAGTCACACACATGACAAATGAAAGAGATTACACATTAAACATCTTAAATATATTAGTATATAAGAATAAATGAGACTCTATCTCAAAATTAAATAACATTTCCAACCATACCAAGTTTAACTCTAAAGTGTTCAATCTTGATCCTGGAGAGAGGCTTGGTAAGAATGTCTGCAATCTGATCACCTGTACTAATATTATTAAGTCGGATTACATTCCTTTCCACCATATCTCGAACATAGTGATAAGGAATCTCAATGTGTTTAGACTTGTTATGAAATACTGGATTCATTGAAAGCTTGATGTAACTTTGATTGTCACAATAGATGACAGTAGGATTTGAGGGTTGACCAAACAGTCCTACAAGCAATTTCCGGAGCCATACTGCTTCTCTTGCTCCCATGGAGGCTGAAATGTATTCAGCTTTTGTAGAACTCTGAGCAACTGTAGACTATTTTCTACATATCCATGAGATCATTCCTGATCCTAAACTGAAACAACATCCCGACTTACTTTTCCTGTCAACTACGCTTCCAGCCCAATCAGAATCAGTGAATCCATGTAGGTCAAGGTCTACATGTTTATATTTAAGACCAAAACCAATAGTTCCTCGAAGATATCTCAGAATATGCTTTGCAGCAACAATATGTATTTCCCTAGGTTCACACATGAACTGACTTAGTGTATTAACAACAAAACATATATCAGGTCTTGTGTTTACCAAATACATCAGAGATCCAATAATTTGTCTGTAGAGGGTAGGATCTGCAAACTCTGATTCTGCAGCTACTTCCTTTAGCTTGTGCAGATTTGTCTCCATAGGTGTGGTCATGGATCTACAATCCATCATTCCAAATCTCTTGAGTATATCAATGGTGTATTTTCCTTGATTAAGGATTATACCATCTACTTGCTACCAAACTTCCAATCCAAGAAAGTAGTGAAGAATTCCTAAATCCTTCAAATCAAACTCAGAGGCTAATTCTTTCTTACACCGAGAAATACGATTATCCTCTCCTATGATTAGTAGATCATCAACATAAAGAATAAGAATTAATAATTCACCATTGATTACTTTGTAGTAGAAATTTGGATCTGCTTCATTTTTGGAAAACCCTAATTCCAAAAGATAGTGATCAATTCTTTCGTACCATGCTCTGGGGGCCTGTTTCAATCCATATAGGGCTTTCTTTAATCTGCAGACATGTGATTCAGCCTTATGAATCACAAAACCTTCAGGTTGCTCCAAATAAACTTCTTCAATCTTACCATTCAAAAAAGCAGTCTTAACATCCATTTGATGGACTTTCCATCCTTTAGATGCTGCAATAGCCAAAACTGCTCGGACAGAAGTGTATCTGGCAACAGGAGCAAATGTCTCTTCATAGTCAATACCTTCTTTCTGTGAGAAACCTCTGGCAACAAACCTTGCTTTGTGCTTTTCAATGATGCCATCTTCTGCATGTTTGATTTTGAAGAGCCATTTAGAACATACCACAAATTGCCTTTAGGCCTAGGCACAATATCCCAGACATCATTTTTCCGAATTGACTAATACTCTTCTGACATAGCATCTTTCCAAACTTGATGCTTGAGAGCATCTCCAACACAGGAAGGTTCTGCATCAATGGTCTCACTCATCAAGGCAGCATAACTGGAAAATAGGTTAGGTCTCTTACTCTCTGAAGGTCCCCTTTGGAGTAGCATAATTTTCAGCTTCTTGAAGCATCTTTTTAGCCCAAATTGGTCTCTTCCTAGTTTCAAGATAATGTTCTTCCAAAGGTAAGTCTTGAACTTCATGTTCAACGTTTTCAGGGGTCTCCCGCCTGAATCTCAGGGGTGGGATCCTCATCCATGCTTGTAGGAGGATCTTGGTGTTCTAATTCATTAGAGCTTTTGGACCTCATGAATGATATGTCTTCTTCAAAGATGACATCTCTGCCTAGTTCAATTTGCCTTTGTCCAGGTATGTATACTCTGTAAGCCTTAAAGGTTTCACTGTACCCAACAAATACCCCTTTCTTTCCAGAAGGTTCTAACTTTGATCTCTTTTCTTTGGGAACATGAATATAGACTGGACACCCAAAGATCCGAAGATGACTTGTGTCAGATTTGTTACCAATAAAGGCTTATTCAGGGGTTTTATTATTAAGAAGAGAATGAGGACATCTATTTTGAATGTACACAACTGTCCTAGATGCTTCAGCCCAAAATGAGGTTTCTATATTTTGGTCGAACAACATAACCCTAGCAGCTTCTACTATAGTCCTATTCTTTCTTTTAGCTACCCCATTTTGTTGTGGGTTATAAGGTACAGTTAACTCCCTTTTAATCCCAGCATTTATACAATAATCTTTAAACATATCAGAAGTGTATTCCCCCCCATTGTTTGTTCTTAAGGTTATGATTTTCTTACCTGTCCTATTTTCTGCAAGAGCTTTGAATTCCTTAAATTTAGAAAGGATTTCTTCAAACTCTTTGTACCTCAGAAAATATATCTAGGTCTTCCTAGAATAATCATCTACAAATATTACATAATATAAAAATCCCCCTAAGGAGGGTACAAACATGGGTCCACATAAATCAGAATGAACTAATTCTAATACATTTTTGGATTTACTGTTGCTAGAATTGAAAGACCCATTAGTATTCTTTCCCAAGGCACACCCCTTGCAGTCTCCTTCAGAACTGTGACTTAGCTTGGGTAAGCCAATCACCATCTTCTCTATCTTAGGTAGGGCATGGAAATGAAGGTGCCCTAATCTTTTGTGCCAAAGTTCAATCGAATCTGGAGTCTCATGAATAAAGGCTTGAGGTGGAGTGGTGAAAAGTCTGTAGAGGCTCCCTTGTCTTACTCCAATGGTGTGGGCTTTCTTGATGGTAGAGTTCTTTGGCCAAGCAAGTACCTTTCCTTCCATAAAGGTCAATCTGTAACCCTTATTTTCAAGTGCAAAAACTGAGACAAGGTTTCTCTTTATACCAGGTACAAATAGAACTCCAGTCAGCTGTAGGGATATGCCTGCCTTTGGGTTGATATTGCAGGTTCCTATTCCCGTAACTAGATAATTTGATTCATCACCAATTGTCACTTCTTCATTTGAATTTTCCACAAGTGTATCTAGGTGCTCACGAAATCCAGTGATGTGTCGAGATGCTCCGCTATCAATCACCCATGTGTTGGAACTGGAGGTGACTTGACTAGAGAGGGTTGAGTAGAAGACTAGTCTCTCGAAATCACTCCCTTTCTTAACTTCTACCATTGAAGCCTGTTGCTTGATCCTGTCTGGGCACTTCATTGCATAGTGCCCATATTGGTCACATCTAAAACATTGTACTTCAGAAATGTCTCTCTTCTTCTTTGAAGACCTCTTTCCATTTGAGTCGTTGTCCCTCTTTCTCTTAAAGTTCTTCTTCTTTCCTTTCTTGTGGGAATTAGAGTTTAAAACTTGAATGTCCTCATTACCATTGTTTTGTTTTATTCCTCTTGTGACAAGCCGAGATTCCTCTTGAATGCAATCGGTTTTCAATCTATCAAACTTAGGAAATTTAGAACGAGCACTAATTCCTTGAATGAACGATTCCCACGAGGTAGGAAGTCCATTTAGGGCCATCATAGCAAGTTCTATGTTGTCTACTAGATGTCCAATAGTGGATAGTTGATCCCTAAGCTCAGTGATCCTCAAGAAATAGGATGTAACTGTCTCTTCTTTATTCATCTTCATATGGTGTAGTTGATTCTTCAAGGTGAGAGCCCTGCTAGTGTTGTTGATTTCATAAATGTCAACTAGGGCTTTGAACATCTAAAAAGTTGTCTCATATTTAGAAATAACTGACACAATGTGGTCTCTCACTGAATCCACAATTATCTTAAGAGCCTTCTCACTGTCCTTGCTCCACTGAATTTTCTTTGTATCATCAGAGGGTTCAGGAATTTCACTTTTGACATGGGAGTCAATTTTATTTTCTTTCAAAATAAGCATGATGCTGAATTTCCAAGATACAAAATTTGATGCTCCATCTAGTCGATCTTCAAACCTAACTCCGGTTGCCATTAGGATTATAGGAATGTGATCTACTAAGAACCGGGTGAAGGTCTATATGATCGTTACAGAATTTAATTTGATCTTCCTTAACGTAGCTCTGATACCATGTTAAGTTTATTTAAATTCTGTGATCAAGAGGCTAGAACAGATGAAGATAAAGTCTGGAATTTACTTCGAACTGCAGTAGTGTGAATGGAACGGAAGCAAAACACTTATTAATTTCGGTATTGTCCTCCTCCCATTGTATGCATGTTATATATGTGAATGAGAGGGTTCGTAGAGAAGAGATATGTCTTCCCACGTGGGAAGACACATCTCTTCCCTACGTACCACTCCTAATGTCACCACACATTAAAAAACAATTTGCTTGCTTGATTGATTGCAATTTATTATAAATCGTTTAACCCCAGCCCGTTAACATGAAGGGGTGTAACCGGTGGCATAAGATAACATTCCTAGCCCGATAACATGAAGGGGTGTAACCAGTGGCGTGGGAAGACACATCTCTTCCCTACGTACCACTCCTAATGTCACCACACATTAAAAAACAATTTGCTTGCTTGATTGATTGCAATTTATTATAAATCGTTTAACCCCAGCCCGTTAACATGAAGGGGTGTAACCGGTGGCATAAGATAACATTCCTAGCCCGATAACATGAAGGGGTGTAACCAGTGGCATAAGATAACATTTATTGTTTATCGTATAAACTAATATGTTAACATGTAAGCATCGGAATTATGAAATTGTATGACTGACGTTACCAGAATTAACAGGACCAATCCTTAATGGTTACAAGTTACATAATGCGTTTGGGTCCAGCCCAATACAAGTAATACTTATATTTGATCCGAACTAGCTATTATTTCAACATACGCAAACACAGAAAATGTATTATTCTACAAAGAGAAAACAATTTCTGATTTCAGTTTCAAGGTTATTTCCAGCCTACCACCTCCAACCACGGAAGCAGATCTGAGTTATCATATCAAAGATGACCAAAT
Organism: Cryptomeria japonica; assembly: GCF_030272615.1. Taxonomy (NCBI): domain Eukaryota; kingdom Viridiplantae; phylum Streptophyta; class Pinopsida; order Cupressales; family Cupressaceae; genus Cryptomeria; species Cryptomeria japonica. The sequence continues at coordinate 600,567,578 of NC_081411.1, read as the reverse complement.
ACAGCTTCTCACAAAGGGGTTGACTACTGGAGAGGATGCAATTGGTTTGGAACAATTAGAGAGGCAATTTGAGTTTGTTATATTTGAAAATTTCTTTCAGCCAAGCATATCAGGTGGATGGACACACATATCTCCAAGGTTAATTCAACTCTAAAAAGAATCAGTCCAGTGGAGAAGAAATTCATCAACATCCTAATTAGTAATTGCTCGAGGACAAGCAATCTTAGGAAGAGCAGACTGTAATGTCCCCTCTTCAAACATTAAACCCCGATGCCCTGTTTTTGCTACAAGAACAATGTCTACGACCTGTAACCATGGTGGATTGGGTGTAGAAATTTGGTATAATAGATGTATTCTCCAGCACAGCAAATACAACCATCTTATATTCTAAAATAAATAAATATCAATCATAAAATATAATTAAAACAAAAGGACTAAATAATATTATAAAATAAAATTATAATTGAAGTTGATATCAATCAAAGGCATTTGAAGCGGCACATCTTTGGATGAAGGCTCTATTTAAGATAGACAAAGCAAGGAGAAGGAGAGATCATTTTGAAAAACATCTTTATTATTTGATTTTTACTCTATGCGGATATAAGGTTAAACACCCTCTAGGTTTAGAATTGGCAGATGAAAACCCATACTTCCTTAAGAGTGATTTCACATGGAGAACACTATTGTGCAGATCTAATTAATCTTCAATTTGTAATTAAAGAAACATCCTTTTAGATTATAGATATATTTGGTATTATTGTGATCACTGCTCATATTAACCAATCTGTATGGTTGTTATTTGCTTTTTTGAGAATCGTTGTATCATTATTAATAATGGTTACCCTGTTTGAATGAAGATGGCCGTAGCAAATTTTTCTGTCGTTTAGTGCTGATCTGAAGCTGCTACAAAGCTGATTAAAGGAGTTGCATCCGAATAGCAACAATTTATTAAATATTGGTAACAAAGTATCACCTTGAACAAAAGCAAAAATATTTGCTAAAGGTATTTAAAAAGAATAGTCACAAAAAGTGGGAGATTAAAAGAGCAATCCAAACAAGAAAGGACCTTCACAATCAAAATATGATAACACTTAGCAAGAATAATTTGTTCTTTGTATAAAAGGATGGTTAGAATCTCCAAGCTAAAAGGAAAAAGCACATCAAAATTATGTTTGCCTCCTCCCAATGTCCTAAGAAACAAACTATGAGATGCCAGGGATTTAACCAAACCAAAATTCCATAGTGGAATGTTAGAAGATTCCATGCTAGTGGTAAGTGAGCACAATGTCACATACCACAACAAGGTTAAACAATTTTGTGCTAGACAAACACCGAACACAAAACCAAACATTATATTTGCATTGAACATAAGTTACTAAGAAAAGAGTACAAGTCTGAACTCTGGTTTGGGAATGGAAAAGGAAAACACCGATTTTTTAAAACAACACTAAATAGGTACAATTCATTATGCAAAACTCCATAAATAAACTATGAAAATTAACCATAATATCAATGTAATGTTTATAACCAGCAATAAAAAACAAAAACGTAAAAAAAATAACACTACATAATTCAAAATATCATAAGTTCATATATCAGGATTTAGGTTAAATTAGTATTTTTTAATTATTTATTATTTTCTTTTCTGAATCACAACCAAGAGATCATCCTAGAAATGCTGCTCTTTCTTACAAATGTTATTTCATAGCTGTGTGAGTGAATCTTCAACCATTTCTTCTTGTATCATGTTCAATATAGGCTTTGCATAAGGAAGATTAGCTTGATCTGATATGCTGAAGGGGGCACCAATATTCACATCATTTAAGAGCCACAAATTTGATAGTTGTCCATTGCTCATTAAGCGTGATTCTTAGTGTATGTCAATAGTTAGCATAATTTATCAATAATTGGAACCAAGGTTTGTGTTGATGAATCATGTCAGAAATATCTTGAGCAACTGCAGCTCATATCACTCTATGTCACACTCATTAAAATTATAGGGGCAAATTGCAAAACATGCCTTCACCCAATTGGGGAAAGAAAGTAGCCTTGCAAAACTGTTGCCTTAGAATAAGAAGATTGACACAAGGAATCAAAACACAAATGATAGAACCTCAACTGTATAGTAGCAAGAGGAAGATACACACAAAGAAAGATATCAGAATTAGAATCCAATTTTGCAAACACATTTTGCATGCGAACAAGCATTGGAGAATTTTGGTGAGAAAACCTACTTAAAATAAGGTGAAGTAAGACTTCAAGAAGGTGACAAACTTGATAGAAGTTTGTTTATAAGTTTGTAATCTTAGGAAGACTAAGTCCCCCACTTCAAATGTCCTTTCAAATCTTCTTCAATCAACATATATCTTTTGTTGATTTTGTCCATGGTGCAAATCATCTTTAAGTGTATTCACAATCTCTATAATTTGTTGTACTAAGTCTCTAACTTCTAGCACTCAACTTTCGGTGAGAATCAAATCTCCCAATGAGGTTGCTTCCTACCCATACAATGCTTTGAAAGGACTCGTTCCTATTGACATATGATGAGTGGTGTTATAGCAATACTCCCCAAAATGTAACCATTTTATCTATGTGTTTTGCTGTCTGGTGACATAGTTTCTTAGATATCCCTCAAGCCATTTATTGACAATCTCAATCCATCAAGTTGTGGGTGGTAAATTCTACTTGCGGTGAGTTCAATCCTTGCTAGTCTAAAGAGCTCTTGCCAAAACAAACTAAGGAATCTGCTATCCCTGTCACTAACAATGTTTTTGGGTAAACCATGTAGTTAGAAAATGTCTTAGAAGAAGACATATGCTACCAGAGTAGTTTGAAAATTTCGATAGATGCAAGAAAATGCGCATACTTAGTTAGACAATCCACAACATCATATATGCAATCCTTTCCTTACACCTATGAGAGTCCTGTGTAATGAAATCCATTGAAATACTTTCCCATTTCTTATTAGATATAGGTAGGGGTTGAAGTAATCCCATGGGAAATGTATGTCCTTTATTCCTTTGACACACCATGCACTCTCTAATGTGTTTTAGGATGTCTCCCTTGAGACCTTTCCAAGAGAATCTTTCTCTTTTTTGTTTGTAAGTTTTGTAGTACCCTTGATGCCTTGCCAAAGGGATATCATGAAAGGCTTTCATAATTTTTCCCTTCATCTTTGATCCCGAAGTGATATATATTCTATCTTTGTAGAGAATAAGATCATCTAATACTTGGTACATTTCATCTTATAGTTTTCCTTCAAATATATCATTTGATAATTTGTCCTTGGCATTTTCTACAATTATGGAATTCTTCCATTTTGTGGAGATACCCATCATGGAGGATAGATGCGATCTTGATGATAGGGCATCAACTATAACATTATTTTTCCCTTTCATGCACTCAATGTCAAAGTCATAGGCGTGTAATTTGCTAACCCATTTTTGTTGTCTACCATTTAAATATTTCTAGTTTAAGAAGATTCTTAGGCTATTATGATCAGTTTTGACAATGAACCTCCCACAAACTAGGTATTGTCTAACTTTTGCTAGGGCATGCATGACGGAATAGTTCTTTTTGGTTTCATTTAGTTTTCGACTTTCAAAAGATATGGAATGTTTGTTTTGCATTAAGACTCCTCCAACATTCTTTGAAACCATCACATTGTAACTCAAATGGTAATGAGAAGTTTGGAATGGCCAAAACTAGGTAGGAGCTCATATTTCCTTTAGCCTTCCAAAGTATTGTTGGGCCTTTGAACTCCATGAGAATGCACCTTTCATGGTTAAGACTATTAGAGGGGTAGTTAACCTTGAGAAGCCTTTAATGAATCTTTTGTAATAGTTGTGAAGTCCCAAAAATCCTCTTAGATGAGTTAAAGACCTTGGTTTTGGTCAATCCCTTATGGCTTTAATATTTTCTTCACCAATGCTAACTCCTTGGGCACTGATTTTGTGTTCTAGATATAAATCTCCTCCAATCCAAATTTACATTTGGACATTTTGGCAAATAATGATTGTTGTTCAAGTATCCCCAATACAAATACTTCATCTATGTCTTAGGTGGTCTTCCCAAGTTTTGCTATAAATCAGAATATCATCGAAAAATACCAAAAGGAATTTTCTTACTTGTTTGCTAAATAGGTGATCCATGCAAAATTGGAAGGTTACAGGGGCATTGGTTAGTCTAAAAGGCAAGAGAAGGAACTCAAAGTGCCCAAAATGATATCTAAAAGTTGTTATGTGGACATCCTCCTTCCTCACCCTAATTTGGTGGTACCCTAAACATAGGTTGAGAAGTACACTGCCCCATGAAGCTCATTAATTTGTTCATCTACCCTAGGAATGGGGTAACGATTCTTAATGGTCTTTTTATTAAGGGCCCTATAAAAAATGCACATCAATCTTTCTTTTTCATTAATACTACAAAGAAAGCAAAAGGGCTAGAGCTAGGCCAAATATGTCCCATTTCCAATAATTCTTCAATGGTTTCCTCAATTTCTTCTTTATATTTTCTTGGGTGTCGATAGGGTGTGGTAATAACAAGTTTGGCCCCTTTTTCTAGTTCAATAGCATGTTCAAAACCCCCTTTTGGAGAAAGTTCTGATGGGATGTTGCTAAAAACCTTCTTATGTTTGTTTAGGATAGGTTGGATGTCCACGTGTGTAGTTTGGTTTCCATTGGATGAAGATCTGTCAAGTATCATACATTGTGTTGCCCATTCCACCTGACCATGTCTAAAGGCTCTCTCCATTCTTTTAGATGATACTACCCTTGGGGCCCATCAGATAAACCTTGTAAATTTACCTCTTGGGCATTGTGTTGAAAACAAAGCTCCATCTTTTGGACGTCTTGGTGATATCTCCCTAAGGAGTGCAGCCATTGGATGCCTAATACCACTTCGGTATCACCCATGTTCACCACATAGAAGTCCTCCTTGATTTGATGTCTTTCTAAGGTAATACTTAGTTGTTGGATTCCTTGTATGCATAGAGTAGTAAATCCATTTGTCATGACCACCTTGAAACCTTTAAAAATTTCAATTTCTAATTTCATTCTTGACACTAGACTTTCATCAATGAAGTTATTAGTGGTGTCGTTATCCACTAGGACAGTCACTTTTTGTCCTATAGAACACTATGGATTCTAAAAGGGTGATATTTGGGTGCTCCTAAAAGTGTAGCTAATGTACCTCTTTTATTTCCTTCATCTTCTTGTTTCCTTGTCTTCCATTGTGTTTCATATTCTTCTTCACTTTTCTCCTCATTCCATATTGCTTTTAAGTTGTGTGCTTGTCCCCCTTTTCTTCAATCATGTCCATACACCCATTTCTCCTTACATCAAAAACACAACCCTTCTTTTGAAGCTCTTCTATGTCATCCTTTGTATTGAAGGTTCGAGGAGGAAATGTCTTTGGATGCCCATATTTCTTATAGAAGAGTTGGGTGGGCATATTTGAGGTTAGATTCTTTGTATAGATTTTGTCCTTTGTTGATGTGACTTCCAACCTCAATGCTTTTTCGATTGCATATTGAAGTGATGTAAGGTCAAGAGTGCTCACCAAACCACAAATTGATTCTTTTAACCCTTCAATAAATAGGTATGTAAGCCTACCTTGGATAATCATTGGTACCATGACTGAAATTTTTTGGAATTCTGCTACATAATCCTCTACAAATCTCTCTTGTTTTAATTGTGTTTGTTATTTGAAGTCCCATTTGAGATACTTTTGATCAAATTGTTTTATGAGCTTTTGTGTGAATTCATCGAAGGTTGTGTTCTAGTGCCCTTGAGTAATAATACCATGATGCCACCAATTGTGTGCAACTCCTTCCAAATGTAAAATGGTAAATTTGGTAGCATCCTCTTCGACCATGGGACTAAGGGAGAAATAGGCGTCCAATTTTCGGACCCATGAATATGTTGTGACTTTTCTTGATCCATCAAAGTTGGGGAGGGTCATTTTACTTACCCTTCGACATAAATCTTTGTTAGGTTGTCTTTTTTCCTTTCTAGGGGTAACTTCATGTCCTAGCATCACAACATTAACATTCCCTGAGTTGAATATTCCTCCTAATTTTGGGGTCCAATCTAGGCTTCAACATTTTCATCGAAGTTATTGATTGGTGGATTGTTTTCTTCTTCTTCCCTTGTTGGTTCTTCCCTGGGTAAGAATGAAGGTCTTGTTAACCTAGGTGTTGACCCTAATGGTGATATGTTGTTATTCTCCGAGTGATTAGAGTTTACATCCCTTCCATTTGTTTGGTTAGGCCCAAGTTCACTAATTGTGTTATTCATGTTTTCTAGGGTTTGGAGAAGTACTTGAATTGTCCTCTCGTTTTGTTCCATGAAGGCTCGGGTTGTCCTCTCATTTTGTTCCATGAAGGCTCTCAACTCATTCCCTAGTTGTTCACTCATTTTGTTCCATGAAGACTCTCAACTCATTCCCCAATTGTTGACCCATTTTATTGCCTTGAGTAGGGTTATTATTTGTCGCAAGTTTCCTTCTCTCTCTCTCCAATGCCCTTTGAGCTCTTTGGCTTGATTGCATAAACTATTCTTCTTGATCATCAAGCTGGTAGGATCAACATTTTGATACCAATTGTAATGTCCCCTTTTTGGGATATACCTGATTTTAGCCCAAAAATAACAATTCCAACAAATGCAATTTATTTACAAATAGAATTCTATAATAAAATTGCATAATTGTAATGCCAATGTAGAAAAAATCTTAATTTAGGTTTTATAAACAATGTTAATTAATATCAAGAATCTATGATCATATACAAATAATCTTTGTTAAAATCAAAGTATCCTAAACTCATTCATATATGTTTCATAGCTTATTCCCATAGTCAACCATAATAGGAATCTAATGGAAAATCTTGATATGACGTCAGGAAACTGTCATCCTCAACCAAGTCCAAGGACACAAAATGAACCTCCAATCCATTCAGCCCCTTGGCTCACAAGTATGGGAGGACCTCTAGTCCATCCATCTTGGGGTGAAGTACTTGATGAGGGAAGACCAATTGTACCACATCTTCCTATAAAACATTTTGCATTGATTCCAAACATGGTTGCTAGAAGAAATTAGGTAAATAATTACTTATCCTATATTTCTTGATGGATTGGCAATTTTATTAAATAGGACTTAAATAATTCCCAACAGATTTATGTTAAGATAAATAAATAAATACAATAATACTTGCATACCAATTACTTTCCTTAATATTATAGACTTTCTTTTATTTTTTAATTCTTTTCCAAATCCAAACTTGATGGTTCGATGGCTTTTCCCCAATGAATAGATCCACCTTTTATATTCCCCATAAAGGCATGAAGAGTCACAACTTTTATCAGCATAGCAACTCTTCACAACAGATACCACTTCTCCTAAGTGAAGCATCCCTCCTTTATACTAATTGCTGCCCTTCAAAACCAATCAACGCTTCCTTACTTTTGTTTGGTAAAACATGCAACATTGGGAGGAATCAGAGCCCATAACTATCGCCCCCCCTTTGAGTTTCCATTGTTGGGGCTTAAAGGAAATAATTTATAATATTTCAATGCTTTTTTTACATCATATTAGATCCTAATGATTCTAATTCTAAGCTGAGTTGACTATTTATGATGTCATTGTATTTATTGCAAATGCTCACAGCCCATTATTATGTTTTGGCTCTACATTTTGTAATTTTGGTGGCGAATGCCATGTAACTTGCATTTTTCATATGACCTATGTCCATTAAAATCCACAATGTCTATGATTGTAGGTGCCTTCTTTGTATCGATGTTTACAACCCCAGGGCACACAGCCTTCAGTTCCAAGAGTTCCAGCCTCAACTATGATTAAATTGCATGCAAAAAAGTCATGATTATAGGGTATGCAACAACAATCACAATTTCTAGTTTCATTTGCACCTTTTTTTTTAACAATGGCCATGGGTTTTTGCAATTACAAGGTCTCGCTAAAATCATGACTAGGGCACACTTCTTGAGCACACAAATAGGGCATGCAAGTAGTGCCCAAATTTTTGGGTAAAAAAAACTGCATTTAAAATTTATTTTTTCGAAAGAAGATTAGTACAGTTTTTAGTGTTGAGAAAAAGTTATTATCTAGGGCATTTTTTTAAAAAAGGAAATTTTGTTTGAAAATATTCTAGCCTTGATTTCCACACTTGAATAGTAAAAATCTAGAGGCAACTGATAAATAGGAACTTGTGGCATATAGTAAATAGAAATGAGAAACCACCTACAAATGCAAATAAGTTACTAGGTTGGCAACGCAAAGATGATAGAGCCAAAGTCATCATTGGACTTGTTCTATCCACTTTTGAGTTACATCATGTAGATCTGGAAAAATCATTATCTAAATAAACTATTTGGAGCAAAAGCAATTAATACAATTTTTTTGCTAAAGGTTCAACTATTCAAATTCAAGATGGATAATAGAGTCACTATGTCTAGCCACATAAAAAGTCTAAGGTCTCCCATTAGACAACTAGTAGAAGTCAATCATGGGATGAATGACAAGGATACCAAAGCCATTTTGCTAAACAATTTGCCTTCTAAATATAGCAATTACTCTAAGTCAAAAACATTCTCAAGCTTTAAAAGATGTGATTTCAGCTCTCTTAGCTACAGAAAAGAGAACAAATACAAGAGATACAAAAGGTGATCCTCAACATGAAAGTACATTATACTCAAGAAACAATTGTAGAAGATCAGATAAAAACAAAGGGGAGATACAATGTTATAATTGCAAGAAAAGAGATCAAAACCTCGAACTATAGAATTCAGGTCGATGTCCTCAAGGGAAAACTCAAAGACAAACCAAATAAAGATAATATAATCATTGTTGAAGATCTATCAAATGCTAATAGTGGTGAAGAAATTGTTGATGAAAAACCTATATTTTAAAAAGCCCACATTTTGAAGATAGAAAGGGATCTAGCATAAATGAAGCTAGCATGTATTGTCGCCTACTTAGTTCAAGAGCTTGTAGATCTTGGGAATTATATGCTCACAAGGTTCATGAAACAACTTGATGGAGCATGATGGATGTAGCTTAACATTGATGATTCTGCAATAATTGAGAGATTCATAATTTAGAAGTTTGGGAGTGTGGAATATAGAAAAACTGGAATTCAATTCGTAAACTACACCTTTACAAGGGTTATGAGGTAGCTTGATGAAGTTCTACCTAGTCCAAGAACTATTTTCAAAGAGGAGCTTCTAAAGAATGCATGATTCTAAAGATTTTTAGTTTTCAGTCTATGTGTTAGTATGTTTTTCTTCAAGCACAGTAAGCCTGAAAGTGTTAAAATATATGGCTTACACCAAAATGACATAGTGTTGTATACCAATGTTAGCTATTATTAGTATTTAGAATCTTGGACAAATATCAAATTTTGATTTATTTATTGTCTGATACATCTCTCAAACTCTATATAAGGAGATGAACCTCTTTGAATTAGTCACTAAAATATTTCATAATATAATACCGTGTTATTCAAATGCACAACAGTTCGAACATACTTGTGGTTTGGTATGAGTTCTTTAAACATAGCATGATGAATATTATTTGTATCTGCTCATTACTGATTAGGATATACTTGTTTATGACTGATTATCATACTTAGAATACATGCATGATATTGAATTCTTTATATGATCTGAATGATTATTAAGGTCAGCCATGGTAGAAGAATTGACGGATTACAAGAGGGGTACGGCGATGGGGTACTCTTCTAGGCATAGTTGAACTACTTGCCATTAGCAAAAACTCGCCAAGGCCTAAAAAAAAACTCGGAAAAAACTCGGCCAGTACTCAGCAACTTAAAAAATTGCTTAAATTTAATTAGAAATGCATTTTTTTTGCAAAATTCAATGAGAAGATGCATCCCATGAGTCAATAAATGAGAACACAAAAGAAACAAGCTGAGTCTAGATATATTTAAACACAAAGTGAGTACAAGATCGCATCCTCACGAGGAATGTTGATGGCTGGAAGCAAAATAGTAAATAGTTTTTGTAGAACTAAAAGTAAATAAATCAATACAATTACATCTTCCTCTTCCCAACTCTAGTAAAATCTAAGGGAGATGTAGAACTAGAGGGTCTAGTCCTTGAAGTCTGTTGTGGGCATGATTGTGCCTCCTCACTCGGTATGACTGGCTCAAGTTGTGGCTCATCCTCCATCCTAGATGTAGCTCTGTCTCTAGCTGCACCTGGCATTGGCAATGACTCCTTATCCTCTTCAATGTCATCCAGTGTGAAACCAAATCCACCCCCCTCCTCCTCCATAGCCTACCTCTCCAAATCATTGATGTCATCCTCTATAAACAATGGAGGCTACTCCTGTGATATCCAATCATTGTAAGGATCTATATCATCCAAATCAATTGGACGTGCTTCCTCTACCTTCCTTATGCGCAACCGAAGATTATAATGCACAAAGACAAGGTCATTGAGGCGTTTTTGAGCTAACTTGCTCCTCTTCTTTGTGTCGATGGCCTCAAACAAGCTCCAATTGCACTCACAATTGAATGAACTACGAGGTTGACATAAGATTCTGAGGGAAATTTTTTGAAATTTAGGGTATCTCCACCCTGACTTTGCCACCAAGCATCTACAAATTAAAATTAGGTTGAGGGTAGCACCCCTCGCCGAGGTCTGAGGGTGAGAAAGAGAGGGGTAGAGAGATAGGTCTAGATCTTGGGGGAGAGGAGAGAGTGAGATGGAGAGTGGTAGAGAGGGGGATAGAGGAAGAGTGATAGGGAGATAGATAGGTCTAAAATTCGGGGCAGATAAAGTGAGTGAGATAGAGAGAGAGCAAGAGAATGTTGATAGGAGCATGCTGATTACTGAAATATGACGAGTCTGAAAAATTAAAAGATCTTCTAAAACCTAGAATTTGCATTATAACTCCTAGAGATCTGAAACCACTCTCAAACATCCTGCCAATATATACATGAAATATAACTTAAAGTTCACTTATACTTAAAAGTTATATTTCATGTATATATTCTGATGAAGAGAATGAAATTGACCTGAAAAAACAAAAATAGTTTTTGACATATTTGGGCCTCTTTTTTTAGTGTTGCCGAGTTTTTATCGAAACTTCTCGAGTTTTTGTGAAAAACTCGCCAAAAACTCGGTGAGGCGAGTTTTTATGGTGAGTAAAAGTCGTAAAAACTTGCCTTTTTTTAACTAATCGCAGAGTTTTCGGCAAGTAGTCCAACTATGCTTCTAGGTATGCCACCTCATGGTGGTGACCAAATGGTCCTATGAGGTCAAGGGGTGTAAAGGGTACTGCCTTTGGGCTCAGAAAGAGATGGGCTTTTGGGGCACCCTGTTGTGAATACACCTCATCCCTCTATCATGGTGAATTAACACACAAGTTCAATCATACAAAGTAGGAAATGGATGGCAATATGAGGGGGAATGAGTATAGGACACCTCACTAGGTACACCACCTCATACAGATGGCACGGGCCACATGAGGCCAAGAGGGATAGTATATCCGCTCTTGGGCCTACGGTAGAGGATCTTTAAGACACCCTATCGAGTCACCTTATCCAAACTTCCCTATGGTTGAATTTCCCCAATAAGTTAGAGGTATCTTATGATTAATTTAATGTCCCTAACCCTAGTAGGAAAGTTAATTGGAATTGTGATTTTAGGGCAAAAACTTGGGCATTTACAATAGGGGACATTACAAATGGTATCAAAGCATGATCCTGCCAGCTTGCAGGGAAAAGCTAAAACAATGAAATGCAATCTATTCAAAAGCAATTTGAAGGTCTAAAAAGGGTGTCTATAAACTTAGTCCAAAAATAAAATCAAGTAGACCAACATTGCATTTCTATATATGCATGCCTTTAATTACTTCATCACTAATGCATGTTGAGCATGCTTATTCCATGTATATTTAATATGTGTGCTTTTCTCATGAATGCCTTGTGTTTGCTTCATGTCTGATATGTTTTCAGGCATGTATGCCTTGTGTCTTATGTGTGCATTTATGTGTTGCTTCATGATTGATGTATGTCCACTCCATGAGTGTCTCTCTCATATATGCTTTGTATCTTACATGTATTTATGTATTGCTTCGTGCCTTACATGTGTGCTTCATGCCTTATGTGTAAACTTCATGCCTCCATGTATTATGTGTATTACTTCATGTCTTACATGTTTTACGTGTATGCTTCATGCTTTACACCTTGCATGTATTCATGTGTATGATTCATACCTTACGTGTATTCATGTGTATAATTCATGCCTTACATATATTCATGTGTGTACTTCATGCTTTACTTGTATGCTTGATGTCTTATGTGCATTCATATGTATACTCCATGTGTATTCGTGTATATGACTCATATCTTATGTATTCATGCACATGCTTCATACTTGACGAGTTGGATTCTGTAATGTCCCTTAATGGAAATGCCTTAAAATATCCTAGTTATGGATCTCAATTCTTAGTGTAGGGGTTAAGAGAGAAACCTTAGCCTCTGCTGCAGTTAAAACCTGCAGAAACAAAGTCAGAAGATACTACAAATTACATTAAAGAATGGTCATATAAGCAACTATACACAGAATTAACTATGTATAATATCAGAGATAGAGACATAAGTTAGGATAGTGAGCTGTGATACAAGATTTGGTAGGGTGTCTCGATTAATCGTGAGCTGTGATACAAGATTTGGGAGAGTCACAACTTATCATTTCATGCCTTTTGACCATTCGTTAACTTAATTAAATTTTAATTATATTTAATTATATTCTTTTATATTTTCATTTTAATTTTAATTTTGTTCTTTTGAATTTTAATTTTATTATTTATATTTACCATTAAATTCTATTTCAAAGTGGGGACATTACAGATTCATACCTAATGTGTTTTACGCATGTTCACTCCATGTGTTTTATATTCCCTTCTCATGTATGCTTTGTGTTCACAGCATGCTTACTCCATAAATACCTTTCTCATGTATAACTCGTATCTTATGCTTTGCGCCCACACTGCTTCCAGCCTTACATGTCTAACGTGTATTACTTCATGCCTTGCATGTCTTACATGGATGCTTCATGACTTATATGTATTTATGTCTATGCTTCATATGTTGTGTGTATGCTTCATGTCTATCATGTTTCCAGTGTGATTACTTCATGTGTGTGTGTGAGCCTTCCTAATGTATGCCTTACGTTTTGAATATGATTCGCATCATGTTTGATGTGTTTACAACAAGTTTATTTCATGTGTGTTTCCAAAGCCATTTCATACTGGGAATCGTCTTGAAACACTCCATGATCATTGCTTGAGGACAATCAATTTTGGGCGGGGCAGACTGTAATGTCCGTTTAGAAATAGGATTTAATAATAAATTAAAACAAAAAACAATAAAAATATAATATAATATAATACAATTAAAATGTAATTAAGTTAATGAATCGTCAAAAGGCATGGAATGAAAGAGTTGTGACTCTCAAAAATGAGATATAAGAAGGAAAAGAGACCATTTGAAATGGGATGATAAGGAGGGGAGAAATGAATGAAGCATGTAAATTGAGGAAGGATTAATGGAAGAAGAAAGGAATGGGAAGTAGATAAGGAAGTGGCTCTTCCAAAGGGCAAGAATTATGAAGGTTTGTACTATTTCAAAGGGTGGAAATTGTGATTAATTGTGTCTCTTGCCAAAGGGCAGGCACGATGAAGAGATGTGACCTCTGCCTCACATGGGAAGATATAAAGGGGAGAAGATTCATTTGAGGAAGAGAGGGAAGGTAGATCAATTTGGAGAATAATATATTATTCTCAAAGGCAGCAATGAAACATGGTGACTCAATTTTTATGAAAGGTGATCCCTCAATTCCTATGAAAGGTGGTGACTCTTCCCCCAATAATGTATAAAGGAGAGATCATTCCAAGCATTCAAGGATCACTCACTCACTCATCAGTCATCTAATCAACAACCACTTAGTCATCACTCACCAATACCTCAAATCATCCAATCAAAGGAATTCATTGAATCAATCAATCAATCATGCAAATATCATTGTATTAGACAGATCAGATTGAATATTAATTATTAAATGTACAGCAGTTGGAATATACTTGTGGTTTGGTATGAGTTCTTTACACATAGCATGATGACTATTATTTGTATCTGCTTATTACTTATTAGGGTATGCTGTTGTTTATGACTGATTATCATATGTAGAATACATGCATAATATTGAATTCTTTATATGTTCTGAATGATTATTATAGTCAGCCATGGTCGAGGAATTGAGGGATTAGAAGAGGGGTATGGCAATGGGGTACTCTTCTAGGTACGCCACCTCATAATGGTGACCAAATGGTCCCACGAGGCCAAGGGGGTAACAAGAGTACTGTCCTTGGGCTTAGGCGAGATATGCTTTCAGGGCACCCTATTGTGAATACACCTCATCTCTCTATCATGGTGAATTAACACACCAAGGAGTTCAATCATAGGAAGTGGGAAATGGATGGCAAGATGAGAGGGAACTAGTATAGGACACCTCACTAGGTACACCACCTCATATGTGGATGACACGGGCCACATGAGATCAAGAGGAATGGTATATCTGCTCTTGGGCCTAGGGTGGAGGATCTCTAAGACACCCTATCGAGTCACCTTATCCTAGCTTCCCTATGGTTGAATTTTTCCAATAAGTTAGAGGTATCTTATGATTAATTTTATGTCCCTAACCCTAGTAGGAAAGTTACGTGGAATTGTGATTTTAGGGCAAAAACTAGGGTATTTACAATAGGAGGCATTACAGGTGTATTATATACATTGAATGTGTGCTCAAATCCATAAAAATCAATGTGTAACCAATTATACAATGCATACTCAAACGCACCAGCCAAAGAGTAAACGAGTAAAACAGAATAAAAGTTGACAACAACCAAGCAAAAGAGTTGATGGCATACGAACTCAAACAACCTAACTCAAATGACTTATGAAATATCATTAGTATTTTGACATCCCATATCATCTTTGATGTCAATTTCATGACTGCATCAAGTTTTGATGCCGATTTGAGAATTGGCCTAGAATTCAGAAATAGCTTAAGAAAGAGATGACTACTCATTTTCCGGAGAACTGAGTTAAACTCAGGGAAGCCCAGCTACTGGTGAAAAATGGCGTGACTACACAAGCAAGTGGGAATATTGTATCCAAGTATTTTTTCAAAAAAATGAATGAAGTAAAACCTTAATTACCTTATGGTCTTTAAAAATAATACAACGCAATCCAATGGCTTCTAGGGTAACTCTAACATGGAATACTTTTAAGCGTGTAACCCAGATTCGTATTCCTCTCAACTATAGGCGGTTTATAACCTAGCAGACCTCTGGCAAGATTGTGGTGTAACAAATAGAGAGGTGCATTCAGGGTGAGACCCAATTTAAAAGAAGCACAAGCGTGTTCAAGGTCTAAATGTGGCTCACTCCTAGACCAGATTAAAGGCAACCAATAAATATACCCAAGAAAAAAGAAATCGTGATAAGTTTTTCCCATATAGCATAAGAGACCTTTCAGAAACAGAGAAAGCGATTCTCAATATGTACAGAGCAATGTTGCATGCATGCAGCGCTAAAAGTCCAAGAAAAAGGAAATTTAAATCTATAATCCTCCAAAATTGCATTCTCTACAAAGGTCTCAAATTCTGAAAACACCATAAACTAAAACTAACTACCACCATTCCCCATGCATGAAAAGAAAAACCCTAAAATAATTGGTGTTGGTTTAGTCATAAATATCATTACCGAATATGAGCTGACTAACACATTCTTTGAAAGTCTTGTGAGTGCAGCCAAATATGACACCAGCAAGATCAGTCTTATCCAATCCTTTGAAAAGTGCTCCTACTTCCCATGCATACTGGTGCCCTCCCTTATTCTTTGAATCATCTAAAGTATAAGTATACGTTTTTCTTCCCGCCCCCATTTCTATTTTTTACAGGCACGATTATGAAAAAGCTATGTAAATACAATGTGAACTGAACCAAGAAAGCAAATCAAATAAATATCAGGTTGCAGTCCACCATAACTAATACATAATTCTCCATCTCTTCGTATCACCCCAAAGCTTCTAAATCGACTGTCCGAAGTTTTTATCAATAACTGAAAGCTAAAGATGTAACTCTTATAAAGCATAGAATGTATATAAATGGCAATCGACGAAAGCGGCGAAAGCGGCGTTTCCATAAAGATGTGCGGAAGGGTTTAAATTGTTGGGACGTTGTCTTAATTAGTTACTTGTTGAGGTAGGCAGAGGGCCCCACAGTAATATACATTGGCCAATGTGAAGAATTTTTATTTTTCTAAATATACTCGTCTTAAAGGTAAACCTTCACACTAAATACCTTAGTCCTTTTTCTCTATATATGTTGGAGTCATCCATGGCGTATGCTACTTGTATAAGACTACCATTTTTGGGCTACACATTTATGGTTCCTTCGCATGGGTTTCTCTATCTTTCAAGTTCTATTTCAAATAAATTGTAGTGCTTCTTAGTTTAATTATCATTTTTGGGTTACACATTTATGTTCCTTCACATGGGTTTCTATATCTTTCAAGTTCTATTTCAAATAAATTGTAGTGTTTCTTAGTTTAATCATTTCATGTACAAAGCTAATGTATTAGATATTCTTATGTATTTTAATTCAATGATAACAATTTTCTTTAAAAAATAATGATTCTAACAAGTATTGTAATTTTAATTATTTGTCTAAAGATTTAATTTATTAGAGACATGTTTTCATCTATAAGTTTATAGGTTTAGATTGATAAACTCTGAAGTAAAAAATGTCTCATAGTCGAGAAAAAGCAGAGGAAGATTCGGACAAGTTTTTAGACACACAAAATACAAGCTTTCTGATTGGCGATGATAGAAAGGAAAAAGGGTTAGAGGACATTCTAAGGTGAACAAGGATAGAATAGTATGGAGAAGACAAATATTTAGCCTGCCAAGGGAAAGGAAATTCTAGAGACCAAAGGACGTGAATGTGGCAACTACTGCAAATTGAATTCTGCTCGAATCACATAAAATTGTAAGCAGCAAAGCTATCACCCTTAATTTTAACACCTTATCTAATTTTATAGCAAACCTTAAAGAGAAAGCCTTTTTCATGAAAAAGGCTAGGGATTTGTCAACTAGGGCAAAAATCAATAAATTATGTTTAGACAATTAGGGGCAAGGTTTCATGATCACATCAACGTCAAAAGGTTTTTTCTTAGTTAATTACCCTAATGGGGAGAAAAAGATTGAAATTATTGCTCAAAAGCACTATATGATGGATGGCCCAAGCCTGTACATCATTGATTGGAGACTAAATTTCAACCCCTTGACAAAGGAGATAGGGAAAAATTCTAACATGGATAAGATTCTACAATTTATCCTCCAAATATTAGGACAAAGATTCTTTGAAAGCAAAGATTATTAAGATAGATGAAACAATTGTTATAGGGGAATGCAAAATTTATGGTAGGGTTTGTGTTTTGTTAAAACCTAACACACTTGTATGGGAAGAGCTAGAAATCATCATGGTACAAGGCATTTGGAGGCAAAAGGTGGAATTAGAGAAAGCTTTGAAGTTATGTATCACTTATTTTGGTGTAGATCATGTAACTATTGAATGTCACCAGAGGAATAGCAAAGAAGTCAATTCTCATACGGCATCAATGAGCACCAAAGCTCTAGAGAGCCCAATAGAGACCTATAATCAAAAAAGAAACTCTGAAAAAGGGAATGGGGAGTTGGCAAGTATATTGACAAATCAACAAAGCACAGTAAGATATGTTATTACCCATGTGAGGGATTAGAGTCTATGATGGGTAATAAACATAAAGTATCCAAGGTCCAAGTGAAGGATAGATGGAATAGAAATTGTAGGGACTGAGCCCCCTTCATTGTATGAATAGAGGATAAGAGAACTAAGATAGACTTCAAAGTGGCTTGTTATATGTATGGTATAATGAATGAGTGCAAAGGGATTGCATCAAATCAAGAACAAGGAGACAAGAGCCCCTCTATGTCTAGGAGTGAGACTCTAAAATTACAAAAGATCGCCACACAAGTACCTTGTAGCTTGGAGAAATTTTGGTAGAAGAATTGATTGAGGAGGAAGAATAACTAATGATGTAGAAGATTGACAATGAATAGGTGGATAAATTGGGGATATGCCAAATTAGCATGGCCAAGATGTCCCCTGATTATAGGGATGCAAAAAGGAGAGGTCACAAAACCATTAAAGAAAGTTTTTTCTAAAATGGAGAAGCAAAAAGACAACATAAGATTATCATGATGTTGAGATCAAGGAAGATAATAACCCTTCCCTAGGGCCATCAAATTTCCATTGTGAAATGTTAACAACAAAAGCTTGGCCAAGAGGCAATTGGATATGTCAACTTGACATTTTTCTTCTACAAGAGACCAATCTAAGATATAATAGAATTGGAAGCTTACTGCTCTAAGTGTGATAGATTGATGTAGAAAACTCAATGCATACTCTCAATGGACCAACAAATCCCAAATTATGTAACCATTTTTTTATAAAGAGGCTCATTTAATTATTGGCCAGGATGTATATGCTTGGATGATGTTGGCACTATATGTGCAACCAAGGACTCTCTAAGCCACCTATCAATTGCATAATGGAAACTAACTACTTGTTCAACAATTAACTAAAATAGAAATAATGTTGAAATGTGAAAATGTTTGTACAGTAGTTGCTATGGGTAACTAATAAGTTAACTCAACAGTAGTTATGGGTAGTGCAACATTTTGTTTAGGCTACAACTTTAACTTATAATCTAAGCTATCAACTTCATTCATAGATTATATGCATTCAACCAAAGAATAATGAGCGTAACAATAGTTAATCTATGAAAGTAATGAACAATCTAACTACTGCTAAATAAGTGAAACTAACTATAAGAGGATTGCATTGCCTCAAATGTCCCTTTCTTGAGGGGATGTAACTTCGTATCACAAAGTAATCTTAACTTAATGCGTCATCAATCATTCACTTTATTCATCTTCAACAATACATAATAGATCTAATAGTAGTAACTTATCTAATTAATCATAAATCTAGGCAAAATTTAGTTGTACCACATATGCAAAAGATCTCCTAACTCTAGTACAACTAGACTTTATACACAGTCTAAGAGAGTGGGCTAATTACATCTCAAGATCGATTATGAACACTTCTTAATCCTCCCTAATGATAAGGATGACTTACGCTACTGTGAAACTTAAAACAACAACTAACTTAACGAGAGTCTCAATCCAAGTTGGAATCTTATTCAAATAGTAAACAAAATGATAGGAACATGCAAGAATCCATATGCATGACTTAATGAAGAATAACTTCATTATCTTGTGAGCTTCTCCAAATTCTTTGTGTATTTATTCTTCAAAGACAAGGTCAATAGATATTCATTATAGTTGTGTTTTGGTGGACATCCTCTAACTTTTTCCTTGCAGATTGCAGGGCCATGTTCTTCTTTAGTTGTGGTTGAGCTGCTAAAGTTAAGTTGTAGGTTAGTATATCAAAGCAAGCATTCATTCAAATTGGCACCATTTACAACATTATGACATTATATCAAACATGAAAATACACATAACATATGCATTCATCAAATGTTATGTATATCATTTATTAAGATAAACATGGTTCAAGATATAATCTAAAAACATATAAAAAGTCTTATGAAAGTGAGGATAAAATAGATAAAACAGTGCCAATTGCAAGACTGGTCACTTCCCCCAACTACACCTTTTCTTGTCCTCGGGCAAACTAGGGCCCAAGATTAAACATGCAACATATCAAGTCTAAATTATGTTGACTCACTAAAAGATACACCCTATGTCATGTAAAAGCCTTTTTGTCCTATCATCTTATCCCATCGTTCTCTTTCTTTAACCATATCCACCAACTTCCTTCTTGACCTGTGTAGAATTGGATACATGAGGAGTGGAGGATGAAATGCGAGTGGGAGGGCTGATGAATACTAAGAAGGGGGGGGGGGGGGGGGGGGGGTGAATTAGTATGCCAAAAATCAGTGTACTTAAACACTTTGCTAGAATAGTAGTAAACCGGTAAAACAGTTTAGCAAACAAACCGGTTAGCACACATGCAAACCAAATAGCAAATAATGCATTCACCCACAGAAGCACAAACACCATAACACAAGAGATTTTGATGTGGAAACCCAAATGGGAAAAACCACAGTGAGATGGAACTCACAAGTAACTATATGTAGAATAGGAACCAGACCGGTTAAGGTCATACAATGTTATTTACCATAACAGATCCTGTTAGGAATCTCAATCTCTGTTAGGAGATAAGTCTGATTAAAGACTACCCTAATAGAGCATTTTAGATCCATAGATGTGAACCACCTTGTTAGAGGATTTACAAAAGGCTTTTGGGCCCACTCGGTTAAGGGCTTTAGACTTGTCGAAGATGTAAGTAATCAACAAGTGAGTGATCTAGCAAATAGCATAGATTGCTTGGTTAGATCCTTGATAGCTCATTCCTAATGCATTCCAACATTACTTCAGTCTTCAACACATTCACACTTTCCTCTAACTCATCAACCACCTTAAATCCTAGCAACAACCTAAAACCCTAAACATGATGCCCTTATAAAGGAATCTGATTTCATGTCGGTCCAATAGGATTACAATACAATTTCCTAGGTTCAATGCATCTAGACATATTTGGTAACACGACACAAAAAGCACCATTGAAGTGTCGGCACCGTCAAACAATCGATGGATGGTAACTCATCACAAAATGTCAGTTGGTAACTCATCACAAAGTATTACCAGTTCATACAAAATACCGATTTAAGCAAAGTACCGATTGCCGGTTTGACAAAATAAAGACTGGGAAATATGTGTTCTGCTGCTTTGATCCTTCGTACTGCTTGAGATCCTCGAACCGCTTGGGGTCAGCATACCGCTTCAAATCGGAAAACTCTTTCTGCAAAACACCAATAGTCTAAGGACTATAAAGCATCGTACTGGTTGGGAACAATTGCCGGTTGAGCATAACTCATACATATACAAGTGGTCTCAGTGCAAGTGTGTGTCCATCAATGACAATCACAACATAATCATAAAAAATGCCAACAATCTCCCCCTTTGGCATTGATGGCAGCACTTGGGAAATTTTGACATCTAAGTGTTTTACAACAAAAATATGTCATAATCAAAATTACTCCCCCTAAGCATATACACTATCCCTTTTACAGAAAAATACAATGTATGCTACTTCTTAACAGAAATAATATGAAAGTATACATCAAAATATTCAAAATTTATACTTAATCCCCCCCCTTTGGCATTGATAGCAACACTTAGGAAATTTTGACATCTAAGTGTTTTACAACAAAAATATGCCATAATCAAAATTACTCCCCCTAAGCATATACACTATCCCTTTTGCAGAAAAATACAATGTATACTACTTCTTAACATAAATAATATGAAAGTATACATCAAAATATTCAAAATTTATACTTAATCCCCCCCCTTTGGCATTGATGGCAACACTTAGGAAATTTTGACATCTAAGTGTTTTACAACAAAAATATGCCATAATCAAAATTACTCCCCCTAAGCATATACACTATCCCTTTTGCAGAAAAATACAATGTATGTTATACATCAAAATATTCAAAATTTATACTTCTCCCCCTTTGCCAACAATGACAACAAAATATTACAGACTAACCCATGTTTCATTAATATTAAAAGAATAAGAGTTTATGACAATAAGGAATAAAACTTGTCAAAAACTGATTTGAAGTCCTACAAAAATTGTTTCATAGATAAGGACCAGGACTCAAGTAGGGAGGTAGCCACTTCCTTCTCTGTCTGCATCTAGGAGACCTATTCTTCCATGGCGTCTATTGTGCTCATCTCTTGAGTCACCGTTAAAGCATTCAGATTGAGATAACATTTCTGAAGGATTTGTAGGCGTGGGAGTAGAACCAGTTGGAGTTTCTACAAATCTCAAGTCCGGTTGCTTATTTCCAACTCTATTTTGGCAGACTGGATATGAAACCGGTGAACGGTTTGCCCATAAGCTGTAAAAGAGTCATACGGCAGCTTGAAGGTGCTCATATATAACTGCAAATCAGTTTGTAGCTTTTGCTTCTGTACAAGCACATCATCACATAAGAGATGGGGTTGGCAAATCTTACTCAGTAGTAGATTCCCCTCATCCAGAGCATTCCTTATGTCTTTTTGTGCTTTTTGCAGTTTGGACCGAAGCTCATTAAGCTTCTTTATTAGGGCAATGTTGAGAGCCTTTTGATGCTCTTTCTTGGCATTTGCCTCTGCTACCTCTTCTAGGCTCTGCACCGGATCATCCACTACTATGCATAGGAGCTTCAATTGTGCCAATGATGAATCAACATTGGGGAGGTTTGTGCTGGGTAACAAACCTGTAAGAGTGTCCACCATAGCTTGGATCACATCTTCCTCCTTCTTCCTCCTTAACACTTCAAGGCATTCTTGAGTAACCTTAATGCTCTGTAGCAGCTCCATTTCATTTGCAGACTGGAGGTCAATAGGACTGGTGAGGTCAGTCGGTTTGGCTTGACTACCAGTTGGCTTTGGAGTCTCCATCTATGTGCTCTTTGCCGCTTCGACTTCCTTGTCCTCCTCTGCCTTCTTCTTCTCCGCTTCTTTTATCTTTTCCTCTTCCTTATCCTCCTCTTCCTTCTTCTTCTCTGCTTCCTTCCTCTTATCCTCTTCCTTTTTTTCCTCTTCCTTCTTCTTTTCTGCTTCCTTTCTCTTCTCCTCTTCCTTTCTCTTCTCCTCTTCCTTTCTTTTCTTCTCATCCTCTTTTCTCTTTTCTTCCTGTTTCCGTTTCTCCTCATCTTCTTCCTTTTTCTTCTTCTCTTCCTTATCCTTTTCTTCTTTCTTCTTCTTTGCATCTTCTTGTTTCTTTTTCTCTTCATCCTCTTCTCATCCTCTTTTCTCCTTTCACCCTATTTTCGTTTCTCCTCATCTTCTTCCTTTTTCTTCTTCTCCGCCTATTTCTTTGCAACCTCTTCCTATTTGTCCTATGTTTGCTTTTCAACCTGTTCAGCCTGCTTCTCTTGTCCTATTGCTTCAGATGGTGTGTCCTGCGCAACATCTTCTACATCCAGAGCATCGACATCAACATCAATAGTGTCTGTAGGTTCAACAATCGAGTTTCCTTCAGTATCAAACACCTCATCCAGTTTTGTTATTATCGGTTCTTGCTCAGCCTTCTTGTTGGCTTCAGCCACTCAATGCATCTTAAGAGCTTCTAGAGTAAGAGTGTGTGTATTCTTGATCACTTCTTGACCATTTCCTTCCAATAATAGGAGTCTCCTTCTTCTCGTGAAGAAGAGGTCTTTGTATTTATTCATAACTTCGAAAAGTTTTGAATTTGATACATCAGGAAAATGTTGAGCAAAAATTTTCTCTCTCATTTCCTATTCCTTTTCTATGGCAATGCGCCATTTATTGTCTAAGGAGTCTGATGTCTCAGATCTAATTTCTGAAGGCAACCGGTCATTAACACATAAATACTTAATGATTTCTTATTCAATTGCTTCCTTTTCATCATCATTGAAATCATCAAAACAATTAATCAAATCATTCAACACTTTTCTCCTAATATTTTTTATGGGTCTTTGACAGTGTCTCAAAGGTTTGTAGGAAGAAATGTCAATATTTTCCGGTGTTGATGATGTCGGTTCATTCAGTGTCTTTTTCCTTGCTTGTCTTGTCTTCTTGGGTTTTTCTTCAGACATAGTTTCTTTTGAGTCTGGTGAATTGTTCCTTGTCTTCCTCTTCCTCTCGAAGACTTTGGCAGGTGTCGCTTCTGGTTTCTTCTTTGCAGGTGACCACTTGGTCACTTTGGGACTGGTTGTAGTAACCGGTGCCAATGCCAAAGGCACTGCCTTTCCTTTCTTTTCAAAAGGTTCTACAACCAGTGCAACCCTTTCCAGATAGGTGTCAGTTATCTTTGCCTTAGGATCAAGAGGTGAGGCGATTAGGGTAGAAGAATACTTGTCCTGCATATCATACATCACCTCATAGCCCATAGGCTCTACCTCTTCATGTCTGGGCTCAACGACCTCCATTATGCATTCATCCACATTAATGATAAAGCAAACATCCTCTTCATATTTCTTGACAATGTCACTGGATATCCTCATCCTCAGACTCATCTTGCTTCTGAACTCATCAAAGTACTTGTTCAGAACTTCAGGGTAGCCGGTTCCAACTGCTTGCAGGCTTTATTTGATTTGCTTGGTAACCGGTTGGTCCGCAGATCACTGAATATCTCCCACTCCGAGGAAGTAACCTTGGAAGTAGGAAAATAGTCCTACTAGTAGTTGTCCAAACTTAATTTTAATGCATTATCCTGTTTGATTGATTCAAGATTCAACAGGAGTTGCCTTTGCATACCAGTGCATAGGTCAAACGATGCATCTTCCTTGATCATCCGGTAAGCGACATTTACCGCTGCAACAGATACAGAGTTAATTCTGTTGGCATGGAACATCCGGTATCCAATCACCATGC
Organism: Cryptomeria japonica; assembly: GCF_030272615.1. Lineage (NCBI taxonomy): Eukaryota > Viridiplantae > Streptophyta > Pinopsida > Cupressales > Cupressaceae > Cryptomeria > Cryptomeria japonica. The sequence continues at coordinate 600,542,956 of NC_081411.1, read as the reverse complement.
ATGCATATTTCATGAGTTTATCCTTGATGGAATTAACAGTCATTCCTCATGAGTCGCTCACTGAACTAGTGAGCTTAGTCATTTCAGTCTTGATGATCTTCCTCAGGGCTGGCACTTCACTGACATTGCAGAAACTGGTGACGACATGAATAGCTTGTGGTATGATATCATGCGTTCTCTCCAGGTACATCTTGTCACCATGAACTCTGCTCAGAATGATTCTAATGTGGTCATCTGTGAAATCCTCTAGGAAGTAAACCTCATTGTGAAGTTTCTTCTTCTCCAAAATGCTATACTCCGGTTTGATCTTTTTATCTTTCCCACATAATAGACCTAGCTATGAGTGGATTGCTAGAGACCCTAGGTCTTCAATTTTACAGTATATATAATCAGATATTCCTTCTTCCACTATTACTCCAGCAAGAACTTGTGACAGGGCATTGTATTTGGACTTGCATTGAATGAAGCTTACTGAATCGACAGATGCACTAGAGCTAGTATGAGATGCGGAAGCCATGATAAAAATAGAAAACTCGAGAAATACCTTTCAAAAATCGAGAATTTAGGGCTTTCAGATTCTACTTCGCCTCACACTTCGTCGGTTGCAAAATCACCGCTTTGTGTTCTTCTCTCGACCATTTGTAATTTGCTTTTGAATCTCCTTTAAGGTTTCTAAATTTCTCTGAATTGCAGCACAAATCACTTTTTCGTCGCTCTTCACTTGAAAACCTTCTTCGCTCGAAAAAAAAGATAGTGAGAAATGATTTGAAAATTCCTTTTAAGCATATTCCTCACCTACCCAAATTAATGCTCCACCATTAGGGCGTAAACCCTAATTTGCCTTTTACCATTTCTGGTCTTCTACCAAATGACAGGTATCGTATACCAGTTAAGGTCTTTTACTGGTGTAAACCGAGGGTTCGAAACATTTCGTTATTTGCTCCCCCTAAGCTTTTCTGATGCTTAGTTTGTTGGTTCTGTTATTTCCACACTAGGTGCAGAAACTGGTTCTTCTTGCAACATCACTGGTTTCTTCTTCCAAGTTTTGTTCATACCCGCTTGAACAATGTCAATATCAATCTTTCCTTCCGGAGTGACCGGTATAACGTCCGATATACTCCTTCTACTTCTGCAGAATCTCACAATGTGACCCGGTTTGTTGCAATGATAGCAGACCATTCCAGGTGCTCTCCAAGGTCCATTATTCATGTTATCGTTCTTCCTCATGCATGTTGCAGTAGTGTGACCATGACCATGACAAATCAAATAGTTTGCTCTCCATCTGGTTGCCACTTGATAGCCATCGCTTCCTGACTGATGATTAAAGGTATTAAACCGGTTGTGATTCCAGTTCACAAAAGGTTCTGGACCAACTTCTTGAGTCCTCTGAGGATATCTTCCAGCGTTGTTCATAATAGACCTGCATTCAGATGCTCTATACCCAAACTTGTTGCATGCATAACAGTTACCATTGAATCTATAGGATCTAGGATTATCATTTAGAAAATAAGGAAAATTATTGTAAGCCTTACTCCTACACACATTGGTAGTATGTCCTTCTTTAAGACAGTCAAAGCAAACAGGTTTGAACTTTTGCTTACCTTTAACCTTTGATGTCGGTTGTTTCTTTGATGCTCCAGCATTTGTACCAGGGGTCTCACCTTCCTCATGACTGGAATAGCCAAGTCCATCAGTATTCTTGACAGGTTTGGCAGATTCAATCTTTTTCTCTAGCTTAACAAAACTCTTGTTGAACTTTGCAAGTATTTCCTTTGACTCAGAGAGTTCTTTGGAAATAGCAGCATTTGTTTCCATCAGATTTGCATTCTCAGAGATGGTCATGTTTAGTTCTCCTTGCATGTCTTCCTTTTCCACTTTGCTCACATGGAGTTGAGCAGTTAGGGCACTCATCTCTTGCTTCAGCTTGGAGATTTCATGATGTTTGTCTTTTATTAGATCTTCAGCTTTCCTCCGGTTCTCAAGCTCTTGGCACATTCGGATAGTCAGTCCTTCCAACTCCTTTCTCATATTGGAATTGGATTCATTCAACTTTTCTACTTCTTGGATTAGGGCTTCCATGTCCGCTTCATTAGAAGAACTATTTTCAAATAGCTCCATCAACTTTTCAACACGTTCTCTCATTTTTGCTTGAGAGGCCTTATATTTGACCATAAGATCATCATAGGCTTGCTCAGACTGAGTGAGCCGATGAGCAAGTTCCCTCATAGTGTATTCCCCCATATCTCTTTCCAAGTGGTTAGACTTATAGAAAGGTAGGCTCTGATACCAATTGATGAATACTAAGAGGGGGGTGAATTAGTATGCCAAAAATCAGTGTACTTAAACACTTTGCTAGACTAACAGTAAACTGGTAAAACAGTTTAGCAGACAAACTGATTAGCACACATGCAAACCAAATAGCAAATAATGCATTCACCCACAGAAGCACAAACACCATAACACAAGAGATTTTGACGTGGAAACCCAAATGGGAAAAACCATGGTGAGATGGAACTCACAAGTAACTATCTGCAGAATAGGAACCAGACCGGTTAAGGTCATACAATGTTCTTTACCAGAACAGATCCTGTTAGGAATCTCAATCTTTGTTAGGAGATAAGTCCGATTAAAGACTACCTTGCTAGAGTATTTTAGATCCACAGATGTGAACCACCTTGTTAGAGGATTTACAAAAGGCTTTTGGGCCTACCCGGTTAAGGGCTTCAGACTTGTCGAAGATGTAAGTAATCAACAAGTGAGTGATCTAGCAAATAGCATAGATTGCTTGGTTAGATCCTTGATAGCTCATTCCTAATGCATTCTAGCATTACTTCAATCTTCAACACATTCACACTTTCCTCTAACTCATCAACCACCTTAAATCCTAGCAACAACCTAAAACCCTAAACATGATGTCCTTTTAAAGGAATTTGATTTCATGTCAGTCCAATAGGATTACAATACAATTTCCTAGGTTCAATGCATCTAGACATATCTGGTAACACGACACAAAAAGCACCGTTGAAGTGTCGGCACCGTCAAACAATCGGTGGATGGTAACTCATCACAAAATGTCGGTTAGTAACTCATTAAAGAGTATTATCGGTTCATACAAAATACTGGTTTAAGCAAAGTACTGGTTGTCGGTTTGACAAAATGAAGACTGGGAAATATGTGTTCTGCCGCTTTGATCCTTCGTACCACTTGAGATCCTCGAACCACTTGGGATCAGCATACTGCTTCAGATCAGTAAACTCTTTCTGCAAAACACCAATAGTCTAAGGACTATAATGCATCATACCAGTTGGGAACAATTGCCGGTTGAGCATAACTCATACATATACAAATAATCTCAATGCAAGTGTGTGTCCATCAATGACAATCACAACATAATCATCAAAAATGCCAACAAGGGCCATGTGACCTTAGTGTCCAATGAATCCTTGATGTATCGTGTTTCTCTCGATTCTAGTATAATGTAGTTGTAAATTGAGTGGGGATCCTTTCTTTTAAGCTTAAGAGTAAGCTCACTCCACCCATGTCGAAAATTCTCCTTTGCATCCTTACTAGTCCTAGCCACCAATGCTCTGAACCTACTATAATCCTTTGTCCTGCATTTAACAATTTTCTTAGCATCCTCTCATTTGTTTATGTGGATAACCCATTCATTTACAATATTTTCTGGCTCGGCTAATTCCACTCCGATTTGTAGAGGATGTGATTTTGCCCTTTCCTAGTATGCTTGAAACAACTCTCCCCTTTCCCATTCATTCTTCAAGTAAGATACAATGACTTTCAATTGAACATCTCCCATGTATATTAAAGGATTCTAATTTGCATTATAAGGGACAACCAAGTTGTGAAGGTAAAATTCACACATTTGGTCTTGCATTTCTAGTGTAGCCTTTGAATAAGCAATTAAAAACAATCTAGTTGTAATAATGGAAATAGGTGCATCACTAATAAGTTGAATTATTTGAAAAACATAAAAAATATTGCAAATACAGGGCATACACTTAGGCAAGTGGCCTATAACTTCTTGGTTTTCTAGATCGACTATCTTTTGCAGATTGACTGTCATTTTTTTTTCACTTTTGAGTCCCTTTCTTCCAACTCTATCTCATAATTTGCCCTAATTGCTTATTTTTCCTTTTCCCATTGTTTCTTATTTTATTCAAATTCCAAGCGTGTAGGCGATAGAGCAAGCCCAAGGGTTAGTGTTGTGAGTGGTGGGTGTGCCACATGACCATTTGTTTCCTTAGTAGGAGGTGTCACAACCATTTTACCAACTCAATATTTAAATAACTAAATATTGATTTTATGTCTTTTTTTTTACATAGATCAATATTAATGTAATTATGAATCATCTATTTACATACATTCAAAAATCATTTATTAAATCTTCAATTATAATTGTGCATGGAAAGGAGGAAAAGGATTGATGACTTTTCTTAATAATGGCGGAGGAGTGGATAGTTATTGGTTGTTATGGTAGAGTCTAAGTTTAGTTGAGAAAATGTATATGTAATGCCCCGCCAGGAAACCCCAAAGGGATAAAGCTAAAACACACGAATGGAGTGCACATAATTTTATTTATTTTTAAATTAAACATAACATAATGATACAATGAGTTATCAAAAGCTCAGATGACACAACGGAAGACTAAACAATACCTAAGGAGTTTCCCAATGTGATTACTTAATTTAACATCTAACTCAACTAATGACATTTGATCCAAATAAGCAGGTTAACTTAACTACATGTTATTACTTAAAACATGGATATAATTTGTTCAGTAAATTAGAATTATAGATAATAGGACGTGTTCATCCATTATGGTTGAAGATGAGGCTACCATGAGGAAATTTACCCATTAAAGTTAAAACATAGATAACATGTGGACGTTCATTCATTAGAGTTAAAATATAGAAAACTTAACGAAGTTCATCCATTAGAGTTTAAGCTATGGTTAACATGATTAAGTTCATCCAATAAATTTTAACCATTCATTACGTTCAATCTTACATTAAGCATATGTCGTACATCTATTTTCATATCGTACTTTAGCTTCATAATAAGCTAATGAATACTTCCCATGCCTACTTAATTGCACTATCAATAACTGAATATATTCCATTGATCAAATCTACATTCTCTTATGATCCTAATTACTGCATTAAATAAAATGACTACATACATGCATTTATGATTATCTTCATCTAATCCCCATTATACATTTTAACATAAAGAATCCATACATGCCGAATTAAAAGAAAACATCAAAATGTAAAAACACCACATAACACCGAAATGATCTTAGAGTTCACCCTTAGTGGGCTACATCTCCGGGTCTGCTCAACTACAAGACCCCTCTGGTTCTTAATCAATAGTGAAGAATATATAAGGTTCACATCATTTACAATCCTGCCATCAAGGGGAACATAACCAATAAAACATACGACCTCATTGGTCCAATAAATACATAAATGATCCCTGAATAGGAAAGGATCCAACTGAACATAATAAAAAAAAAAACAATAATAACAGATCAACTGGAGCATCCACGAAATTAAATCTTCGCAACCCATCATAAGCATCCCATGGTCTAACATGAAAATCAGGTTCTCATGAGGGTAATAAATATCAAGATGACTCCTTAACCGAGCTCCGATCAAAGGCAACACAACAACATACTGGCGAACATATTCAAACAAACTCCTAAAACCCAAGAATACACAAGGTCAAGCAAATGGAGTTCAATAGGGTAGGATTACTCACTTGGTCAAACTAGACTTCATACGAGGTGCACTGATTGATGGTGCTCTAACTAGAGACCTGACCAGCTATGGTCTACCACAAACCAATATTTAACACACACGCAAAGGACATGATCGAATGCAAACTATCACACAAAAACAATCAAGATTCAGAATCAAGGACATAAACCGGTACCCAAATCGACAACCGACAATAACCAAAATTACAAACAAGGACTTGTCATTCCCTAAGCAAATGCGAAAACATAAATTTAAACATGCACATGCATAAACTAGAGAAGACAATCTTTTTCCACATTGGTTAACATTTAAATCGATCCAATTTTCTAATGGATCTAAGTTTGATTGCAGTTTGTCTACCTTGTCTAGGTACATGACGCTCATGGTTTTCTAACTCACTAAAGTTCATTTGCATCATAACATTGATATAAATACTTCATCATGAGTTTTTAAACCAAATTCAGATTAACATAAATATCCTATACGCAAAACACCCAATGATATAAAATCAAATATTCAGATTAATCAACTAACATATGATATTTATTGTTTAAAATAAAAAAATCATTCTTATTCTTTTTCGAAATAATTAATCCACTCTCATATCTCCAAACTAGCATATACTTTCCAAAAAAAATAGAAAAATACATTAAGGAAACTTAAACCGGATAATCATTTCCCAACGAAATAGAGTTCCCAAGCATATATTAAAATAATATACCAGCTAAGGATATTAATTAGTATATATATAACTTTATATATACCTAAATTCATAATTTACAACGATTGGTATATATTTTTAAAAAAATACCTTAATTAACAAAAATAGAATTTGAATATTAATTAATGAATATTTAACATTATACAATTAATTAATAACAAATTAATCATAAATTATTATTTTTAGACTAAATTAAATAATAAAAAAAATTATTTAAAATTTATTACTTTAATATTTATATTTTTTAAACTATAAAAAAAATGTATAAAAAAATACAAAATCCCTAAGAGAGGGGGGGGGGGGTACCCACGTGGGCCCCTTGGTAGCCCACGCTACCATTGGTAGCAGATCACTACCATTGGTAGCCTGCTACCTCCCCGCGTGGTGGGGGTTTTTTCCCTGCCACGTGGGGTTAGTTTTATTATTTATTTATTTATATTTATATTTATATTTATTTACTGTTTAAAAAATAAGTTCACAGTAAAAAATACAGTCTCAACAGAGACTTAAAATAATTTTTCCAGAAAACCATGGGTTTTATAAAATTTACATTTACAGAATAACCAGATCCAGAAAATGAATATATTTTTTTAAAATCAAACACCATATAGGCAAACTAAAATAGATTTACACCCATTTATCCAAACCCTTCTACCAATCTTGTCCAAAACAACTAATTTCCCCAAATATGCAGAGTCTCGGACAGAGACCAAAACAAGAAATTAATTAAATTTCCAGAACTCCATGGTTTTTTTTGGTTTTTTTTCACATATTTAAAATTTTAGAATAATCAAACTAAAACAGGGAATCTTTCCTCAACCAAATATCATATTTGGCAAAAAGAATTCTTTTTCTCACAATGATTCAACCAATTTGCCAAGCTCTTGACCAATTTTTAATTTAAAACTTAATCAAAATTTATTCAATGGAGTTTAAACAAAAACTCATCTAGAACAGTCAATTTTTTATTTTTTTTGAAAACCAATGTGTACAAGCAAAAATGGCATCTGGAGGTTTGGAAAGGAAGCAAGGAGGGTTTTAGATTCATAAATTCAAATTACAACTCCTTCATTTTCCAAATACATAAGATTTTTAATCTGTACAACTAGATTTCTATCAAAAACACCAAAAACAATTTCTTTAAGCAAGAACCCAAGAAATAAACGAAAGACCTACCTGATTCAGCAATCCTGGAAGAGATTTGTTGAAGAGCCCAACCTCCAAGCTCCAGAAAGTTCCTTCTTCTACAAAATCCCCAAAATTTCTCGAGAAACTTTTTCCAAAAATCTCCCCCTGAAAATAATAAATTTAAAATAAAAATCATTCCTTTCTTTTCCAATATTTTTCTAACCCTAGGTTAAATGCCAAGTTTTTTGACCAAAAATCTCATTTCTAAAATAAAAAATACTTTCACACAATTTATTTCTAATTTAGAAAAATCAAAATGCCTCTTCCTCATTTAATTTCTAATTTTCTCAATTTTAACAAAATTCACCTTTATATTCCAAAATATAATGAGGGTAAAATATCTTTAATTAAAAAAAAATCCCCAAATTAATCTTTCACGCTTTATCAAATATATATTAAACTTGCTTTTCTAATTAAAATTGATTTTCTTCAATAATTAAAATCAACCTTTCTATTTTTAAAAGGCAAAAGATTAAATTAATTCTATTTCAAATTAATTTAAATCTTTCCTTTCCAAAAGCATAACTAAGTAAATTAATCTATTGAAATTTACCATTTAATTTAAACTAGCTACCAATTTGAATTAAGCAATTCTAAATAACGATTAATCGCATAAAAGGGAACCTATTTAATTTAGTCCCTTAATTTTTAATGCATAAACACAACTTAATCAAATAAAATTAAAAGGATTAATTACTCAATTTAACCACACACAAAACACACAATCCAAGAAAGCCAACCAAACAGACGACCTGCATACCCAACCAAAGGAATACTGACAGACGACAGATGATGCTCACTTGAGCACGACTACGGTCAAATAGGGGTCTCCCGACCACTTAATCCAATTTCTAAGGGTTAATGAGGAGCACTCGAACCTGTGAACCCAGATGGAGTTGAACCTCGCACCCATGTGCTACTGTACCTGTGATCTCTTGCAACCATGAATCACACATGCATCTATGTATATATATATATATATATATATATATATATATATATATATATATATATATATATATATATATATATATATATTTAATAAGAGTGTTAGCCGGAGATTAATAGCACAATTCAGGAGAATAATAAACTTACATACGAATTGATGTGGCAACCACATTAACAGGTACACACATTAATTAAAACATCTGACTATAACATGATTACATGATAACTAACCAAGGTCAAACTGAGATTAGAATCTGATTAGGGCAGGGGTACTACAATATATATATGCATTAAGAGATTTGATATGCACGATGAAGAAACTAGGAATACACTACAAGTGGAAAGGCTAAGATGGGTTGAATCTTTTAGTGGAGGCTATTAATAGTCGTCAACACAACAAGGAAGGGAAACACATTAAATGGGTTTTGTAGTGGGATACATGGACATTCTAAAAAGAGGTTGCATGAAGGGAGTGCAAGGGAGAAAAGGGGGCTTTTGTTTTCCAAAAGTATCAAGAATGTGGAGTGAGAGGATGAATTTTGTGAAGGCATGAACCCTACTATTACAATTTAAATTGGGTATATATGCAATCATGTTGTCTTTGTATGATTTATTTGCATGAAAAAAAAGGAAGAGAGTCAAAAGAAATTATAGTATAGGAATTAGTTACCATAGTTATGTAAGATGTTGAGTAAGTTTGTTAACTATGTGTGCACTATATACCTCGGTTAGGATTCTAATAGCAACTTGTGTGCCCTAATAAACTCACTTCTCATGTTTTCTTCATTGGTTATAATTGTTTATTTAGGCTTTTTCTTCGATATTGAACTATACTTTATATGTAATTCTACATGTTCGTCCTTATTGGTTCTATCAACTTATTGACATTCATTACTCACCAACAATTGTATATCATCGGGTTTATGCCTTTGTGCTCATGAAAATCCAACCTATATTTATATTTAACACATGGGATCAAAATTAAATCAATCTTATGTCAAATCTACATGCTTGAAGCCATTATTTTCATCTACACCTTTGCGAGATTTATCTAACTAATTCCAAATCTTGGCACGACTCATCAGTCTATTCTTTTACTCTATTTTTGTATCTACATATGTTCATTAGATGTTAGATCAAAATTTTTGCTTCTATGTTTAATTTCTATTGGTCAATATCATCAACAAATTAATCCTCCTTTTTTTCTATTTGAGTGAACGAATTGGTCATTACTAAATCTCCCATTTTGTGTATATCCTGCAATATTGTAACTTTGTCAAATAATTGTCTAAACCAATCATATTTTTCATATTGTTAACATCTTAAATGAGCTCAAAATTTGAGTTTGTCTAGTTATTTAATTTATTTTAGTCATTTCTTATTGTTCAAGAAATCATTTAGACAAGGGAAGAGTGTCATTACCAATTATAAAATTATTAAAAGCTTCCAAAGCCTTCTCGCAAACATTCTATGTTTACTTGCATGAATCCTTGTGTAGCGAGCCTCTTTCCAATTTCCTTGTACTTTACAGTTTCAATTTACATTGCTAAGGGATTATTTTTATTTTTTTCCCTTCCTTTTCCATTGCATGTAAGATTTTAATCCTTTTTTCTTTAATTTCATTGTGCACATTGTGCATTCATCATGCCAAAGACCACATCTCTTTGAAGTATCTAAATAAACAATTGTGTGCATTCAAAATCTATTAAGCTTAGAATCACTTATAGTCAAAATTATTAAGCCAATTTGTGTATATATTTGGTGTCCATTTAATTCATACTTAAATGCATGCATTCTTTGTACCAAATTAAAGTTTTGGTCAAGCACATTGGAAAATCTGTAATAAATATTCAAAGGTATAGTTTAGTAGTCAATACATTTTTCATACTTCTATGAATTCTTTGTTTCATTATTTTATTGGTAACAAACATCTAAGTCGAATATGTTTTATAATTGAGCAATAAATTTTGATATCAACTTGATTGTCCTTTGAATTGAATGCCAAGGACACTTTGATGTCATTCTCTCAACTAAATTAAATAAAAAACTCTAGAACAATTAAACTTGATATCAATATTGAGAAGGTTTGGTCAACTTTAGTTTCCTCTCTAAAAAAATAGGTTAGACTTGGATTAAATGCTTATTTTTACTTAAGAGAAGTGAGATTAAATACTAAAGGGAATATAGGCAAGGCCCTTGAAATATTTATACTAAAATAAATGTAAGTAATTTTATTCAATACTATTATGAATGTTTTTTTTAAAGTAAATATTATGAAAGAATGTTCGTAGTATCTATTTGAAGTGTTGTAAATTGTATCCCTATACGATTTCACACTCACTTAGGCTTCACTTTAGCGTTCGAGCATTTTGTGCCCTGATTATGTCTGATTTTGCTTACACAAACTTCAAATTGCAATCCTCATCTTCACCTTGTTGATTGGTCCTTTTTTCAACCCTGATAGGTTGGACAAGGTTGTCCTAGGAGCCCTTCTCCAAGCTAAAGGGACCCAATTTAGGACCCTTCAACGGTTGAAAAATGAGGGTAGGAATTCCTTTCATGTGTCAGTCTGCTTCATAAATTCAAACATTTTTCATGAGGTGTGGTATAAAAGTAAGCCTTACCCCTCATTTGAGACACATCTCTCCAAATTAGCTCTCAAGTTTGAATTCAATTCCAATCAAGAAATTCAAGTGAGAAAGTGACCAAGCATTATTAATGTAGTGAAGGAGAGGTAAAGTATTCAAATTCCAAGTATCCAATATAACATCCATGACCAATTTACTATAAAGACATTCCTACAATCTTGCATCACGACATCAAGCTTTTCATGAAGACTTCAAAGTAAGACTCATGAAGGTATAACATTCGAATTGAGGGTATCAAATTTAAATATAGCCTTTGACCTTTTTAAGGGATGTTTTCCATTTCAATTAGAGGGTTAATTTTAAACCTAGGGTTTGACCAAGGTAAACCCATATCAATAACACAATTTTCCTTCTACTTTGTGCAAGTGACAGATTCAAGAGACAATAATTATAGATTTGGGAAGTACAGATAGAGATACGTAGAACTAGATTTTGTAGAGGAAAAAAATAGAGAAATGAGTCGCCCCAAGCACCATTGTTTGACACTTTTCCAATGAAACTTTAGGGAAACACTCAGAACAACATCTTGTACCAAAAATATATATGTTTGACACTTCAAGCACAAGGTCACCCCAACCACCATTGTCTGATAGTTTTGAGCCTAGATTTCAGATATAGGTTCCTCTCTACTTCCTATTTCCATATCTATACTTAAGTCTGCATATTTGATCTAACATTGCGCGTACATGCTGATTCTTGTCAATTTCACATCTTTAGCCCCACATGTTTTTAGAAAATAAGAGGTGGAAAACAATAGTAGAAGCTTTAAATCAGACTATAAATCAAATCTATTAATGTATATTTAATAGAAATAAACTTAGCTTTAACAACAAGAAGATAACACCATATAAAACTAAACACATAGCATTGTGATTACATGGAGAAACCCTTTAAGGAAAAAACTCCACCAAGAAAAGAGGGCAAATCTATATTACTCTTCAAAGATATTACAATACAAAAACATTAACTTAATCTTGCTTCAATTTAGCAGCATCTGTGTACCTATAAAACAACTTTGTCTCCAACTCAACCCCTCAATATATAGACCCTTGGGGGCTCAATTTATCACCATAAATCATTACTGTGGATCAAAACAAGGTTCTGAAAAACCATGGTAAAATTATATATGAACCATACATGTCAAGCATAGCCTCTTACATGACATTACACCTTCTTACAAGTTATCATAAGAATTCCTCAAATATAGGAGATATTATTACATGCATCATAAACTATTGATAACAAATGTAAGGATTCTCTTATGCATGTCATAATAACTTATTCTCATGTCCAAAATGATTCACCCTATTTTTACCCATTATAATTGTCATAGAATTTGTTGTAACATCCCTAAAAATAGGCCTTCCATGTTATACCACTTATTGGAGTTGAGGAAAAATCAACTCTATAGCTCCCAAAGATCACCTGCATGCAAACCTATCATAGAAGGAGAGAAGCAAAAAAGCTATGGAGGCCAAAATTCAGAGATCCAGAAAAGAGGAGTCATATTTATTGTGCAACAAGAATGCAATTCAATAATTACAGTTGTTATGAAAATACAAAGAGAGAATCCTTATAAAAGGATACTCAAAACCCTAAAGGTGAAAACCATAAAGAATTATAAGATTCCTAAGTTTAGCTTAAGCATAGAGTATAATAGACTAATAATTAAATAAATTATTATTAGCTAATAAAAGATAACTCTAACACCCCCCCTTAAGATGAACATAGGGAGTAGCTAAAAAACAACTAAGGACTAAAAAAGCATGTAAAAAAATGCAAGAAAGCAATAATGGGTCCCGACTACTAGGCTTGATGAGGTATCCAAGTACAATAAAATCTCTGTAAAGTGGAGAAAAAGGAGAAAACCTCGTGGGAACAAAACTCCTCTCCAAGAAGAGATGAAAGCTCAAGTGAAGGACTAAGAAGCCTCCAAACAAGAGTGTTCTAGAAGATAGGAACAAAAAGAAGAGCATGAAGAATAACACTGAAGCATGAAATAGTTGCAAACACTGTCGAGTAACTGCTGATCTGAAGAACCTCCACTGAAATAGAACATGACCAGGTAGAGAAAACTGTAATTTGCACGAGTGCCCTCAAATAACACTACTCGAATTAGATGGCAAACAAAGGCAAACAACTAAACTCGAAGATACAGATGGCATGAAACACCAAAGCCTGAAGACCTGATCAATCAAACCAAGGAAGCATTAGAACAATAGGACAAACCTCCCCATAATGCTAAAAAGGGAGAGGGACTGGTACACTAAAAAAGAATGACCCATAAGAACTGCATGATAAAGAACCAAGAACATCAAAGGTGCAGAGAAGGTACATAGTGTCATGGAAGGAACACTCACTTGACACACATCGTGAGGCTAATGTCATGGAAGGAATACCCATGTGACAAAGGTAGATGGAAAACAAAGGTAAGCATCAAGCCCCCCATGGCACTTTAGAAGTAGTGCATGTACAATAAGACATAAGATGTGCAAGATCCCAAGTATACAATGCATGGTGGCACTTTATCTCAGTGCGTTTGCATAAATAAAATGCTACAATGATCAGAAGAGATTGAAGACTGTAAACATAAAGAACAACTAAAGATGAGGCATCCTACTCAAAGAAAGAGATCCCAGGACCTGAAACATCCAAGATATTCACCAGAGTGCTAAAAAGTAAAAAATGGAATAAAATATACTTGGAGCAGAACCTAGAAAGAAAACTCATATGAATGGAAAGAACATAGAACAATCTTTCCAACGATATAAAGTTTTCAAAAAATGGAGTTTGGATGCTCAAGTTATGTCTCTCAGAGTGTAAAAATGAACCTTTGGCTTTGACAGAAAAAAAAACACTATCAAAAAGGCAAAATCAAAGATTCAAACCTCCAGATCTGGATAGATCTCAGAAAGAGCTTTCTGACGATATAAGGTGTTGCGAAAAATGACTTTGTTTGCCCAAGTTATGGCAAAAAACATCAATAGCCTGCCAGAAAACCCTTCAAGAAAAAAAGCCCCCCTGTTGCTGGCAGGGAGGTGGTGTCTGGGTAGCGGTCGGGTGGCAGCTAGGCGGTGGGAAAGTGGCAGTGGCAAGTGGGGTTCCAAGCGATGGAGCAACTGGAAGGGGCGGTAGGGTCAGGCGACCGACAATTTAAAGATCGTCGATTGCAAACTGTGGCTGAGTGGCGAAGTGTTGGCGATAGCGGCTCCTAACAAACGACAACGACAGGCGACTCCCGAGGGCGATGGTTAAAAGACTGCCACGGTGACCATGAAGGTGTGGGGGTTGGCGGTGTAAAGACCGCCAGGCTGGCCCTGGCGAGTTACAGACCGTTGGCGGCTAGGCCGTGACCGGTTCGACCTAGGCAAGCCATAAAATAGCAAAAATATATATATTTTTTTGAACTGCGTGCCCTGAGGCCATACGACCTAGGGCCTAAATGTTTTTTGCCTCCAGAACACCTGACACCAAAATATATTGAATTTTATAACAAAATTTGTGGAAACGGCCTCCTGAATCCAACTGTGAGGTCCTTTTGGCACCAAAATGTATCAAAAAATCAGCTACCCCTAGAAATGGAAAAAAACAACTGCACAAACCCCTGAATACACAGATCTGAAGAACAAGGCCCAAAAAATCTCATGAAGAGAATAGGGGCATGCAGATCTTGAGCTCTGATACCATATTGAATTTGAGGAAAAATCAACTCTACAACTCCCAAAGATCACCTGCATGCAAACCTGTCACAGAAGGAGAGAAGCAAAAAAAGCTATGGAGGCCAGAATTCAAAGATCTAGAAAAGAGGAGTCATATTGATTGTGCAACAAGAATGCAATTCAATAATTATAGTTCTTATAAAAATACAAAGAGAGAATCCTTATAAAAGGATACTTGAAACCCTAAAGGTGAAAACCCTAAAGAATTATAAGATTCCTAAGTTTAGCTTAAGCATAGAGTATAATAGACTAATAATTAAATAAACAATTAGCTAATAAAAGATATCTCTAACACCACTTGATGGGCATCTTTTGACAGCTAAAAAATTGATTTTTAGGGCACAGACATGTGGCAAAAGTGTCAACTAATAAAACCCATGCCCCTTATGTTGGAGCACAATTAATTACATGAATGCCAAATAACCATTGGAAAATGTAAAATAATAATAAATACAAAATCTAGAATTGCTAAGGTTGAGACACCTTAATTCCCAACATTCTCCTACTTGTCGAATACCTTTCAAGAGCTAAGGGAATCACACCATCATGAAATCAACTAGGAATAAGAAAGAAGGTCTGTGGTTTTTCTGCACCAAGTAAACTTTTTTGTGCTTATAGGTTTGGTGAGATAATATGCAATGTTCACCTGAGTGTCAATTTTCTTCAACTCAATCTATCCATTTGCAATCAACTCATTAACAAAATATTATTATACATCCACATGCTTAGTTTGTGCATTATACATAGGATTCTTAGCTAAATAAATTGCACTCTGGCTATCACAACCAATCTGAACTATCCTGCAATCAAAACCAATACATTTACACAACCTCTATAACCATACTACCACCTTAGAAACATGAGTAGCAGTCGTGTACTTTACTTCAATTGTGGATAAAGCGACTATAGGTTGCCTCTTACTCATCCAACTTATAGCTTGTCTAAACAAAGTAAACATATACCCTCTTGTGGACCTTTGACTATCCATGTCACCTGCCTAATCTACATCAACAAATCCATGTATGTTCATTGTCTTATCCATACTGTTAGTCCCATAATGTTCTAATTAATAATTAGAAGTTCCTTGAAAATATATAAACACCCTTTTAACATGATTCCAATGTTCTCTACCAGGGTTAGACATAAACTTTCTTAAAACTCCCACTACTTGTGCAATATCTAGTCTAGTGCAGACCATTGCATACAATAAACTTCCTACAACACTAGCATAAGGCACATTAGACATATCCTCTAAATCATCATCATTCTTAGGACACATATCTAATGAAAGATTAGTGCCAACTTGTAAATGAATTCTTACTCGTTTACAATCTTGCATACTAAATCTGTTCAAAATAGTGCCAACATACTGATTCTATGACAACCAGAGCTTTTTTTTTTCACCTAATCTCTTTTGATTTCCATACCAAGTATATACCTTGTAGCTCCCAAATCCTTCATATCACATGCCCGTAAAAGTTGAGCTTTTAGCTCATTAACCATTGTCTTAGAATTATTAATAAGAAGCATAGCATCCACATATAAGGCAATGATCACAATATGATCATTAATACATTTAATGTACATACATAGAGATCTTCTTCTCTTCTAACAAAACCCAGTTTCATGACAAATGAATCAAATTTTTTATACTGTATTTAGGGAGAATGTTTTAAACCATAAAGAAACCATTTTAACCTAGAAACCAAGTGTTCCTTTCCTTTTACCTAAAATCCTTTAGGCTATTACATTTAAATTTCCTCTTCTAAGTCTCCATGCAAAAAAACAATTTTAACATCCATTTTCTCAATCTCAAAATCATTAGCAGTAGCAATGGATAAAAGCAATCTAATAGAAGACAATTTAGTAATAGGAGAGAAAATCTAACCAAAATCAACTTTCCTCTCTCTAGCAGTAGCTCTTAGCAATTAGTTTAGCTTTGTACTTTTCCAATGAATTGTCTGCTCCAAATTTCTTTTTGTAGACTCATTTACAACCAATGGCTTTTCTTCCTTTGGGAAAATGAACAAGGTCTTATGTATCACATGATTCCAATGCCATCATCTCCTCTAGCATGGCTTGTTTCCAAGAATCACACTCATTTGCTAAAATAGATTCCCTATAGAATCTAGGTTCACCATCAGTAATTAATAAAGAAAATATATAACAGAGATATGGTGGGCTATACTTGTCATCTGGATTTTGTTGTCTTGTGGACCTTCTAAAAATAGGAGTATGGGGCTCTTGTCATTTTTTCTTCTGCTCATCCTCTTACTATTCTTCAGTTTGATCAGTAATTGTTTCTAAACCCTTGTCTTCTTCTTCCTCATCATCATCTTCGTGTCCATCTTTTTGTTCTTCTTGAGGTGTACTTTCATGCTTAATTTGAAAATAAACTCTCTTTTCCTTATCTTTTTCTTTTGGTTGTTCAAGATCATGTATAACATTAAGTTCCTTGAAAATCACATCTCTAGAAAGGATACATTTTTTGGTTAGCGAATTCCATAACTTATATCCTTTTACATTATCACCATATCCAACGAAAATGCACTTTTTTCAGCTTTTGGATCCAACTTTTTTGTTTAGGCACATGAACATAAGCCTCATAACCAAATACCCTCAAATGCAAAACAAAAGGTTTCTTACTTGTCCACACTTCGTAAGGTGTTGCATCGAGAGCCTTACAAGGAGATCTATTTAACAAGTAACAAACAATACTTACTTCTATCCAAAAGCATCTATCAAGCCTTGAACCACTTAACATACTTCTAGCTCTTTCCATTATTGTTTGTTTTATCCTTTCTACCACTCCATTTTGTTGTGGAGTATACAGAGTAGTTTTTTGCCTTACAATTTTTATATGCTTACAAAATTTATTAATTTCTTTAGAACAATATTCTCCTCCATTATTAGTTCTTAAAACCTTGATTTTACAATCTGTTTGCTTTTCAACTAAGGCCTTAAAATCTTTAAACTTAGTGAAAACTTCAAATTTATGCCATAAAATATAACCAAGTATATCTAGAAACATCATCAATAAAGGAGATAAAATATCTAGATCTTCCAATCGATTCAACATCCATTGGTCCAAAAACATCTAAGTGAATAATTTACAATTTAATCTTAGATTTAATACTGCCCGAGGGAAATGACTTTCTATTTTGTTTGCCAAACACACAATGTTCACAAAATTCAAGACTCTTATCAAAATAGGAAAAACTGCCTAATAAATTTTTAATCAAAATGGTTTTAAACCATTCTCACCAATGTGGCCCAATCTATGGTGCCACAACATACAAGTGTTTTATTGATTTAGTTACATTAGAAGATCTAACAATAGGAGTGGCTTCAAGCTTAAACAAATTCCCATTCCTTGTCCCTCTTCCTACCACCAAGTTTCCTCTTACTAATATGCAACCATGCTTGTCAAATGTTACATGCAATCCCATATCATTCAACATAGAAACTAAAATTAAATTTCTTTCTAAACCTGGGGCATGAAAAACACCTAAAAGAGATTTTATTCTCTCATCACTAAAGCACAACTGAATCTTACCCCTTCCAACAATAGACTGTGTAAAATTATCACCGAGCTAGATTTTTCCTCCAACATACTTCTCATATGTAGAAAACCACTCCTTATGAGGAGTTGTGTTACAATCATGTTGAATCAATTAACCAATATTCTTTAGTCATAACATGAAGAGAAGAAATCAAAGCATCATCACCCGAGTTTGAGGATTTCTCTATAGAGGAATCAAACCATTTCTTTAGATTTTTGCATTCCTTTTTTACATGCCCTCTCTTACCACAATTGAAACACTTCACTCTGTTCTTTTTAACAGGAGTTTAGATTTTCCCTTAGACTTATCCTTAGGTCCATTCTTATCTCTTTTAGACCCTCTTTCTTTAGGCCTTTGCCTAACATTGAGAGCATCACCCAAACTATCCATAACCTTTCTCCGCATTTCCTGTGCCAACAAAGCTCCAACAAGTGTATCCATCTTTGGATCTTCAAGGTTGGTAGTGATATCAAGAATGGAATTTTCCCTTGAATTAAGTAAAGAACAAATAAGCATAATGCATTTATCCTCTTCTTCAACTGAAATATCAATAGAGGCTAGTTGACTCAAAATAAAATAAAATAAATTCAAATGCTTAGCTATTGTATCACCTTCCTTCATCTTAAGAGAAAACAATTTTTGTGTCAAGTAAAGTTTATTTACTAGACTTTTGGCTTTTTAGATCTCACTGATTCAATTCCATAAAGGACATGTCGACTTCTCTTTTGACATATTTAAAAGAACATAATTTGAAAAACACGATCTAATAGTACCCTATGCTTTTTTGTCCACCTTCTCCCAACCTTCATCAAAAAGTTTATCTGACTTCTCTCTATTTGCTACAGCCACCCACTGATCTTGTTCTTCAAGGAGATCTTCCATTTTCAGCTTCCACAACTCATAACCCATTCCATTGAACTTCTCTATGTCCAAACAAGATGAAGTTGTAGTCTCGATATCAACACCAGTGTGCAAAAACAAATCAACCGAAAATCCCACAAAAGCTCAAAAAACCTCCATTCTACTGCCCAAGATACAAAACTAGGCAAGCTTCGATACAAAATGGTAGAAAAAAAAGAGGTGGACAATAATAATATAAGCTTCAAATCAAACTATAAATCAGATCTATTAGTGTATAATTAATAGAAATAAACTCAACTACAACAACAACAAGTTAACACCATATAAAACTAAACACATAACATTGTGATTACGTGGAGAAACCCTTTTGGGAAAAAACTCCACCAAGAAAAGAGGGCAAATATGTATTACTATTTAAAGAGATTACAATACAAAAACATTTCCCTATTATTGCTTCAATTCAACAACATTTGTGTACCTATAAAATAACTTACTTTGCCTCCAATTCAACCCCTCTATATACAGACCCTCGGGGGCTCAATTTACCACCATAAAGAATTACCATAGGTCAAAACAAGGTTCTAAAAAACCATACTAAAACTATATTTAACCCATATATGCCAAACATAGCCTCTTACATGACATTACACCTTCTTGCAAGCTTTCATAAGAATTCCCCAAACATAGGAGATACTCTTATGTGCATCATAGACTATTACTAACAAGTGTAAGGATTCTCTTACACGTGTCATAATAATTGATTCTCAAATCCAAAATGATTTACCCCACTTTTAGCCCTTATATTTGTCATAGAATCCCTCATATCCCTAAAAATGGGCCTTACATGTTATACCACTTGATGGGCATCTTTTGACAACTAAAAAATTTATTTTTAGGGCACCAACATGTGGGAAGAGTACCAACTAATAAAACCCATGCCCCTTATGTTGGACCATAATTATTTAAT
The DNA here is from genome assembly GCF_030272615.1 of Cryptomeria japonica. Taxonomy (NCBI): domain Eukaryota; kingdom Viridiplantae; phylum Streptophyta; class Pinopsida; order Cupressales; family Cupressaceae; genus Cryptomeria; species Cryptomeria japonica. The sequence continues at coordinate 600,522,564 of NC_081411.1, read as the reverse complement.
TACATGAATGCCAAATAGCCATGCAAAAATATAAAACAATAATAAATACATAATCTGGAATTGCTAAGGTTGAGACACCTTAATTCCCAACAGATGTTACATTCAATGTACATCTTTTTATTGGCATATTGTGGGGAAAGATACGGTCAATGTTGTTAATGAATTTTTTGGAGCCAGAAGAATCCTTAAGGAAATCAATTCTACTTTCATTTCCCTAATCCCTAAGGTGGTCGGGGCTGATTCCATGGGAAAATTCAGGCCTATAAGTCTTTGTAACTCCTTTTATAAGATTATATCTAAAGTTATGACTTCCAGACTTCTGGTTGTTCTCCCCTTCATCATCTCAGAGGAGCAAAAAGGATTTGTCCCTGATAGGCAGATTTTGGACTCTATTATTCTTGTGCATGAGAATATTCATTCTCTTAATGTTGCTAACAAAGAAGGTTTTTTGATAAAGTTGGATTTGGCAAAAGCTTATGATAGAGTGGAATGGGAGGTTCTTCTCAGAATTATGGAGGCCTTTGGATTTGATGATAAGATAATTAAAATTATCAGAGAACTGATCTCTACCCCAAACTTCTCTATTCTTATCAATGGATCTTCGTCTAGATTTTTTAAATCTTCCAGGGGGCTCAGGCAAGGAGATCCTATCTCTCCTATTATTTTTACCATCTTGGCGGAGAGTATGAGTAGACTGATTCAAAAAATTAAAGTGAATAAAACCATCAAAGGTCTTCAACCTTCCTCTGCTAATGTGTCTTGTACTCATCAACAGTTTGTTGATGACACTATCTTGATGGGATACTCCTCTGTTGGGGAGGTTGTTGCCTTCAAAGGTGCTCTTAGTTCTTATTCTTTGGTAACAAGTCAACAAGTCAATTGGGAGAAGTTAGTTATCTACTTCATGAATACCCCTATTTTAAGGCAGCAGAGAATTGCTAATATTATTGGGTGCAAGGTGGAATTGCTTCCCTCCACTTATTTGGGTCTACCTCTGGGTTTGGTCCCCCCAAACTCCTTTTGGAACTTGTTAATTGATAAACTCAACAAGAAATTGGCTGGATGGAAGGGATCTATGTTATCTCAAGCAGGAAAGTTGCAGCTTCTTCAAGCTACCCTTCAGAACCATCCAGTCTATGCTCTTAGTCTATTTGGTATTCCTGCTAAATTTGCTGAAGCATTAGAAAGGATTCAGAAAAGATTTCTTTGGTCAGGGGTTGAAGAGAAAAAAAGGATTGCCTTGGTTGCTTGGGATAAGGTGTGTAAGCCTAAGTGCAAGGGGGGTTTAGGTATTAAAGCTCTTAAAACTTTTAATAAAGCTCTGCTTGCTAAATAGATATGGAGGGCTTATGGTATTAAGAAAGATTGGAATCAAGTGTGGTTTGATAAATATATTCATGACCAACCCCTCCATTCTCTCCTCTACTCTGAAGACATCCCTGCTGGGTCTTTCATATGGAATAGTATAACCAAATCCATAAAAGTTACTAAAGCTGGAGCTGGATGGGTCCTTGGCAAAGGTGACAAAACCAGGTTCTAGGAGGATGCCTGGATTAAAGATGAACCTATCTTTAACCAAGACTGTAGTCAATTCATTGATGAATGCAAAAGAAGGTATGGGCCTATGGTTTGTAATTACTGGAAGGAGAATAAATGGGTGAGGCTTGATGCTATTTATGTTGGGTTTTCGGGGCTTCAGCAGGATCTGCTGTCCTTTTCTGTTAATAAAGATTTTGATGATGTGTTTCTTTGGAAGAGTAATCCCAGGGGTAACTTCATTGTTGCTTCTACCTACAATAATACTTTCACTCAGATCAGCAACCCTATACGGACTAAAATCTGGAATAGAGTTCTTATTCCTAAAGTTAATATGTTTTTTTGGCTTGCAGTTCATAACAAGATTCTTACTATTGACAACCTGACCCATAGAGGCTTCATGCTTCCTAATAGATGTGAGTTATGTCAGAAAGAGGAAGAATCAGTGGATCATTTGTTCATCCATTACTCCTTCACTTGGGAAATCTGGAGTAAATTTTGGGAGAAATGGAAAGTTGATTGGGTTATGCATAATAGTCTCAAGGAAGTTGTCTAGCAATGGATATTTCCCACCAAATACCTTCTCATCAAGATTCTCTAGTCCTTGATCCTTCTGATGACTTGTTGGTATATCTGGAAGTAGAGAAATAATAGAAGCTTTAGGGAGGCTAAGTGCACGTCTCAGGTGGTTTTTGAAAAAAATTGCAAGGTGATAAAAGAAAACATTAATACTCCTCACATAAATAACAAGCAATGGATTTCTTCTAACTTGAATGACATTGAGAAGGGTATCCTTACTGAATGGAATTTGATTAACAAGGTGTGCAAATCTGATAATAAGATTAGGAGAGAAAATGTTGTCTGGAGATTTCCCTATTATGATTGGGTCAAGGTGAATTTTGATGGGGCTGCAAAGGCAATCCTGGGAAGTCTGGAGGTGGAGGAGCTATCAGAAACTCTCATGGTCTTTGTATTGCTGCTATTGTCTCTCCCTTTGGAATTCAAAATAATCACGTTGCTGAAGCTCTGTCTATGTTGAAATGTCTCCAACATGCTCAAGGTTTTAAATTTTAAAAAATATGGCTGGAAGGGGATTCCCTCAATATTATTCAGGCTATTAAAGGTTCTAACTCCCCCTCTTGGAATATATTCAACATTATTGAAAATGACAAAAAGTTATTAAAAGACTATGATAGTGTCTTCATCTCCCATACACTTAAGGAAGGTAATAAAGTTGTTGACCTTCTAGCTAATGAGGGGATTTATTTAGAGGAGGACGATAAATATATTAGAGAAGCCAACTGCAAAAAGGATGTTAGGGTGCAATTATTATATGATCGTGTCAATGGCTCAAGTTAATTTTATCATTACCCCTTTAGGTTCGAATACCAAAGGCAGAGATTAGGGGTATGTGAAGTGTTCGTTGAGGATTTTGTTAAGGCATCATTATTATGATCAATGGTGTGACGGGGCTAATCATAATAAGTGTTGGAGTGTCGTGACCATCATTAAATACTCCTTCAAAACCAAGGAAAGCACCCTATTTTTTGAACCCAACATTATGTTGAAGAGCCCATGTTTAAGTTTTGGTCTTCAGTTTGTGAGCATTTTGTGCACTGTTGATAACCTTGACCTACATTTCAACATGGGAGGTAACCTTAACAAGAATGAGCCCCCTAGTTGTGAAAACTGGAAAAGTGAGCGGAAAGTTTGGAGGAGGCTCCATCGATATGGTTTCACAGACTACATGGAGAAATTGCATGGCAACAATAAGTCGGTTTCACGTGGCTTTGCAAAGGGATGAAACAACAACAAAGTTACTCTGTTTGGGGAGACCTGGAAGGTCGATGAAGAGTTAGTGGCGGAAGTCACGGGATTACAGAAGGAAGGCACCAAGTTCTACAAAGACTGAAAGTTTGCAGTTGAAGCTATTAAAAAATTCCCTAAAACTGATGATGAGAAGGTTCGGCTTGTCAAGAAAGACAATGTTTCGTACTACCTCCCTCATCAGGTAAATTCCTTCTGGCAGAAGATGTTAAGGGTTTTGATGGAATTCCTAATCGTTGATGGTAGATTCACGAAGGTTTATAACTATCATTTTGTTATTCTTAACCATTTCCGCCATGGGGTTAAGATCTCTTTTCCTTTCTATTTAGCTTCTTCCCTGAATGAGAGTTTGGCTGACCATGCCAAAAAACCAAATTCCTATCCCATAGCACATCAAGGGCTCATTCTGCTTATTTATGAACACTTGAAGAAAAAAGCTAGGGTAAGTAAGGATGATCATTTGGTGGCAAATGCACATATTTCAGATAGTCGTGTTGATTCTGAGTCTGATTATGATTTCTCAAATGCTCCTCTCCATAAAAAAGAAAGAGTTGATGATGTTGATAAAGAGGACACGAATGTTGAAGCTGGTATGGAGGAGGAACAGGGGAAGGAGGCTGATTATGAAGCAAAGAGTGAGAATAAAGAGGAAGCTGGAGATGAGGAGGAGGTGAAAAGAAAAGTTTCTGTTGAAATGCCAACCTCAAACCCTATTGCTTCGGATAGTAGGAATGTTGCCCAAAATTCCATGGAGGAAGCTAACCCTAATTCTGTGAGCTCTGAGCAGGGAAAGGAAACAACAGACTCCATTTTGAACGCAGCCAGAAACAACATGCTGGAATCTTTCAATTTCCAAAAATGGGTAATTAAAATTATTACCAGTATTCAGAGTAAACAGAGGGATTTGGAGTATAAGATTCAAGATTTGATTAAGGATGCCAATACTAGGAAAAAGGATGCAGAGGTAAATAATAGTGAGGTAGAGGATGAAATTGAAATGCAGGATTGGTTGGAAAAAGATTTGATAAAGGGAGACTTGAAACATCTGGAAGATGTAATCAGAATTGTCAAAGATAAAGCTGAGGTTGAAAATGAAGCCATCATCAATTGGGTTGCTAAAATTGAGAAGGCTTTGAATAATTTCATGAATCACAACCTTGAGGTCTTGAGGGTTTCATCTCAGAATATGAATGCCTTGGTGGATTGTCTGGAGAGAAACCATCAGAACAAAGAGATGGTGATCATTGATGATATGCCGACCTCCAGCTCTACTCCCCAAATTTCCAGGCGTAGAACTAGGTAGATGACTTGTGATTTGGAGATAAAGACTAAAGACATTTATTTGAAGCAGGAGAACAAAGACCTAAGAGAAGTCACCAAAGCTATGATGATGCTGGTCAAGGATGCAGAGGAGTCCATAAAAGTTTTTATTTGAAATGTAATCTAGTCTTTGTTTGCCAGTCTCTCGCTGGCTCTGTGCTGTCCTTTTTCCTAGCTGCTGTGTTTTTTGCTGGTCTTTTGCAGCTTTTCTATCTTTGTCCTATTTTCTCTTGTTTCTTTCATGCCCATCTCTTTGTATTGTAAGTGGGTTTTGGGTCCCTTAAAACCTAATTTTCCTTAATAAAAAATGTACATCTTTTTATAGCTCATTTTCAACTCAAGTCAAGTTGTCCTGAATTCACCTTATGCTCAATATTTTTCAATCAAATTTGTATTTGAGTCAAGTGGATCCATTCTCCTTTTGAATATAATCATTGGAGATATGTTTAATCCCTAGTTTGCATGCATAAACTTGTGAACCCTATTTCCCAACATTTACATTTTTTTATGAACTTGACTTATGTGCTACATTAATTCTAATTTATATGTTCATATATGATTGTTATTGCATGTTATATTTATATTTAGAAGCATTTATTGTTCAAATCTATCATTTATTTAGTGCATATTTCTTAATTAATTAGTCAATTAATCATTCTATTGGGAAATTGTATTGTTTGATCATATCTTTTTTCTTCCATGATAGCCATTGAGAACACAAATCTATTTCATTAGCTTTTTCCTCTTTGTGTATTAGCTTCATTACCCTTTCTCCCACATCCATTATCCCAATGAGAAGAATCTATAGACTTATGGCTTCCCAAAATTTAAATACTAAGGGTATTGAGCTTGAGTTGACTAACCTATTCCTATTCTTACACATGGCATACCTAACATTGTGGAGAACCATTCCCCTAGTACTTCCCATGATGAGTATGACTCCTTAGCTTGAGTAACGATTGACCAAGTGGGGAAGCTTGACCATGAGTTGGATAGTCTTCAACAACAGATGGATCAAGAACACTTGAATAGTGAGTCAATCCTCTTGATTAAAGGCTCAAGGAGGCTGATTCAAAATGATGAACATGGTGTGTAAGTGTTACATGGAATTGTTCATATTTTTTACACTAACGTTATGACAATAATAATTTATGCCAAAGTGCTTAATCACTCTATTCCTACAAATCAAGTTGACAATTTAATTCCCACATATTTTCTTAATATTTTTATGTATACATCTTCCATCATGCATACCTCTACATAAAATGTTAATACTACACATGTTGTTCATGGGGGAAATTCTATCAATCAATACTCCTATATACCTCCTTCACTAGCCTTCTATTTGTTTCCCAACCATATCCTATACCCACATATCATTATGTTCCACCTTAATATTATTAAGCCCCACTTACTTATCATAATGTTACACCTCCATCATAATCCAACATGTACAATTCCAACTCATCCATTGAAGTCATTATAAAGAATTTAGCTCAAAGAGTCTCATCCTTACAACAACAATTGCTTCTTTGACCCAATCCAAATTCAATGTCCCTACAATAGATATAGGTAGCCCACCTTCCGATGACATTGTTTGTGCTCTTGTCCCAGAATACATGGAGGTGCCCCATTTGTAGTTATATAATGGAAAAGGTGACCCCCAAACTCATGTGAAAACATTTCAAATATTATGTAGCGACTTCTCTCATGACCATAAACTCATGGTAAAACCATTCACCCATGCATTAAGTGATAAATCCTTACAATGATATTGTTTCTTGCCTCCTCAATCAATTCATTCTCTTCATCAATTGTCTAATAAATTTATGCAACATTTTCAAAACAATATGCATCCTCAAATTACTTTAACTAATTTGATGTAGTGTAAACAAAGAGTTAAAGAAAAATTGATTGAATTCATTGGTATTACAAACATGTACATTCACAAATTGCTTGTCATGTGCCTGGTGGTGTTGTTCAAATAATTTTAATTAATAATTTAAAAAAGGATATTAGAGATACGCTTCTATTTTTTTATTTTATATCTTTCAGACATTTATGCATAGCGCTTTGTAATTATCAACTTCAAGTGAGTCAATTTGAATCCTCTTCATCAATGGCCTCAGTTGAGAAGAATCAAAATACAACATCAATCCTTTCAAAAGTTCCAAAAATAAAATAATATTTTCATCAAGATCAATAACAATTCTTCCAACCATATTGATACACAAGTGACAACTACAACATTAGGTGTGACCCCTTTATCATCAATCTATACACATTGTAATTTTACTCCTTTATGAATCATTTCATAGTATCATGGTTAGATTAATTAATTCTAATGTGATGAAGCTTCCTCTCATTAAAGCCATAAATACCTCTAAGCCTTTTCTAGCTGCCTTTGATCCTAAATCCTTTTACTAATATCATCATTAAGTTGGTCATGATATTGAGAAGTGTTATAAATTGAAACATGTGATCCAATATCTTATTGGTTCCAACATTGTAACTATGAAGGGTGTGAATGATAAAGGAAATAAATCCGCAAGACCTCCTAACCAAAACTTGTAAATCTTCACCAATACTTTTCCTTCTCATTCTACCAATGTTGTTGAGCCTAAGTAACCCGATTACATGACTATGTTTGTAGAGGCCAACAATGTTGTGAACCTTATTGAGAAATCCAAGCCTAAGCCTGAACCTCACATTACCTTTGACTCAAGAGAGATTATTAATGCACCCAATGGACCATTATATAATATTGCTAAAAATAAAGGAAAGCTCTTGCAGGGAGTGCTCATTGATGTAGTATGTATGGTTAATGTTATTATTGAAGACCATCTTTATACTCAATATTTCTATCAAGACACATGACAAATCTGATGTTATGATTAAGGTGCATGATGGTTTCATTTGTCCTGTTATAGGTTCCATCATTCTTCCCATTGAGTTTGGTACTAAGTTCTTAGATGATTCCTTTACAATTATCCCTACCTCCAACCAATTTCATGTGAATTGGGACACCCTTGGCTCAATTCCAAGAAATCTATACCTTCTACCATCCATTAAGGTTTGAAGTTCCCTCATGATGGACGTATTATCATGATCAATCATAGCCTTTATCAACCCTTAGCAAGATGTCGAAACTTCACCCTTGATTACTTTTGGCCTCTAAAACCTAACCCTTTGAACCCTCAAGAAGATATCATTTTCTTATCTTAAAAAAAATTCAAACATGAAAGGATATTGGCCCCGAGTAAACCTAAGGATCCTTCACTTATGGATATTCCTCCTCCTCATCTTGGACCTAGACTTCTTCCTACCCCTCCAATTCCTCCTATATATGTTGTGGTCCCACCTCCTACATCTTATAAGGAAAGCACACAACATCTCGTATCTCTCAACCTAGTGAGGTTTCTTTAGTTCCTTCTTCTACAAAGGAAAAACATAAGCCTATGTTGATTTATCCCCAACCTTCGCTAGTTTTGAGTCATACCAAGAGAAATCATAGTGTGAGAGACTACCAATGCAGACATAATGCCAAGGCTTGTGAGCTTGCTTCCCAAACCATTTCCTCCCCTAAGAAACCAAATGTTGATTTGGTCTGATTTTTCCAACCTTCACCTAACCCAAGGGAGGAAGTTTATCTTAATCAACCATGTCAAAAGTTAAAATTATCTATGCAAAATAATGATTCATTTCCAGTGTGCATTAAATATCCTATTATGATTAATTTTGATGATGATGTTGATGCTAACAATGTGGATACTACTGATTTGGATAATATGTAAGATTACTAAGATTAATCATGAGCTATCGTGAAGATTTTCAAAAGCATTAACTCCTAGCTCCTAATGACAAACAAAGTGACTCATCATTAGAGCATGGCCCTTGTTTGGAACTTGCAATGTTTCCATCTACCATGCTTGCTTTTCTCCTCTTGCATCATGTCCACCATCCCTAAATGATGTTTAACAAGATTGGGAGGGAGATGATTTGATAGACTAGCTTCACTTGTGCAGTGGACTCTTTTGTGTGTCTACTTGCATATGATGTGCTTCTTGTTGGGAGTAAGGTGTCTCAAGATTTGTAAAACCTAAAATTAATTTTGTTATATTTATTATTTTAATGTATTAATTGCCTACAAATGTTGTCATCTAGTTGGACCCACAAGCTTGGTGGCATCCTACTTGGTGATGATTGTATGACACATATATTACACAAGTGGAGGTAGGCATCCCACTTTGAGGATCTTGACAAGTGTCATGTTATGATAACCTATGACAAATTCTATGACAAAATGGATGAGTGGCAGGATATACCTTTGTTGGAAGCATGAGTTTATATGGTAGTTATTGATGTCAAACTTGGTTATCAGGATGGATGTTGGTCTAGATATGCTCTTTGTTGTTGCAGATTGTGTTTTGTGTTGCAATTAATGTTTTTAGTGTTGGTTGTGTCATCTTGTATTCAGGATGGTCCGGAAAGATTTTGGTGCCCTTTGGATATGTTTCTAATTGGTTTGTGGTTTAGTGGATCATATTTTTTTGATCTACACATATGTTGGAAATTGTGTTGAGATGTTGTTTTAGATCTCACCATGGCGTGTGGAGATCTGCATTGAGTATTTTGCATCAGAAGAGGTTATGTGGCTTACTGGTTGTTATTTCTACACGTTAGATTTGGTAATGACTTTGGAGAATATGTTAGCATGTGTGAATCATTGTATCAATCACGGAAGGATGTATTGCAATATGTTTTGGTTCCCTCTTTCTCCTAGAGTGGACTGATTTGAATATTTTAGGTCCAAATGGCTTATTTTGTATAATATTGCTTATTATTTTTGGTTGACCCTTAATTAGGTTTTCAATGTTGTATCTCATATTTAAGAAGTATGGATGGACGAATTGTACTGTGATGAAAAGTGGATTGTGTGAGAAGTGTATGTGAATGATTTGTAAGTAGATTTGAGTTTGTAGTTGTGTGAAAGTTAGTTTGATAAGAGCTTTTAAGGTGATATATTTTGTAAGACAGTGTGTTGTGATAGTGAAGACTATCAGAGATGTTTTCCATGATGTTGATTACTTGATCTAGTTGTTCACAGATAATTTCATGTTCAGGGGAATCCTTCTCAATTTCAATTCAACTATTTCATTTGTTGTTGAGTGATAGTGTGTCCTTTGGCAACAATTTGTATCTTGTCCTAAAGTAGTGATCTTTAGTTGAGCAAGTCCTCTTTGTATCTTTCCTAAGGTTGTGCACCTTAGCTCTGTAAGTCCTTGAGGTGTTGGTGCTCCTTGACTAGTAAGCCTAAAACATTGTAAACATTGGTATTTATATTATATGTTTGATTCTCATTGTGGTTTTTCCTTGTTTGGGTTTTCCACATAAATCTGGTGTTTATGTGTTGATGGCCGATCCTTATGTGTTGGTGATTAATGTGTTATTGCTAAGTAAGTTAGTGTTGTTTATTAATAATCTCTTTTTAAGTTTTAGACTGATTCATCATCCCCCCTCTCAATCTTGTCAGGTCTTCAACAATGTTAGCATGGAGAAGCTGGGTACCCAAGTTGGCTTATGATGGGCTATACGAGAATCATCTAATAAGAGTTAGCAATGATGGATTTTCTTACAACTATAGTGTTGTAAGTTATGATAGTTCTAAGATGCATAAGAGCATCTATCATACCTAAAAATAGTAAATTTTGGGTGCCCAACTTAGGAGGTTTGAATGGGGATTCATTTGGAGATGTACATGTGTCATTTACATACTTTTTGATAGTTAAAAAATAGGGCCAAATGTTTTGCATGACACTATCTTGTATCCTCATATAGAAGCTAGCTCTTAGGTTGCATTTCTCTAGATAAGGTAGCCTTGAAGAGTATTAGTTGTGTTGTGTTTTTGCAAGTGAAGATTTATGATGTTAGAATTGATCCAAATTATGGGTTGTTAGTTGTAGACTACTATTGAATAAGCCAATTGTTGATATTGTATTATAAGCATTAGTTTGCTGGAATACAAAGTAATAAGCTTTTGGAGTGTGGATTTTTTTCTCCCGAAAGGGTTTTTCCCATGGTACATCTTGTGTTCATTATTGTATATATTTATGCATGATCATTATCTCCTTGTGAGTGTGTTTCTTATTCTATAATAGTTAAAGATTACAAATAAAATTTGAACTATCTCCCCCACTAGATTAGTGTTAGGAAGCATTTTCCGCACCTTAGCTTCCTTTCAGTTGGTATCAGAGCCTAGCCAATTTTGGTCCCGTTGTTGGGTAGTGGGTTTTTTATACTGATCATAGTTTGAGTGGGAGATTTTGTAGAGTATTTTAAAAATATATTTGCAAGAAGAAAATGGCAAGCGCATCTGCAAAATTTGATATGGATAATTTTAATGGCAATAACTTCAAACTTTAGAAGTTGAAAATGGGGGATATTCTCATGGATAGAGATCTATGGGCTACAATATCTGGAACAAAAACTTAGATTAAAAGTCAAGAACCTTGGGATACAATGGATTTAAAAGCTAAGGCTCTCATAAAGATCTATTTAGTAGACTTTGTTCTATTAAATGTCTACAAAGAGAAGACTGCAAAATAACTTTGGAAGAAACTTTTAGATGTTTCAATCTATATCCCTGGTAAATAAGCTTTTCCTAAGAAAGAAGATGTATTTTTTGAAAATGAAAGATGGAGGATCTATTGCTAATTATTTAAATACATTCAACATGATTATTGCTCAATTAATGTTGGTGACAAGATTGAGGAGGTAGATTGTTACATTCTTATGTTATGTTCTTTGCATGACTCTTGAGACCATCTTGTTATGGATATTGGGAGTAAAACCATCATGTTCAAGATGGATGAGGTAGTATTATCATTAATTTTTGAAGATATGCAAAGGAATACCACTGAGATAGCTAAGAAGGCTCTTGAAATTTGTGGTAGATCAAAAGAGAGGAAAGAAGAAGGACAAGAAAGATAAAAGAGACATATCCAAATACTATTAGAGATCCAAGTCTCCTGAGAAAGTCCAAGGCAAAATGTTGGAACTACAAAAAAATTGATACGGTAAAGATTGTGAGGAGAAAAAGAAGAAGTGACTATCCAATTTAGATTCAAACAAATACTCCTAGGATGATGATGGTCATAGCCTTGGCAACACATGCATCAAAAGATGTCTGGTTGATATATTTAGGTGCATCTTTTCACTTGACCTCACATTGCGGTTGGTTTTCAAAGTATGAATAATATGATGATGGGAAGGTGTATCTTGGTGATGACTCTCATTTGAAAGTTGTTGGTCATTTAGGAGTTAAGATTAGATTCCTTGATGGTAGGATGAAATTGATCAATGGTGTTATGCACATCCTAGGTTTGGTAATAAATCTACTCCCTTTAAGTATGCTGAGTGTTGTGGGCGTGCATGTTGTTTTCTCGTGAGGTGGATGCAAGATGAATAGACACCCTATGGTACTTTCTTAAGGTGTTCAAAAAGGAACCTTCTATAAGCTAGATGCATGTACTATATAGTGCTAGATTACTGCTATGGATTCTAATAAGAGGGCTCTTGATTCTTCATCGTCATCGTCAAATCAAGTAGTGAAGAGGACTATTGCTTATGCATTTGATGGTTGTGCTTTCTGGGTACCTAAGGGTGCCAATGCTTTGGAGATGAAACTCCTGATAAAGAATGCAATATTGTGACCAAATAATTGGTCACACTGGTGAGAAGGATCTCAAAACCCTAAAAAATTAATGTTGCATAAAGGGGCTTGATGATTGTAATCTTGAGTTTGATTTCTGCAAACACTGAATACATGTTAAAGAAAATTGTGTTCAGTTTTACTCTAGTTCTCATAAATCTTGTGTGTTGTTAGACTTGATACATTCTAATGCTTTTTGTCCTATTAATGTTCCTTTGGTTTCAAAATTTATATATTTCATATCATTTATTGATGACTACAATAGAAGCACATTTGTTTATTTTCTCAAAAGTAAATCTAAAGTCTTTAGTTGGTTTAAGGAATTTAAGGCTCTTATTGAGAATGAAACTAGTAGAAAGATTACGTGTTTGAGGATTGACAATGGTGGTGAGTTTTGCTTAGATATTTTGACAAAATCTATAAGGACCATGGGATTGAGAGGCATAAGACATATCCATACACCCCTCAGTAGAATGGAGTTGCAGATAGGACAAACAAAATGTTGATGGAGAGGGATAGGAGTATGCTTAGTGTTGTTGGCCTCAAATAAAAGTTTTGGGATTGAAGTTGTAGCCACTGCCAACTATATGGTAAACAAATATCCTAAATCAATACTTGTTGATAAGACACTTATGGAGGTGTGGTCAAGAAAGAAGCCTTGAAGGAGATGTCTCAAAGTATTTGGTTGTGAAGCTTATGCTCATAATTCGAGTAAAAAAGGATCTAAGTTGGAGGACAAGGCAATAAAGTATATCTTTATTGGCTATGGTGTCGATGTAAAAGGGTACAACCTTTGGGATCCAGTGATAGAGAAGGTTCTCTATAGTATAAGTGTTTTTTTTCAGAGAGATGAAACCTTCCACTATTAAGCTACAATAGACACCTAAAATTATCTTTTAATTAAATAAATATTTGATATTTATTTAATCTCACCTCCTTCCTAAATTAAATAAATATTTTATTTATTTAATTTATCTATCCCTTTCCTCTATTAGTTGAATACATAATTTTATTTATTTAATTAATTCATTTACCTTTTTCCTCTTTTAATCCAAGCCTTCCAACTCGTTCACATGCATCACAATCTAAATTTTTAGGCATGTGGCAAGTGACAATTGTCTTTCCATTCACGTTGTGTTTTCTCCAATGTTAAGCCACCAATTAATCTCATCCATCCATTTCATATTAACCTCTTAATCTTATTCACTCTTATCTTTTACCTTTATACCTCTTAATTTTCTCCCTTCATCTTTACTTACCCATCAATCCTATTGATCTCTTTCATCTATGTGATCCTGGCCATTCATAATTTAGCCTTATAATCTAAACCCTTCATTTTTAGGATGATCTCAGTAAAAGAGGATTCCTCTTTTCATTCTACAACATATCTACAAACAATCATGCCTATACTCTACCAAAATCCATCTAGAGCATACATCATCACACACATAGCCTTACATCATCACAACCACAATTTGTTTGTCCTTGAGCTCTTGTGCAAATGAAACTCAAATCTAAGAGAAATAATATCAAATACAAGATCATGGAAGATAGAATAACAATGGAGACAATCTTATCATTGATGGAGAGTTATAATTTTATTTGTTTTATGTTTTGTTTACATTACATGATAGTTCTCTATTGAAGTTGTGTTGAATTAGTTTGTAGATATGGGGTTGGTGATTGGCTTATTTAGGGTTTATAAATAGGTCACCAATTTAACATAAATATTTATGCGTGCCTGGTGGGAATCTTGTCCCTTCGTACTATCAATTTTCTTGGAGTTGTGAAGCATTTTCAAAAGTTACAGGTCGAATTTGTGAAATTTCTGTGCTTCAACATTTTTGTGGGGTCTCAACACATTTTTGCATCATATTTAAGTGTTTTTGTTAGCTAACCTTGTATTTTTGTTTAGGGTTTTGTTTTATTTTTTCCGCAATATCTTTCTATTTTTGTGTATTTGTCTAGTCTTGTTGAGTATTTATAAGATCTTTTTGCGTATTTGTCAGTTTGTTAATTCATTTTGCAGGTGCAACATTTTTTAGATTCTTAGATTTTTCTACGTATTTGTCTATAAACATATTTGTGATATTTTTAGTCTATTGATGCATTTTTGTAGGTACAAAATTTGGTTGGCTTTTCAAGTTCTAGATCTTTCAAAAAATTTATTAGTTTGTTGCCGCATTTTCATCACTCTAATTTTGTGTTTCTATCTAGTTCTACATTTCTAGATTGGATTTTTTTTTTGCCTAACCCTTGTTGGTTCTAATGAAGTGGTGCAACTTGTTCTTTGGTTGTAGAAAGCCCCCTAAACTACTAAAACCTTTCTTGTAGGACCTAGCATGGAAAAGAGGTTATTTTCGCAACTACTAACTTGTGGTTTTGTAGGGGTAATTAATTATTCTTGTCCTTTTTAGAATAACTCACATTTAGATTTGGTGCATTAAGAATAATCATTTATTTTTGTGTCTTGTGCGCTTGCACACTTTGTTTTTAGATTAGAACCCAAGCTGTTGTGAAAGTATCCTCTCCTCTTGCCTTCGTGGATCTTGGGTGTAAGAGAAATCATAATATCTTATTTTTCTTTTAAGAGGGATTGCCTTTGGATAAGTGATCACTCTAAGGGGAATGACCTAAAGTGGTATTTCCTTCAACTGCAATGTAAAAAGAGCAAAAGTGAATGTTGGAGCTCAAACCTATGACTATGTATCGAGTGTGTCAATTATGTAGGGGACATATGGGACCTGAAGAGGTTGACTAGAGACTTAAGTGTCTCACCCCAAATGTACATACACAGGTGTCCCCAAATTGTGACTAGACACCTTATTTTAGTAGGCCACCCCTTTTGATTGATTGTTTGTGGTGATCTCAGTGCAAGGAATGGGCATCGTACTCTGAAGTTACTCACCATTTGTACTTCCTTAAGTTGAGATAAAATTAACGAGTTCAACAAACTAGTTGTGGATTTTAAAAAGAGGGTAATTGGGTTATGCCTCTAGTCTTGGGATTCCCTACCTATTAGTCTCTCACAAAGACAAGAATGTAAAGTACTCCTTAAGGTACTACACATTTGAGTTGATGAAGTACCAAATGTGGGCATGATTTCATTGCAAGAAGCATTGACTTTTAGGTTGTAAAAAGTGCTTGAAGTGTCTTTCATTGTACCAAACTGGTATAAATTTGGGCTTTGAGAAACCTTGGCCATACCTTTACTTGTTCATTGCAAGCAAGCAATAACCATTTTATCTTTGTTTTTGTAGTATTTTCTTGCCATATTGATTATTAAACATTCAAATTTAGTCACGATTTTGACATCCCAGACAAAATTAGGTAGACATTCACCAGACCTATGTATCAGTTAGATATCCTTGTGTATTTGTGAGATCCTACTGCATATTTTCCAAATAGTGTTGCATTTTTGTCAGCTTATCAATGCATTTTTGTGGGTCTCTTGCTGTGTTTGAAATTGGTAATTAAGATCAATTCAAATCTACAACTTGTTAGTCCAATCTCAAATTTGAAATCATTTAGATCCACTTTAGTTTTGTCATCTTGGGTTATAGACACATCAAATTAGATCATAAGTTGGCACCTTGACAATATTGATTGGCATTAGGTCATCTTTTTCATATTAGGGTTTCTTGGCTTTAAAGTTTTTAGAGGTCCTAGATTGACAGTTTATTGCATTGGACTTAGCTTTTTGAGGTATTAGACCAATACTTTGGTGCATAGATTCAGGTTGGCTGATGTTGTGTTCATTATACACATTTTTGTCTTCCTGTGTTTCTATTACCTTCTGCTATGTTTTTGCTTTGGGGAATGATATTTTTGTAGTATTCTACTATGTAACTATGGCTTTATGCTACATATTTGACATCTCTTCCTACATATCTTTCATCTATTCCTAAATTTATGTTCCAATAGGGTTTTGAGATTTCCAATTGGTTTCATAGGGTTCCTGACCAGTCACTAATCAGTTTCACCATATCCTCTACTCCATTTCCAATTATTTTTCTAGTCAACTTGTTCGTTAAATTCAAAATATTGTCTCAAAATTAATCTTTCAAGAAACCAAAAGTTGTCCTATGTCCTCATAATCTTGTATTAACCTTGACATCACTAGGTGGTTTTCTATTTACATCTATCATCTTCAAGTAGGATATCATCTTATTCTCTTTAGTTGGATTAGCTTACCTTGCAATTAATCATATCCTTATGAGTCACATCCTTCTTGATTCATCAACTTATGGCTATATATCATAGTCTTAATCTAATCTTGTCATCATTGGAGTCTAACCCTAGGACATTTGAGAAAACTTTTGACTCTTCTTAATCCAAGTCATCACCTTAGTATATTCCACATAATCACCCTTGTCATGTTGCCACTTCATCACCTAGGTCAAATCCACCTTTGTATGGTTGAAACTAGAGCCCAAAAACTTAGAAAGGAAGTGCAAGAAGCTAAAAACACGAGTCGCTTTTATTATGATGATAACGAATTTTTTAACTACAAATCCTTTAGAAATATAAAGTATGTCAATGATTCTAATGATGATTCCCTAAAAATAGGAGATATTCAAGACCACATCGTTGATCCTAAATCCAATAAGATGCTTGGTGCCATGTTAAGCTAAGACTCACATTGCTATTTCCCAATGCTTGCCCAAAAAGGTGCCAAATTACTTCCTGATTATGATGTATCTCAACTTAAGGATGCCAACAATAATGATGCTAGTGCTAGTGGACAAGGGTTTGGAGCCATCCCCATTCTTGAATCACCCTCGTCTCTTTTGTATAATCCAACCATCCCCATCCAAGATGCCCAAATGCATACCCAACAAGATCAAATTTAACCTTGTGTCAACACTCTTTGTATGGGTGGTCGAAGGAACAACCAATCACATGCCATTGGTCAACCTCATGGTCAAATTCATGGTTGTGCTTCTACCAGTCAACAAAATAGTCATTATAATGGTCAAAACCATGATTATTTCAATAACAATTATGCCCATGATCAAAATGCTAACAAAATCACTAGCATTACCAACAATACAAACACTATGTTCTTCCTCCACGTCCACCCAATAGTAAATACCAAAATTATGTTCCTCCTCCTCCTCCTCCACTAGGTGGCTTATGCATAGGGGTTACCCATTGTAATATGTCATAACCTAATGAGGACTAGTCATAAAAAGTGCAAGTACTACAACAACAAATGACCAGTATACAATCAGAAAACCCCGTCAAGAATTATAAAATCTAGGATTTTTGTCCTTATCCTTTCGATTTCAACCTACCAATATTGCCTTTCCCCCTAGTTTGGGGGTGCCTAAATTTGAGAATTATAAGGGTAAGGTGATCAAAAGGAGAATAATACATATTTTTTCACTACTTGCATAGAGGTATCCTACAATGATACTTATCTCATGCACCTTTTCCCACATAGCTTAGGTAGACAAGCCATGTTGTGGTTTTCACGATTACCTCTTAGGATCAAATATTTTGGTGATTTAGCTAATAATTTTATCTCACATTTCTCTTACAATATTGAGCATGAAGTTAGCATGACAACCTTTTGTAATACCAAGCAAATAAATGGAGAATTTTTTGCATCCTTCCTACAAAGATGGAGAAGTTTGGCTAGTCAATTCCCTTGTCATATCTCATAGAAACAAATAGTTTAAATGTTTATGTAGAACTTGATTCGTGAGATAGGGTTCTAACTTCAATTTCAATGCTTTACAATATTTCAAGAGGTCATAAAGAAAGGTCTGCTTGTTAAGAGACTTCTCCTTCAACAAGGTAATATTAAGGTCTATAAGGACAACAAGGACACACCTAGCTTGAGTGATAATGAAAAACCCTATTTTTGGACTAAGGACAAGAACATTGTCAATGATGGAGTTGTAGATGTAAATATGGTTAAGGCTACCCAACCCTTGATGAACTTTCTAGGACCTAGCATCGAACAATCAAGTTAACACCAAAGGACAACATCAAAATCTATGGTTTAATCACAACAAAAATCCACACCTTTGGGTGAACCTATAAAATCCATATTACAAAAAATTATCGCTAATAAACTCATCACCTTTCTAGTGGCTAGATAATTTGAACCTAGAATCAAACCAACATGGTGGAATTATATTAAATATTATGACTACCATGGCAAAAAAGGGCTTAAGACTAGCAATTGAAACAAGCTTAAGAATCTCATCCAGGATATCATTGATAGTGATGAAATTGATGTTGAAGGTCATTCGTCTACTGAAGAAAATGTGGTGTTTAAGTATATTTTGCCTAAACATGATAAAGGAAAATAAACCAAGAGTAATCTTGATAATAATGTCAACTATGCCAATGTTTCTTATGAGTTCATGGTCAATCACATTATTGAAATGGGCCATCATGTCTCCAACATAGTTGTTAAAAATAAAATATTGGAGTGTAATATAACAACTTGTCAAGGTAAAATGACCTTACAAGGTACCATATCCAAACCTGCATCCTAATACAACTAGTATGACCTTGTTGATCAGCTTGGAAAGATGCTTTCCCATATATCTATTCTTGAGCTTCTACATATATCCCCTTCACACAAGGCTATCCTAGACAAAGCATCATAAGAGATTTCAATAGGTGTTGACCTACATATGGATCAGCTCCAAGCCATGGTGGGACACCTCTCTTTGCCTCATCACCTTACATTCACCAATCAATATGATACTTCTCCCCAACAACATCATAATGTGCCACTCCACATCTAAGCCTTCATCCATAAACATCGCGTAAATCGAGTCCTGATAGAAGGAGGAGCAAGTCTAAATATTTGTACCTTAAAATTGGTTACTACATTAGGGTTCTTTGAAGAGGTTGTAGATCCAAAGAAGAAAATAACAATAAAAGCCTATGGTGACGAAGAGTGCTCTTCCGAAGGGTCAATCACATTGTCAATTAAAGTTGGGCTAGTTGTGAAGGACTTGGTCTGCCAAGTCTTATACCTTGATCTCACTTATAACTTCACAAAATAATTATTAATGAACTTATTTAATAGTATCACTTTAATCATCAACACATCAAGCATAAACACATAAACACTGAATTTACGTGGAAAACCCAAACAGGGAAAAACCACAATGAGATATAACTCACAATATGAATAACAATGTTTACAACATGTTAGGATTTTAGCCAAGGAGCACTGACATCTGAAGGACTTGCAAAAATAAGGCACACTACCTTAGGCAAGATAAAAAAATGACTCGTACAACTGAAGAACACTTCTTCGGGACAAGATACAAATTGTTTTCGAAGGACTCACTATCAATCAACAATAAATGAAATAGCTAAACTAAAATCGAGAAGGATTCTCCTAATCATGAAATTATCCTTGAACAACAATCAAGCGACCAATAACATGAAAAATATCTCTGGTAATATTCACTATCACAACACATTGTCTTGTAGAATATATCAGCTTCAAAGCTCTTCTTAAACTGACTTTCTCATCACCACAGACTCAAATTTTCTTATAAATCATTTTCATAAACTTATTACATAATTTACTTCTCATCCATACTTAATTCATCCATCCGAACATCTTAAATCTGAGATATAACATTGAAAAACTTAAATAAAATAAGTAATATTACAAAAAATAAGCCACCCAGACCTAAAATACTTAGATTGGTCCACTCCAGGAGAAAGAGGGAACCAAAACATATCATAATGTATCATTCCATGAATGATCTGACAATCCATACATGTTAACATATTTTCCAAAGGATTTGACCTACTATAACATGTAGACATAATCAACTAGTCGACCACATAACCTCTTCAGATGCAAAATACTTCATACAAATCTCTACACACCAAGGTGAGATCCAAATAAAAATCTCAACTCATCTTCCAACACATATATGAACCAAAAGAACATAATCCACTAAACTGCAATGCAATTAACAATATATCCGAAGGGCACCAAAAGCATTCTGAACCACCCTGGATACACGATGACACAACCAACACCAAAAGAGTATCCTGACCAACATCCATCGAGATAACCAAGGTCTAACAAAGAATACTTGGACCAACATCCATTAAAATAACTAGTTTTGACATCAATGGTAACCATACAAGCTCATGCTAACAACAATCTCCTACTTTGTCATTGATGGCAACACCAATAAACAACACCATTGAAAAATTGATAATCTCACAACAACTCTCTCTCCAAAAATTACACCAATTCTCTTTCCTATTTGATATTGTCTCCCCCTTTGACAATAGTGACAAAGGGCGTTGAAAGAAAAAAAAGAATATATTGACCAACTCACACTCCTGCTCCTCCTGAGAGCTGCATCAACATATATCTAGGAGAACGATAAGCGCTAAGTCTCCCCCTTAAAAGATGCACCACTGAAAACACATCTAGTTAGCAAAAGGAGGGGCAATAACCCCTAACTTCTATCTAAAATAGTCAAAAGTATCCTTCACCAATGCCTTGGTAAAGATGCTTGCTATCTACTTTGATATACAAATGTATTCCAATCTGACTTCCTTTTCTGCAACCTTCTCCCTCAAGAAACAATAATGGATTGAAATATGATTACTTCTTGAATGCATAACTAGATTATTTGAAATATTTACAACACTGGTATTATCACACATGATAAGGATAGCCTCATCATATACTACTTTGATATCCTTTAGAGTCTTCTTCATCCATAAAATTTGAGTACAACAAGATGTTGCGGCAATATATTCAACTTCTGTAGTTGATAATTGTGTGTGTGAAAAGTGGACCTGTATCTATATCTATATCTGTATCTGTACACAACACTTAAATTAAGTCATTAGATGCATGGTTAGTAAATCAATAATCAATGAATAATAAAACCATTACAAAGTGACCTATTGTCTTCTAGTAGATGTGAGTTTCGTTTTTATCTCAGATTTCTTTATGCAATACCAGTGACTAGACGACACCTAAATGGAGGATTAAATTTATATAAGCATTAAATTGAGCTAAATGGATGCAAAATATGCAAGATTAATCAATATTAGGCTAACATGATTAATCTATGAATGAATATTAAGCTAGATGATTTAACAAATATGCAATATTCTTAATGCACATAAATCTCAATGGACCTAGAGCAAAAACAACATAATAACGATAAATCTCTAGGTTCTTTTTAATGAGAGATGAGAGCCTAAATTTATAGAAAATCCAGAGAGAGACCAACGGTCAAGATCGATCAATGATGAATGACAAAGATTCTTCAAGAGGAAGTACAATCCAAGTGAATTGATGTGATTGGTTGCTTTTCTCAATTTTAAAGGAAATTGAACTAAATTTAAGATAAAATCAGAAAAACTAATTTATTTCATATTTTTATTCAATTTTGATATTTAATTGATTTAGTTGCTTTTTCTGAGATTTTTCAGTTTAATTTCTTTTTCCAAATTTAATTCTTTTTCCAAATTAATTCCTTTTTTTAATGGTTTAATGACAAATAGATTTATTAATTAAATATGCTAGGATATTTAATTAAATAAATAGGATAATTGATTAAAATGATTTACTTGGAATGATTAATTAATTAAATAAACATTTAATTAATATAGAATGATTTATTTGCCATGTGACATTGATGACTGAGAATTAATTAATTAGGTGCTCATGATTGATTTAATTACCTTTAGTTAGGACCTTGGTGATGTAGTTGAGATTAGGGGCCCATGGTTTAGGTGACCATTTTTAGGGTATTACATTTGCCCCTCTTTGAATTGATGTGCAAGCAACACATTGATTCAAAGAATTATTGATGTCAAAGAGATATTAGTTCTGAACTTGATGGATCACAAATCGATGAAGAGCGAGATGTTCAGCTTGATTTGAAGCGATGAAGTTGAACAAATTGATTAAAGCGATGCCGATCCTAAACTTGATTGAACTAGGAAAAGAGCGAGATACCGTTCTTGAACTTGATGGATCAAGAAATGAGTACCGATCTAGAACTTGATTGAACTAGAATTAATTGAGCGAAGAGATGAAAACCGATTTCAAACTTGATTGAACAAGAACTGATTAGCGAGACAGAATGTCCAGCTTGATTTGATGTGATGAAACTGAACACCTATTTGGATTAAGTGCGATTTAGATGAGGACAAACTTGATATGCCCCTAGAAATGAGGTTTTTAGTTGATTTGATTTGATTAATAATTAATTAATATTCAATTAATCTTTGATTAAAAATATTTTATGCTCGACTTTAGATGAAGATTTGAAAAAAATTCTCGCCTTTTAATGATGTAATCACTGATAATGTTGATGTCATGAGTATGCCCCCTCAGGAGTGAAATTGAAAGATGGTGAGGTCATAGTGATTTTAGGCAATTGAAATGATAAAAAGATTTAGTGATGATAATCTGAGCACGAAGATTTATTGAAGAATTAAGTTGAAATCAGAGGTGATTTGAGTGAAAAAGGATGAGAAAAAGTAATCTGAAGATGAAAGTACCAAGTGGTCAATGTTGTGAGATTTTGACTAGAAAAATGATCTCAGATTTCGCTTTCGATCTCGAAAATGGCCTCAAGATGGGTGATTTAGCAAAGAGTACAAATTTTGTGTCAATCGGAGCAAGTTTAAAAATCAGGGTTTCGCCTATATAAGGGATGAAGGTGTCATTGCCAATTCATTTTTATCTTTCCAAGTTCAAATTTTTAAAAACCTTCTTTGGAGCAAAATGGAAATTCCCGAGCATATGCATCGATTTGAGCGCTAGAGACGTCATAATCATCCTTGAAAGTATCCGACAGTAGTAAGTGATGGTTCTTAAGCCTCTTGCATTGCTCTTTTTTTGAATTTTTGTTTGAATTTTTCATTTTTTTTGTCGTTTAATTTGGTTTTAGCCAATTAGTCGTATGGCCAACTAGGGTTTGTCGTACGACAAACTGTTAAAAATTATTTTGTAGTATAAAGTCATTAGATTAGTCATTTTGCATGTGCGCTTCAATTGTACGAGCATGTTCATAAGAGACCCTTTACTTGTTTTGCCCCAATTAGTGAGTCGTATCAACAAGTTTACTCGTACTATCTTCATTCTTTACTCATACGAGTTTCTGCCCCACTGAGAAAAATCGTATGAAACACAATGTTCATTTTTCAAGGTATAAATGTGAATGTTTGATTTCCATGATTGATGATTTGGATTCATGAGCACTTCTTACATCTTTGTAACTCAATTTGTTTCGCATACTGATAAATTTTCGTTCAATTTTCCAGGTTAATTTGCCTGAGATTTAGTTTCAATGTACTTATCCGCCCACCATGAGATTAGTTCTAGAGCTGACAAATATGCAGAGAGCTCATATTGACACATGTGGATTTGGATGGTTGCTTTATATGTCAAATATTCGTGTGAATCACAGGTTACTCAGTGCTTTAGTTGAGAGATTGCATCCTGAGCATAATAAATTTCACTTGCCAACTGGGAAGATGACTATTACTCCTGAGGATGTGTAAAGGATTTTGAGGATACCATTTGCAAGTGGTAGGGTAGACTATGATTCTTCGCCTCAGCAGGGGATTACAACATTGCAGAGAGTGTTTTGGGATGACACTCTGATAGTTCATTACATTACTTGGGATGACATGTTGAGCAAGTATGGAGCAGAACTTTTGGTTGCTTGTGTGCTCGCTGGCATTATTAGATGTTTTGTCATACCTGATAGAGGATAATAGGGATTTTTGTGTGGCTGGGGGAGAATGTTGGATACATTATTGACACAACTGAGGAGATTGGGTTGGGGTTCTTTCTTATTGGCCCATATGTATCATGAGATGCACAAGATTCCTATCAAGAGGTGAAGAGCATGGCCGTTGGGGTTCTTGTTTTACAGATTTGGGCATGGGAGCATATCCCTATCTGTAGGTTGATTGTTGAGGATTCAAGGCAATCACATTAGCCTATTGTCTACTGATACACAGACCCACTTGGGGAAGATAGATTATTGGAGATGGAAGCTTGATGACCTGATCGCAGTGGTATGGAGACCATATAGGGGATTAGAGGAGTGGGATGATTGGAGGCAGGAGAGAATGGTGATGTTAATGACTCTTCCACTCATTAGTAGATCCCAGACCATGATTGAGCATTTTGTGCCGAGTAGGGTTATGAGGCAGTATGGGTGACCACATGCCATATCATAGGAGTTCACTACTTATGGCAGGTTTGGAGATGAGGAGAGGAAGGGATGGGGCCTGAGGTTGTCGTATGCCCTCAGAGTGTAGGAGTTGGTAGCACTCTAGCCACAACGTTGGGATTACTTGGATAATATAGCGGATGCGGGGGTGACTGTAGAGTATAGGGATTATTTTTTTGAGACATCCCTTCCCACGTTTTACAGATTCTGAAGAGCGAGCACCTTAGATAGATGAGGGTGAGGGTGATGCACTAGTACATGCAAAGAGAGGAGACACACCTAGGTAGGCAGGGGGTGATCCTGGTGCGAGCAGCAGGAGGACAATAGTTGCTGGTCGACAGAGGAGGAGAGGAGAGGTTGGCTCTTTAGGTATTGTTGGAGGAGATGGAGGTGGAGCAAGGACTGCAAATCCTTAGGTAGATGATGTGGGTGAGAGAGAGAGGGGTGAGAGAGCTTCCCCTCGATAGGTGAGAAAACATAGAGATGAGGAGGCAGAGAGAGGGGAGGAGGAGATAGCTTGGGGACAGACACCAGTGGATATGATTCGTATACTGAGAGGGAAAGTGAGGATCCTCTAGGTGCAACTAGCAATCGCACAGATGCAGGTTACAGAGTGTGACTAGCAGATTCACATATTATTGAGATCAGAGCGTATTAGGAGGCACATAGATTGAGAGTAGAGCTAGCTGCCTCCTAGCGTGAGGTCCTTCACTAGTTGAGTTGAGTAGCCTATTATGTAGTAGCTTATAGCACAACAGCACCGACAGATAGACAAGTGGTACCGTATTCTCAGTATATGGCTCGATCAGAGGGAGCACAGGCACCTAGACAGTTTGAGGGCCAACATGCACCACCTCCTCCACTAGGCGATGAGGGAGAGGGCCATAGCTAGTTTTTTTTATGCTCGTTGCCATTTTGTTGTATACCCCATTTTTTTGTACTAGACATTTATCTTGCTCCGATATTGTATATATGATATTTTGAGATCATTTGTACTCTTTGTCATTGATGAGATATATATACGACACATGATTCTACCTAATTGTACTTGTGTTGATTGATATGAGATTTTTATGAGATGTCTTTCTATATGCATGAGCACATTTCTTTTTAGTATGTATGTAATGCAGATGAATATGGATGTTTGTTGTTTCTTTTTCATATATGCAAATAAATGATTTGATGAATGAAATGATGAGCTAATAATGCAAACGTTTATTTTTTTGTTTTTCATGCAATAGTATAAATGCAAATGAATGCGTAATGGACATGGATTTATACGATATGCTCATGTATGCAACTAACATCTCATGTAGGATTTGTGATATCCACACACAGGTACGTGGTCATGTCGATGATGATGATATAGTTGACCACTTGGTGAGGAAGTGATGATTGTTGCAAAGTCAAAATCTCATTTAAAGAACAAAGAGATAAATTGTATTATGTTGAAATCACTTACAATGCACAAAATTAAGAATGAATGCAACCTAAAACTGAGTCACTGGATTTTAGTTTGATTTTTATCATCACTGAGCGGAAATGTGGGAATAAACATAAGCACCAATGCACAAAGAGCCAGGATGACTTGAATGTCATGTCCTTTTTAATATAGCAAGTGAACATAAGCATCAAGGCATAAAGAGCCAAGATGACCTGAATGCTGCTTGCATGCAAACACAACAGACAAATCAAAGTTCCCTCCTTGTTATATGCAATATTGATATCTTGTCTGCAATGACCCTTGTATCGTTCATATCCTAGGACATATTAAGCATGTATCCAGATTGCACATTAAATAAATTTCCTCAAAATAGACAAAGAATTGATTCCATCCTCCCTGTAACATACAAATAAACGAAGTTGAGGTATGTGTGGCAATTTCACCTTGATGTGAAGGCACTTATCACAGACACCCAACTTATGAGATCTTTTCAACTCATCAAAATCAATTCTACAAGCAAAAAATAAAGAAAAGTATTATGCCCCCAGTCCTAGCTCCTCTTAGTCAAGATAGACTTCCTCAAGTTACTCAGAGGGAATAAAAATCGAAAACCAATTTAAAAGACAACATTCAAAGAAAATTTCAATCATAGCTCAAACAGTTTTTAGTAATGTTTTCAACATTCTTTGTTTGTGTGTTTACTCAATGGTAAAACTCTGCAGTGGTTAGGAGACAAATGACTGACTTAGATTGGATGACCTGGTACTACAGATAGAAAGATGACTTGGTAAAACTACTTAGGACATTTAAATTGATCAGTTACCCTAAGACTAGGATGTTGATTAGTTTCAAGCCATGAGGGTTCCAAGAATAACCAAGGTGTCACGAAAGTGACTGAAGGATATGTACAAGCTAAAGCAAAGATGCAGGAAAGTAGGAAATAAAACAGAAAATGCCAAATTTGCATTGATAGATGAAGCACTTTAGTACAAGAGGCACTTGTTTACCAGGTTTTCACGTGCTTGGCAAAGATTCTCTCTTTTTTACTACCAAGGTGCCTGTTTACCAGGTTTTCACCAAGACATTTTTCTTTCATATTTTGATTTTTTTTCTTTTTCTTTTTGTTTTTTTTTTGGACTTTTTAATGATTTTTCTCAGGACTTTTTAGATGGGCAGATTGTTGGAGCAGAGAATGTTAAGTGTAGAATTTATTCAAGTGGATGGTGTTGATCGATTTGCAGATTTGTTCTCCTTCCGATGTTGAGAGTTGATAAGCGCTAGAGCCAAAGGTTGCAGTAACGATGTAGGGACCCAACCAGTTGGGTTCAAACTTCCCATTTTATTCTCGAAACTATTGATTTTTAGGATTCTCTCTTAAAACAAGGTCACCAAGCTGAAATTCTCTATGTCGAACTTTCTTGTGATAACCTGTAAACATTCTCTTATGGTAAGCTCTCAGATGATCAAACGCCACTTGCTAACGTTCATCCAATAATTCTAGTTCTTGAAATCTAGATATTTTGTGATCTTCAATAGTAATAAGACCTTGCAAAGAAACTCTCAAAGAAAGAATTTCCACTTCAATTGTCAAGACTGCTTCGGTCCCATACAGCAAAGCAAAAGGTGTAGCCCTAGTAGGCGTTCTGATGCTTGTTCAATAAGTCCACAATGTCGGATTGAGATGCAGATGCCAATGCTTTCCAAATTGGTTGATTGTTTTGTGCAAGATAGTCAACAATTTTTTGTTAGATGCTTCAGCTTGTCCGTTACCTTGAGGGTAATATATAGAAGACCAATGCTGTTTGATTTTGAACTTTTCGAAGAGCTCATCTAGATCCTTGTTTTTGAACTACCCTCCATTATCTGTCACAATCAAAGAAGGTTTTCCATACCTGGAGATGATATAGTTAAGAATGAACATAGCCACCTATTTTCTGGTTACTTTGATTAGAAGAACTGCTTCAACCCACTTGGTGAAGTATTCACTTGCAGTTGTGATAAACTTGTGTCCATTAGAGGATGCATGATAGATTTGGTCGATGAGATCAAATTCCCATTGATAAAAATGACAATGTGTGATAAAAGGTATTATCTCTCTTACTGGAGCATGTATGAGATGCCCATGTAGTTGGAATTTCTCACAAGTTTTAGCAAATTTAATCGCATCTTTTTCCATGTCTGGCCAATAGTAACCAGCCCTTAGTAGTTTCTGAGCTAAAGTTAGACCATTTGAGTGAGATCCACAAATACCTTCTTGGACTTCAGAGAAGGCACGTTGAGACTCTTCAGGTTCTCGACACCTTAGAAAAGTACTATCTAAACCTCACCTATACAGATCATTAGCGATGATGACATACCGTGAAGCGTTTCAGATCGAGTTTCTTTTCTCATTACGGGTAAGGTTATTAGGGATAATTTGTTCAAGTAAGTAAGAGTAGATATGACTATAGCAAGATGAGTCATGTCCAATGATAGAATAGACCATCCGGGACTTAGGGGAATCCTAAGAAGGACAATGAATCTCTTGCACCAGTAATACATAGTGGTACTCAAATTCTTGTAGCTGTGGTATAGATGCCAATGTAGCCATAGAAACTATTGCTCTGTTTGTTGATCTAGGAATATGTTGAAATGATACAAAGGTAAACTATTTCTTAAAGTCATCAACCATTCTTTTATAGGGAATTAGTTTTTCATCCCGAGTTTGATATATATCATTGATCTGGTTGATTATCAATTGAGATTCACCATAAATGTATAACTAGACAACTTTCCATTCAATAGCTAGCTTGATTCCATTTACCAAGGCTTCATATTCTGCAATATTGTTTGTACAAAGAAAGAGGATCTTGTATGCCTTTGGGATTGAGTATCTTTGAGGAGTGATAGAAAGAATGCCAACACTATAACCTTGTTGAGTAAAAGATCCACCAAAGAACATTATCTAGGATTGCTGAGTAAGATGCATTATGGATTCATCTGGAAATTCTATGTGCAAAGGTTGATTGTCTTCAAGCGGAGCATCAACAAGTTGATCTGTAATGAGTTGTTCTTTAATAGCTTTGTGTTCTACATATTCAATGCCAAATTCTATAAGTATCAGAACCCACTTAGTCAATATCCCTGTAAACATTGCCTTGCTGAGAAGATGTTTGAGTTGATCCATCTTAGCCACCAGTTTGATAGAATGTGCTAGCATGTAATGTCTTAATTTTTGTGATGCGAAGACTAATTCCGAGCAAGCTTTCTCAATGATAGTATAGTTCATCTCATAGGACACCAACGTATGACTGATATAATATATAGCTCTTTCCATTTTATTCTCATCCCGCTGAGCCAAAAGTGCCCCCAGTGATGTATCATTAGTGGATATGTAGAGAATTAAGGGTTTGTCTTGAATCAATGGCATTAAGATAGGTGGATTAGAAAGACATTCCTTGATTTGCTTTAGATGCTTTTCACAGTCTTCATCCCAGTTCTATGTAACTCCTTTCCATAAAGCTTTTGTGAATGGTTGAGCCTTATCTTCTAGTTGAGAAATGAAGTGTCTTATTGATTGGAGCCATCCTTGTAGAGTCCTCATTTGACTGACATTCTTTGGAGGTGGCATTTCCATTATAGCTTTAACTTTTTCTGGGTCCACTTCAATTCCTTTTGCTAAAACAATGTATCCTAGGAGCTTGCCAAATGTAACGCCAAATGCACGTTTCTTAGGATTTAGTCTGAGTTTAAATTTTTCTATCCTGTCTAAGATTGGACCCAGTTCTGAGAGATGTGTTGATCTTTTCATAGATTTGAGTAGAGTATCATCGACATAGTACTCCATATTTTTGTGCATCATATCATGAAAGATCGTTGTTACAACTCTTTGATAAGTGGCACCACATTATTTAAGCTGAAGGGCATCACATTCCAGTAGAAAGTTCCCATGCACAAGTGAATGTTGTTTTCTCTTGATCTTCAGGTGCAATTTTGATCTGATTGTATCCAGAAAAACCATCCATCAGAGAGTACATTTCATAGCCAACAATCATGTCCACTATCATGTTTATGTTAGGCAATAGAAAATCATCTTTTGGACACGCTTTATTTAAATCTCTGAAATTTGTGCAAACACGTATTGATTTGTCAGGTTTGGAAATAGGTACAATATTAGATATCCACTCAACATAATCAATTGCTCTAATGAATCCAACTTTTAGTAAATTTTCTAGCTCAATCTTAACAAGTAATGCAACATGAGGATGCATTTTTTAGAGTTTTTGCTTGACAGGTTTAACTCCAAGAGCGATAGAAAGATGATGCATTATGAGGTCAGGATCCAAACTCGACATATCAGCATATGTCCATGCAAAATTGATTTTTTCTCCGTGAAGAAATTAACAAATTCTTTCAGTTCTTCTACTGATAAGGATTTAGCTACATGTATGGTATGCTGAGTTTCTTATGTTTCAATGTTCACTTGATGTATAGGTTCAATCAACACTGATGATCGCTCTTGAAAGTGATCAGGCAAAATATCAAGTATCTCACCTTCAAGTGCCTTAGAAATATTTTCACCTTTAGGTACGTCCTTTATTTTTACTATTTTTGAGTTTGACACCGCCACCATGTGGTTTTCGCCATTAGAATACTTATTTTTCTTTTTTTGATTTTTGAGACTAAAATACTTGACATCTATAGTTGTAATGTTCTCACTTTGTTCACTGGTGGAAGAGCTCATTTGTTCGATTGTATTAAGATAACAGACTAATGTATAGTCATTGGCAAAGGTAGGGATATTCAAGGGTTGATCTTGGAGAGTACAGTCAATAAGCTCAGGATGTACCAGGGATAAAGTTTTAACAGGTTCAAGGGAATTCATGGTATTGTCATCACAACCGCGGATCGACAAGTTGAGTTCTAGAAGACTACCTTGTGTAAGCTTCTAGAGACCAGAAAGAGTTAGAATACGATTCTCGAATACGTTAGTATTTAGGGGATCTAACCCAACATACCTACCACTAGAACCTTCCTCTACTTCATACCGAACTACATATTGTGGTTCAACAATAATAGGTCCATCAGACAGAGTGTTGACATTCATGACAAAGTAGTCATAGTTTGGTGTCGAATAGGTAATGTCATAAATAGATCTCATTTCAGAGTGATCAGAGTCAGAAGATGAAGCCTCTGACTCTTCTTCAAGTGGCTTAGTGAAAGAATTTATAGTATCAATATCAACATATTTTATGCTGCAAGTTCCTTCATGATATGGTTCAATGATCACTTGTAGTTGACATACCTGTTGACATAATCGTGATGAATCTGTTAGTCTCTGTCTTCTTTCCCATTCAACTTCCTCTCGACTGATAATTGATCCCGCTTGTCTAGCCTCCAGTTCTTCATTTGTAGTCCCATATCTAATTTTCTCTATCTCATTATAGGGAGATATAGTAGGTGAAGAATTTTCCTGTGCTTTTCCTTCTTTCACTTGTTGTTCATAATCTTCTTGTCTTTTTAGTCTGATTTCCTCTATTTCCTTTTGCAACTTCAAGCGTATTATCTCTTGTGCTTCATCTATGATATCATTAGGTTCTTCAAGAGTTTCTTTGGTAGATGTATTATAGAGAGGCCCTGAACCCCATTCATACTCATTCGAGTCTGTTTCTGAATCCTCTACTTGTATTCTTCCCATAGATGTGACAAGAATGTTTACTGGCACAAAAATGTTTTTAATTCTTTCCACCTCTTCTCTTATGTCTTCTGGAATATCTACTTCTTTTAGTGTTACTGCTGATACAGTTGGAACATGATTACAAGTTGATTCTTCTCTCTTGATTGCTAGTTCTTCTTGTTCTTTCTCATACTCATCTTGAATTTGTTGAGTATTTACTTCTTGTGATGTTTGATGTATGTTGTGTGAATATTTTGTCACTAGCTTACCAATAACAAAATATATAATTTACACACAGCGATGTTGAGAAATTAATCTCCCCTCTCGGCAAGGGGAGGTTCCCTTTGAAATCTTCTCTAATTACAAGAAACTAAAATATGTGGGTAAGTTTCAGGCATATAACTCTCCTTTTTCAGAGTTTATGTATTCTCCCTCCACTTTGTTACAATTCTCTATCACTTTTGATACTTAAAGAAATGAACAAACTAATCCAACAAACTACACCAAAACTTACAATCAAGTAGCACAAAGTCTTTATTGAATGCAATTCTAACTAAGCTAATTATTACAAATGATAGGAAATTTAACTTGCAACTCAAAGTCTTCAAGTGTAATTTCCCAATCCTTAAAACTACAAGTAATAGTAGCAATACAAAGCCTACCACTAATCACTTAACATTAGAAAATTTCCCAACTATATTGTTAGCTTAAAGTCTTCTCAACACACTTGGAAATCTCTTTCAATAACATAGAAAAATTTGCCACAAAATTCTAATATATATAAGAACGATTGTGAGAACTAAACATAGGAGTAATTCCAATCACAACGACAATCTTCTACTCACTCAAAGTTGAGGTCTAATGGATTGATTTCTTATATTACTTTGAATCCAATTTTACATCCAAAAAGCTCAAAGTTTTAGTTGGCACAAAATTTCGGCAGAATTTTTGCTATGCATATCAAAGATTAAGATTTACAAATGAGGATCCTCTATGTATACGAGATAAAAGGAGAAAATGGTGGGTACAATTGACTAATTCAACTGCATAGTCCCACTTGACTACAACTACAACATAAAGGGAACATGCAACTATGAGAAAACTTACAGCATCTAAAACTGCAACTACATTAAAATTGCATCTACATGAAAAACTAAGTGTCAAAAAGGGAACACTTTATTCATCTTTCTCCTCCTCATTGGATTTAAATTCTTCAAATTTAGCCAAGATGGATTTCATCTCAGCTTCATCTTTTTGTATACAGGTTTTGATGATGGATCTGTATGAATGGGAGAGGCCTTCGATTTGCTTACGAATGACTTGGACATTTGCAACGATGCTGCAGAGAACATGTTTGTTAGGCCCATGATCACTATTCATCATTAGAAAAAAAATTGGAGATCCAGAATTAAAAAGGATGAAGCACTTGGTTGAAAAGGGCTCATGAAGGGAAAAACGTTAAAATTGGCAGGCCTAGGTTTAAAACCCGACCTGCTAGTTGCAAGGTGGAGGAACTGGCATGTCGGATTTTAAAACCTGACATGCTAGTTCATAGGAAAACAAATCACTGACAGGTCAGGGTTTAAAACTCGACATTTGTTAGTGAGACCGAACTGACAGGTCGGGGTTTAAAACCCGACCTACTGGTTCAAAGGAAAACAAGTGACTGACAGGTCAAGGTTTAAAACCCGACATGTCAATGAGACCGAATTGACAGGTCGAGGTTTAAAACCTGACCTACTGATTCAATTGAAAACAAGTCACTGACAGGTCAGGGTTTAAAACCCGACATGTGAGTGAGACCAAACTGACAGGTTAGGGTTTAAAACCTGACCTGCTAGTTCAAAGGAAAACAAGTCACTGACAGGTTGGGGTTTAAAACCTTACATGTCCGTGAGACCAAACTGACAAGTCGGGGTTTAAAACTCAACCTATTGGTTCAATGTAAAACAAGTCACTGATACGTCGGGGTTTAAAACCCGACATGTCAGTAAAAACAAAGAAAACCTATAACTTCTATTCAACTAAACATAAAGATGCAAAACAAAAAGTGACTAATCAACAAGGTCGATAAGCCTTTCTCGGAGGATGTGAGGTACGAAACAGACTACTTTCAAAGGGCTACCTCATGAATTAGGTCACGCCAAAATCGAGGACAACAATGTAGCATCTTTTTCCTCCACTTAGGTTGTTGATGAGAAGTGTGTTTCTTATTTCATGACTCTTCTAGGTGGTATCTGAGTCCAGTTTTATCATTTGTAGACTTATTTTGTAACATGATAGGTTCAATGATTTCTTCTTGGCAATTTCCCAGAGGACCAGTACTTGAATATCTCATGTGTTCAATCATCTTATAACCTAGACCATATTGTTTAGGGGAAATATCATAGTGTTGCCGTTCTCTATTTTCACTCTCTTCTTTGAAAAGCCATTTGAGAACAACCGCCTCTTCTATTTCATCTGCAAGGAAAGTAGAGGATTGTACAAAAATACCATCATAGATGATGTTTGTAGTTGAATTTTGTGGCTTCATAGCCTCTGATGGTTTTCCAGAATATCTTGGTGATGGTGGAAGAGACATCAATGAGAGTACAAGTTCTATCTTGTATCCATCCATGCCAGTACCTGTGATTTTCAATTTCTTTTCTAAGTCTTTCATCAAAGTTTCTGAACTTTTAGCTGCAAAGGCTGCTCTGTTATGAGGAACAAGGGTATCAACACACTGTTTTAAAGCATTACAGGTGTAGGTTGTATCAACAAGATCACTGACTTCAACTCCATTATAGGGAAATTTCAAGCACTGATGGTAAGTAGATGGCACTGCTTGCATTTTGTGAATCCATGGTTTGCCCAACAAGATGTTGTAGGAGAGAGGAAGATAAAGCACCTAGAAAATAACATCTCATTCTACAGGTCCCACCCCGATCGATAATAGTACGAGACCCTTAGAGGTTATTTCTTCTTCATCATAAGCTTTGATTATTATTTTCTTTGTTGGATCAATGACATTATCAGAAAATTCTAACCGCATTAGTAAATTGTAGGTACAAATATTCAACCCAGTGCCTCCATCTATCAAAACACACTTGACATGGTGTTTATGGATCATAGCTTCAATGTGCAATGGCTGGTTATGCGGATGATTCAGTGAATTGTCATCTTCTTCAGAGAAGGATAGGTAGTGAGGTGAAGTCAAGTGACTGACCATAGATTGAAACCAACCAAAATCTAAGTCTTTAGGGATGTTAGAAACGAGCAAATATTTGTCCAGAATCTCTCGATGAGCAGAAGAGATTTTAAGTAGTTCAAGAATGGATATTTGAGCGGGATGTTTTTTTAATTGTTCAACAATGCTATAACCGGAAGAATATGATGAAGCTAGCTTTTTGGATTTAGCCATGATCATATCTGGTTGTTTGTTTTAAGAAGTTGGTAGGTTTGACACTGTCAATGGATTTGATGATGTTTGATTAGGAGAGGAACAACTAGCTCGTTTGAGAGTAACCTTTTTTTTAGTGCAGGTTACGACATTCACAGTTTACATTTTATTTTGCTTATCTTTGACTATGATCACATTGCAATATTCAGATTGGGAATATTCAAGCATGTTGATCATATTGTCATTATTGGCATAGGTATAATTGACTTTGGCATCTCCCTTGGATTTTGAGGAATCACCTTGCTCATAACCAGGTAAAGGATCTTTGAAATCTTTGTGATCAACATTGGTTGCATGATTTCCAACAACAATTTTGCCAGCATCGATGAGGTCTTGAATCTCATGTTTGAGTTTCATGTAGTTATTTGTTGTATGACCCTTGTTTCGATGATATTCACAGTACTCATTTTTCCTCCACCATTTAGGTTTGACCTTAGGATCATATGGCTTGGACTTGTTAGGCAATATGATCAATTCATTTGCCAATAGAGTCTTAAAAGCTGACTCATAGGATTCTCCTAGGGGAGTAAAATCATGCTTAGGTTTTGAAACCCAAGGATTCTCTTTAAACCACTCTTTTGATTTCTTAGGCGGGTTTTCTGTAGTGCTTTCAATTGCTTTGAGGGCTTGTGTGCCACTAGTCAGATTGAATACTATGGGTTTTGATTTTGGTTTGACATTGTCAACCACTCCGTCATTAACAACAATATTTGTTCTTCTCTTTGGAACTAGAGCCTTGATGTGTTTCTTTATAAAGTGATATATCCCCTTTCCTTACAATCACGTCTTCCATTTTGAGAGCACTATCCACCATCTTGTTGAATGAAGGATATACTTGCATTTGGATATTATATTTTAACTCAGGAATCAGATTATTGACAAAGATGTCCATCTTCTCAGAATTAGGAATATGTCGTGAATATCTAGAGAACATATTTTTCCAACACTGAAGGAAAGTGAGAAAAGGTTCTCCTATCTTCTATTTGGTATTACAAAGCTCGATCATTATGACCAAATGATGAATGCTATAGGAGTGTTGTTGTAGAAATAATTCAACCAGTTCTTTGAAAGATTTAATTCCCACAAGCACTCTTGAAAATCATTCCATAGCTTGTCCTCCTAAACTTCTTGCAAAGAGGTGCATGAGATATGTCTGTTTGTGCATGAAATCCATACATAAAGCACAAAATTCTTAGACATGGTCTTGAAAACTTGAGTTACCATCATATTTGTCAAACTTAGGAATCTCCACTCTCGAAGGAAATGTAGGCATGTAAAGGTTCTTGTCAAACGGGAATGGGTAGATCGTGTCCAAAGAATAATTTGTAGATGATTTATCCTTGTCTTTCAATTCCTTGAGTTCAATTTGCAATGCTTGCAATTGTTTTCTTACCATCATTAATGGAGCATCTTATTCTTTAGTTATAAGGCTTTCAATGTTATAATCAATGGGAAGTTTAGTGCCTTGTTTTGCCAACTCTAGAAAATGCTCTTCTTTTTCTCTTGCCATGATAATTTTCATCATTTTTCGGAAATCCCTATCATTTTGACAGTTATTTATAACAGCTTCTGTAGGTTCATAAGTTTTGGACTCATTAGATGAGGAGTCACTATCAGTAGCATGGGTGCTAATATTATCACAAGTATTGCATTTAGCAGCTTCTCTTTCTTTCCTTTCTCCAGACATGGTGGGAGAGAAGGGTTGATAAAAAATTGGTATACTTGAAAATGAAGGTTTGTCAAAGATGGGATCTTCTATAATGATGAAAAGGGTTGCCCCTTACCTTTGGTAGTTGTCTTACGAGAGCTTTTGGTTTGAAAAGGCATTTACAATCAATGTGACTGAGAGCTACGAGTGATATAGAAGTCAAGATTAAGTCGAAGCTATTTGTTCATTTGAGGTTTGATTAAGGAGATGAAGACCAAGTCTGCTTTCAAAAATGATCTATCTTGTGCAAGACATGATCTAAGCAGATTGGATTGATCAGATTGATGAGGTTTGATTGAACTAGCTAAGATATAATTGACAAAGTTGTGTAACACAATGGCAGGGTTACACTATCAAGATTGTTTATACTCAAGATTAAAATGAATAGATTTATGCCCACTGCAGACTGATTAGGAAAGTATGACAGATTTGAAAAGGATGCAAAAAGATAGGCTTCTGGATTGATACAATCAGAGGGTCGTACGGCAAAATATAATGATCCAGATGATAGTTTAGTAACTTTCAGACGACACATATAGATACTCATACGAGCTGCTATCTATACTCGAATGACAATTTAAAGCTTACCAGATGATAAATCTTCTGAGACCAGGATGACTCGTACGATAGATTTTATATGAACAAATGATAATCTTAAGAGACCAGGATGATAGTTTAATAGCTATCAGATGACAATTCTCAAGGGGTAGTACGACAAACAAGAAGACTCGTACGATAAAAGACTAGATGAGGACAAGTTCCTAACAGGGATAGAGTTTCAACCACTGAGTTTTTGATGTTTTGATTGATTTTCAAGTTTTAGAGTTCTAGGACAAAAAACACAACAAACACGCAAGATCCAAAGTGACTTCAAACACAACATGCTAATTCTAAGGAAGTTGGCTGAGAGAGAAAACCTTTGCATGCAGACTCAGGTACACACCCAATAGCTAAGCAGAATATGACCACCAAGTCTCACACAATGGATTCTTAATGTTGTATTAGCTGACTCCAAACGCTAATGGGGGCATGAAATGACAAGTATCTTGGGAGAGTTACTATCTGTCTTGCACAAAGATTATCCCCCTTTTGGAGGTGAACTGCGTAGCTGCTATTTTAAAGTTCGTAGTAAGGATTTCTGTTTGAAATTACCCCTTGAATTTGTGCAAGCACAATTAAGGCCTATATCCCAACAAGGTACCGAAACAAGTTGTAGGCATGCAAGCATGATTGAGACCGCGAGGCCCTACAAAATGCCCGATATGAGAGATCTCAAAGAGAAAACTCAAATAATCCCATCCCCCGAGACTTTAATCTTGAAAGGCCTATTTATTATAGTGACTCAAAATGCTTGTGTTTAGTTGTACTCACCTGGGTCGTTCTCAAAGGGTGATTACTTTTTTCCCATTGTGACAGGCCTACTAAAAGGTACACAAATCTCAAAACTAGAAAAAGCTTCAAGGGTCTAGATTTCTGATTGTCTGTACAAACAAGAGAATACTCTCCTACCTATTACATTTTTCTCAAACACGGAAGACAATTTTTTTTATTAACCATATGGAAATTTAAGTGCCTAGAAATAAATTAAGGAATACACAATGTTTAGTGGATTCTCCATAGGCAACCTGCAAAAATAACGCATCAGTAGTCATGTTGTTTTTTATCAATGGATTCTTTGACATGCATAAGTTTGATTGATGGATTCTTTGACAAGCATTCTGCAAAAAAAACCAGTTGGGCTATGAAAATCTCTCAGACAAATAGAAGACAAATCAGGGTTAACATTAGTAAATCCAAACTTAATTCAAGAAAAACCCTAAAAATTCTTCTATTTTTAATGCGAGAAAACAAAAAATCATACGACAATTATCACAGAACCAGATGAGCATTCTCACTGAACCAAATGAGTAATCAGAGAATGAAACAACAAAAATAGAAATCCGTATGAGTATTCCCACAGAATCGTATGACAAAACTCAGAACTTGTACTATTTGCTAAAGAAACTCATACAACATTTTGTAGAGATTGTACAAACAAAATTTGAAAAATAAAAATGAATGATTGGAAGGCCGAAAAATTGAATTCTCTAGCCCCATGGTGGACACCAAAAATGTGTGTGAAAAGTGGATCTATATTTGTATCTGTATCTAAATACATAACACTTCAATTAAGTCATTAGATGCATGCTTAGTAAATTGATAATCAATGAATAATAAAACCATTATAAAGTGACCTATTGCCTTCTAGTAGATGTGAGTTTAGTTTTGCTCTCAGATTTCTTTATGCAATACTAGTGACTAGACGATACCTAAATGAATGATTTAATCTATATGAGCATGAAATTAAGCTAAGTGAATGCATGATATGCAATATTAATGAATATTAGGCTAATATGATTAAGATATGAATGAATATTAAGCTAGATGATTTAACAAATATGCAATAACTAATATGCAATATTCTCAATGCACAAAAATCTCAATGTACCTAGAGCAAAAACAACATAATAACGATAAATCTCCAGGTTCTTTTTAATGAGAGATGAGAGCCTGAATTCATGGAAAATATAGAGAGAGACCAATGGTCAAGATCGATCAATGATGAACAATAGAGATTCTTAAAGAGGAAGTGCAATCCAGGTGAATTGATGTGATTGGCTGCTTTTCTCAGTTTTAAAGGAAATTGAACGAAATTTAAGATAAAATCATAAAAACTGATTTATTTCATATTTTTTTCAATTTTGACATTTAATTGATTTAATTGCTTTTTTGAGATTTTTTCAGTTTAATTTCTTTTTCCAAATTTAATTCTTTTTTAAATTAATTCCTTTTTTTAATGATTTAATAGCAAATTGATTTATTAATTAAATATGCTAGGATATTTAATTAAATAAATAGGATATTGATCAAAATTATTTACTTGGAATGATTAATTAATTAAATAAACATTTAATTAATATAAAATGATTTATTTGCCATGTGACATTGATGACTGAGAAATAATTAATTTGGTGCTCATGATTGATTTAATTACCTTTAGTTAGGACCTTGGTGATGTAGTCGAGATTAGGGGCCCATGGTTTAGGTGACCATTTTTAGGGTATTACAATAATGATACAAATTATTGTTTCTTACTCATCCATCAAACCAATTTGTCTCCCAAAAAGAATGCACCACCGCTAGTAATTTTCCCATCAATAACACTTCCGACCCAATCAACATTTGTATATGCCTTCAACATGAAATATCCATCTTTATTATACCATAAGCAAAAATCAAGAGTTTCTTTCAAATATATGAAGATCCTCTTCACTGCTTGATCACGAGTCCGCTTTCGAGTAGTTTGAAATCTTGCAACCAAACATACAACTTGCATATTATCCAGTCTAGAAGCGATAAGATACAATAGCCCTCCAATCATAGATTTGTACTTCGTCTGATCAACCTTTGGAGATGCATCATCTTTGCCTAACTAGCATCCAATATCTAAAGTGGTAGTAACAGGTTTACAATTCTCCATATAAAACTTCTTCAACATCTCTTTAACATACTCAGCTTGAGAAATAAAAACTCCATCATCGAACTGAGTAAATTGAAGATCAATAAAAAATGACATTTCTCCAAACATGGACATCTCAAATTCTTTCTACATCTCTTCTACAAATTCTTTATTCAAGCCATTACTTCCTCCAAAGCTAATATCATCAACATAAACAACAATAATCAATAACTTAATGCCTTTAACCTTGAAATAAAGATTGACGTTTGTAGTACATTTCCTAAAATTTTGCTATAACAAATATTTGTCTTGTCTTGCATACCATGCTCTAGGTGCTTGTTTAAGTCCATACAAAGCCTTCTTTAATCTTCAAACCATGTCTGGATCATTTGACAATTTGAATCCATTTGGTTTTTCAATGTATACGTCTTCTTCCAATTCTCCATTCAAAAATGTTGGCTTAACATCCATTTGATATACTCCAAAGTTCTTGTAGGCATAAAATGCAAGAAACATTATAATAGCTTCTATTGTAGCAATTGGAGAAAAAGTTTAATCAAAGTCAATACCTTCTACCTAAGAGTAGCCTTTACATACCAATCTTTCCTCATTTCTTATGACTTGTCCTTGTTCATTCAACTTGTTCTGAAACATTGGTGTAGGAGCACCCTTCCAAACTCTTCCTCTTTCTTTGTTTTGTTGTTGTTATGCTTCTTTTGAAGCCATTGTAAATAAAATAAAGAGCCCTGTGCTCATTGGTCATAGTTAAGGTCCTAGTTGAGTTCTTAGGGTCATAAGTCAAGATTGAGATTTTCTTGAAAATAGAGGGTATGTGTGCCTTTGAGGTGTTTAGGGGTCTTACATAGCATTGTGGTGTCCTTAGGTTAGCCCAATGGGGGTCTAGGAGTCAAGAAAAGCAACATTGGGAAAGTTGCTCAAAAGTTGCATGACAACTTTTAAAAGTTGTCAAGCAACTTTTCCACCATGAGGTCAAAACCTTTAGTTTGGTGTGGACAACCATAATATGGGCACACAGGCTAAGGAGAGGGTAGTATAAGTGTTTCCAAACCCTAATTTAATGGGTTGGATGTCAGACATTCTACAGCCCAAGCAAAGTGACCTGACTGAGACTGCAAATTGGTTACCAGTCAGTTTGAATGAAACAACCGAGCAAGTTAATGGATTGATTTGCATGAAAAACTATGTGGAATGTTTCCTATGGTGTAAATAATTTCATTGTGAGCAATTAGATTAGGTTTTTATTTGCAGGTTGTGTGTGTTTGTAAATACTTTGTAAACTGTCTTTTCTCTGTCTAGTTTTGGACTGGTTTGTGCAAATGGTATCATAACTCCATTCCCCATTCTGGAATCACCATGAAACCATGGGCAATGAGAGTTCAGACCTTGTACCATATTTCAATGCAAGAAGGGCCCTTGAAAATGTAGGGAGGCCATATAAAGACCCACTCCTAGGCGAGACTGAACAGTGCTCGGCTAGGAAAGGTCAAGTTGCAGAGGTCTTGGAGAGCAAGGTTGGACAAAGGAGAGTGCACCCTTTGGGGGGGGTGTAGAGGAGTGAGTGAAGAATAATTGGTGTGAAGGAGGAGCCTCCAACAATCTAGAAAAGGTGGGTAAAACTCAAAACATTCACTATGACCCAGACAGACCCTAAAAACCCTCACAAAACCCTTAAAAATTCCAAAATTCGCCCAAGGCACTATACGACCACTTGGAGGCCCAAAACTAGAGAAATCCTTGAGCCCTTGAAAAATTAATGGTAGTCCATTTTGGGAGTTTGGGTAGTTTGTGCATCGTTTGTGAGAGGGAGCCCTAAAGGACCGGGTAGGAGGCCTAATTGGTCCTAATCCTTGTAGTCCTATTTGAAGGCAAAAACACAAAATAGTGAAATCGGTAAGGGGTTGGAATCTTGAAACCTCTTCGGGGCACATGAATGGGTGGAAATA
This sequence comes from Cryptomeria japonica, assembly GCF_030272615.1. Classification (NCBI taxonomy): domain Eukaryota; kingdom Viridiplantae; phylum Streptophyta; class Pinopsida; order Cupressales; family Cupressaceae; genus Cryptomeria; species Cryptomeria japonica. The sequence continues at coordinate 600,480,245 of NC_081411.1, read as the reverse complement.
CCATGAAATTGACTTGACCTAACCTTGTTAAGACCTTGGAAGGTGTGGAACAAGCCTAGCCCTTATTAGCCATAGTAAGGGGTTTTGAGTCTCATGAGTAGGTGAGACCTTAGGAGCAGCATTGCAACTCATTGGTGGGTGGATTGGGAAAGGTCAGGGGATTCCTCAAGCAAGGGAAGTCCTAGAGACCCTAGGGTGTGAAGAGAACACCAGGTGATCCAAGGAAAGGATCCAAGAGCATAGACTAGGCTAGTCTATCCCATACCCCAACCCATCAATTACCCACTCGTTCCTATCATATTGTCCACCGATCTAGGTACTAACTCCTAAGCTTGATTCTTCTATGTCTAATTCAATTCTTCTTCCATTGGTTTTACCCAAATTTTTTCTTTTCTTGCTTCTTCATATGATTTAGGTTCAATGAGTGAAAGAAAACAATAATTATTTTGCTCATTTACCTCTGTAACACTTCTTGTCCGAACTCCTTTATTCTTGTCTCCAATTATTTGATCTTCTGAATGATTCCTCTACACATATTTAGGGGTTTTGATTGTTTTTTTTTATTCTTCTTTTTCCTCTTCTTCTACTTCATTTGGTTTCTCTTCATTTATTCCTTTCAAAGTTTTCTTTTCTTCCACAACATTAGGAATGATCTCAAATTCAATCGCTTGAATAGATTTAGGGGCAGTCTGATCCCATGCCTCGCATACTTTCATATTTTTACTCTCTACTATCTTGTTTAATCTTTTATTATAACACCATTAAGCCTTGTTGTTTGTAGCATATCCCAGGAATATTCCTTCATCGATTCTGCTATCAAAATTTTTGAGTTCATTGTCATCTCTTATGATGTACCACTTTCTCGCAAAAATTCTAAAATATTTCATAGTAGTTGGTCTTACATGCCACAACTCATAAGGTGTCTTTGAATGATTTATCCTTATCTGAACCCTGTTAAGAATGTAAATTAAAATATGCACAACTTCTTTCTAATAAGCATTAGCCAAGTTAGCATCTTTCATCATAGTTCTAACAATCTCAATAATAATTCTATTCTTCCTTTCTACCACACCATTCTGCTGCGGAGTTCTTGGAGCAAAAAAATGTCTCCTAATATCAGATCTCAAACAATTGATCCTAGCGTCAACTTGATTCTCTACCATTGACTTGAAAAGTTTAAATCTTTCAAAAGCTTTATATTTTTCTCTAAAAAATGTAGCCCATGTCATTTTAAAATAATCATCAATAAGTAACATAAAATACCTTTCACCATTAAGTCCACTTGTCCTTGTAGGACCACACAAGTTTGTATGAATTATGCCCAAAGCATGTGATGTAGAATACTATTTGTTCTTGAAATTTCTTCTTATTTTATTTCCTAATTGACATTCCCTGCACACAGTGTCAATGGGCTTGATAATCCTTGTTAGGCCCAATATGGAAAGCTAATGTACTGAGAGGGGAGGGGTGAATCAGTACTCCAAAACTTTTCTTGAATAATAACCTTACTGTTATGCATAAATAGAATAGTGCAGTAACATAAAATAAAGTTAAAACAAATAGATAACAATCATACATGATTCACTCCATAACACATATATTTTGGTTACGTAAAAACTCTTGGTTAGAGAGAAAAACTGCGGTGGGGATGGCACCCACAACTTCACTACTGCAATAATAAAGAATGCTCGGTTAGAGCTACATTTAGCTATTTCTGATAGCTTACCCTATTAGGAGCAACAAGATCTGTTAGATCTACCTTGCTAAAGGATTTTACAACATTTATTTTGAATGTTGCACCTAGTTAGAGGCTTTACGATTTATAGACTTGATTAGAGTCTTTTACCCTGTTAAAGGTTTCTCTTTCAACTTCACAATATTACAATAAAATCATTACAAATATCTGCAACTTTACATCTGAAATGTTATAGCAGATTTTATGTGCTCAGAATAGATTACCTTGCTTATAGCATACCTCGGTAACCCATATAGTAACTCGGTAAACCCTTCTGTTTACTCTGTTCTTCGACTGTTCTTTGAAAACTTTCTCGGTGACCTCTGTGTCTCTATAACAGTCTTCCTTCATGCATACATGCACTTCACTTATGTTGTATAAATAGATCTCTTAGAACGATGATCCAATTCATTGCTTCGATCTTACAAACAAGATTCCTCGAATGAATAACTAAACAAAATATTTCATTAGTTAGATTGTCCTTGTAATCATACACAATCTTCTGGTGCAATTTCCAATGTAATAACGGTTAGATGTGCCTTGATCTTGTAACACGTTTTCATATGCATGTCCAGGTTCAATGTATCTGGTAACACGTTTCACTCGGTGAATGTCAACTCGGTGTGTCATCTTTACTGCTCGGCAGTCTCAAAAAGATACTCGGTAGACAACTCGGTGTATACTGCGTTCTGTGACTACTTTCCTCTGTAACCGACTAGATTGTGCATACCGACTTCTCTATGTGTACCAACTACATGATTCGGTAGTGCTAACCGACTATAATATATAGTATGACTTTGAATATAAAAACTAATGGCAATTTGATAAGTAGTAACAAATCCTTAGTAAATCTCTTACTGCTTTATAGAAATTGATACTTATCATGTTATCATGTCTCATCCTCTTATACCATAACTTGCATTCATTATTATGAGTTAGATAACATCAGTTTTCACTTATATCCTTTATGTAGTAAACATTTCCACTTGTCCTAGTTCTTTCTGCTACCAACTTCCCAGTTCTACCTTTTCTGATAATACATCCAATTTCTATAAACATAACTTCATAAGCTCTATTGCACATCTGTCTAACACTCAATAGACTATGTCTCAATCCTTCTACATAATAAACATAATTAGTTTTATGCTTAATATCAATCAATATGCTTCCTATTTCACAAATTGATGTAGCTTCCTCTCCTACAAATTTCACAAATCGATCATCATACTTCTTCAGAGTGATAAATTTGCCTTTGTCTTCGGTCATGTGATTCAAGCATCTGAAATCAATAATCCATGCTCTAGGTTCAACTTTAACATGTAGTGCAGTCTTCTCTTCTTGTCTTCCAAATCTTTCTTGATACTTCTCCTCTATAGCTACAAATAAATATTCTTCATTCGAGTGTTCAACATATTCTTCTTTAGATGAATGTGTTTTCATAGAGTAGAAACTCCTTTTCCCTTTATCTCTATCATTTGTTATTTTCTTAAAATTATCTTCTATAATTAATTTTCTTTTCATCATCCTCGAACTTCCTATAATCTTCTTTGTATATACATTTCAAAGTATAATGACAAATTCTTCCACAATTAAACTTACCTTTGTACTTTCCATTTCCTCTCTCCAATCTTCTTATAAAATTTACTTTAATCTCATTAAGGTTCTCACTTGTTAACCAATTCATCTCTTTATATCCATGAGATATTGAATGCAACTTCTCTTTGATAGGACTTTATATCCTCCATCTTTCCAATTTCAGAGGAAGACAATGTACCAATAAGTTTATCAATTGTGTAGTTTTTCAAGTCATGACATTCTTCAATAACACACTTCTTTGGTTTGTGGGGTTTTTTCAATCTAAACATGATCTTCCCGACAACATCACTTTCTTCAAGAACTCCACCAACAACTCAGATATCTTTCTCTATATCATTCACTCTATGTATGTAACTTTCAATTCTTTCATCATTAGACATTCTAAAACCTTCAAATTTATTCTTCGGGTTCAAATGTCTTGCTTGCTAAGTCTTCATATCACTTTCATATGAATAACACATGTTCCAGATCCCCTTATATTTTTTCATTCCTTTAACCTTTCCAAATACTTCATCACCAAGATAGCTAATAAGAATTGTTCTAGCCTTTGCATTTGTCTCATGAGTCTAAATCTCATCCAAAGTTGATGGTTCATTCAAAGATCATTGATAACTTGTCTGAATCTAGATTCCATTTTGTAATGCTTCCAAGTAAGACTCCATTCTTTCATTTCAATAATTAAAGTTTGTTACATCAAACATCAGATCTTTAACATGAAGTTCCTATGCAATCTCTAGATCTACCTCAAGTAGTTAAGCTTTCCAAAGAGGAACCTTTCTTTGATACCAATTATTGAACACCCACTAGGACTGAGAGGGCGAGGGGGGGGGGGGGGGGGGGTGAAATAATATGGCACTTCAAAAATAATTATTAATCAACTTTTTTAACTATAGTACTTTAATCATTAATATGCCAAGCATAAACACATAAACACATAAACACATGAACACCAGATTTACATGGAAAACCCAAATAGGGAAAAACCATGGTGAGAACCTAACTCACAATATGAATAACAATGTTTAAAATATTTTAGGCTTGCAAACAAGTAGCACTGACACCTAAATGACTTTCAAAACTAAGGTGCACTATCTTAAACAAGATACAAAAAAAAGACTTGTACAACTGAAGAAGACTTCTTTATGACAAGATACAAATTGTTGTCGAAGGATTCATTGCCAATCAACAACGAATGAAATAACTAAACTAAAATTGAGAAGGATTCTCCTAATCATGAATTTTTTCTTAAAAACAATCAAGCAACCAATAAAATAACAAACATCTCTAATAATCTTCATTGTCACAACACACTATCTTGTAGAATATATCAGCTTCAAAGCTCTTCTCAAACTGACTTTCTTATCACCACAAAATCAAACCTGCCTACATCTTTTGCATACATTTCTCACACAATTTACTTCTCATTCACACTCAATTCATCCATAGGCACATCTTAAATATGAGATACAAAATTAAAAAACTTAATTGAGGGTCGACCAAAACAAAATAAGCAATAATAAATAAAATAAGCCACTCAGACCTAAAATACTTAGATTGGTCCACTCTACGAGAAAGAGGGAACCAAAACATATCATAGTGCATCATTCTATGAATGATCTGATAGTCCGCACACACTAACCCATTCTCTAAAGGAAGTTATGAACTATAATGTGTAGACATAATCAGCTAGTCAACCACACAACCTCTTCTGATACAAAATACTTCATGTGAATCTCCACACATCGAGGTGAGGCCTAGATAAACATCTCAACTCATCTTCTGACACATATCCAAACCAAAAGAACATGATCCAATAAACCATAATGCGATTAACAACATATCCAAAGGGCACCAAAAGCATTTTGGACCACCCTAAATATAGGATGACACAACCAACTCAAAAAGAGTATCTGGACCAACATCCATCTAGATAACCAGGGTTTGACAAAGCATATCCAAACCAGCATTTATCTTGATAACTAAGTGTGATATCAATGACAACCATACAATCTCATGCTAACAACAATCTCCAACAATCCATACCTTTATTGTAACAATATTCAACCAAAACTCGAGTCCATTGTTCCTATCAATAGAGAAGCTAGTTCATCCATGTCTTATGTTGATCCTCCATCATTAAAATCTTCCACCTCTAAACAACCCAAGATCAAGGCTAACTTCAAGGACAAAGGAATGAGAGAGTATAACCTACAATAATCAATGTATATTAGACAACCTATAGACTTCCCTAAGACTTATGAAAGAGCACAGTAAGATGAAAACCCCTTTAAAATATTGTACAAAGATATAGAGGCACAATTAGATCAAGAGAAATATGATGTCAAGATACCTATTGAGAACTATGGTAAAGGCTTAAAATTATTACAACAAATAGGATATGATGGAAAAGGCCCCATTGGCTTGCAAGAACAAGACATCATAGAAAATCTTCAACCCCAATTAGTACAAAGAAACAAAGATCCAAAGGTTTGGGTTTCTCAACTCTGAGATTGCATGGCCCTGATACTAAAACCCTAGCACAATTATCATTAAAAATGGACCAATACAATTCTATAGAACAAGTAGTACTGTTGACGATGGTTAAAAATATGAGGAATATTGTCCAATAACAAACTCTAATGAATGGGAGTGGGAATATTATACTTCTAGTGATTATGAATTGGACAAAACTTTTAAAGAACCAGATTCAGCCCCCAAGATATAATCCTATTCCTCCTCGTGAGACTAAACATGTGAACAACAAAGCATGGATTAAAAATTTCTTGGATCTCAAACCTTCTATGTCTCAAAGCTTAGGGTCAAAACCTTGAGAGTCAATGATCCTGAGTACTAATTGTGCTTCTTGTAGTGATGGTTAAACTACTTTCACCATCAAAACTAATAAAGAGATTACTAGCTGTATACACCTAAAAATTGGCTATGAGCAATTAAATAAATATTTTATATTTATTTAATATTTATTCTTCTATTAAATAGTTAATTCGAAAAGATTAATTAATTTAATTCATTTTCATATCTTTCTATTAATTAATATTTTATTAATTAATTCATCTATCTTATTCCTCTAATTAATTAAATATCTAATATTTAATTATTCCTCTAATCAAGTTAATTAAATATCTAATATTTAATTATCTCCTCCAAGTTAATTAAATATCTAATATTTAATTATCTTCTCCAAACGATTAAATATCTAATATTTAATAGTTATTCTCCTATCCTATAGTCTCAAATATTAAATAATTCCTAAATTATTTAATCCCTTTTTCCAACTCACCCTTCATCTCCACTTCATCTTCCCTTTGCCAACTCATCCAACATGTGGCTAAGGAAATTAATATTCCTTAAATATTAATTCATGAATTATCCTCAACCTCCAAACTTAGTGAAAATTGTGTACGTACACACATTTCATAACCATTTCCTATATTCTCTCCAACACCCCCTACATCTTGGGAAGGACTTGAGTCCACTTGTCCTACCATGCCTAAATTTCCTCCAACCATCCCTAGATTCCCTCAGTCAGCAACCCAGTCAAGGTGAGACGAGTGACACTTGTCTTCTCCTTCCCCCTTTCTCTCAACCTTCACCTTTGCTCATAGCCATTCAAATCTACAGATCTGATCATGACCCTTGATCTGAGCCACATCATCTTATCCTCTCAAAGTCTATAAAATCAAGAGCTTCAGTTGAAAGAGTTAATCTTCAAGAGAGTCTTAAAAAAAAAAAAGTTTTCAAGCCAATCTTATGCATCCGTGAGTTTTTGAAGCAATTAGCAAATAGCAAATATCATTTTAGCAATATTATCATATAGTATCATTTAGCATAATCATGTAGCTTTGCATATCATACTATCAGTTAACTACAAGTTATCAGTCCATTCTTCATATGCCATCTTGGAAGCCAACAATGCATTGTCTGAGAGCACACCATCTGCAACCAAGAACAATGGAGTTAGGACACAATGAGACATAAGCCATGAAGGTAAAATAATGATTTATTTTAGTATGTATTTCATGTAGTTTAATTGGTGGATTTTGGATTTCCTGTATGCATTTCCATTGTATTTTGTGAAACTAACTTATTACAGGTAACATTCTAAGGATGAAATTCAAGCTCACACACTAGCAACAAACCTAATGATGCCATTAATACCTTTGAAGATTCGTGCATCTTTACTCTCATAGCCTTTAATTTTGACCAAACTGATGGCCTCTCACTCATTCATCCCCAACTCGTAAGATGGAGCCAATAAGGGCCTCCACAATTAGACACATTCCAAAATGATGAGTCCATTATTGATTAACTTGGACTTAGAGATGATCTTCCTATCGAGACCATTGATCAAGATTTGTCATTGAACTCAACAATGCAACTTATTTTGGAGAGGATGCCAAGCCTTTTAGTTCCAAAAAGATAAAAATAAATAAAAGGTCTTTTCGTGAAAATTGCATTGTGGTGCTTTTAGACCATGAAAAAGTAAAAAAAAAGGACACATCCATGGTGAAAATCTCTCCAAGGTGCCAGAGGAGGGATGAATTGACACTCACCCATTAACAACATGTCATGATTCACCTATGTTAATATAAGAGATAGAAGCAACCAACATTGGGACTAAGGAAGATCCTTGTAACATCTATCTTGCAAGATCATAAATAAAACAAGAGAATCCCAATTTTATCATTTTTTTAGAATCTCAAATCGACTTTGCATGGTCATATGTTGATATACATAGTCTAGATCTCGATCTTGTCATGCACAACCTAACAATAGTAATAGATGCAAAACTTGTAAAGAAAAATATGTGAAATATGCATATGCAAATAACACTTTTGGTCAGGGCTGAGCTTCAGAAGTTACTTGATGTTGGATTTATCAGACCGATAGATTGTCTAGAATGGGTTTCAAATCTTGTGCCCAAAGAAAAACCATATGGCTGCATGAGAGTATGTACATATTTTTGAGACCTCAATAAAGAGCTTGTGATAAGGATGACTTTCTATTAGCCAACACATGCCTAATTGTCACTCTCATAGCTAGACACACAATGTTATCACTTATGGATGGATTCTCAGGCTATAACCAAATTAAGATCTCACCCAAGGACCAACATAAGACAATTTTCACATTTTCTTGGGGAATATATTGTTGGAATGTCATGCCTTTTATCCTCAAGAACAGTGGAGCTACATGTCAAAAGACCATGACCACTTTTTTTCATGACATGATGCACATTCTAATGGAGGATTATGTTGATGACCTCTTAGGTAATTCGCTCACATGAAAAAGCCATTTGGATGTCCTAGATAAGATCTTCACTCATCTTAAGAAGTATAAGGTGCAATTGAACACCAGGAAATGTGTCTTTGGAGTAACCTTAGGGAAGCTCTTAAGATACAGTGTGTCAGAATGAGACATCAAAGTTGATCCCACAAAGGTTAAAGATATCTTAGAAATGTCTCCTCATAGGAAAATCAGTTAGCTCATATCACTATAAGGAAAGCTGGATGTTATACACAACTTAGAACTCAAATTAGAGACACAAGTTCCTAACTGAGAAGCTATCCAAACCCCATTACCCTGATTCATTTATCTATCAATCTGAGGACATACAAGTTGAAATATGTCTAAAAGAAATATCCACCAAGAGTGTCCAAGAACAATTCTATCCTATTCTAAAAGAATGGAAATGTTGAATAAATCTTTATAGGAAAGGAAATTACTTTTAAAATAATAACTCAGGAAAATTATACAATTCTACTATCAAAATATAAATTCTTCTAACTTTTAAAGAAACAACTATTCTGTTTTGTCATGGCTGCAGGAATAGACATAGAGTAACAGTCTATGGCTGCAGGAGTAGACAATGAGCAATTCAATAGAACAAAATTAAATAACTCGAAAGACTAAATGCATAAAAGATAACTAGATAGAATCCTCACCAAGTGGGCCCCCTTGGGTGAGTCTTTTGGAATTAAAGTGATAACAAAAACTAACTTATTGAACTCACACAAGCATATTAGAAGATCATAAAATTGTTCAGAAATTAGATATGCTCTTTATTCAGAAATCAAGTGAACAACATAACATTGCTTGATAAGAAAAATATTAACTATCTAAGGAATACAGGAAGGATTTATAACATCCATCCTTACAAAAATTCCCATAAGAGTTACTCCACTTCCCAATATCTAGGTGGAAGCTTTTATTTAAACTACAAAATCTAGGAATACTAAGAAAATTAGGACTCTATCTTGTTCTTGAACATCCGTAGATCTTCCCTATATAATCTCTAACATCCACCATAATCATTAGCAAAAATATTTAATGAATCATGAATATTCTATAGATTCCTTAATGAGCTTGGACAACTAGTGCCCAAGTTGCAACAATCCTTGACCTCTTCTTGCCTTGTTGTCTAGTCTTTGCCCATGTTACTATGCTGCTATAAATGAGGCCTCATTTCATCTCAAAGAATGTTTCCACATAGTTGCAACACAAGGATTAGAGAAAGCATTCCATCCACATTTCATGATCGTCCATTGCACACATTCATTCATTACACAAAAATAGTAAATACTTATAGGTGTATTCATAAAGTTCATGGTTTTGTCAAAATAAAGGTCTTAAGCTATAGGTGACATGATAATCAAAATAGGTCCATAAGGTCGGTTAAAGAATGATATAAAGTCCATCAACAAATATAAAAGTCCTAAAATATAGCAAAATGTATGCAAACAAAAGCATAAAACCAAGGCTCATCACACCCCCCAACTGAAGGTTTTGTTGGTCCACCAGCATAAGTTTTATGATTTTCCTTCTTGGTAAGTGGTTTGAAATTAGCAACTGAAGTTTCCTCTCTGGTCTTGGAAATAGGGCTCTAATATAATCCCTGATCCTTCTTGAAATTCTCCCATTTGTCCTTTTCTTGTTCCACATCATAATATTATAATTCTTCCCAGTGTGGAACAGGCCACTATAGCATAGGTGGCTGGAAGATCAAGGGTATCCATTTCTCTTGCTGAGCTCATCCCAAGTGAACATAAGTACCTTCTCTTCTGAGTGTTGCATGATAATTCTAGAGGTATTGAGGCTCTATTCTTTTGATATCCTTAGGTAGTCAATTCCATCTTTGGCCTAGATGTCCATATACCGTCCTAGTTGCTATCCCTGCCATCTATTCATATTCACTGTAAACGTCTTCCCTTAATGATAGGATCCTTCTCTTAACCTTTGGTTTGACAACAAGTTGATTCCATCTATAATATATTTCATCTGGTCTCCTACCTTAACCCTCAATAGAAAAGTAACAATTTATTCCATGTCCATATACTCAGCTTGCTCACCTCTAGTGTTTTCATTTTGAATATAGGACACTATTTCCCTTAGGTGAATATCTATAATTTAGAGTAGTGGATTCCAATGTGGAGTATATGGAATGGCATAATTGTGAAGATAAAATTCACAAAGTAATTTTTTATCCTAGGGAGAGGAGGTGTTATAAGCATTGATGAATTCTTCAGGGGTCATTAATGATGAACTTAATCTAGATAACTCCTTGCCTATTTTGTAAGAAAGATGCAATTCCTTCAAATAAAGGGAATATACCCTAGGAGGTGAATTTCACTTAATTACCTGAGGCAATAGAGTAGTAATATGTTCTATTCTATCCTGCAACCTATTTATTTCTACATCTTTCTTTCTTAGTTTTTCTTTTAACACTTCTCTCTTCCTTCTCCATTCCTCCTCCCTCTTTTCTAATAATTTGCAAAAGTCAATAGAAATTGAGGCCCAAGAAAATGAGGGGGGATTGTGCTTACGTACCGTAACCTTTGTCCATTTCTCTTCTTGATTCACCTTTTCAGTAGCTTCAGCCAAGTTCACTAGCCAAGATGCAGTAGTTCCCTTCTCAACAGTAGATTTTTCATGGTGAATTTGCTGAGGATTAGAAGGGTCTCCAATATTTAGGTTAATCTGAATCTCTCCAAAGTGAACTGACGCTTCTTCTTCTACACCTTCTTCTTCTTCCATGACTTCTTCTTTTTCACCACCTTGTGTCTTTGTTTCTCCAAGTTTCAAGAAGAAAAAGCGGAATGCACTATGACAAATCTTCTCAAATGTAATAGGAAACCACGTATAGTAAGAACAGTTAAGAGGGCTTCACACAAAATTAGTTAAATTTTGCAAAAAAATGAATAGAATGGACTTTAAACATCGGGGTGAAGTAAAATTGACTCAAAAACCGACCTGAGTTAACATGTACATGTCTCATTAATAATGATAATACTTTTAACATAACCTATCCCCCACCAACTGAAGTTAGACGCAATTGTCCACACATGCAGATAGGTAAGATAGAGGAATGCAATTATAGTATTCACAATTAATGATATGACATAAAATGTGGAACAAAAGGAATGTAATCATGAAATCAATGAAAGTACTTACGTGGCTGAAGAGATTATTCGGTGCGTTCAAATTATTGCTAGCACGTGTGATGTAAATGAAGTGTATTTTCGGATATTCAAATAATGATTGTGGTGACAAAACTGAAAATAGAAGAAAAGAAGTATGAGTGAAGTGGAGATGATGTGGAATGGAATGGAGAATTGAACTCCATATAGACATGGAGTTGTTTATTATGATTAGTGCAAATTGTGGTCAAACAGATGTTGAACCTGAAGGATCACCATCAGTGGCTGCAAGAGGATTGGAAAGTCTTTCAAATTGTTGCATAAAATCCTCCTTATTATTGTTCTAAGAATATAGATGAAGATGGTGGCCATTGACTACCAATTTGAATGTTTCATTATCAATAGTTGAAAGTTTGACCGCTCCATTAGCAAACACTTGTTCAATTTCATATGGACCTAGCCACTGTGTTTGTAATTTACCAAGGTTGTATTTATACATGGAATCATATAACAAAGACCAGTCACCAACATGAAATGCTTTGGTTTTGATATAATTATCATGCCATTTCATATGGTGTTGTTGAATGGGAATTGTATTTTGCAGGGAAAATTTTCTCAATTCATCCAATTGATTGAGTTGTAGTATTCTTTCCTTCTATGATTCTGAGAGGTCCATGCTCTATTGTAGTATGTAGAGTTTTGTGCTCAAACTCTATTAGCATTACTACATTTTTTCCATACACCAATTCAAAGGGTGTAAACCTTGTAGTAGTTTTCCATGATGTTTTGTATGCCCATACTACCTCTGGAAGTGATTTGCCCAATCCTTCTTATGTATGGAAACAATTTTTGTTAATATTGCCTCAATTTACCTGTTGGTCACCTCGGTTTGGCCATTGGCTTGTGGGTGATAAGGTGGAGAATTTTTATATCGGATGTTATATTCTTCTATCATAGCAACAGTCAAGTTAGATGTGAACTGAGCACCCTGATCTAGAACAAGTTCTCTAGGGATTCCATACCTTGTAAAGATCTCTTCATATAACTCGACGACTTTGTTGTCTCTTGCATATCTCATTGCCCTGACCTCTACCCATTTTGTAAGGTAGTTTGTACATACTAGGATATAAGATTTTCCATTAGATGGGGTATCAATTGGATAGATGAAGTCCATCCCCCATTTTTCAAAAGGTGTGACAACTACCTGTGGATGCAAAGGCATCTCATCTGACCTTGTGGGATGACCTATTCTCTGACATCTATCACATTTCTTTTTATAATTGACTACATCCTTATGGAGGGTAGGCCAACAATACCCTGTATTGAGTATCTTCATTGTTGTTCTTTTGGCTGCAAAATGACCCCCACAAGGTTCACCATGGCAAACATGTATAATGTCATATGTTTTATCCTCCCTGATGCACCTCCTCATTATATTATCTTGTCCTATGTAAAATAAACATTCATTGACCCAGGTATATGGAAAACATTTCTCAATAAGGATTCTTCTATCCTTTGGGGAGAAATATGAGGGTACTTGACTAGTAACCAAGTAATTTGCTATATCAACATACCAAGGAATGTGGATAGTGATAGAAAATAGATGTTCATCTAGGAAAGAATCATCAATGATAGGTTCCTAAGGTTGATGTGTAAGCCTGGACAAGAAGTCAACCACTAAACTTACTTTACTTGGCTTATCTATGATAGTAATATCAAACTCCTACATCAAAAGTAACCATCTTACCAGTCTACCATAAACAACTGGTTTATTCATGAGGTACCTTATTGCTGTATGATCAGTTTAAACATATAATTGGTACCCTATTATATAATTATTGAATTTTTTGAGAGCATATATTACTACTAACATCTCTTTATCCATGACAGTGTAATTTAGTTGAACTCCTTGCAAATTCTTGCTTATGAAGTAGACTGTATTTTCAATGGCTCCATATTTTTGAGCAAGAACTACTCCAACAACATGGTCAGATGTATCAGTGTTAATATAGAAGGGCAGGTTCCATTTGGGTCCTTGAAGGATTGGTGCTTGAGTGAGTACAACTTTGAGATCTTGGAAGGCCTTATCACATTGGGGCGTCCACTAAAAATATACATCTTTTAATAATAAACCATACAAGGGACTTGCAATAGTGCTGAAATTTTTGAGAAACCTCCTATAGTAACCAAAATGTCCCAAAAAACTACACACATCTCTTTTCTTGTTGGGAATTGGAAGGGTTTAGATTACCTCAATTTTGGCAGGATCTACTTGAATTCCCCTAGCTGAGATATAATGACCTAAGACCACTCCTTCTTGCATCATTAGAAATTATTTCTCACTGATGAGTGAGAGATTATGATCCTGACATATTTTTAGCACTTTAGATAGGTTATCAAGTGCCTCTTGAAATTTATCTCCATATGTAGTGAAATCATCCATATAGATTTCCATGCAATTGTTGGAGATATCAACAAAGATACTTAGAGCAGCTCTCTGAAAGGTTGCTAGAGCATTACTCAATCCAAATGGAAGAACAAAGTAGGCATAGGTTCCCCAAGGACAAGTGAAGGTAGTCTTATCCTGAGCTTCTACTACTATTTGAATCTAATTATATCCACTAAACCCATCAAGGAATGAGAAGTACTTTTTTTCTGCTAAAGAGTCCAAAACTTGATCAATTAAGGGAAGTGGAAAATGATCCTTTTTGGTTGCTTTGTTCAATTCCCTGTAATCCACACATACTCTCCATTTTCCATTCTTCTTTGGAACAATCACCAATGGTGAAACCCATTGATTGTCTGAGATGGGGTAAATAAAACCTACATCTAGTAGCTTTTTAATTTAGTCTTGACAATTTCTCTAAGAGCCAGGTTAAATCTTCTTTGAGGCTATCTGATTGGTTTAGTATGCTCTTAGTTGTAGATTATATGTGTACATAATTTAGGATCCAATCCTACCATATCAGTGTAGTCGCAAACAAATACAAACTTTTTCTGCTCTAACAAATCTTTCAATGACTGCTCTTGTTGTAGAGAGAGATTACGGTTAATAATGAGTTTCTTCCCAACAACTGCTTTAATATGTTTAGTCATTTATTTCATGGAAGCTTCATTCACACTTGGTAGGTTTATTTCATGGGGCAAAAAGGTACAAAGGAGTTCTAGAGTAATTAAATTTGAACTAGGCAGTAGTCTTTGTGATGGACATCCAAAGTTGTTTGAAGTACCTTCTCCCATAGCTTCCTCTGCACACATATTATTTAACACCTGTGTTAAGACTTGATCTTCATCATAAACTTGGAGGAGAGGACTTTTATAAAGCATCATCAATTTTACCATAGAATTGGCATCTTCCTCAGGCTCATCACCTAAGTAAGGCCAGATCAATTGTTATGATTCTTCATGTGGTTGAGCAGGTGGATAAAGTGTCAATTTCTTTGCACTATATCCATTGGAAATAGTCATATCTCCTGACCTGCATCCAATGTAAGCATCTGCAATGGCCAACCATGGTCTGCCCAATATTATTGGATATTCCCCCAAGGTAGCCTTAGGAGATAAAATCATAAAATCAGTTGGATACTCCCAAGAATCAAGAGTGACCACAACGTCTTCTATCATACCATCTGGCTTGACTGTAGAACTGTTAGCTAGTTGAAGAACTGTATGAATAGTTCTTATGTTGGCCAATTTTAGATTCTGCATAATTTATTTGGTCATGACATTGATAACAACTCCTAAATCTATGAGAGCATTTTGAACCATGAATCCATTTATCATTATTGCTACTACTAGGCTATCAGGGTCTGAATACGTAGGCATGATTACTTTCC
Organism: Cryptomeria japonica; assembly: GCF_030272615.1. Classification (NCBI taxonomy): domain Eukaryota; kingdom Viridiplantae; phylum Streptophyta; class Pinopsida; order Cupressales; family Cupressaceae; genus Cryptomeria; species Cryptomeria japonica. Next base: position 600,464,643 of record NC_081411.1, on the reverse strand, counting down.
CTAGCATAATATCAGCTAACTTACCCATTACATGAATTGTTGTAGGGTCCTTCTTCTTCCTCCTAGGTTTCTTCAAGCATGCTTCTCTAATAGCTTTAATATATATAGGTACATCCTTAATTTCTTGAAAGAGAGGTATCTTAATGGAAACTTGCTTAAGTTGGTCCAGAAAATCAAATGTGGGCTCAAAGTCAAACTTTGGTTGAGCTAATCTTTGAGGAAATGGAGGATCTAGATTCTTAGGTTCCTCAGTTGGCAAAGTCAATATTCTCCTAACTTTGGTAATTATGGGAACCCACAATGGAACTATCAACGAAATTCTTGGTCTAGAGCTCAAGCTCAATGACAACCACCTCAAGGAAATTGGTAGCCACAACAAACCAATTGGCCTCAACAACAACCTTGGAGAGGACAACTATGGCTTAATCAACCAACTAGATATCTTCAACCTAATCAACCTACTAACCCAAAAGCCATTATGCCACTTGCACCTACTAATGTTCCACCAAGAGCTACTCAATTACCAACCCAGTCTACTCCTAATGCTAACAATAAAACTCAGCAACAACAACAACTAGTGTATTCCACATAATTCAATCAATACCCTGCATATTTAGTTAGCATTAGTGATGTATGTCTTAGTTTAGACAAAACTTTGCAATCATCTGTTACTCATGCCATCATAAAGTTAAATAATGAAGAGGAGGAAACACTAGAACCTACTCCTATTTTGTCAACTGAGGAACCTAAGAATATAGATCCTCCATTCCCTCAAAGATTATCTCAACCAAAGTTTGTCTTAGAACCAACATTTTTGGTGTCATTGCCGAGGATGGATGTTATAAATCCTTCCTGTATTCCTGCCTGTCATGAGGGTGACTCGAGTTTGATCTCTGACAACAACACAAAAAATATTGTTTCAAAACAATGGATGTTATACACAACTCAATACTCAACTTAGAGACACAAGTTCCTAACTAAGAAGCTATCCAAACGCCATTACCCTGAATCATTTATCTATCAATCCGAGGATGTACAACTTTAAATGGGACTGCAAGATATATGCACCAAGAGTTTCTAAGAAAAAGTCTATCCTATTCCAAGTGAATGGAAATGTTGAATAAATCTTCATAGGAAAGGAAATTACTTTTAAAATCATAACTGAGTAAAATTATACTAACTTCTACTATCAAAATATAAATTCTTCTACTTTATACACAAACAACTGTTCTATTATGTCATGGCTGCAAGAATAGATAGAGAGTAACAGTCTATGGCTACAGGAGTAGACGCCGAGCAATTCAATAGAACATAATTAAATAACTCAAAAGACAAAACACATAAAAGATAACCAGATGGAATCCTCACCCAGTGGGCCCCTTTGGGTGAGTCTTCTGGAATGAAAGTGATAACAAAAACTAACTTATTGAACTCAAACAACCATTTTAGAACATCATAAACTTGTTTAGAAAGTAGATATGCTCTTTATTCATAAATCAAGTGAACAACATAACATTGCTTGATAAGAAAAATAGTAAATAACTATCTAAGGAATAAAAGAAGGATTTATAGCATCCATCCTTACAACAATTCCAATAAGAGTCACTCCACTTCCCAATATCTAGGTGGAAGCTTTTATTTAAACTACAAAATATAGGAAAACTGAGACAATTAGGACTCTGTCCTGTTCTTGAACATCCGTAGATATTCCCTATATAATCTCTAACATCCACCATAACCATTAGTAAAATTATTTAATGAATCATGACTATTGTGTAAATTCCTTAATGAGCTTGGACAACTAGTGCCCAAGTCACAATAACCCTTGACCTCTTCTCGCCTTGTTGTCTAGTCTTTGCCCAGATTCCTTAATGAGCCTATTCCCATTCACCATCAAGGAGAACTAAATTGGGTCTATCATAGTACACTGAATAGATCCATTTGAAAATAATTATTAAATTTCATAGGGTCATAACCACCATGTTTGAATTTTTCCCTTATGGTACTTATACCTTGAATCAAATAATAATTCCCATTGCCTTCCTTGAATTCATTTGTCTTAATAAACTCGACATGCCACTTGATTCTTTGCTTTTGGAGGTTCTTAGTGTGTTGAATTGATTCCATCCTCATCTCATCAAGTGCATTCAATTGATTTCATCAATCCCTTTGTACTTGATTGAGTTCCATCTCAAGTTCTACTTTTGTGCAACATGTTTTGTATTTGAATTCAATGGGCAGATCTGCCTTTAGGTGTAAACCCCATTTTTATTTTCTACGTTATTTTATATGCCCAAACTGCTTTAGGAAATCTATCAACCTAATCTCTTCTATACAATTGAATTATCTTAGTCAATATAGCTTCAATCTCCCTATTTGTCACATCAACCTATCCATTAGATTATGGATGGTAGGGTGTTGATTTTTTATGTTTTATCTCATACTCCTTTACTATTTGTGTAATTAATTAAAAATTAAATTGTGGACCTTGGTCTGTGACTATGTCCCTTGGAACCTTATATATTGTAAATATTTCCTCATATAAGAATTGAGAAACTTTAGTGTCTCTTGTAGCTCTCAAAGCTTTCACTTCCACCCATTTAGTGAGATAATCAATCAATACTAGTATATAGGATTTTGTGTTAGATGCAGGTTCTATTAGACCAGTAAAGTCAATAACCCACTTGCCAAATGGTGTGATCACTAACTAGGGTTGTAGGATCATCTCATCACTCATTGTAGACCTGACCATTTGTTGACATCTATCCCATTTCCATGTATATGGGGAAACATATTTGTGCATGGTGGGCCAAGAATATCCTGTATTTAGTATCTTGATTGTTGTCCTCTTGGTTGCAAAGTGTCCACTAGAAGGCTCATCATAGCAGGCTTTGAGTATGTCAAATGTTTCATCTTCCCTAAGACACCTGTGTATGAAATTATTAGGAATTGTATAAAATAGATAACCGACTATATATGAGTAGGAAGAGTTATGTTGAACCAATTGTTTCTTCTCCTTGGGTGACAAGTGTGGAGGTGTTTTCTCTGCAAGCAAGTAGTTAACAATATCTAGATATCATGGAATATGAATTGATAATGCAAATAGATTCTCATCGAAAAATGAATCATCTACTACTAGGTCTTTTGAGGAAGTTGTTAACCTTGAAAAAAAGTCTACTACCACATTATCCTTTCTAGGCCTGTCAACAATGGTGATGTCAAATTGTTGTAATAAGAACAACCATCTATCAAGTTGACTACTTACCACTGGTTTATTCATGTGATAGTATATTATTGCATGGTCAATATGAACAAATATAGAGTAACTAGTGATATAATGCCTCGATTTGTTTATTTCATAAATGATAGCTAACATTTCCTTCTTTGTTACTATATAATTAACATCAATACCCTACAAGTTCTTACTAATACAACAAATTGCATATTCTAAATTAAGATCTTCCTTTTATCCCAACACTACTCCAATTGTAAAGTCAAAAGCCTCTATGTGTATGTGGAAAGAATGAGTCTAGTTAGGCGCTCTTAATAAAAAGGCTTATGTGAGAGTTGTATTTAGTGCTCCAAAGGATTGTTGACAACTTGTAGTTTATTCAAATGCTACTTCCTTAGTTATAAATGCAAAGAGAGGTGCAAATATTTTACTAAATTTCTTGATGAAGTGCCTATAGTAGACAACATGTCCAAGAAAGTTTCTAACATATCTATTATTTTATAGTATCAGTAAGTCTTGGAATAATCTCAATCTTGGTAGGATTAACTTAGATTCCATAACTTGAGACAAAATGACCAAGAACAATAGCTTCTTCCATCATCATAAAGCATTTTTCATGACTATGTGAAAGGTTATTGTATTAACACCTTTGGAGTACCTTTTCTAAGTTTTCCAATGTCTCCTCATAGGAGTTGTCAAAAGTAGTGAAATAATCCATGTAAATATCCATTATATCATGGGAAAATTCGGAAATATGCTTAAGATAACTCTCTAAAAGGTAGTCGGGGCATTTCATAATCCAAAATGCAATACCGAGTAGGCATATGTACCCCATGGGAATATGAAGGTAGTCTTTTCTTGATCCTTAGGGGCTATCTTGATCTAATTGTACCTGCTTAACCCATCTAGGAAGGAGAAATACCTTTTTCTAGGTAGTGAATCCAAAACCTGATCAATGAAAGGTAGGGGGAAATTTTACTTTTTGGTTCTTGCATATATGAACCATGCATCTAAAAGTTTTTGTAGTTCAACCTTGACAATGTCCCCTATGTGTTGAGTTCATCCTCCTTTGTGAATGCCTTATTATCCTACAATCTTCACTGATGTGTATTCTATGCATGCATGGGCTAGGGTAAATGCCCTTAATGTAAGATTAATCTCATGAAATGAAAAAGTGTGAGCTTGTAGAATTTGTAGTAGGTCATCACGTTGAGATGTGGTCAGTTTATTATTGATGTTAAGTGTCTTACCCGAGGACACTTCTATAGGGATAGTTGTAGTCATGATTGAGGCAATGTCTAAATCGAATATATTGAGATTATAGCTATGTGGGATATCATAAAAAATACTTGATGTAGATTCATCTTTATTGGATAATAGGTTATAAATTTGACAAGTTAGACAAGACAATAGTTCCACTTGCTACGGGTTTAGACCATAAATTTTTTGCATAATATGAGAAAGAATTTCATCTTTATCTTGGATTTCTATCATAGGGCTTCTCTATATTTTCATGAGTGTTTGGAGGGAATATTGATCCTTTTCCTCTAGATTAGACCATATGTTTTGTTCTAGCTCAACATGAGGTTGAGCTAGAGGATAGATCATGTTGTCAAACCTGCAACCAATAAAAGCATAAGTAGTAGACAACTGTTGGGATTGACAAATTTTTATGATTTTGTGTCTTGGATTTGCCTTGGTTTAGCATATAAAAGTTATTATGATATATAAAAACTTAGCCCAATTATTAAGCCCTAAACCTTTGTTTATTGCATTGTAAAATTTTATTTCCTCATTGATTGGTTTACTTGGTAGACTCCCCTTTTAAAGTTGCAACTTATGTGTTCTTTATAATTAAACTTATTGGACCCATGTATTAGTTTTTTATTTTTATCTAGTCTTTAAAATATTTTCTAGGTCTAAAGGGTAAATATTTTATGTTATGAACCTCATGACTCCCTTGACCCTTTCATGTCCTATCAAGTGAAATTGTCTCTACATGCATTTTATTTTCTTTAAGTGTTGGGCCCTACTCATTAGAGCTCCCATTGTGATTGGGTTCCTGTTTAATTCTCGATTACCCAACAATATGTGTTCCTATGGTCACATGGAGTGAGGTGCTAGAGTCAACTCATTAGTACTTCCTTGCCTCATTAGGTGCTCTTTTGAGCCCCAATGACCTAGTGACCTAAGGTGAGTAGCTTAGGTGAATGGTGGGCATGGTCGTCGGTAGAATTAGGATTGTCATTGGAGCTCCTTTTAGGCTCCAACAATCCAACAATATGAGGTGGTCAACGGTTCCTTGAATGCTTGTGTGACAGCCTATGTGGATAATGAGTTGGAAGCTAAATAGTCAACTCACTAGAGCTCTATCTGTCATTAGAGATCTAGTGAGTTGACTATTGGCAGTAATCAATGTCACATGCTCATCTATTAATGCATGCAAATGGTTGATTTAAGTGGGATTTTCAAGCTATATTGAGTAATAAAGCAATTGAGATTTAAACAGAGCCTTAGACAAAAGAAGTGGAGTGATAGAAGGTGTTTTGTGTGTTGTGAAGTGAATCTATGAAGGATTTAAAGCCATCTATTAAGCCATTAAAAGTACTAAGTTGCCTCAAGTCTGCTTCTATGTTCTCTTGGTTCTTTTTTGTTTCTTGAAAAGATTGATGGCATTATAAGTTAGGGTCTACTTTATAATTTGAGCGCTAGAGTTGAAACCTCAAAGTTTTCATAAGCTTTCTAGAAACTAGGGGTAGGGAAAAAAAACTGTAATCCTCTTGTGTTAAATATGATCAATTGTATTTTGTTAAGCTTTTTCATACCCTAGTATAATGGTGAGTTCATCCTAGCCTAAACATAGGACACAAACGAAAGAGAGGAAATCTATCTAATATATAATTAAGAAATTGTTTGGCTCAATCTCACGACCAAGGCAACCACAGGGTCACAATCCAAAAATAAAGATATTTAAAGACATTCATAAGGGCCTTAGAGATGCTTGGACCCTAGACCATGGATACATGTATTTTAGGCATCATTACAAGAGAATGTTTAGGCATAGACCAATTTTTAATCCTTGGAGGCGAAATTTAGGGAAGTTGGTTCTTCCCAATGTGTTTATCAATGTTGAACTGATGAGGGTCTTGGCTAGAAATTACATGCCAGAAAAGAAAGCTATCTAAAATGCAGTTGGTGAAGAATTCATGGTAGCTAGTAAAGATTATATATGTCAATTATTCACTTTGGATACAAGTATTGATATGAAGCTTGATTTGGGCACCATCAAGGAAGAGTATCATAGACTAGGAAATGACTACAAAATAAAATGGTTGCCTCACCATAGCCCAAATTTAAATGGAAGATGACAATTATTTTCTGAAAGTGGTAAGGCTGCTTTTAATTTAAATTTATTTGAGGAATTTTTTAAGGTGAGTTACTACTCTGTGTGCCAGGTGTTGGGCATGAATGCCTCTTGTAAGGAAGTAAAGTAGCGGAAACAACTTCCTACACTAACCTTGAGAGGAGGGTAATGCAAAACTTTTTCAGATCATTACAACAGTTACAGAAAATAGAAATAGATATAATAACATTCATACCACAACACAATGATTTACGTGGGGAAAACCCTTTCAGGAGAAAAACCCCACCCTCCAAAAGAAGCTCAATATTTTATTCAGCAATCAAAAACAGATTACAAAATACTTGCAGAGCAAGCTCTTTGCAGGAGTACCATTAATCAGAGATTCAGAGGCAACTCAATAGCCATAAGACTCTTACACTCAACCTCTATCTCACACACCTCATAAATAGGAGATACAATACAAGAAACCGTCAAACGGTATTACAAAACCATGGGCTAAAACCACCCAATAAGGTGTAGCCGACCTTATCTCCCTTCTATGACATGTTAAAGCACACATCAACACGTGTCGCTCCCTTTTACAGCTCATTTATGTATTCGATACAAATTATTTTTCCTATTTCAGGAGTACAAACTTCCGGAGGCCATAACTTGAGAACCGGGTGTCCGATTGACGAACCGTTTGAAGCGCCGGAAAGCTCGCGAAGTTCTCTATCACCTCGTAACTGCTTCGCCGGTTACGGCCACTTTTCAAGGCGTTTCGGAGCCTCTAAAGTCCCCAAAATTAAGTTTAAACATTTTATTGCACCCCTCCAAGATGAAAACTTTAATATCTTCAAAACTAGCTGTGACCTTGCGACGCAACTTTACCGGAATGCTTATCTAGCCAACCAGAAGCTTCAGGGAGAGTTTCGCACCATTTCGTGCTCAAATGAAAACTTACTATAAATAGTAACCTCACATAAATGCAAGGTTGAGACACCATTTTTCCCAACAAATCTCCCACTTGTCGAACACCTTGCAGGAGCGGAAGGGAATGTCAACGCAATGAATCAATTGCTAGGGGCCATAAGGCCCATAGACTCTGAACACCATCTGAACTTCTCTGTGCTCACAGCCTTAGTTAAAGCATCTGCAACATTCATCAAAGTGTCCACCTTAACTAGCTTCACCCTACCATCTTCGACCATATCTCTAACAAAATGATACTGAACATCAATATGTTTGGTCCGGGCATGAAATGTCGGGTTCTTAGCTAGGCTAATTGCACTCTGACTGTCACAGTAAACTGTCACTGTACCTTGTTTTATTCCAATATCCGAACACAGTCTCTTAAGCCAAATGGCCTCTTTACAAGCATGAGTAGCTGCCATATACTCTGCTTCAGTAGTGGATAAAGCAACCACAGCCTGTCGCTTACTCATCCAACTAATTGCACCACCAAACAAAGTAAACACATAAGCACTGGTGGATCTTCTGCTATCAATATCACCTGTCCAATCTGAATCCACATAACCATGGATATCAAGGGAAGTCATGTCTCCAACTGAATTACCATGATAACACAAAGAATACTCTGAAGTACCCTTCAAATATCTGAAGACTCTTTTGACTGCATCCCAATGAACTCTACCAGGATTAGACATATATCTAGAAAGTACTCCCACTGCTTGGGCAATGTCTGGTCTAGTACAGACCATAGCATACATCAAGCTTCCAACCGCACTCTGGTAAGGCACTCTACTCATGTCTTCCATCTCCAATGGGGATGTAGGACAATCTGAAACAGATAGTTTCATTCCAACTGTAAAAGGAACACTCAATGGTCTACAATTCTGCATGTTGAACCTCTGTAACACTGAATTCACATACTTATTCTGGCCTAGCCATAGCTTTCTGTCTACCCTATCTCTTCTAATTTCCATCCCAAGAATGTGCTTTGCTGCACCAAGATCTTTCATTTCAAATTTAGCAGCGAGCTGAGACTTCAGTTCTGAAATCATACCTTTCCCTTTACCAATGAATAACATATCATCAACATACAATGCAATGAATAAGAAATGATCACCATAAGATTTATAATAAACACAGTGATCTGATTTAGAACGTTCAAATCCCAAACTCAACACATATGTATCAAATTTCTGGTACCACATCCTAGGACTTTGTTTGAGGCCATACAAAGATTTCTTCAATTTACAGACCAAATTTCTTTTTCCTTTCACCACATAGTGCTCTGGCTATGTCATATAAATATCTTCCTCCAAATCACCATGAAGGAAAGCAGTTTTCACATCCATTTGCTCAACCTCTAAATCATAAGCAGTAGCAATAGAAAGCAAAAATCTAATGGACGTCATTTTTGCAACAGGAGAAAATATCTCACCGTAATCAACACCCTCAACCTGAGAGTAGCCTTTTGCAACCAACCTTGCTTTATACTTCTCAATGCTTCCATCTGAACCAATCTTTTTCTTGAACACCCATTTACAACCAACAGGTTTTCGTCCTTCAGACAATGGTACAAGATCCCATGTATCATTCTTTTTCAAAGCTGCCATTTCTTCCTCCATAGCAATCTTCCAGGATTCTGCATCATTCATACCTAATGCCTCTTCTACAGATTTCGGTTCATCCACACTAGTATTCAGAGCAAAAATACATCTCCAATCATCAGGTGAATACCTTTCAGGGGGTTGTCTATGTCTTGTAGACCTTCGAACAAGCTGAGTTGGAGGTTCTTCCTCTTCTTTTGAAGATTCAGAGCTAGACGAGCTCTCCTCAAATTCTTGCCTATCTAGGGGTCTCGATTCAATTCTTTCAGGTGTAGAAGGAAGTTGAATCACATCTTCTTTTTTAGTCTGTTCTGGCTGCAATGTAACAGAAGGAGACTTAATTTCTCTAAAAATAACACTTCTACTGTGAATTACCTTTTGTGCAACAGGGTCCCAAAGCTTGTATCCTTTCACACCATAACTATACCCGATGAAGATACATTTCACAGCCTTGTTCTCTAACTTTGTTCGCTTCTCCTTTGGCACATGTGCATATGCCTCGCAACCAAAAACTCTAAGATGTCTCAATGAAGGCTTGTGACCTGACCATGCTTCCATAGGCGTTTTATCAACAAGAGCTGATGTAGGAGACCTGTTAATCAGGTAGCAAGCAGTGGCAACAGCTTCAGCCCAAAACTTTTGTTCAAGACCAGCACTACTCAACATACTCCTAGCCTTCTCCATCAGTGTCCTGTTCATTCTTTCTGCAACTCCATTCTGCTGTGGAGAATACGGAGTTGTCTTCTGCCTGTTAATTCCACAGTCTTTACAGAATCTATCAAAATCATTAGAGCAAAACTCACCGCCATTATCAGTTCTCAAACATTTTATTTTCTTTCCAGTCTGCAACTCAACCATTGCTTTAAATTCTTTAAAACGACTAAAAACTTCAGATTTACTCTTTAGAAAATAAACCCATGTCCTTCTACTAAAATCATCAATAAATGAAACATAATATGTGGATTTTCCAATCGAAGAGACATCTACTGGACCAAACACATCAGAATGGATAAGATCCAAAACACCACAAGCTTTATGAGAACTCGAGTAAAACTGAACGCGGTTTTTTTTTCCATAAATGCAATGCTCATAGAAATCAAAGTCAAGGTTACAATCATTCAAACCTTCAACAAGGTTTTTATTTTTCAAGGTCCTTAGACCCTTTTCTCCAATGTGGCCAAGTCTCTGGTGCCATAACATAGTCTTCTCTGCAGGTAACTTTGCTTCAGATGAAAGAGCACCCTTAGGTACCCAAAAACCATTTCCATCTGCTGAAGGTGAAACCTTCAAATCTTCCAGTGAAGTATCCGCAGATTTACTTTTTACAGAAGTGCTATTACACTCAATAGTGTATGCTTCAAGCTTATACAAAGTGCCAAACCTGACACCTCTAGCAACTACCATAGCACCCTTAATCATCTTACATCCTGCTTCAGAAAAGACTACCTGCACACCTGCATCTATCAGTTTGCTCACAGATAACAGGTTTCGTTTTAATCCAGGGATATGCAGCACACCATTAATCCTTTTTATTCTACCATCAGAAAACCTAATTCTAACTTTACCTTGACCAACAATGTCTAGATGTGAATCATCACCCAAGTACACCTTACCTCCATTAAATCCTTCATATTCAGAAAACCAATCTCTATTGGAAGTCATATGAAAAGATGCACCTGAGTCAATTAGCCAGGCATCATTACCTGCATGAGTCGCCAAAGCCGCAATAAATGCATCGCCATCTTCCTTGTCGGACTCAGAATCAGAATCAAACTTTTTCTTTTTCTTCTTCTTTTCTTCTTTGCAGTCCTTACGGATGTGACCCGGTTTACCACAATTCCAGCAAATGACTTTGGACTTTCCAGGAGATTTCGATCTCCCTTTGGATTTGGACTTGCCGCGCTTCTCATTCTTCTTGCCTTTCTCCTTAGGTCTTCCACGAACGGTTAGGGCTTCCTTTGAACTGATGGATACCTTCCTTCGCATCTCTTCACTGAGTAGGGCACCCACCACGTCTTTAGATTTCAAAACAACAGAAGTACTACCGATAGCCATAACAAGAGAATCCCACGAATCAGGCAAAGAACAAAGCAAGATCTGACATTTCTCCTCCTCATCCATCTTAACACTGACGGATACTAATTGAGCCACAATCATATTGAATGCTTCTAGGTGGTCTGCAATTCGTCCACCCTCTTCCATCTTCAAGGAATACAATTTCTTTCTTAAGAAAATTTGATTTAATAAAGATTTCACTTGATACATCTCACCAAGCTTAGTCCATAGCTTCTTTGCAGAGTTTTCTTCATGGACATTGATTAGAACAGAGTCTGCCAGGCACAGTCTGATTAGACCCTTGGCTTTTCGGTCCATAACATCATACTGAGCTGCCGCAGTAGGATCTGAGGGCCTTTGGACATTCGCATCAACAGCATCCCAAAGATCTCGATCTATTAACAGATCTTCCATCTTCAGCTTCCACATCTCAAAATTACTTCCATTAAATTTCTCCACCTCTATTCTCCCTGACGAACTCGCCATCTGAATATTCCTGCAACAAGATCAAAAAGTGTCTTCTGCACAAGCTCCCACTCAAATCTGGATTAGTTCAAAAAACCCAACTGCCCACAATTGAAACCAAAGGTGATCAGGCTCTGATACCACTTGTAAGGAAGTAAAGTAGCGGAAACAACTTCCTACACTAACCTTGAGAGGAGGGTAATGCAAAACTTTTTCAGATCATTACAACAGTTACAGAAAATAGAAATAGATATAATAACATTCATACCACAACACAATGATTTACGTGGGGAAAACCCTTTCGGGAGAAAAACCCCACCCTCCAAAAGCAGCTCAATATTTTATTCAGCAATCAAAAACAGATTACAAAATACTTGCAGAGCAAGCTCTTTGCAGGAGTACCATTAATCAGAGATTCAGAGGCAACTCAATAGCCATAAGACTCTTACACTCAACCTCTATCTCACACACCTCATAAATAGGAGATACAATACAAGAAACCGTCAAACGGTATTACAAAACCATGGGCTAAAACCACCCAATAAGGTGTAGCCGACCTTATCTCCCTTCTATGACATGTTAAAGCACACATCAACACGTGTCGCTCCCTTTTACAGCTCATTTATGTATTCGATACAAATTATTTTTCCTATTTCAGGAGTACAAACTTCCGGAGGCCATAACTTGAGAACCGGGTGTCTGATTGACGAACCGTTTGAAGCGCCGGAAAGCTCGCGAAGTGCTCTATCACCTCGTAACTGCTTCGTCGGTTACGGCCACTTTTCAGGGCGTTTCAGAGCCTCTAAAGTCCCCAAAATTAAGTTTAAACATTTTATTGCACCCCTCCAAGATGAAAACTTTAATATCTTCAAAACTAGCTGTGACCTTGCGACGCAACTTTACCGGAATGCTTATCTAGCCAACCAGAAGCTTCAGGGAGAGTTTCGCACCATTTCGTGCTCAAATGAAAACTTACTATAAATAGTAACCTCACATAAATGCAAGGTTGAGACACCATTTTTCCCAACACCTCTGTCAATATGTCAACTATTTATATGGTTTTAACTATTGACATCCAAAGTTGTGATGCATGAGCAATTGATTATGCTACATTTTTAGTTGATGAAATTAATAAAGGTTTAACTTCCATCAAAACGGATAATAAGATAATTGGTTTTAAACACTATTCATTGATCATGCGTTTGATATTGTATAGATAATGGGAGAATATCATGTGGAAAGAATCTTTTTCTTTGAAATCATATGATGAAGATGAAAATTTGTGTTCCATTCAGATGTGGACAACCATGGGGGAAAATAGGTATGAACATGCTCATTTTTTGTTCTTTGAGGAGTCATTTGTTAAGAAAATTTACATTGAATCAGTCCACCCTTGTGAGTATAGATTTTCCCCCACTATTATAAATTTTTTGAAGCCTCAGGTCCATGAAAATAGAGTTTCAATTGATCATAATTGGGGATATTTTTATGCTTTGACTACTACACCATGATTAGGGTGTATAGTTTTGAAGGACTTCTAAATTTGTTACCAAGAACAATACTAGATAGGGTTGCATACTTGAAGATAGTAAGGAAGGTGGCCGAGTCCAATTACATGAACCTCAAGGTTCATAGTAAGCAATCATTCTTGTCTACAACATTGTACTTTGGTGACTTCAAGATTACAACATTTGAAGGATATTCTCTCTTGGGAAAGACGATTAAATACTACAAATTGCTAGTTAATAAGCCAAGAAGGGGATTTGATCGCAAACATTTTATTATCAAGCTCAAGATTGATCAAGGTTTAGGCCCATATTTCCACAAATTTAAATTACAAGATGATTTAATTAGGAACATTGACAATGAGGAATATAGAGAGAGAAGGGTTGCAATCTTTAACAAGATTATGGCAGTTGAAAGGTGGAAAATGAAAAGAAATCCTTCTTACAAAGGGGCATTTGTAGGACATGAGAATGAGAGAAAAAGATTACATATGTTGTTCAAGCTTGAGTCTAAGATTTTGGAAAATGTGCCATCTCATGTCTATAGACCACCCATTGATGTACTAAGGAGAAAGATGTTCATCTAACATGAGCTAATAAGGTGACACCAATAAGGCATATATCTCCATGATCCACTCATGAAGCAAGCTTCTGTATTGACATCAGTGACTCAAATGATGATGAAGAAGAAGATAACAATGATGAGGAGAAAGATGATTATGACTAAGAGGTCATACAACAACCATATATTAAGTAATTTGTTTCTCTTGGGGACATAAATAGAATTATCTTTGAGGCATTTGATTAGTTGTTTGATGATGTCAGACAACTTGCCAACAAAGAGATCATTTTTTATAATTTCATTAAGACTATTGAATTTCAATTAGAATTTAAAGGTAGATAGATCAAAGAAAGAATCAAGGATATTAAACCTGATATGCATCCCCAAATATTTAAAGATTTGTTGGAGAAGGTAGCTGAAGAAATGAAAGGCATGACTCTAGAAAAGAGATGAAATTTGATGCAAGTAGCATGTGTCATGATTTTACCTGGATGGGATATTAGTTCTATTGTGGTATTTGACAACTTGACAGCAAACCAAAATATGAAGGTCAAGCTATGCATAGAGGCTACAAACAAGATATACACCAGGTCAATATTCAATCATGATAATACTTCTTTGTCTATTTGGGCACTATATCCACCTAGAAAAAGGATACTTACAATTAAGGACCCAAAAAAGATCTATGGGCAAATTTTTGTCCATAGGCTTGAAGATATTGACCTAGTGGAAGTTGTTGATTTGATCATTTATGCAAAAAAGTTTACAAAGCCTCATATGGAGAAATTGGTGAGAGTGAATGCATGGATCACAAGTGAAACTTAATACTTGATGAATGGGAATATGTAGTTAGGGGACATGATAATTTCTTCCTCAAGTTCTACCCCATTATCAATTATGCAAACAACATCTGAGTAAAAAAAGAAGTTGATTGAAGTATCCACAAAAAGAACACAATGGAGAAGAGAGGTAGAAAAGTTAAAAGATAATGAAAAGCAACTTATCATGGAAGTGAAAGCCTTCGTGTATAACATTATCATAGGATTGGTGAATAAAATATTTAAGAAAATGATCACACATGTTGACAATTTTTGGTTAGTATTTTTTGTAACTCATAAGGCTTTCTTTGAGAAAAGAAGATTGGAAGGTAGACTATGACACATGAAGAAGGAGCTTGAGGCAATAATAAAATTGCCATGTTCTTTAGATTTTTTAATTAAAAATAAAGGTGATTATGATAATGAGGTATTTGAAATGATAATATAGATCACTACTATCAGCTTGAAGAATATTAACAAGTGGATGAAGAAACACAAGCTATTTCATGATAATCTAGTAATTGAGTTGAAAATATATGATTAGATCAAAGGCACTCCCCTTCCTTCCTTTTTTAGAGATGACAATGGAGAATTAAAAGAGGAAGAGGAGTGGAAAAGGGAAATCATATAGATGTTACCATGAGCTATCAACTACTAGTGTGGTTGGTAGTGATGAAGAGAGAGTTGTGGACAACACTAATATTTAGTTAGATAGGCTTGTCTCTCTAGAATACATGATGAAATTTATTAATGGTCTGAATGTTTTTCATGCTAGTCAGGAGTGTACTGAACATCTGCCCCAGGTAAATTTATTTTTCCTGTGCTGCATGCAATCAAAATGAAGAAATAATGCAGTTAGGATCATAGTCTCTAGGATATAGCACCTTGCCAGAGCCAAAGGTCATGGGTGTCTATTGAGCCATGTTGAAAATGAGTGTTCTTTTAGTTCCTTTATGTTTCTTTTCATATTGTTATTTTTTGTCAGTAAGCACTTCAGACTAAAATACATAGTAAAGTGAACAACAAAAGGATAAGTGCTATGTTATATCACATTTAAATTATCTTAGATAGGGCCTTGCCAAATTAGTTGATTAGGAGTAACGACTAATAAGAAAATGAAGCTGAATGTATTGATTTGTATTTCAATGGGCTGTCTCTTTCCAGTTTTTTGTTTTCAATTCTTCAAGTGCCATGTACTAATGTACTCATCCATTGAAGTTTATTTCCGACCTCATTTTAGTTTGAGGAGATGTTGTATCATCTTAGAAATTTATGCCCTTTATGCAGAAATGAGTTCCTTTGTTTCTCCAGGCAATGTTGTTGAGTTTGTTTTCATATGGTTATCAAAGATGCCATTCAAGGCATATTCCTCTATTGTAAAAGGTTTTCAAATGAAAAAATGACAAGTGCACATTGATTTGAAGCTTGTTTTTCTCTTTTATTTCTATAAAAGGGGATTCAAGATCAATTGTATGGGTTCTAAAATTTTGATTTGGGTTGGTAGATATATTTAAGTGTCTAGCATAGAGTATAAATAATAGTTGGAAATATTATACACTTTAAATGGAATAGTTTCAAGCATTTTGATAGCAATGGGAAAAGTATTACGAAATTGTCTCCATACTGTACTTTCACTTTCATATAAATCAATGATATCCTGCATGTTATGGATTGTCATTACAATTTTTTGTGATTGTGTTATGTGTGTATGGGTTTTTTATGATTATTGTAGGGATTTAAAAGAATAATTATGTGGGTACATCATAGATTCTTTTTATGTAAGGCATGAATGAATTGACATAATGGCTTGAATTAACTCTGTTTCATGAATATGTACATGATCAAATTCTTCAATCCATACCCTAGGATTTAGGAACTGATTTGTAGGTATGTTCTTGTCAGTTTTAGAAACTTTCAAAATCAAGATATCCTTTCAATTTTATGTTTGTATATAGGTATAGTTTAGTGTAGAATTTGTTTTGAATCATTCAAGTCTAGGTAAAATAACCATGCATAAAGATTTTTCAAGGTTAAATGTAAAGGCCATGATTGGAACCCATTGAGAACTATCAAATTAATTACAACACTAGTCAATAATAGCTTCACATCTTTATATGTTGTAAAGGCTCACCAACCTAGGTCTAGTAGAGCTTGAAGTGCAAAGGATTGCAACCTTTGTGGTTGAATCTTGTTTGTTGGCCATTGATCCAAAAACTTGTTGATAGAAGGTGGCTAATTCTTAAGCCTTTTTAGGAAATCAGTTGTAAACACCAACACCAATCATGGTTGTCCAAGAATTAATGGATAACCCCCTAATTTGTCTTTGAGGTTTAAAACCATGAAGTCAACAAGGTACTCCCATGAATGTAGAGTGATAAAAAAAGTCTTCAATTATTCCCTCTAGTTTGATAGTGGACCTATCTACTAATTGCAAGATGGTGTTTGCCTTATGTTTAATAGTTGTAAAGTATTCATTATCTCCTTGGTCACTGTAACGTCATAAATTGTACGCACTTGCTAAAGCAGTACAATTTAACACCTAGTTTAGCACCCGCCTTGGCACAGTTGCATTTTGCATTGCATTTCCCCTTTAGCACTTAATTAATCAAATCAATTAGGTCTAAAGGTTCTATTTCATCATCTTCCACATCACAAACTCGGGCCCTTTCATTAAAGCATGCCCCTTTCATTTTATTCCTCCAATACATCACTTAATCAAAAACCCTAATTAAGCCCTATTCTGAGCTTGGGGGCTTGATTTCGGGGGTCAAAACATCTCGAAATCACCTGTAACTTCAGGATTCTCTCTAAAATCATCATATCTGACGGCCCTGAAAATTTGGTGAAAAGTTGTCGGGACCGTGGCGCCCGGAGTGCACACGGTCCTGGACATTTTTCCCAAAATTTTAGGAGCGCGATCCAATCATAAAATAAAGCTTAACCCCAAGAAATTGGTGGGATATTCGATCTCTAGGTCGGCCAAAAGATGAAATTGCGACCTAGGGTTTCATACATAAGAGCTCTCTTTCTTCATTTGAAAGGATGGGATTTTTGTTTCCAGGAACCTCATATGCAGTGAAAGAGCAGATCTTTGAAGACTTCAACATCTTACAACATCCCTCTACCAAGCATTTATCAATTCCATTCATCCATTTAGGGCTTGGAAGACATTGAAGAACAATAGGAGATTACCGACTGAAGATTGGCTTGTACCTCTCCCTTGAGGGTTGGGTATGATTTCATGTTGTTTTCATGTCTTTGCATAAAGCTTCAATATATCCTTCATTCATGCTTTAGATCACTTTGCATCTTGATTTAGAGCATTTACATTATCATTTACAAGCAATTAGGGTTTACTTTCTAGGTTGCTCTAGTTTGCTTTCTTGCATTTTAGGACCTTGCACACACACTAGGTCTGCACACACAATACATTTTACAAAACAACTTGGCTATTCATGGAGGTGGAAATCACCGAAGTGGGGGTTTGACTAAGGCAAAACCCTATATAGCCACCCATACACCCTTTTTCAGATATAAGTGCAGGTTTCGGGGCTAGGACGACGCCGCAGGATACAGATCCGGAGAGAACAGGTCGAGACAACACTCTATATCAAATTGCAGAGTAGAAGACTGGGACAGGGGCACTGGGCACCCTGGTCCTGCCAGGACAGGGGTGCTGGGCGCCCTAGTCCCTGGGACAGAGGCGCTGGGCACCCTGGTCCTCCGAACAGACAACTTTTAGACAGCTTTCCGACAATGTTTCAGAGTGTAGAACGACAGTTTCCGGTGCAGTTTTCAGGACAGTGGCGCCCGCGCCCCCGTCCCGCACATTTTCAGTCCGATTTTGACTCCGGGTACACATCTGTATTCTTATTCCATCCTTGTATTTACAGCTGTTCATTGATTAATCTCAATTCTGCAATCTTGTTATTAGTTTATACTTGCATTTTGGGATTAGGGTTTGAACTTGCATTACTTGATCTTACAATTTCAACAAGGGAATAGAAACCCTAATAGGTAGCCCGTGGCTCTCTCTTTCACAAAAAGAAGTAGCTAATTGTGTGATACCTCTAGGCTCTTTCGTATTCCGTAATGTGTGACAAAAGGTAGGGTTAGGGCATGATAACCTAGTCTCGCTTTTTCCCCCACACAATCACTATATTTATTATTGTAGCAAGATCAATTAGAGTGTTTTTGATAAAAGTGCAACTGATATGTGTTGAAAAATTGGAGGAATTGATTATGTGTTGCATTTATGTTTTGTCATTGATGGCAAAACCAGTTGTTTAGTAGTTTTTGGTAGGTTTCAATAGAGTGGTTGGATTATGATATTGATCCGACATGCTCCAGTATGCTTTAGTTTGTGGAATTGGTTTAGATCTGTCATTCATGCTATTCAGTTTTGTATCACGATCAGTTGGTTTGGGATTTGGTGACTCGAGAGCTATCATTTGTTCTTGTAAGCCTTTTGGTCACTGGTAAGGGTTCTACTGATAGAGCTTTCTTGAAGATATTTTTATGCATGTGATAAGTGGTGTTGGTGCAAATTTTGGATGTCTTTTGGGATGTTGTTGGTTATCTTGTTTGTGTTCCTATTAATCGGTGGTGTTGGACTTGGGTCCGGACCTAATGCTACCTTATTTGGCTAGGTTATGGACCAGTTTCTGTAACATGTTGGTGGATGATCCCGATGCGTTTCCACTTGGATCTATTGATTAGATTATGTTGTTTCGGTCTTAGGCCGACTTAGCTGGTCATTGTATTGCGGGTTTATGTTATGAATTTATTGTATTATCTTTTAGGTGGCCGACCTAATTGTTTAGGTCCCAGGTTGGTATAAATATGATGTAAGATCTCTTTGTAGATCATGGGCATATTCATGGGATTAAGGTTATGGGATTATTTGTGTGCAAATAAGGTTGTAATCATATACAGAGGTTTTGGTCGATCATAGGTGATTGAATTGGGTTGGTGAAAGAGGTTTAAGACCTCCAATACTGAGCTTAATCAGAACTGTATTCAGGCATATGAGATGCTATTCTTGTAGTTCACTCTTCTTTCCAGATTGTAGTATGAATTTATTTTGTAGTCAGTGAGGCTCCTTTTGTGATGAGTAGTGCGCTCTAGGTTGTTGGCCTTCCTGCATGTGCAGACCCCTCTTTATGTAATCACATACTTACTGCAAAAGTATTATCTGACTGTGGGTAGGCTTGCCACCATGGTTTTTCCCTTTACTGGGTTTTCCACGTACAAATCTTGGTGTTATCTTTTATGGATGGTTGGTAAATGTTTTGTGGATTATATTTGTGCTTAACTGTTATATCTGCTATTCTGGTATTTGCTTTAGGTATTTTGGTAAAAGGTTTTAATGCTTAAAGTTCTATGACCTGTTAACAATTGATTCACCTCCCCCTCTCAGTTGTTCACTGGTTATCTGAGCTGTCTAACAATATGCACATCTACAATAGGGCTACTGGGGTATGAGTATTTAGAGACTACCAGGGTACTCAACATGATAATAGGGTTTTCTATGACATGGATAGTCTAAGGATATTTAATCTTGCTTCCTAGGTATTTAGAAAATAGTTCCCTGATGACCTTGGTATAAATTGGTACATCTTTAATAGCTTTAATAAGAGAAATATTGACACAAATATTCTTCAATTACCCTATAAGATCAATTTAAGCTCCATATGGTATATCTAGGTAGCCAACCTCTCTATAAAGGAGGTTTCCTTATTTGTGATTTCAACATGTTGTTGGGTCTGTTCAAGTGATGTATTGTTAGCGACATCTACGATTAATTCATCATTAGATAGTTTTATGATTTGAGTAGGTGAAAGACCGACAAGAGTCTTTCCTGAATGAAGGTGGACATCATTGATCTCAGCAAGATAGGTTAAATATCATGTGGACTCATTAGAATAATTATATTGAATAGGCTATTATTAGGATCAGGTGTAGGTTGGGAAGACAATTGTGGTTCTCTTGGTTGTGTGGGAGCAACCGTGTTATAATTTGACATGATAGCTTGCTACTGAGGTAATATTTTAAGCATAAGCATAGGCTATTGGGTTAAATTTTGTTGTTGCTACAAGTAAAACAATGGTGTTGTAAATTGTAAACTATTAATTAGGGTGTCCCATTTCACACTCTTCTAGCATCAATTTTAGTATTTCCCATTCCTCTATGCAATATAATACATTTATTATAATTAATTAATATTTAAGTCAATATTATGAGTCTTATTCCACTTTAATATATCAACACTATTATTTGGGCCCTTATTTTAAGGTGTTCCCTTTATCTTTTATTATCTCGATTTATTATCACTTTATTATAAATCCTACCCCATCTCAAATATCAAAACATGTTTCCACCATATAAACAATATATATTTTCATACAAAGCTATTTTTAGCATTAGAACCCTATTATATTGCATCCCTAAAAAGTCAACCTAAAATTGTTGATATCAAGATGCCTAGAGCCACATGGTCCCATATTTTTTCAAATCTAGCTCCCTACAAAAATATAAAAATTCTAAGTTGGCCTAAAGGTTATTTTATTATGAAATCCCTATATAAGGTACCCCTCTCAATTTATTTCATCAATCTATCATTATATCATTATTGCATCTCATCATTGTGCTATCATTCCAATTCAAGAGAAACACTTCAAGAGAAGATCTGGTTCAAAGAGCAACAACCTACATCAAGGCATCTTCATTTATGTTTTAATTATGATTTCATAATGGATTTTATGTGATTTATCATGTTATTGCATCAATAAATGAAGGACTTATCCTAAGGACATTGCTTCATCAATTGGAGGTATAATCAATTTAGTCAATTATTTCAATTCAAGCATTTTCCATTCAATTTTTATTCCAATCAAGAGTTAATTCCAAACCTAGGGTTTGAATTAGGCAATCCCATAATAACAACAACATTTCCTCTCTTTTAGTGTGCAAGCAATAGGTTTAGGAGCCACAATTATAGAGTTGATCAAAGTGGATAGAGACAACTAGATCTGACTTTTGTAGGAGCAAAAACAAAGGGCCCAAATGCCTTGAGTGACCTGGTCCTACAAATTTTTGATAGACTTTTGGGAGAATATTTTTAGTGACATTTTAATTCTAAAAGTTTCTTGTTTGTCTACATCCGATAGCTAGAGGACTAGGGTTCCTCGAGCATCTAAGTCTTGTACTTTCAGGCCAAATTTTTAGGCCTAAGTCCCTCTCTATTCCCTCACCTCAAATATAGATTCATGTTTGCATAGTCAATATGTAACTTATTGTTTATACCATTTTATGCTAATTTTCCATCATTAGCCTAGATTTAACATTCAAATTACATCCTTTAAAATGCATTTTCAACTCAATCAAAACAAATAGATTTCAATATGCATCCAACCATGTTCCTAATAGAATTGAGATTGAATATATTGAGTTCATTCTCATTTTGATGTGATGTTCATGAAATAGGTTTAATTCTTAGTTTAGATAGTTAAACTTGTAAACTCTTATTTTTAGACATTACAAAAACATATTGGACTATTGGCACTGTTGGTTTCCTCTCTATGGTCATGACCATGGATTATGAGGGGTCTACCCCTAATTATAATTGGGAAACTGATATTGAGATTGTTGTGGCCATGCCCTTTGTTTTAACATCTATTTTGATGAGGAACTACCTTGCCATGGTTGATTAGGCATTGTGTTCCAAGATTGGTAATTCTAGTGTGTAGTATTTGAATTGATTCCCAGGAATGAAGCATTATAAGATTGGGGGTCTAGAGTTATACCTTGTTTTTTTTATAATGGCTTATGTGAGCAATATAGAAAAATTTCCCTTATTCATCTTCCAAGGTATTGAACTATAGTCAAGTCTACTTTTCCTTTGAGATAAAAGCAATATTCCTACATTTTACAATTGGACTTCTTTTGTCTAGAGTGTGGGGAATACTCCATGAAAAGTGCTTCAACCTTCTCCTATTTCTTCTTGATATGCAAGGTGTCCAATTTTGTGACAAGATGATTGATAATATTCTCCTTCATGTTGGAGAGAAGATTGTTGGGCTCAACTCTAGATGCACCATTAGATGTCTTGATAGCAGACAAAAGTCTAGAGCTTTTGTCCTTCCACAAAGTGAACCGAGAATAGTTCCTGATAGGCTTGCATATGCCATAAAATGTAACTTGAGATATATCACCTCCCTCCACAAATTTAGTGCATCTATGTATTCCTCATTGAATTATCTCAAAAATACTAGCTTGAGGGATTCACAATAGAGTTTGTTTTGTCTATACTTATTCAAGTAGAATTGGAATCTCTCCACACAATCCTTAAGAGATTCATCTTCCTTTTGGGACATCCTAAATATATCCTCCTTATTCATGTATCGAACCCTTTAGAAATCCTGATACTTCTGTAGAAATTTCTCCTTTATTATGTCCCACCTTGTAATAATATTTCTGCCTAGCCCTATAACCATCTCAAAGCAACATCTTTCAAGGTTGTTGGGAAGATTTTTAATCTATGGAAATCAATGGTGCAGTCATATCTATGATACAAAATATAAAAAATCAAACTGGAATGTATCAAGGTCATGTAAATGAGCTAAGAAAGTTTGGCAAAGTAGATGGAGGCATGTTCTTGAGAGTAGCAATGCTTTCTTGGTAAAAGATAGGGAACTCACAAGTAACTCATTTTCTAGGGTTCTCTACTTCCTCATCAGCTATTATTGTAGATGTTTCTTGTGTAGATTCTTCTATTGTTGTGGATGCTTCTTGTGGTTGGGTTTCCTCACAAGATGTTGAATCTCTTGTTGCATTGAATGTATTTTCTAACTCCCTTGTTGTGTTTGGTAAACCTCCTTCCCTAGCCAATATGTCTTCTAAACTTTGTGTGGAGGGAAGAAATCTTCCTTAAGCATCCCTCTTTCTTTGCATCCAATGAAAATTGGAGCTTGTGAGTTGTATTCCTACACTTGTTAGTGAATAGTTTGAAATTGATCTCAAAATTTATTGTTCCTAATGCTAGAAAATAAAACATCTAGTTTTATGAAATAAAATACTAAGAAACCTAATCTAAAATTAGAAATCCTAAACCTTGGCACCATCCTAGGAAACATCATGGAAAATGACTAATCTCTACTAAGTGTAATAAGTTTATACAGATAACTTAATGCACACTCTTAATAGACCAACATATCCCAAATTAAGTAACCAACTGTCCTAGAGAGGCTCATTTAATTATTGACCAAGGGAAATTATACTTAAACGATGTTGGTATTGTATGTGTAGCCAAGGAATCTCTAAGACACCTATAAGTTTCATAAAGGGAACTAACTAAGTTAAAAAATTAACTAAAACATAAACAATGCTGAAACATGTTAGAGGAAGAAGACGAATGAGGATATTGATGGATTTTGACAAAGGCGAAGGTTACTAAATTTGTAGAAGGTACACTAGAAGATTTAGAAAGAAATCAAAGAAATTCATATGATAGAAGGAGTATAAGTAGTGGTGCATCTATCTAGGTGGAGCTATCAGAGCTCTGCTCTTGCCTTTTGGATTGATTTAGTTGCTGCTCTTGGGGGAGCGAGGCTTTCCTATTGCAGGAAAATAGTTACAAAAGAATGATATACCTGTAAAAACGAGTATTGCAATTATTTGTGATATTTTTAGAAGGGTGAGCAAGAATCAAAAGTAAGGCTATGGTCTATAGTGGTGTGCTCATTGGAAGAAAGAGTTCCATAGCAGGAAGAGTTATTCAAATTTGCATGCATTGTCCTTGATGTCAAAGAGGGAGATATATATAATTTGAGTTCACTTGTATTTGTTGTTGGTGGTACACAAGTGTTACCATCAATGACAATGGAGGAGAATATTAGAAATTTGAGTTATTGTGTTGTAATTGATGCCAACTTGTCTAATGATGTAGATGATTTGTTGTGTTATGCTATCATTATTAATGCCAACATGTCTTGTATTGTCATTGATGTCACCATGTGTTGCAAATGGTCTAAAAAGGTATAGTTTGATGTTGTTGAGATTTCTAGTAATGATATTAAGTATGTGGTGTTTCTAGAAACTTGGTGTAGTAAAAGGTTCAATATGCAGTAAACAATATTTATATAGGAAAGAGTATTAAATTTCCCAGTGGAAAAATGATTTGCGTTCCTTTGATATGTGAAGATTCTGGAGTGCTATTCTATATATAATGCTAATGATCTATGTATATTATACTATTAATTTTACATGATCTTTGTTGCTTAGATGGTTGAGTTAGTTGTTGATGTTTTTGACAATGGATTATTTGTTAGAATTGGTCTGAGGAATGCTTCACGGTTCTTTGATATGTGGTATTTTATTTTATGGTTTAGAGGACATGTTTATTTGATTTATACAATGTTTTAGTTCAATTTTATAGTGATGGCTCAACTTGGAATTGAAGTTATGATGTTACGAGTTTAGTGTTATTAGTTGGTTTGGATTCCGAATAACTAAGGTGATGTGTTATATTTGGATGCCTTTTTGTTTTAGACACTTTTTGGTGATTGAGTTTTCATGTTGATATGGGTCTCATCGAGGCATGTGTAGATATGCATTAACTTGTGTGCATTAGAGAATATTTTTGGGTTGATTGGTTGGCGTGCTACATTGCTTATCTACACGTTTCACTTTGTGATGACCTTGTTGGATGCATTTGTATGCGCGGTTTATTGGAATTAGTTGATAAGGTTGTGTTATGATGTGTTTGGGTCCTCTCTATCTCCTAAAGTGTACCACATTTGATGTTATAGGTCAGGGTGGCCCAATTTGTGTAATATTGTATATTTTGTTTGTGACTGACCTAGTTTAGGGTTTCAGTGAATTATCTTGTATTTATAGGAGTGCAAGTGTATGGGTTGAGATTGGGGTGGATGCGAATTAATTTAAACTGTAGATTATTGATGTGCAAGAAGATTTGATATTGCAGAATTGTGAAAGACAATTGAGAAGGGAGTTGAGATGGAGTTTGCGATTAGATATGTTTTCCATGATATTGGTTGCTTGACACAATGGTTCAAGGATATGTTTGTAATTATTTTGGATTTGACTGTGTATGTTTTTATGTTGCCAAGGATAGTTTCATGATTTGTACATCTTATTCATTTCAATTCATTATTCCTCTACACTCGTTGAAAGGTGTGTTCCTTTTGGCAGTTTCTGCAACTCTTTGTATTTTGGCAGTTTCTGCAACTCTTTGTATTTTATTCTAAGGTTGTGCTCCTTGGCCTTGTGCCTATACATTGTAATAATTTATTCATACTATGAGTGTATTTCTCACCATGGTTTTTCCCTATTTAGAGGTTTCCATGTAAATCTAGTGTTCATGTGTTTTTTGTGTTCTGTGCTTTCATGTTTCATAATTATAGTGATAAGATAATTATGGTTTAAAGTTTAATAGATAAAAAGTGAAGTGTTTTGAGGTCTAGAATAATTCATGCCCTCCAAGTCCAATCATGTGTTCAAAAATTGGTATCAGAGCTTGGTTCCTCCTGGACAATCTTAACCACTTGGGGAAGATCTAGAACAACACAAGAAATTTACTTCAAAGCACCAAGGTTTGATGGCACAAATTACTCTTGTTGGAAAGAAAAAATGGAATTTCATTTGAAATCCCTACCAAATGGAATCTAGGAAAGCATTAAGAATGGATATAGCATTTCAAAAAATGGTCCTCAAACTTTGGATGAGCTTAAAAGACAAGAGAACAATGTGAAGGCTAAAGTTGTTATTGTCAACCGTCTCAGTGATGTAGTATTTTTAAAAGTTGTTGGGTTGAGGTTACTAAGGAAGTCTAGAAAAATTTGACTAGTGCATATGAAGGTGATAAGAAGATAAAGAAAGGTAAGTTGAGAAATTTGAAGCACAAGTTTGAGAACCTGAGAATGTCTAATGATGAGAACATTGAAAGATATATACATTGGGTAAATGAGATTGTGAGTACTATCAAGGGTATTGGTGGTAAATTAGAAGAAAGTGAAGTTGTGAGAAAAGTGATGTGAACATTGCCTAAATGCTACAAGCCTAAGAAGTATGCTATTTAAGAAAGCCATGATATAGAAAAGTACACTTTGGATCAATTGTATGGCTCACTCCCTGCCTTTGAGATTGTTAAAATATATGACTTATGAAAAGATAAGAAAGATGATACATTCAAAGCTAGTAGGAAGATTGAAGATGAACTTAAATCAAGCAATGGAATGGATGAGATAGACACAAATTTCGTATGAAGATTTCAGAAAGGATCCGAAAAATATGAAGGTAAGTTACCCTTTATATGTTTCAATTATGAAAGCATTGGTCTTTATGCTTCTAGATGTACTTGTCACGAAGACCATGTTAGAAGATCTGATTGTTGATTGGCCTTTTATACTCGCCTACATGTAGGCTTTGCAATAGCAAAGAGTCTCCTGAAAAAAGAGAGAGGATTACGAAATCCTTTCTCCCCAAGGTCCTGTTTGTTAGGTCACAACGGGGCTAGGGCAACTCAAGGTTCACGTGACTTGTTCAATCAAGGTGGTATTGTTGGTTATAGAAGACACTCGCATGGATCCACTTAGAAATAAAATGCAAAAGATATAGAGAGAAAGGGGAGAACAAACATAACCATGCAAGATTGTTAAACTTGAAATAAATACCCCAAATAACCAGATATTATTGATAACATACTAGATAGTAGCAAGTGAAACTTCCTTCTACATGTAAGGTCTACAATCTTACACACAGAAAGAGTTGATCATCAATTTCATATACCATAATAATAGAATCCACAATATTCAGAACAATTATGCTATCTAGAATGAGAGAAGATATCATATTAAATAAATACTAACTTTATTCAACAAAGATCATGAAACATGTGATTCATGAAGCAAATTGCATTGATTAATTATGAAAATAAAGGTACCAGCGAGCACTGATACTAGGAGAGTTTAACAAACTTTGAAACTTAAAATGTCAAAAATGAAAGTATTGTAAATAAAATCCTAACTATGGCCTCCAATCTTCAATTTTTAGACCATCAAAATGACTCGTCACTATATTTATAGTATCTACCTCCCTATATTCTAGGAATAAGCTATACCTGTAACCTAGTTACAAAATGATGAGGCTGCAGTCGAAGTACAAGCTACTACTTTTGAACCTCAATTATCTTATGAAAAACATAGGTGAACACCAAGTCTTCTTTCAGTGCGACAATGCATGCATCTTGGCTGCAGTCTTCAAGGATGACATGTGTAATTTAATCCTTTCTTGAAAATTGCAATCATTATCAAGGTTGCACCTTGCCTCTTATGGTAACAAGAGTGCACTATGAGTCAACTTCTTGATTTCTATAGGCCCTCCTTGTAATAGTGGTAGTTCCCTATGTAACAATCAATTGAATTTTGAGGTGGACCCTGGAAATATTCAATGCGGAATTTGGCAACCCTTATATTTTCTCTGAGCTCTTCCATGATACCAATTAGGTTGTAAACTACTTGAGTTGCTTGGTAATATTGGAGGATGAGGTACATGTAACTCTCTATGGCATCATCACTGAACTCAATGGTAGGAGAAAAAATTTCTGACTTATACATATTCCTTTGCTTGATCACCTCTTCTTGATTAAGTGAGCCTATGCAGAGGATGTTTAGTCCATGCTGGCCTAGTACTCTAACCATATATTGTTCATACTCATCAAGATAGCTTAGGAGAGGAGGATGTCCTTGTAGCTCTTTGGCCCTGCACTAGTCCACAATATCCTTCTTGAATTCCAAGGCATAAATGGAGGCTTGTAGGACACTATAGTTTTCACCTCCTAACAAATCTTCTTCCTTAACCACCTCTTCACCAAGATTATTGTTCTTCTTCAATACCTCAATCTATCCTGCAAGATTGGTAGGCAGATTGGGTTTGCCATTGGGTGGTACGATGGATTGTGCCTATTTCAAGGAGTTGATTAGTATCATAGATATCCATGGTATCTTGAAGGAACATCCTCACCTTAATTGGTTCTTGACCCATGTGTTGAGAATAGTTTCTTTCTTCTTCAATGAGTATAAGGCCTTAAATTCTTCTTGGGGAAATGCTAAAGTAGAGGGTTGAGCATCTTCGGCCCTGGAATCTAAAGGTCTGGCCATTTCCATTAGTATCTCCCTATATTGTTTCAACTGAGCTTTAGCTTCCTTAGATTTGTGCTCCTTTTTAATCCTCATCTTCATGATGGCAACCACATTGTCAAGAGTGGCTATTTCTCCCCATTTGGTTTGTTTACCAAGATTTACTTGAGAGACATGATATTTTGGGGAAGCTTGTTTTTCACCTTCTGTACCCTTGCAATGGAGCAACTACACTTTCTATTGCATCTTCTGAATCACTCCTTGAAAGATGATGAAGAGGTTTTTCTTTCTTTTCTCTTCTTGGTGACTCAGTAACTGCCTCTTGTAAGGTGATACTAGGTAATACCACCTTCTTCTTTTTTTGAAAACTAAAGTTGAGCCAATGTGGCATGCTATATCCTATTGATTGCTTTGTGTAGTAATTTGGGTAGTCACTATATGGGCCTCTAATTGCTGTTCTTGTTCCTCTTGATGTTCCTTATCGACATATTGAGTTTGTTTACACCATTGCTGTGGAGGTTCCTCATGTTTTGGCAGGGGTTGTGAGATTTGTTATGTGAGGTTTTCTTGAAGTGCTTGTTCAAAACCTTGTTGTTTCTGCCTAGAAAACTCCTTGAGCTTTTCACCTACTTCTTGCTCAATGGAATCTTTATCATCCTCATCTTGATGTTTTTGTTGGTCTCCTTTTAACTGTTTGAGGAGTACTTCCTAGTCTTGTGGTGTTAGCACCATTTGTTCATCTTGTTCCTCTTGCTCATCCACCTCCATTGTTTCCACCTTGTATATCTTTGTTTGGGTGTGTTGCGTTGCTTGATCCTCATGTTATTCAACTAATGCTTGAGTAATTTTCCCATCTTGAGGGACATAAGACACCTATTCTACCAATGCTTCTCCTAGATCTTGTGTAAAAGTAGTCTACCTTTGCATGAGGTTTTCTTTCCTTGTATTGGCTAACATAGAAATAGGCTCATCATCTTCATTTTAATTTGACTCAATGCTATGGATTGTTACTCACTCATGGGATGATGTTGTGGTTGGAATCAGAGCTTGACTAGGAAGAGTCGGTATCTTGTTCTTGTGATGTGCCTTCCCCTAAAACAATACAAATTGCTGGCACCAAATTTTCAAATTGAGGTGATCCACTATACCTTATTTTCAAATTTGGAAACCAATGTTTGGACTTGGTACTGGTACTTTATTGTAACTAAATTATTCTCAAGCTTGAATTCACTCTGGTCTTCTTTCTTGGGGTGGCAGATGTTTCCATAATAATTCTTCTCACTGCACAAAGGATTACTTAGTCAATAATTTATAAATTCCCTTTTCCTAGCAGTGAACTTTGGAATCCTAGGTTCAAAATGAACTCTTCAATAGATAGCAATTAAAATTCAGGATCCAGAGGTTCTAGTGTCCCAAAGTCAAGAAAACCAACAATTGACTTATATCGAAGTCTTGAAATGCTGAGGTTTAGGGGTAAGTTTGGCAATAAAACTTAGTGCTCTGGGATATTGAGATCTCAAAACGGAGGATGGAGGGCTAATGGAGAATTTAGAATCCTTGGGTCCTAGGGTTCTAGAGTCTCGGAGGAATGGTCATAGGGTACTTTGGGATCTTGAGAACTTGGGGTTCTGAAGTGGATGAAAAGGGAATTTGGGAACACACTTCGAGATCCTAGGAACTTGGGGTTCCAAAGCTAGAAAAAAATGGAGCAAGGCACTCCCTCTGAAATCTCGGGAACTCAAGGTTCCAGAGAGGGAAAAAAAAGACAAACCAAAAGGGGACTTCAGGATCCTAGGAACCTGATATTCCAAATTAAGAGTCAGGCTGAGAGACCAAGATCTCAGTTTCTGGGGTCCCGAAATGCTTGAAGATCAGGGGAAAACCCTAACTGTTGAGAAATTGAGTTATTGAAACATGAACCCCTAAAAAAAAGCAAAATAATGCAATACAAACACAACAACAAATAAAAGGAAGGAAAAAACACAAAACACAAGGAAAGAAAGAGGAAGGTCCACCTAGACAAAGGGAGAGAGAAGACATGAAGTGGACCACGAAGACACCAAATCGTTAGAAGGAGAACATAGATAAAAAAAAAATGTGTACATGAGATCAAATAACCCTTGGAGGGCTATTTGTACTCGCCAATCGATCGTGGGAAATGAGGCATGCTCTAGGGCTCTGGGATCTTGGAGTTTCATGGTCATAGGACAAGTGACCTCAGGACTATGAAGTTCCAAAACTCTGAAGAAATACCACAAAATGAGGAGAACCTAAAATCCCAAGATTCTAGGGCTCTAAGGATTGACAAAAGGAGAAGGCTCGAGATTCTAGAAACTTGGGATCTCGAAGTCTTCGAAAAGGGAGCAATAGAAACAAGGACAAGACTTCGATACCTCAAAATTTAGAAGTTTTGAGGGTCTTGTCTAGAATAAAAAGGGAGAACTTCAGGATTTTGGGGTCCCTAATTCTCAAAGCTCCAAAGACATAAAAAAAAAGGGCACCTCGGGGGTCAAAAATATGAAGTCCCACAGTGCAAACAAAGAACACAGTCTAGAGTTTTGGGAACTAAAAACTACAAAGAAAAACAAAAGAAATGAAGGAAAAACACAAACAAAAAGAAAAAGAAAAGAAAAGGGGAACACAAACTTCTAGGCATGAAATGGAGGGGGGAGTATGCAGAGTATAACAAATTGCCACTTTTTTGGGAAAAGTGGCTCAAGGCATTTTAGAACTTCATAATCTATGCCTAGCTTTGAATTTTAAGGCTATTGTCATCTAGGATGACATATAAAAGATTGGTTATGGTGAAGCAAAAGATGATGGAGCAAGACTGTATCAAAGCAACTTGTAAGTGTGTGCATTGATTAATTAACCCACTTGTTCAACCTTAAAGGTAAACCGGGGAATTCATATGCAAGCTATGTGAGCGAAATCATTTTGGCATCTCATGCAATGTTATCTTGGGCATAGCTCTTCTTCAAGCTGGGCATCTATAGCCCCGACAAAGTTACCTCCAGTCCTCATCAAATATTGCTTCACTGCCAGCCAGATGTCTATAACCCCAGTCAAGAGACTTGAAACACCCAAGTAAGTTGAGATATGCATTCGAAATTCTTTTTCATCTCATTATAATCTTGATTCATGATCCTTCTTTTGTGTTCATCTTTTGATCTTTCTTTACGCTTTGTAGGAATCTTCTCTTGATAGTTTCTCAACCTTTTAGCAACAAAGCTTTGGACTAGGTTGGGGACCACATTGGATAATGAGAGATACTCCAAGGACACCTTAAGCTTTAAATGTAATAGAGCCATTATACCTCTCCCTAAGACAATTGTAGCCAAGAATTTTAAAACATTTTGTGGGTAATGAAGTTATATAAAGCTAAGAGGAAATCTCCCGAAGGTTACATCATTATGCAAAGGATACTCTCCCTATCCACCACAAAGATGAGAAGCAAATACCCAACACAAAAGAAAGAAATGAAGACAAGATAATAGGAACAAAAAAAGATAGAAAAAGAAGAAAATGAAAAAAGATGAACAAATGGAAGAAAACTAACAACTATGGTACACAGAGTTAGGCTCAACAAGGATCATCCAAAATAATGCTCGAGAAACTGATCATTCACAGGTAACAGTACAGGCTCTCTAGTCAAGGAACTCAATCTAAATGTATTTTCACCAGGGATCTCAACGATTTGGTAACGTCCTAGCCATAATCTGTCAAATTTGTGATGCTTACCCTTCTTCTCCCTAGCCTTGTCACATAACAAGACTAAGTCAGAGATTCTAAAGCATTTTGCCTTGGCTCTCTTATCAAACCATTGTTTAACTACAACCTAATGTTTAGCAAAGTCTTTCAAAGGGTTGGTTCTTTGTTCATCCAATTTCAAAAGGTTAAGGAAATGAACTTCAACTTGGTATCCTATTTCTAAGTTTTTCATGAGTTGAAGCATAGGAATTTGGCTATTGACAAGAAAATATGGTTCTTGACCATACGTAATAAGGGGATTTTCCTAGGGCAACCTTGACATGAGTCCTATCAACCCATGGTGCTTATTTTAGTTTATTGTGCCAATCTCTGGGGTTCCTTTCCAATAGTTTTTAAATAACATCGAGAAGTTTCTTGTTGGTGGATTCAGCTACCCCATTCCCATGCGGCTAATAATTAGCAACAATTTAAGAACCACCTTGTATTCATAGGACCATTGCATTAACTGTGCTCATGTAAAGGTATGATTGTTATCACATACCAGAGCGAATGGCATTCCAAACTTGGTGATGATCTTGTCTCCAAGGAATTTCATGACCATCTCTGCAGTGCATTTCTTACAAGTGCATGCTTCAACCCACCTGATATAGTAATCAGTAGCAAACAAGATAAACTTATGTCCAATAGATGAATTAGGATTGACATCTCCCACAAAATCTAACACCCATTTAACAAATGGTCAAACCTTGTATACTGGTTGTAAGGGCATGGCATGATTTCTCTCTCTAGAAGTCCACACACAATTAGATCTCACCATTCTTCTTTCGAATGGGGACCAGATTCATAACCCATGTCGAGTGCCTCAATGGAAAGATAATCTTAGCAATCAAGAGTTTCTAAACTTCTTTGAAAATGAGAGGTCCAATGAGAGGATTGATCGGGCATTGTTTCGACCTGAACGACTTTGCATTGGGCTTCAAAGGGATAGTGTGTATGATGATGGAAGTGTCAAAATTCTTCAAATATTCATACCCCCAAGCTATAAAATTTGTATATTCTTTTAAAATATTTATAATTTCCTCCCTCTTAGCTTCAGTACAAGTTTTTCCAATGAAGACTATCTTTTCTTGACCCTCTAGGCCAATGTTCTAGGGTTCATATTTTCCAGGCTCTGAATCTGTAGTTAGCTTCTCTTTCACCCTATGGTCAAAATAAAAGAGGTGTTCAAGGGTGACCATGTTGAACACATAGTACCACTGAGAGGGGGGTCAATTAGTGGTTCCTGAACTCTTTTCACTTTTAAGACAATTATATAATATCGGTTGTTATATTAAGCACTAAACAATCAAACCAGTAAAGCAAATGAGGAAACCAAAGAAGACAACCACACAAATGCAACCCAAAACACTAGATGTATGAGGAAAACCCAATATGGGAAAAACCTTGGTGAGAAATGTTGCTGGAGACTACTGCTCCAATCCAGCCTCACAAGTGAAACACTAAATTACAAAGATTTAGGGCATCAACCCAAGGAGCATTGACCCCTACTGATTTAGGGCACCAACCCAAGGAGAACCGATCCCTGCACCAAGCTCCAACTTGGTGATGTATATTGAAATACAATTTAGATATAGTTATGGCTTCTTGTTGCAAATGAATTCTGCAACTCTTGATAAAACAGGTCTCTGTCGGTTAACAGTCTTCTCTTCTTTACTGGATCTCACACTACCGATTGTCAACTTTCTCTCTCTGATTCTTGGCCTCTCTTCTCTTTCTCTCATAGCCTCACTACGCACTGTGTCACACTTGTATGCCTCCTTGATCAATCACACTTCACTGGTTTTCTCAACTGTTGGACCTCCTATGGTGATACCGATACTCTATCCCTGCCGGTTAAACCCTCTCACCAGTTTTCTTGTTAACTCTCTTTGAAACTTAGAATAAACTCTAAGGGAGATGATTCTTCTATGCACTCAAGCTTTCTTCACTCGTCTTCTTCTCCTCAAGCATCCGCCTTTCCTGTTTCGAGCTCATGTATTTATTATCATGGATTCCCACCAAGAACACATTCAAACACTGTCGTGTTAGGTTTTCCTTCTCCAACTTGATCTGAATATGATTTAATTTGATCTTCTTTTCCAGAGATAATATCTTCATGACATCGATCAATTACCAACAAATATTCACATTCCAATGTTCATTTTCAAAATATGCAGTTCTACACCATGCTTTTCTATTTTCCTCTGTCATTCGTCTTTAATGGATTTGCAGTTTCCTTCACCAACATGGTACGAAGATCAAATCTTCTTGCCGGATCAATGCAGTTGATTTTCCAGCTTGCCTTCCTTGAGCTGGAATCCTCTGGCATGCTTTGTGACTTGCGGGTTCCTCATAAAAGCCGACCTGCTTGCAGATTTGTTACATCGATGCATACTCCACCGACCTATGCAATACCTCCACCTAGCATCTAGCTGTCATGCTTGTCAAAATCCACCTTTTCTTGGATTCCTATGTCAGTTTGACATACTTTGTCAACCAAGGTTGACTACTGGTTTAGTTTATGTTACCAGTATGACCATCAAACATCCTCTTTGTTCTGTTCACCGGTCATTGTGCAAACAAACAACATTCATCCCAGTTTATTCCTTATCGGTAAGCCTTCTTTACTGGTAGATGACACAAGTCACATTTACTGGTAGCCTTCCTTCTATCTTGCTCTTCTTATACCTATTACCATTTCTTTGTTACCGGTGACCTAGCCAAACTGGTTGACATCAATGACAACTTAATGCAAAATTGCCAACAATCACCCCCTTTGGCATTGGTGTCAACTTACTGCAAGACACTTCATACCGGTACATTTCTCCCACTTTGACACAATGACAAAGGGTATTGTACACTCCCCCTTTTATCCATACTGAGCTCCCCCT
Source organism: Cryptomeria japonica (assembly GCF_030272615.1). NCBI lineage: Eukaryota > Viridiplantae > Streptophyta > Pinopsida > Cupressales > Cupressaceae > Cryptomeria > Cryptomeria japonica. Next base: position 600,429,290 of record NC_081411.1, on the reverse strand, counting down.
TAGAATACTACTAGTGATTGCAGTCGATACTAAGATGTGGTTCAAGAGTAATAGATGCTGATATGAACTCCCCCTGAACTATATAAATCCTTCCTTTCTCAAGTGCATAAGGTAGATGATACAAATCCCAACTTGTGTCATAGGTACTCCAAGGTGCTTACCAATAATGGTTTGGTGTAAATGTCTGCTACTTTTTCTCTGGTAGGGACATAATCCATCCTTACTTCCTGTCCTTCAACCTTCTTTCTAAGAATATGATACTTGATGGCTATATGCTTTGTCTTGGAATGCATCACCATATTCTTTGCTATGTTGATTGCACTTGAATTATCACACCAAATGAGAATAGGATCACTGATGTCCACCTGTATGTCTTTGAGGGTCTACTTCATCCAAAGCACTTGAGAGCAACATGTAGCAACAACAATATATTTTGCTTCAACAATTTATATTGAGAATAAGTCCTGCTTCTTTCTATGCCATGAGACCAACTAGTCACCTAGGAAGAATGCACCACCACTTGTGCTCTTTCGATCATCAATGAAACCTACCCAATTAGCATTAGTGTAGGCTTCCAAGATGAATTCCCCTTGTTTAGGGTACCATAATCCATAACTGAGTGTTCCTTGTAGGTACCTAAAGATTCTGCTTACATCATTCATATGTGACTGCTTAGGTGCATCTTGAAATCTGGCCACCATGCACATTGCCTGTACTATATCTAGTCTAGAAGAAGTTAGATACAATAGACTGCCTATCATGGACCTATATAAAGTCTAATCCACCACCAGTGATTCATCATTGTTGCTTAATTTACTTTCAGTCACAATGGGGTACTTACCGGTTTACAATCCTCTAGTTGAAATTTCTTCAACATTTCCTTTGCATACTTGATTTGTGAGATAAAGATTCCCTTATCTTGTTGTAATATCTACAAACCAAGGAAGTATGTCAATTCACCAAGCATTGACATCTCAAATTTGAACTGCATTTGATCAACACATTCTTTGCAAAGGGTGTCCTTATTGCCTTCAAAGATAATGTCATCGACATACACAACCACAATGATCATGTGGTTCCCATCTTTCTTTATGTACAAATTGCTTTCAACACTCCCCTTTTTGAATCCTTTCTCCTTCAGGTATTGATCTAATATTGAGTACCATGCTCTAGGATCTTGCTTTAAACCATACAGGTTCTTCTTCAATTGGCACACAAATGTTTCATCATCATGTAGCAAAAACCCTTCTGGTTGCTCCTTGTACACTTCTTCTTCTAAATGGAACTTCCAAATTTCCATTTAGGAAGGCAGATTTTACATCCATCTGATATACTTTAGAACCCTTGTAGGCAAAGAAGGCTAGAAACATTCTAATTGCTTCTAATCTAGCTACCGGTGCAAATGTTTCTTGAAAGTCAATTCCCTCTACTTGAGAGTATCCTTTGCGCACTAGTTTAGCTTTATGCCTAACAATTTTACCTTCTTCATTCATATTATTCTGGTAGACCCATTTAGTGCCAATGATATTCTTGTCTTCCAGTCGAGGGACTAATTCCCAAGTCTTGTTCTTCTCAATCTATTGCAGTTCTTCTTCCATGGCATCTATCCATTCTTGTCTTTTGTTGGCCTCATTGAATGTTTTAGGTTCTACTTCACTCATGAGGTAGAAGTTGACTTATTCATCATTCCAAGCAAGTCTTCTTCTAGTCTGCACACCATCACTCTTATTTCCTAGAATTTGCTCTTCCGGGTGATTCAAATACACATACCAGTTGGAAGCCTTCTTGGATGCTTCTTCTAGTTCATTATCTGACTGAGCTTCCTCACCTTCATCACCAAAATCATCATACCGGTTAACCTGTGGTTGACTTTGTTTGTGCATATCCTCATCAACTTTTACATGCACACTCTCAATGACTCTTCTTAGTCTTTTGTTATAGCATTTGTAGGCCTTGTTGTTTGATGAGTAACCAAGGAAGATTCCTTCATCACTCCTGGAGTCAAAACTACCTAGACCATCCATATCCCTTTTGATAAAACACTTACTTCCAAATACTTTTAAGTATTTGACTGATGGCTTCCGGTCATACCACATCTAATAAGGTGTCATTCTGCTGTTTGTTCTTAATTGAACCCGGTTCAAGGTATATGCAGTAGTATGAACAACTTCCTTCCAATATGTGTTTGGTAGACTAGCCTCATTTAACATAGTTCTGGCCATCTCCTTAACTATCTTGTTCTTCCTTTCTACCACACCATTTTGCTCTGGTGTCCTAGGGGCTGAGTATTGCCTTCTAATTCCATGTTTTTCACAATAATCTTTAAATTATTTTGATGTAAACTCTCCACCCTGGTCTGATCTTAGAAATTTTAACTTGCACCCACTTTCTTTCTCCACCATCTTCCTAAAGATCTTGAATCTGTCAAATGCTTGTGACTTATCTTGCATGAAGGTGACCCATGTCATTCCTGAGTAATCATCAATAAAGAGCATAAAATCTATTTCACTGAGAAGAGCTCTTGTCTTAGTTATACTACACAGATCTATATGCACAATTTCAAGTGGTCTTGAGGTGTTGTGATCTTTTGTCCTGAAGCTCACCTTAGTATGCTTTCCTTTCACACTTCATCACAAAATGTGCTTACTGGTTTGATGATGGGTGGAATATTCCTCACACACCCCTTTCTGCTCACTGCAACTAAGTTATCAAAGTTTATGTGGCCTAATCTTTGGTGCCACAACCAACTTTCATCACCCTATCCTATCATGCATTGAGACTCATAACATTCCTTTAGATTATAAACATTTCCATCTGTTCTCTTTCCTTCTGCTACAACCTGACCGGTACTATCTTTCTTTATCTGGAAATCAGTTGAGTCAAAGGTGAATTTATAACCTTTATCACACATCTGACTCACACTCAACAGATTGTGCTTTAGGCCTTCCACATAATATACATCACGTGCCTTCAATTTTCCATCAATACTTAGAGTACCTTTTCCCTTTATCTTGATGGATGATTTGTCTCCGAATCTTACTGAACCGCAATTCCAGTCTTCAAGTTTGATAAATTTCTTTTTATCACCAGTCATGTGGTTGGAACAACCACTATCTACAATCCATAGATTTTTCATTTCAACATGTAAGGCAGTCTGCACTATCAGACTTGATTTTGTCTTTTCTTTTTCTTTCTCAACCCATACTGGGTTGGTTTCCTTCTTCTTGTTAGCTGCTATTTTGTGCTTTGGTTCAACTAACGGTCCTTCATCAAGATTTGTCTTCTACTTGATCTTCCTATTTTTACAAAAAATTTCTATATGTCCATACTCTTGACAGTTATAGCATTTCACATTTTCATTTAAAGATAAATCCTTAAAATTATTGTAGGGCACCGGTTTATTCTTCCTACATTCAAAACTCCTATGACCATATCCATTGCACTGATAATAGACAACATTCATATCCTAGAGTTCATTAAAAGGATTTCTACTTTCATAACTCATAGAGGGCTTATTGGTTCATCTATAGTCAGCTATTCTATGCCCAACTTTGTTACCCCAGTAACAATAACCATGAAAGTTTGAAACATACCGGTTAGGTTACCTTGGTCCTGCAAAGGACTGCCTCACTAGGGGTCTTCTCTTCATGTTGTTGACTTTGGTTAATCCTTCATGGTCAAATATTTCATTTCTCCTTGGATTTACATGTCGGTACAATGAGTGTGGCCTCCGGTTCATTGCTTGTGTATACCAGTTTGTGTGGCAATTTCCAACAACATCTGCATATGTCTTTTTACTGGCATCCTTTCTTACAGTGAATGTCTTCTTTTCTTCACCTTCATTTGAAGAGGTGAACTTTATTTCTTTACCAGATGTGTCTTTTTTGTTTGAGCTTTGACCTTCTTTAAATCCTAGGCCACCGATATTTTTGGATTTCTTTTGTTTGGTCAACATCTTATCTAAGGCTTCGGTGTTGCCTTCATATTTGCTTCTTACTTTTATTTCTTCCTTACTTTCTTCAAGTTCCTTTCTAAGCTTCTCTATTCTTCTTCTAGATCTTGATGCTCCTTTTCCTTCTTCATTAGATCAGAGGATGTAACTTCACATATCCTCATGGCTTCTTCTAACTTGAGTTTCAAGTCAGATATAACTTGATTGGACTCATCTAGGGATTGCTTCAAGAGACCATGTTCATCTATTGCAACAAGCTTGACCTTCTTGAGTTCTCTTCTTGTTTTACTTAGTTCCTCAAGAGAACTTATAATCTCTCCTTCTAAATCCACTTCAGCCTCAATATCCTCTTCTTCCTCATCTTCACCAACCGGTTCATCAAGTGCCATAAAGAGATTAACTTTTCTACCATTCTCATGGTAGTCATCTTCTGATGCACTTTCTTCATTTGTGGTATCATCCTCAATAGTATATGGGTTGTTCTTCTTTTGGTAGCCTCTCCTTCCTTTCCGGTAGACATTTCTTTCTTTATCTTTACTAGTAGATCTGCTAAGACCTCTTGACTCATCTCCACCAGTTTCATCATAAGGACATTTTGCAGCAAAGTGTACAACTTTACCACAGTTAAAACATTTTAGTGGTAGCTTTCCTTTATATTTGTCAGATCCTCTTTTGAGATTTTTGACGAATTTTTCTACCTCTGCATTAGAGTCTTCACTGGATCCTTTATGAGCAGTTACTTCTTTTCCCTTCTGGGTGGTGTTGAACATTGTCTCCATCCTTAAGGAAACATCACCAGTTGTTCTCATTTCATAGGCTGTTAGTGAGCCAAATAGCTCATCCATTGAAAATATCTTCAAATCCTTGGCTTCTTCTATGGTAGACATGTTTGTATCATACTTAGGTGTAAGGGACCTAAGTACCTTCTTGACGAGGATCTTGTCTATAATTTCTTCTCCAAGTCCTTTGATGGTGTTCACAATTTCATCAAATCTGTGAAGGTAGTTTGCAATATTTTCATCATCCTTCATCTTGATGCCTTCAAGTTGGCCCCTTAGTGCTTGCAGTTTGGCCTCTTTGAATTTTGCATCTCCTTCAAATAACCTCTTCAATTTATCCCAAGTCTCCTTGGCTGATGCACAATGCATGGCTTTGAAAAACTCATTATTAGACAACCCGCTCTAGATAGCATGTTTGGCCTTTGCATTGTTATCATACTCCTTCTTGGCATCCAAATCAGTGGGAGAAACACTAGGAACAACTTACCCATTCTTGACATACATCCACACATCAAAACCAAGGGAGGAAATATAGGTCTCCATTCTTCTGCTCCATAAGGCATAGTTGGATCTATCAAACATGGGGGATTTTAAGGAAGCAAACTCATTTGTTGCCATTATGTTCTAAGTCCAAAATATACCCAAGGTTTAAAGATAACTGAGAACCTGTGCTCTAATACCAATTGTTGAACACAGAGTACCACTGAGAGGGGGGTGAATCAGTGGTTCTTGAACTCTTTTCACTTTTAAGGCAATTTTAGAATATCAGTTATTATATTAAGCACTAAACAATCAAACCAGTAAAGAAAATGAGGAAACTAAAGAAGACAACCACACAAATTCAACCCACAACACCAGATGTACATGGAAAACTCAATATGGGAAAAACCTCGGTGAGAAATGCTGCTAGAGATTACTGCTCCAATCCAGCCTCATAAGTGAAACACTAAATTACAAATATTTAGGGCATCAACCCAAGGAGCATCGAACCCTACTGATTTAGGGCACCAACCCAAGGAGCACCAACCTCTACACCAAGCTCAAACTTGGTGATGTATATTGAAATACAATTTAGATACAGTTATGGCTTCTTATTGCAAATGAATTATGCAACTCTTTATCAAATAGGTCTCTATCAGTTAATGATCTTCTCTTCTTTAATGGATCTCACACTACCGGTTATCAACTTTCTCTCTTTGATTCTTGGCCTCTCTTCTCTTTCTCTCATAGCCCCACTACACACTATGTCACACTTGGATGCCTTCTTGATCAATCACACTTCACCAGTTTTCTCAATTGTTGGACCTGCTACAATGATACTGATTCTCTATCCCTGTTGGTTAAACGCTCTCACTGGTTTTCTTGTTAACTCTCTCTGCAACTTAGAATAAACTCTAAGGGAGATTATTCTTCTATGCACTCAAGCTCTCTTCACTCATCTTCTTCTCCTCAAGCATCCACCTTTTCTGTTTTGAGCTCATGGATTCCCGCCAAGAACACATTCAAACACTGCCGTGTTAGGTTTTCCTTCTCCAACTTGATCTGAATACAATTTGATTTGATCTACTTTTCAGGGATAAGATCTTCATGACATTCATCAATCACCAGCAAAGCTTCGCATTCCAATGTGCATTTTCTAAATCTAGAGGTCTGCACCATGCTTTTTTGCTTTTCTCTGTTATTCGCCATTAATGGCTTTGCTATTTCCTTAGCCAAATAGGTATGAAGATCAAATCATCTTGTAGGATCAATGCAATTGCTTTTCCAGCTTGCTTTCCTCGAGCCGCAATCCTCTGGCATCCTCTGTGACTTGCGGGTTCCTCATAAAATTTGACCTACTTGCAGATTTGTTACATCGATGCACACTCCACCAACCTGTGCAATACCTCCACCTGGCATCCAGGTGTCATGCTTGTTGACATCCACCTTTGCTTGGATTCCTATATCGGTTTGACATACTTTGTTGACCAAGGTTGACTACCAATTTATTTTATGTTACCAGTATGACCATCAAACATCCTCTCTGTTTTGTTCACTGGTTGTTGTGCAAACAAACAACCTTCATCCCAGTTTATGCCTTATCGGTAAGCCTTCTTTACCGGTAGATGACACAAGTCACATTTACCGGTAGCCTTCCTTCTATCTTTCTCTTCTTATACATGTCACCATTTCTTTCTTACCGGTGACCTATCCAAACTGGTTGACATCAATGACAACTTAATGCCAAATTCCCAACAAACCATTTATTTGGGGATAATATTTGTGGTAAGGTTCATAATTGCTTTACCACAAATTTTGTCCCTATCATCTGCATCTATAATCTGGTTCTCAAAGGCTCCTGAGTTTGCTAGGAAGGCCAAAATGTGTCTGTCATCTTCAAAGACTTAGAAATGTGTGATGTTGTCTAGGACCACCATAGTGGAAACTAACTCAGCTGAAAACCTTTTGAGTGGGGACTCACTAACTAGTTCAAGAGTGTCGGCAGTGACAACTGGTGCATATGATATGGAATTTTCAATGTATGTTACTAATTGAATGTCAAAGGATTCAAAATCCTCTACGAGGCTCCAAAATTGGTTCTGATAGGTTGTCAGTCTCCTTTCATGACATGTGTACTTACTCCTTACTTTCTTAATGATGAGCTTTGAATCTCCCAAAACTCTTACAACATTAGCCCCCTTTTTGAGAGTCAACAAGAGCCCTCTTACCAAAGCTTCATATTCGACGATATTGTTGGTGCAAGAGAATTGAAGGTGGTATGAAGCGAGGAATGCTTTGCCTTGATTATTAGTAAGTTCAACACCTACCCCACTTCCCCACTTTTATCTAAAGCCATCAAACTTTAATAGCCAAAGATCAGCCTTTGGGTTACCTTTGTTTGTTTTAGGTTTGATTGGTGTGGGGGAAGTGGATGTAATCTCTTACTGAGGTCGGATGACAAGTGACATCTTTGGTGAAAGTTGCACCAAAGTTTGTTTGACAGAAAGTAGTTCCTTTGATGTTGGGACTTCTTCTTTTACACTATCATCTTCACTTGGGATTTATTAAGGTCCCATGTGGATAATTCTTCGTCTGACAGAGTCATTGTTTCCCATGCTTCTGGAGTGGTGTCATAGTCAGTGTCATCAGTGAACTCAGATCTCACCAACTTTGTAATTTTATTCCTGTAGGGGATACAAGATAATTCTGAGTGTTCCTCATGGTGGATTCTACACCATTTGGGTAAAAGAGATCCTCAAGAAGAAGATCATCTCCCAAGAGTCACATTCCTTGTCGCATCCTAGTGACAAACTTCTTAATCCCGGTCTGTTGTTGAGGCTCTTCTTCCTGGGGTGGGTCAGCAACAAGCATTGTAGTCAAAGTCAAGATTTCATTTACCTTGTACACCCTTGCATTCACTTCAAGATAGGCTACTTCATTTGTGGCCACATAATCAGTGATCATCTTCTTGATTCTTGGTTCATTGTCAATTTGGATTTGATTACTTACGCATTTCCATGGGAGCTAGAGATAGGCGAAGCATGTGGAAAAGTATCCACCTATCTCGTCTTTGACCAATCTCTACTAAGAAACATTCCATAGACCTTTAGAATATCAACCACCTGAATGTCTATGTATCTAGAGATCCAAAGATCTATAGTCAACTGTATGTACACATCTTTTAAATCACTAATTACATTAAACTTGGTCTTATCAAGCCAAATAATCTAGTTATTAGTGTTGAAGGGGTCGAGTCCCAACTTCTGGCATATAGAGTATGGCATGACATTCCTAGAAGCACTAAAATCTACCAAGCAGTTATGCAGGTTCTTACCAAAGATATTAATACTAAGAAGGAAATGTGGTTTTTCAATGGAGTGCAGACAATAAGCTGCATTAGCATCCTCTATCTCAGCCATCTTGAATTTGTTGGTGTGGGATTCTAACTCTTCCAACTTCTTGAGGATTGCTTGCTTCTGTCTGGGATGGTACAACAAAACATCCATGAGAGACATAATGGTGGTGGCTTTTTCCATCTCCCTAATTATATCATAGGAACGCCTTCCAGCCAACTCTCTGTTCACCTAACCCTTATGGTGCATTACTTGAGGGCCTTGAGGTGGAGGAGGGTTGTTGCTAGCATTAGGATCTAGATGTACTTGCCCATCTTTGAGTGGAGCCAGAGTAGTAAGAGGAGCCTTAGCTTGGCTTCTCAGATTATAAGGACTTCTAGTGTTCTGAAAGGCTTGGGCATCATATACTGGTGGCTTGGGTTTCACTTCTCCTTCTTCTCAAAAGAGGAAGGTGTCTACCAACATAGTAGTATTGATCTTGTTAGGCTCATTAACTTCTCCTTGACTCCTGGGTCGTGCATCAACTTAGGCTACGTGGATGACCTTCTTCATCAGAGCACAATTTATTTTGAAATGGGATCCGGTATCATGGAGTCGACACCAATTGGTCATCAAGTTCTCATCTACCAAATTGACACTTTAAACTTGGTTGGAGCTATCAAGTGCATCTGGGTGGTCATGGGACACTCTTCCATTATTTGAACCAGTGTTTCATGGTTTATTATAAGTCTTTTGAATGTATTTCTAGTTCTGATCCTAATTTTGGCAAGTCCTCTGATTATTGTAAGGTTGAGATTGGTTTTGCATTGTTGGAGGATTTACCTTGAGATGCCCCAATTTGACAGTAAACTTGATAAATCATCTTCTTGAGTGTCTCAACTTTAACAAAAAGATGGTTTGTCTATTCAACTAAAGATGTTCCAGTCACCTGATTAGCCATCATAACATTGTTGATTCCTTGTTGCTAGTTCATTCCATAAGGTTGTTCATTCATCTGACCTTGTGAGGTGTTATACCAAGGCAAGGTAGGTGTAACATATTGCTGGTTTGTAGATTGTTGGGGTGTGCACAATGTAACTGGATTCATATTATGAGCTCCCACAACTGTAGATGGGTTGGTACATGGAGTTGATTATATGCTCCATAAGTAAGACTCAAAGGGAGGTTATGACTTATTCCTCCAAGGGTTTGGTTCAGCTCCTAGTTCATCTTCAGGGTGAGAGGATACACTTTAGCCAAGGTATTCCTATTCAATTTTGGAAGAGTTTGCTTGATAAACATGACTCTACATGGGTCAATGGAATAGTAATATGCTTTGATGGCCACATATTGGGTGATCTGATATGGTTCATGTAGTCTCTTGTAAGCTCTTTAGAATTTGGTGTTGAAGATGGTTAAGGGTTTGTTGGGTAAATTTCTCAATGAAGAAAACTGGTAGTAAAGAGTGGTAGGGTCTATGTAGAATCTGAACTACGAAATGAAGGCCTCCTCAAGTGCATCCAACTAGTTATAGAGTTTACAGGCATGGTGAGGTACCAATGATATTCATTGTTGCCCAATGAGTAAGGAAAGAGGCAACATGCCACATCTTCATGCTGGACCTTGTTTCACACTAAGGTGTCCTTAAAGGCTTCAATGTGTTCTTGAACCATGCTAGCTCCCCCAAACTCAAAATTTTTACATAATTTGTCTTGATTCTTAGGTAATTCATGAATTCCACACAAAATAGTTCCCAGGGGTGATTGAGCCTGATTGAGAAATGCCATAGGTGGTGGAAGTGGTGAATCACGGTTCACAAATGGGGCTTCAACTAGTTGAGGACTAGGGATAAGTTGGGTATTGGAATTAATTATAGGGTGTTATTGATAAGGTGTATCTAGAAGTTTCTCCTTCTCTTTATCTCTTTGCTATATGGTAGGTGATCCTAACTCAACAAACCTTTTAGGACTTGCAGATAACTCTTTCAAACTTCTCAGGTGAGAAGGAGGAGATCCGTTCCAACTTGATCTTTCTCAGTTTTGATGGAGAGGTTCTTGAGGTGCTTGGTGTCATTGTACCTGGTTTCTTTGTGTGTCAAGTTCTTTTTGAGAATATGCCTCTATGTGTCTAGCCTTTTTTTGTTCATTGTCAAGCACTTCATGCGTGCACAACTAATCAACGCAACTCCTCTTACTATTCTAGGCAAGGGAAAACAATTCTCAAATAACTTCTTCTTGTTCATAGCCCAAGTTTGGTTGTAGGCATGGGATGAGACTATCTCTTAGGAAGCACCATGTTATATCATGTTGCAACAATTCACAACAATTTAGTCAGCTATTGATGGCCCTCTTTCTAGTGCCGGTTTATGTTGATGGGCCTTTTATACTTACCTACATGTAGACTTTGCAATAGCGGAGCCTCTCCTAAAAAGAGCTATGATTACAAAATCCATGTTTCCCAAGGTCCTGTTTGTTGGGTCACAATAGGGCTATGGTAACTTAAGGTTCATGTGAATTGTTTGATCAAGGTGGTATTGTAGGTTACAAAAGACACTCACAAGGATCCACTTCGAAAGAAAGTGCAAAATATATAGAGAGCAAGGGGAGAACAAACATAACCATGCAAGATTCTTAAAATTGAAAGAAATACTCCAAATAACCAAATATTATCGATAACAGACTAGATAGCAATAGGTGAAACTTCCTTCTATATGCAAGGTCTACGATCTTACACACAGAAAGAGTTGATCATCAACTTCACATACCATAATAATGGAATCCACAATATTTAGAACAATTATGCTATTTAGAATGAGAGAAGATATCAAATTAAATAAATACTAACTTCATGGAACATGCAATCCATGAAGTAGCTTGCATTGATTAATTATGAAAATAAAGGTACCAGCGAGCATTGATATTGGGAGATTTTAACAATGTTTGAAACTTAAAATGTTGACAATGAAAATATTTTAAATAAAATCCTAACTATGGCCTCCAATCTTCAATTTTCGGACCATCAAAATGACCCGAGTCACTACATTTATAGTATCTACCTCCCTATATTTTAGGAATAAGCTACGCCTGTAACCTAGTTACAAAGTGATAGAGGTTGCAGACGACATGCAAGTCACTAATTTTGAACTTTACTTATCTTATGCAAAATATAGGTGAACACTAAGTCTATGAAATAGTGCATGCATCTTGGTAGTGGTCTTCATGGATGACAGGGGTAATTTAATCCTTTCTTCAAAACTATAGTCATTACCAAGGTTGCGTCTTGCTTCTTTGTGGTAACAAGAGCACACTATGAGTCAACTTGTTGATCATTGTCTTCCCTCCTTGTAACTGTGGTAGTTCCCTATGTAGAATTCAATTGAAGTCTGTGGTGGACCTTAGAAGTATTCAATGTGAAATTTGGAAACCCTTATATTCTCTCTGAGTTGTTCCATTCTACCAATTAGGTTGTTTACTATTTGAGTTGCTTGGTAATATTGAAGGATGAGGTAAATGTATCTCTCCATGAAATCATCATTGAACTTAGTGGTAGGAGAAAAACTTTCAGACTTACACACATCACATTGCTTGACCACCTCTTCTTGATTAAGTGAGTCGTGCGGAGGATGTTTAGTCCATGTTGGCCTAGTATTCTTACCACATATTGTTCATACTCATCAAGATGGTTTAGCAGAGGAGGATGTCCTCGTAGCACTTTGGTATTGCACTAATCCATAGTATCCCTCTTGAATTCCAAGGCATTGATGGGGGCCTTTAGGACACTATAGTTTTCACCTCCTAACAAATCTTCTTCCTTAACCACCTCTTCACCAAGATTCTTGATCTTCTTCAATACCTTGATTTGTCATGCAAGATTGGTAGATTGCATTTACCATTGGGTGGTACGATGGATCATGCCTCTTTCAAGGAGTTGAGCATCCTTATAGATATCCATGCTATCTTGAAGGATCATCCTCACCTTACTTAATTAGTTCCCGACCCATGTGTTGAGAATAATTCATTTCTTCTTCAATGTGTATAAGGCTTAAACTTCTTCTTGGGGCTATAATGAAGTAGAGGGTTGAGCATCTCTAGGCTTGGAATCTAAAGGTCTGGCCATTTCCATCAGTAGCTACCTATACTTTTTCAACTAAGCTTTAGCTTCCTTCTTAGATTTTTGCTCCTTTTCAATCCTCTTCTTTATGGTGGCAATTTCAGCATCCAGAGTGGCCATTTCTCCCCATTTGGTTTGTTTCCTAAGATTTACCTAAGAGACTTGATATTTCAGGGAAGCTTGTTCTTCACCTTCTATACCCTGCATTGGAGTAGCTACATTCGCTATTACATCTCCTAAATCACTCCTTGAAAGATGATGAAGAGTTTTGTCTTTCTTTTCTCTTCTTGGTGACTTAGTAATTGCCTCCTATAAGGTGATACTACGTAATACTACCTTCTTATTCTTCTGAAAACTAAAGTTGAGCCATTGTGGCATGCTATCATCCTGCTGATTTCTTTGTGTAGTAATTTGGGTAGTCACTACATGGACCTCTAATTGTTGTTCTTGTTCCTCTTGATGTTCCTTATCAACACTTTAATTTTGTTCACACCATTATTGTGGAGGTTCCTCGTATTGTGACAGGTGTTGTGAGATTTGTTGTGTAAGGTTTTCTTGAATTGCTTGTTAAAAACGTTGCTGTTACTGCCTAGAAAACTCCTTGAGATTTTCACCTACTTCTTGCTCAAATGATTATTTATCTACCTCATCTTGTTGTTTATGTTTGTCTCCTTCCAAATGTTTGAGGAGTAGTTCATGTATACACATAAAAATCACTATGAGTAATTAAATAAATATTTTATATTTATTTAATAATTATTCTTCTATTAAATAATTAATTTGAAAAGATTAATTTATTTAATTCATTTCATGTCTTTCTATTAATTAATTTAATTGAAACATTTATTAATTAATTCATTTATCCTTTTCCTCCAATCAATTAATTAAATATCTAATATTTAATGGTTATTCTTCTATCCTATAGTCTCAATTATTAAATGATTTCTTAAATTATTTAATTCATTTCCAACTCACCTTCCATCTCCACTTCATCTTTTGTTTGCCAACTCATCTATCATGTGGCTAAATTAATTCAACAAAATTAAAATAAATAAATTATTTATTAGCCACTTATCTTCAACCTCCAAAATAAATGAAATATTGTGTACGTACACATATTTCTTAACCTTCTTCTATATTCTCTCCAACATCCCTACATCTTGAGAAGGACTCTCATGCCTAAATCTTCTCCAACCATCCCTAGATTCCCTCAGTCAGCAACCTAGTCAAGGTGAGATGAGTGACACTTGTCTTCTCCTTCCCCCTTTCTCTCAACCTTCACCTTTTCTCACAACCTTCCAAATCTACAGATCTAATCATGACCGTTGATCTAGGCCACATCATCTTATCCTCTCAAAAGTTTATAAATGTAGGAGTTTGAGTTGAGAAAGAGTTAGTCTTCAAGTGAGTTTTCAAGTTAACAATTTGTGAAAACTTATGCATCAGTGAGTTTTAATCTTGAAGTAATTAGCATAATCATTTAGCATTTCTCATTTAGCATAATCATTTAGCATTGCATATCATAGTATCAGTTAACTATCAATTATCAGTCCATTCTTCATATGCCATCTTGGAAGCTATCAGTGCTTGTCTGAGAGCACATCATTTGCAACCAGGAACAGTGGAGTTAAGACACAATGAGACTTAAATCATGAAGGTAAAAATAATATTTTTATTTTAATATTCATTTTATGTGGTTTCATTGGTTGAGTTTGGATTTCCTGTAGCATTTCCTTTGTATTTTATGAAACTAACATGTTGCAGGTAGTATTCTGATGATGAAATTCAAGTCGACACATTTTCGCACCCACTGTGGGGCTGGAGCCTCGCATATATCTTTCTAATATCCTACCTTGTTCTCGCAAAAACAAATTCAACACATTTGTAATCCAGATTCACGTCTGTGTGAGTTCTGGTAGCACTTTTATTTAATAGGTTAGCGCTTTTGTCCTGCAGGTTAGCACATTTGGCAAATAGGTTAGCGCTTTTGTCTACAAATCAATGCATTTAATCCTCAGAGTAGCGCTTTTGTCTCACAGGTTACCACATGTTTCATTTTGGTTAGCACTTTTGTCTATGATTTCTCACTTCTTAGTTCGCAGAGCAACGATTTTGTATCACAGGTTCATGCTTTTGTCGTCTAGGTTATCACTTTTGAGGTGAAAGGCAACACATTTGTTAGGACAACACTTTTATTTACAACTGACAAAATTTTCCTGCAGGTCCGAATGTCCAAGAACTTAAATTTTTCAAACTACTCACGTATCTATGTGTAGGGTTCTTTTTAAGCAAATTTCATGCATTTCCTCACGTAGTTAATTAAGAGTTTAATTTTGGAAAGTAACACATCATATCTTTCTCATTTAGCTTAGCTAAGGGGATAAATTGGCAGCAATATGCAACTTGCATTTTGCATGACTTCTTTAAAGTAGTTGCACATAGACTTTAGAAGGCTAAAATAAACTTGTGTTTTCTGTGCTTGATGAAGTAGTAGGTAAGTAAGCTCTTATCCTCATACGATGATCAGAAAACTAGACCTACTTTCTTTTATGTGTAACCTTTAGAGAGTCTGTCTTCTCGAGCTGCCTTGAGGGGGTCAGTGAGAGGAGAATGAACCAAAGTGGAAATAGGCTAATACGGAGTCCTTCTCATCCACTCTACTAAATAAATTATGTTTGTGACGAAAGTCACAGGCAACATGTGTTGATAAGTTAATACCGATACTATGTTTCCCCATAAACCCTATGGAGCGTAACCTTTATAGGTTGGGAACCTTTTGTATTTACAGAGCTAAAAGTACCACATGTATGGCCACATGACCAGAAGCCTTTACTAAAAACCACTTATACTAGTTGCCAAATCCTTCTAATTGTTGGCACAGGAGGTCGAACCTCTAAAGCGGCTCACACACATACGGTTTTAGTAGAGATATAAAGTTTTCCATGGGGAGTTTTCATGGAAAATGGTGCTTGGTTGCCTCAAATAAGTGAGTGCTGAGGGTGGAGCCAGTGGGGTCAAGCATCTAAATATCCACTTTGAATAGCGTAGCCTCGGGGGGAACCCCATGTGAGATTCAACAATTATTGTCTCAGCTTGCCATAAGATTTGTACTTGCTTATGCATTTTGTTTTTCAAACATTGTGTGTTCTATGTCTATAACATGCTCATAATGGTAAAAAATAGAAGAAAGTCATCGTCTAAAGATGAGCAAAAATCCAACAACTTGCTGGAAAATTTGAAAATAATCCTTGAAACATAGTCAGAGTAGCGCTATCAAGCAACAAAATAACGCTTTTATCCCATAAGTTAGCACTTTTTGATCAAAAAAGTTAGCACAAATACTTTCTCCCATCCAAGATGAAACATATCAAACCAAAATTTCAAAATCAGTATCAAAACACTTCTTCAGTAGAATTGTCTTTAAACTATCACACATTTTCAAACTAGTTCGATAATTGGGTCACCAATCCAACATACTATTTCCAAAAAAGTTTCCATAAGCATAAAACATTCAACAAGCTATTGATTCAAACATCTTAAGTGGAAAAATCAACATCATTGTTAGTTTCTCATCAGGATATATCAAATCCTCTATCACAAAACTTGATCAATCCACCTTGTGTTCATTACCTTGGATATATCTTTCCTATTTTGAACCTAGGTTATATCAAAATCAGAATTGCGCTCACATTGGAATCAAGCAAAATTTTAAAATATCATTTGCTTATATGAATTTTAAGTATCACCTTAAGAAAAGAAAACTCAGTTATAGAGCTACTTAGAAAAGGATAAGATTCTTGTATATCAATCACTAGATCTTATTAAAACATAGGACGTTCCTACACCATTTTTTTCACTATTTACGTGGATGCGAGACAAAATTTGATGAAGAAATTTTGCAAGGATGTGCTTTTCAACAAAGAGACACTTTATCACAACGAACAAACAATAGTGGTAAAATAAAAAAAACATACCTTCCTAAACCAATAATCACCTATTGAGTTGTCTTTGGAAAACTTCAAAAGTTTCGAAACAATCACATTCCAGTTTGGACTAGAGCTCAATACAAACAACTCAGAAAACAACAAAAGCAAATGGAAGAAGAAGATAATTCAACATTCCATACTTTTGGGTATACGACTGTTGATGAAGAAGCATCAATAACACCACTAGAGACCTTGAGAAAGATTTCATATTTGATAGACTAATGAAAAAATTATTACCAAAGTAAAAAGAAAAATATCTTTTGATGTTGGCAAAATTAGGAGCTAAATTGCTAAAAGACTTTAACATAGAAGGCTTGAAACAAGATGCGGAAACAAGTAATACTCAAAGCACAGATGATCCAAATAACAAAGATATAAACAAAGAAAGCCATGAAGAGACAAGAAAAGAACATGATAACACAAGAAGAGAGTGTAGTGATAAAAGAACTTACGAAGAGACAAGGAGAGACCATATGGATAATCCGTTGATAAATGTCACTCAACAAATGCAAACTCTACAACAACAGATACAAGATATGCAAAATGCAACAAGCTCCAAGAAGTATTCATTGGAAGATATTTTCCCGTATCCTTTTGATAAAAGTTTGAATATGATAACATTTCTGCATCATTGCAAGATCCCTAAGTATGATAAATACGATGGAAAATCTGATCCTCAAGATCTTAGGGAGTTTTGTACTATGAGTATGGAATTTGCACATGATGAAACTTACTTGATGTTTCTATTCCCTAGGAGTTTAAATGGATAATCAATGGAATTGTTCTCCAGATTACCATCTGGAATCAAATCCTTTGAAAAACTCATGAATAGGTTTATTTCACAATACTCCTACAATGTAAGGAATGAGATAACAATGCTGGATTTATGCAATGTTAAACAAAAGAATGGTGAATCTTTCATGATCTTCTTACAGCGATGGAAACAAATGTTTAATAGGTATCCAAGAGATGTACCTGATCAATAAAAGATGGATATATTCATTGATAATATTATCAATGAAATGAGTTATCGTCTAAAAATGCAGTGTCCTCCTTATGCCAAGATGATTGAGAAAGGTTTGAAAATCGAAGATGCGATGGTAAAGAAAGGAGAGCTAAAACTTTACAATAATTCTTACAACAACAATCACAACAACAATGACAAAACCAAGTTCTGGTCAAAGAATAGGAATGTCATCAATGGAGGAAATGATGACAATAATACTATTAAACAACAACCAATATATCGAGTCAAATCCCAAGCAATAATAATTAATAAAATAATAAATCCAAGTCTTTCTTCTCCAATCCTCGTAGAAAATTCACAAACATTGTAGAACCCTTGGAATCAACTTTAAAAACTCTTCTTGCAAACAAACTGATTATTTTGCCAGAAGCAAGAAGGTATGAAACACAAGTCAAACCAAATTGGTGGAATGATAATCATTTTTGCAATTACCATCAAAATAAAGGACACCAAACTAATGATTGTCAAAGATTGAAACACCTTATCCAAGATTTAATCGATAATGGAACTATCACAGTGGATAGTCATAAGACAAATGAATCACACCTATCCTTCAAAACTTTGCTTCCAAACTATGAAAAAGGTGAAAAATGTAAATCAAAAGATGACAAAGGTAAAGCCAAAGTGAACTACACATACATATGATGATGTGGTAAATATCATCATCGTTAAAGAGAACACACCTTTAGAACCAATCAACGTTATTACGAGAAGCAAAGCGAAGGTCACATTTCTAGGTATAACAAATGAATCAACCTCCACCTCATGATAATATAACTTAGTGGAACAATTGCAAAGAATACGAGCTCAAATATCAATTTTGGAACTTCTCAAAGTTTCACCTATGCATAAGGAAATTTTAGAAAAAGCTCTAATGGAAATAACAGTTTCATAAGACTTGGATGTAGATCAGTTCCAAAACATGGTAGGACACCTTATAGCCCCTCATTGCTTATCATTTTTTGAAAATGATGATGGATCCTTGCAATATCCTTACAATTCTCCCTTACATGTTGAAGTCACCATTAATAAAACTCGTGTCAAACACGTACTCATAGATGGTGGAGCTAGCTTAAACATTTGTGCATTAAGTTTAATAAAGGCTTTGGGATATTAAAAAAATGCAGTAGATCCAAAGAAGGAAATAACCAATAAGGCTTATGATGAAGAGGAGCATTCTTCTAAAGGAATTGTGGTGTTACCAATCAAAATAGGAGCCGTGGAAAGGAATACATTATGTTAGGTTTTAGAATTGAATCTCTCTTATAACATTCTTCTGGGAAGGCCATGGATTCACAACATGCAAGTAGTTCCTTCTACATATCACCAATGTGTAAAGTTTCCTCATGAGGGACAAGAGGTCACTATAATTGCAGACTCAAGGCAACATTACAATTATCTGAAGCCAACGCAAGATACAAGAGTTCCACATAACAGAGAATTAGTATATCCTACCAAATAAATTCAAGAAAAGTTATGGGAAACTTTCGATAAAAAGCTCAAATTAAATGATGAAGGAATGGGAAAATATTCTTTGCATAATTTTCCACTTTCACTTAAATCATATGGAAAGCCTACAAATGTTCAACCATGGACCTTGGAAAAATCAAAAGAAATATTTAATGGAGCATTTGTTAGAGCTAGGATACTTGCAAAAGAAATTGAAGACAAGGACATTCTTGGTTGGTTGTACAAAGATGAAAATGAAACTATAGCAATAGCTGTAGAAGTCAATATTCCCATAGAGCAATATAGAAATGGTTATAAGTTCATGCAAAAAATGGGATATGAAAGAAAATGACCAATTGGTAAGCAACATCAAGGTATTTCATAACCCATTTGTCCTCACTTGCAATCTAAAGAAGATAAATCAGGACTTGGATATTCAAAACCAAATCAAAAGCAACATAATTATCAGTAGCCAAAGTGGAGAAAGAAATCAGTCCCTAAAGAAGATTAATGGCAAGAAAAGCTACATGAAGCAGTAGAAATAGTAGCCACTAAGCAAAAACAAGAAGAATATGAGAAACAACAAGAAGAACTTGCAATCAAAAGAGAAGAAGAATCTTGTAAACAAGTTCAAGGAATACAAGAAAATGCAAAATCTAAACAAGATATTCCAGAAGCAGTAAAAGAAGAGATGACAGAAATCAGAGAACTATTTGCACCATACAATATTCCTATATGGTACAGTGGTGTATTCCTAGACAATGGTTCAGAGACAGATTTAAATGACTATGAATGGGGTCCAGATGTATCATCTAGTGTCTCAAGTGAAGAAAAGAATGGAGAGAAAGAAGCTATCACAAATGAAGACTTGTCTTTTAGAAAACAAAAGATACAGTTAGAAAGAAGATAAGAAGAACTCACGATCCAAAGAAAAGAGGCATATACAACAAAAGAAAGAGGATGAAAAAGACCAAGAAGTAATGCCACAAGAAGAAAAAATAGATATTGATCAAGCATCAGGAAATATCCAATTTTTATCAAATGAGGAGCAAGATGTACCAAGGTATGGAAGAACCATAAAAGAACTAAGAGATAGTCAAGTAGGATTGACTATTAGTCTAGAAGAAGCTGAGTTCGAGAGAAGAAAAAATCTAGCAAATGAATCCTCTATATCATGTACACAAGTAAGTCAACTTAAAAATGAATCTATTCAAATTAATCAAGAAGGAACTTGTAGTACTAAAGATTTATGTGTTGATATAATCCATTTGTTTAAGGGACAAACGTCAGATGAAGAGTCACTTAAGTGTGAACTACAAAATACCAATACTGATTTCGTTAGAACTGACTGGAGAACACTTGGGAAAGACTATCCTCAAGATCATTCTATCTATGACATTACCTACTCTATGCCAAATTATGACTATTATGTCATAAACCTTGAAGCACCTAACAATGAGGATAAATATGACTTACCCCTTCTTCATCCAAAACTAAATTGATTGGGATAACCTAGAAAACCCTGAATTGGATGTCTTTTCCAATGACCATGACTTAGCTATGTATCTTAATTTTGTCGAACCCATAACACCTAAGATATCTTCCATCGTGGAATCAAGTAACATTTCTTACAGTTAGGAGAATGTCAAACTTTCCAGTCGCAAAATTGAAATAAAACAAGGAAAAAAACCTAGTGCTAAAAAAGCATTTCATGGCAACACTAGATCAATCAAGAGGAAAAATAAAGGGCGTATCTGATGGTGAAAACCTCTTTGAGGCACCAAAAGATGGAAAATTTGACATACTCCCTGGGCATTTTCAGGAGAGATCCGCTATTCTGATAGAACCAATAGAAGCAATAAACATTGGCACACCAAAGGATCCCAAGATACTTCATTCTTCTGCATCATTATCAGATAAAGAGAGGAAAGATACATAGAATTCTTCAAACAAAGATAGATAAATTTTGCTTGGTCCTATACAGACATGTCAGGACTTAATCCAAATCTTATCATGCATCATCTCAATGTAGATCTTAAAGCAAAACCAATTAAACAAAAGCTAATGAAGATGCATCCACACATCGCTCTCCTTGTAAAAGATGAGCTAAATAAATGATTAGATGTGGGTTTCATAAGACCTGTTGCCTATCCAGAATGGGTTTCAAGCATTATGCTAGTGTCAAAGCTAGATAAAAGCATAAGAATCTGCACCGATTTTAGAGATTTGAACAAGGCATGTCCCAAAGATGATATCCCACTACCCATCATTGATATAATTGTGGACTTATCAGTAGGACATGAGATGTTTTCATTAATGGATGGATTCTCGGGATGAAATCAAATAAAAAGAGCCCTTGAAGATCAAGAAAAGAAAACATTTGTCTGTGCATGGGGTACTTACTGCTGGAATGTTATGCCATTTGGGCTTAAGAATGTAGGAGCAACTTATCAAAGAGCTATGACAATAATTTTCCATGATACGATGCATACATTTATGGAAGACTATGTAGATGATATACTTGCAAAATCCCATACAAGAAAAGAACATTTGAACATCTTGGGAAAGATCTTTGATAGGATTGAAAGATATCAATTAAGATTAAATCTAAAAAAATGTGCATTTGGAGTAACCTCTGGAAAACTTCTCGGGTACATTATATCAGCTCGTGGAATTGAAGTAGATCCAGAAAAATGTCAAAGCTATCATGGAAATGGAGTCACCTAGGAATATAAGTCAATTGTGTTCTTTACAAGGAAGATTGCAATCAATCAGAAGATTTGTCTCTCAGTTAGCAGACAGATGTCATCCATTCCCTCATATTTTACATAAGAACATTCCATTTAAATGGGATCAAAAGTGTGAAGAGGCTTTTATGCAAATCAAAGAATATCTCATGAATCCTCTAGTACTTGTATCACCAATCAAAGAGGAACCATTGTTACTTTATATCTCAACGACAAATGTATCATTAGGAGGTCTCCTAGCACAACATGATGAAGAAGGAAAAGAAAGAGCAGTGTATTACATTAGTAGAACACTTGTTGGCTATGAATTAAATTATATATCAATAGAGAAGACATGCCTAGTAGTTGTATTTGCCACTCAGAAGCTGCAACATTACATGCTAACTCATTATGTGAAATTAATAGAAAAAATAGATCCACTAAAGTATTTGTTGAACAAGTTAACTTTGAAAAGGCAAACTGGCAAAGTGGGTTATGGTACTAAGTGAGTTTGATATAGAATATGTTGATCAAAAAGATATCAAATGACATGTCATTGCTGATAAATTAGCTAAAGCACCTTTACAAGATGACATACCATTGCATATTGAATTTATTGATGCAGACATTTTGACAATACATACAAAATTTTGGGAGTTGTACTTTGATGGTTCTTATACACAATATGGATCAGGCGCTGGAATTTTGTTCATCTCACCTCAGGGACACACAATTCCAAAATCATAGAGGCTGCGGTTTCCATGCACAAACAATACTGCAGAATATGAAGCATTGACTATTGGTCTCAAAATGGCTATTGAATGAAATATCAAGGAATTACATGTCTATGGTGATTCACAACTTATCATCAATCAAATAAATGATGATTATCAAACTAAGGATGACAAGCTCATGCCCTACAAATAGTTGGTAGAAGAGTTTAAAGAGCACTTTGAAGAAGTATCATTCACTCAGATCCCAAGAAATGAGAATAAAGCAACAGATGCAATGGCTACAATAGCATCTCTCTTGCAGAATCAAGAGAATCAACAAAGTTACCAATTCCTGGTGGAAGATATCTTAACGCTTACCATTCAATCCCAACATACCTACATGATTTTCCATATATCGGGAACCAGTCAATCCTTATATGACCAAACTTATCAATACTTAAAAGAGAATATCCTTCCTGCTGACCTATCCCGTAATCAAAGAAGAAATTTTATCCATCAGTCATCCCGCTATTCTATTATTGCTGATACCTTATATAGGCGAGGTCTAGATAGCACTTTATTGAGATGTCTTGAACAAGAAGAATTTGAGAAAGTTCTTAACGAAGTTCATGTAGGTATTTGTGGCACACACTCAAGTGGATTAACACTGGCTAAGAAACTTCTTCATATGGGTTACTATTGGCCTACTATGGAGAGAGATTCATTCACATATGCCAAGAAATGCAAACAATGCCAGATCCATGGGAATCTCATTCATGCACCAACACAAGAATTGTATCCTATGGTAGGATCATGGCCATTTTCTCAATGGGGCCTTGATTTGGTAGGTAAGATAAATCCTTCATCCTCTAATGGATATAAGTTCATTCTGACTACTACTGAATATTTCACTAAATGGATTGAAGCAGTGCCTTTGACAAAACTGACAGGAAAACAAATATCATCATTCATCTTGAACTATATAATTTGTCGCTATGAAGTTCCTATGACCATTATCACTGATAATGGATGACCATTTAAGAATCAAGATGTAAAGGAACTATGTGAGGAATTCCATATCCAACATAGGTTTTCTACTCCATATTATCCACATGGAAATGGTCAAGTGAGGCATCAAACAAGACTATCTTGAAAATCTTGAAGAAAATAGTCAATGAAGCTGGAAAAGAATGGCACATTCAACTAAATACCGCTCTTTGGGCATACTGAACCAGCATCCACACACCAATGGGAGAAACCCCATATTGCTTAGTCTATGGATCATAAGTCATATTACCAATAGAAGTAGAGATACCTTCTCTACGAGTTTCCTTGAAAGGTCTTATACCAGAAGAAGAAGAACGAGTCTCTAGAATTCAAGAACTTGAGCTGATTTAGGAACGTCGACAAAATGCAACAGATTATTTGAAGGTATATCAACAAAGAAAGGCAAGAAGCTATAATTACAGAGTCAAGCCATGCATTTTTCAGATCGGCGATATAATTCTAAGGGAGAATCCGAGAAATCAACAAGACCAAGATAAGAAGGGTAAATTTGAACCAAATTGGTTAGGTCCTTTTGTCATAGTAGCAGCATATGGCTCAGGAGCATACATGTTATCTACCCCTAAAGGTTATTGGTTTGATGAACCTATCAATTCTATCCATCTCAAGAAATTCTATGCTTGAGATATAAAGTCCTAGAAAAATCAATCAAAAGCATATAAGTCTTGAAGAAATCAGTAAAAACCAGAAGAGCAAAAAATCCCTAAAAAGCATAAAACAACAGAAAAGAAGAAAAAAATCAAAATATGAAAAAAAAATGCAATAAATTTAGACAGTGAAAACCTGGTAAACATGCGCTATCTAAAAGTTAGTTCTTCCATCTATGAGATCGCTTTGCGCACCTATCCACTCCATCCTATCACATCTACCACTTCCGTCTATCCTAGCTCATCCATTTTTCATCTTTCACATCCATTGCTCTAAACTACTAGTAGGAAATATGCAGCTTACCAACAGTTATCAATCTTTGACATACTTATGGTAGTCACTATCTTAGATTTTATCAAAATCAATCAATCTGTATTTTATCCCACCATGGTTTGGATCTTGATCAATTCGTACATCCATAATAAAGTTTTGTTTCCGCTAGGGGAAAAATCCTAATTCCTTTTGCTAAGGTGATCTTTTACAACTTTGAAAATCCAAAACATTCAGAAAACTTAGAAAAACCAAAAACATCTAGGATTTTGAAATAGATAACGAGCAACAAAGCAATGAAGATCAAGGCATTTTGTAGCAACTAAATCGTAAAAATCAGGATACAAAGATTCAACCAACAAGTAATAATAGATTATCAATGATCATTCATCAAAATGATTATATCAGTTAATGACCATGAGAACCTGTGAATGACATACAAGATTTAGTGTTTATATCTTGATTTTATTGCTAATCATGTATTCTATGCGACTCAAGGATGTCCATGACTAGACAAGCTATGATGGAGCATGATTATTTTCTTTGATTGTTGTTTGTGGTTTATCACTTATTAAGGTATGCACTTGTCTAAAGATATGATCGGAAAAAGATCAAGGAGGACATTCTAAGTCATGCATGAAAGGGGATAATCCTTGTTTGTTCTGCAAGAAATACTCAGGCCAACTTGATTCATTATATCAAGTTGCTTGTGTTAACTTGCTATATCAAATCCATGTAAGAAATACTCAGGTTAGCTTGAATCTTTATGTCAAGTCACTTGTATTTTCTGACAACATTTTAAAACTCAATGATGAAATCAAGGACTGTTACAAGACAAGCATATGAAGAATGGAAGTATCATTTTTGGTTAGATCATTTTTAGATTAGCTCATTATTCACTTGCATTATAAGCATATCATTTCATTCAGAGATCAATGATCATAAATAAAGATTGAGTATAATTGGACAAACAAAAATAATTTGCATTTGATCATTGTAGGTTCATTCATCTTTAGAATCATTTTAATCATCATCCATTTCATTTAGTTGCATTCAATCATTGCATTAGTTTGCATTCCATTAAGTGCATTTCATTAATTATGTAGTATATCATCATTATTATTTGCATTATCATTGAAGTTCATTAAGACCATTTAGTTGCATTTTTGCACTTAGATTCATAATCATTATAAGCATTACATATAAAAAATTAAAAACATTTCATGTAGATCATTTGCATTTACATCATCCTTTGCATTTAAAAATAAATAAAATCACTCATTCATTTGCATCCATTATCATCAAAAATCAAAAACATTTTTCATTTCATTCATCATTGCATCATATAGTACACCATCATTGTCATAACCCTCTTTTTGGAACTTGATATGACTTGCTATTATTATTATTATTATTAATTTTATGAGTAATGTTAGAAAGAAAAGATAAATTGAAATGAGGTTGAAGTTTTAAATAAAAAGAAGAATTAAATAGTGGTGACAAACTCGTGAGGACATAATTTACTTGGACATTATTTATTTCCTCAATATTCTAATTGAGCACATGGTGTAGGAGAATAAGAAGATTCTAGAAAAGCAATTTTCAAATTCAAAATATCAAGGAATAAATATTATATTTAGAAAATATATGACATAGGAGTTATAAATTATTCTATGACAAGAATAATTCTATTCATAGTTCTTTTTATGACAAAGGAGTTACAAAATTTATTTTTGATAAAATGGAGGAGAATTCAAATTTGAATTTTAAATGCATGGTCAAATGTAACCCCCACTATGACAACAATAATTTTTGCAATAAATTAATTATTTATTTTCTCAATATGTTTTTGATAATAAAAGTAGCCAAAAATGAGGGGGCCGACCCATTGGTACAATTAAGAGAACAGTGGCAGGATCATTGTTCGCATAAAATCAGCAAAGTAGCAACCTTTTACCTCTATCAAAAACAAAAACTATAGTATGAGAGTTTATCAGTGATAAAAAACTACCAGTCAAAGTATAATTCATATGCCACGCAGGGCTAAAAACAATAAAATATAAACATAAGCCTAAACAAGGCTTATCCAGCCCGCAACTACACAGCTTAGACAAAAAACTCCTCCACATGCGGACAATTAATTCTTTTTCCCTTGGCTCTTCTTAGGGAGCAAATTTCTAGCCCATTCCTTTGTGAGGAACTTGAATAGGCCTTTGTAGTTGTCATCCTCCTTTCCTTTCCCTTTGGCCATGGTATCCTGCAACAGACACAACATAGTAGCCGAGCATCTCATGACATTCAGCGCGAACTTGGACACATCATGCATCTTGGACTCCATCACCTCCAGTCTGCTGGTAAGCACCTGCACATTGTTAGAGAGGGCCTCTATCTTTTTCTCAAGCTCAGCCAGGTTGGGATCTTCTTCCTTCACGCTACTGGCCTCTTCAACAACCAACATTTTTTCAATCCTGAAGGTCGGGGATGGGAAATTGGCTGGCTCCGGATTCATAAAGGAGACAAGGCTTTCAAAAATCTAGGTGGAGCTCACAGAATGGGGGGTCTGTTTGTGCTGGGTCAGGGGCATTTTGACATTCAGAATGGAGTTGCTCATGTTGTGCGAGGAGGAGGGGTCTCTCATGGATTTCTCTGTGGGTTTAGAGGCCAATTTGCTAGAGCGGTGGGGGGTGTTGGCTTCTTCAGTAATGTCCAAATCAGAGTCAATCTCTTGTATTTTGACTCTTTTAGGGGTTTTGACCTCCTCTGGGGAGTGATTCTTGGTTTTCTTATTGGAGGACTCAAATTCTGGGCACCAAGGGCTTGAATCATTAATGGCCAGAGGTTGGGTCGAGGGGCTTACAATCTGGACATAAATCTAACGAGGCGAGCAGAGGGCGAGGTGAAAGTTATGCAGGCAAAGCATAAGGCCCTGATGTGGGATGGGAAAATCTTTCCCTTTCTTCTTAGCTTCTGCTATATCTTTGATGTTAGCATCCATCGAATGCAATAAAAAGAACATAATGGAAATGAGGTCTTTGTTCCTCAGATGGTTCAAGAACGGGAGATGGTAGTAGTAGAAAATGCCATACCTACCCTCCAATGTAAAATACGTCATCCCATGAGTGAGGAAGCTCCTCCCTATTGAAACCTCCAGCCCTCTTGATAGGGTTCTCGCCTTGGTGGAAAAATTGGTTGAGGCTGGTAGAATCCGCAATGCAACTCTGCTTTTTCCATTTTCTTCCTTCCATTGAAAGGCCTGTCGCTTGAGCAATGACCTCTTCATTGATTTCGAAAGAGATTCCCCCCATGGTCACCCTTTTGTCCTCCCAGGAAGTCACAAATTGTTTGGAGAGTCTCTCGTCGTTGCCCTTCATATTTTTCATGAATTTGTCAATACCGCCTTCAGTGCACACAAACTAGGCCACTGGTTTGGCTTTGAACTCATCCACTTTGTTGGGTTCCAGTCTGAGCCTGTCCCCCCCCATTCTTGAATCCTCCAGTTTCATAGTTTGTTCATGACAAAAAACCAGAACACAGAGCCGAAGCAAACTCAAGACGGAATGGTTGAGAAGAGTGTGCCGGACTTGAAATATATGGTCATAATAATCAGAGTGATTATTATCCCTAAGATCCCATAGATATTGATGGTCGGAGATCTACTCAAAACGTGCGAGCCTTTACTCGGGCCCATGTGAGTTGATAGATTCCCAACGCCACCTTTATCATCACCAGTTGGCTCCATCCGGGTAATAATTAGAGGGTAATCATTCCCAATATTAGTACTTTCATCATAAATCCATCCCAAGTGGTAGTGGTGACTCAGCTTGCCCTTGATACATGGCCATCTAGGGTAGAAATTGGCGGGATCTCCGCGTGAATTTAAAAATTGCAAAAAGGTTTCCTTCATCATTGAGTGGATGGGACAGTCCTTTCCTAGATAAAGGCCTTTTCCTTTTCCAAGATTTCCTTAATGGTGATTGGCAGCAGATTGGGGTCCCTCCAACATCGTAAGCCATTTTGCAGCCTTCCTTCAGCCGCCATGGAATCAATGGCTCTGTTTCCTTCTTTGAAGATGTGGCATATAGTGAAGTCCTCCATTTTGACCAGAAAGCACCTGATGTCCCTCATAATAGGTTCCACTCTCCATCTTGCTAAAGTGTTTCCTTTGGTAGAATCAATAATGATTTGAGAATCTCCTTCGATTTCTAGGTGTTTTATTCCTATGGAGTTAGCCATTTTCAGACCCCAAAGGAGGGCCATTCCTTAAGGTTGAGTGACCATATTATCCCTTAGGTTGCTAGCATAGGCTGCAACCATGTTCCCTAGATGATCCTTGATGACTCCACCACCTACCTGACAGTTGCATTGAGTAGAGCCATCAAAATTCAGTTTAAACCAGTGAAGCCTGGGGGTTGACCATCTAGTCATCCATCTCTTATTCTTGGTGCTATTGTTGAAGCGATCAAAGCTAGGGGGGAGCTTCCAGCAAACAATGATCTTCTTGTCTGCCTCATTGGGAGGATAGGGGGGATTTTCCATTTTGTAACTTCTAAATTTTCAGTAATCATCTTAAAGTAAATGTGAGCCACAGTGTCCGGGGGGGTCTCAGTGTCTCTGAAAATTCTGTTATTTCTTTCTTTCCACAAGGGTCAGCAGATGTGCGGTGGAATTTGTTTCCAAAGTTGAATGATGAGGGGATGATGGGAGGGGGGAGTCCAATCAAAAGCAAAATTTTTAATATTCTTCTGGAAGAACCAACAAAGATCGCATTTCTGAAGAGTAATAGACCAAATATGAGCCACAAAGGGACAAAGAACAAAAAGGTGGTCAATAGATTCCTCATCAGCTTTACACAAACTGCATCCATTAGGGAGAAGGAATCCCCTCTTTTTTGGGTTATCAAGCATGAGGGTTTTACCATGCATGAGGGCCCACCAGAAGAAATTAATTTTAGGGATTAGCTGAGGGTTCCAGACTTTCTTCCAACATTTTGCATCCACAGGGTACTTAAGGAGCTGATTGTAAGTAGATTTGACTGAGAAATAACTCGATTGTGTCTCTTTCCAGATGAAGCTATCTTCATTCGGAGCCAAGGGGATTCTGGTTTTCGACAAAATGAGTTGCAGATTCTGAGCCAGGGGGACCAGATTAGGTCTATTACTGCAAATGAGAACAATGTCCTTCCAACCCCTCCCTGGGACTAAATAATCCACACCATAATCCCCCAGGATACCTTTATGGTGAATCATGATTTGATGGAAATGAGTGTTGACCAAAGGCCTATCCTTCGTCCAAAAATCCTCCCAGAGTCTCACCTTTTTACCATCTCCCAGCTACCACTTCAGACCTTCTCTAACCATCACTCTGTTCTTTAGGATGTTGTTCCACAACTTGGAACCTTGGGGAAGGTCAGTTGCATTCAAATTATAAAAGAAATTCTCTCGGTCCAAGTACTTAGCTTTGATAATGTTGCACCAGTCCACCTCACCTTTAGCCAGGGTCCATCCAATCTTGGCAATTAGTGCCTTATTGAGGGTATTGATCTTTCTTATACCCAAACCTCCCAGAGATTTGGGTAGACACATAGTATCCCAATTGACTAGAGCAAGGCATTTTTTTCCCTCTAAGCCAGTCCATAAAAATTTTCTTTGGATTTTTTCAAGTTTTTCTCCCATGGTCCCTGATATTTTAAACATGGAGAGGAAGTACACTAGAATTCCCTGTAGGGAGGTTGCGAGAAGCTGGAGCTTCCCCGCACTACTGAGGAATTTCCCTTTCCATCCCGCAAGTTTTTTCTGCATTTGTTCCAAGATAGAGTTCTAGAAGGTGGGGGTGACTTCCTTGACCGTGAGGGGGAGACCCAGGTAGCTCCCTGGGAGAGTTGCCACTTTGCATATGAGGATGGAGAGAATTTTGAGTTGGAGGTCATTTGGAGTGTTGAAGAAGTAGATATTACTCTTCTCATAGTTGATGCATTGTCCCGACTCCTTGGCATAGTCTGCCAGTAGGATCTTCCATCCTTTAGCCTCCATGACAGAAGTCCTACCAAAAAGGAAAGTGTCATCCATGAACTATTGAATATTAGAGGGAGGGAGCGTGGATGCCACTTTGAATCCTTGGAGCCTACCATTGGTGACCAGATGGGTCACATTTCTGTTTACGACTTCGGCTATCATGATAAACAGATAAGGGGATAAAGGATTGCCCTGCTAAATACCTTTCTCAGCTTTGAAGCATCCCCTAGGAGTCCCATTAATCAGGACTGAGAATTGAACCATGGTCACACATTCTTGAATCATATTCACCATTTTTTGGTTAAATCCCAATTTTAGAAGCACTTTGAAAAGAAACTCCCAATTAACCTTATCATAAGCTTTTGATATATCAAGTTTAAAGGCCATACCTGACAATTTGCTCCTATCCATGGAGTGGATTATCTCATGAGTTGCAATGGCAGCATCCAAAATTTGGCATCCCGGGATGAAGCCTTTCTGAGACAGACTGATAAATTTTTCCAGGAAGGGTTTAATCCTATTCACAAGGACCTTGAAGAGAATTTTATAAATGGTATTGCAGAGGCTTATGGGCCGATACTCCTTCAAACAGCTAGGAGTAGTGGTTTTGGGGATGAGGACAATGAAGGTGTTGTTGATCTTTTTCAGCAGTCTCCCCATTTTGAAGAAATCTTGAACAACTTTGGTGATATCGTAACTAACAATGTCCCAAAAATCCCAGAAGAACATTAGGGGGAAACCATCTGGGCCCGGTGTCTTGTAGGCTCCCATCGCAAAGACAACCCTGTGAACTTCATCGGTCGAGATGGGAGCCAAAAGTTGTCGATTGTCATCCTCATTGATGGCCATCGATAGCTTACTAACAAGGCAGTCTTGGAGCGGAGAATCCCTTCCACCATCCGCATATAGTCTCATGAAAAAGTCCACCACACTCTGTCCAAGCAGAGAGTCCTCAGAGATCTCCTGGCCAGTTTCATCCTTAATACTTTTGATATAGTTTCTCCTCTTATGGATAGAAGCTGATCTGTGGAAGAAAGCATAATTTTTGTCTCCTTCTTTCAACCACTAGATCTTGGATCTTTGCTTCCAGTACACTTCTTCCTTGGAGAGAGTATCTTTCTAGCTCTTGCAGCAATCTTCCTCCTCCTTCAAAATGGGGTCCGGGGGATTACTAATAGCCATAATATTCTGAAGATGTTCCAGTCTGGCTCCCAGGTTCTTCTTTCTTTTGAAGATATCTCCAAATGTGGTCCTATTCCACCCTTTGACTTCCCTGCTAATTAACTTTAGTTTCTCCATAATTCTGAACATGGCAGTCCCTTGGATTAGGGTGGTCCATTAGCATCTTACCATTTCCCTAAAGTCTGGGTGGGAGGCCCACATGATCTCATAGCGAAAGGGGGGGTGACCCTGGTAGGGTTTGTCTTTCCAGTGGAGAAGGAGGGGGTTGTGGTCAGACGTAGTCCTTGGCAGGGTTTTCAAGTAAGAGCTATTTCCAATGTCCCAATTGGAGGAAATCAGGAATCTATCCAACCTGAATTGAATCAGATGTTTGCCTTTCCTATTATTCGACCAGGTGAAGGGGGCACCCTGCAGATCAATATCCATAAGGCTTGTAGCATTGATGAAACTAGCTAGGTCACCTATGTTGTCAGAGAAATCTTCCAAACCACCACACTTTTTGGACGGGTAGAGGGGGGAGTTGAAATCTCCTGCAAGCATAAACTAGTCCTTTTGGTTAGTTCTAATGATATTAAAAATTTCCTCCCATAGGAGCCGTCTCCCAGATCTTGAGTTGGGAGCATAGATATTGAACATCTACCAGCATTGTTCCCCATAATGAAGGGAAACTGCTAGGAAATTTTGGGAGCTAGCGAAAAGCTTGCCTTTCATTTTAATGGGATCCCATAGGGTAGTAATACCCCCAGAAGCACCCAAGGCATCAACATACAGGTAGTCCGCTCTAGGCCAAAGTTTACCAGCAACCGCAACAAAAGTTTGAAAGAGCATCTTGACTTCTTGAATGAGGCAAATGTCAATTTTCATCTCAAGAATGAGTTATTTTATGGCGAACTGCTTCTAGGGGCTGTTCAGACCCCTTATGTTCCAAGAGAGGAACTTCATTTCTTGCTTTTGTTAAGTCCATCTAGGGTCAATTGTCTGCCCTTTGCAATGTCCCTTGCCATAACCTTGTGCCCCAGGACTCTTTCTGAGGGTCTGCCTACTTTGTTTTCATTACCCCCCACATCTGCTTTCTTGGCCTTGACTTTCTTCTTTTGGGTTATCCATTCTTCATTATCCATTCGAGGGGAGTCCGGGGGGGACACTTTCAGCAGAGTTACCAGAGAGTTTCCAGGGTGCATATCTCTATCCCCTATTACAGGGGAGAGAGGGGTTGAAGAGGTGGGTAAGCTATTTTTAGTCAATAGAGGCTTGGCCAAGGCTGAGTTGAGGGCTATCTCCTACGAGATCTCCCCCTCTTCCAGGGGAATGCTTGAGTTTTTGATTGGGTCTACTAGGGATTTTAAAATCTCAAGGATCTTGTCTGTGTGTGGGCAATCTTCAGAAATTTCATTCATAGTAGTCAGCTCAAGGGGAGCCGAGGATGATGGGTTCAACCCAGATGACTTTATTTTTGAGCTTGAGTTTCGCAACCATGGGGGCTTTACAATTAGTATATGAATTCCCCTGGTTATTGCATTTCTGGCAATACAAGGTGGCATTTTCATACACAATAGCCTGGGACCATTTTCCCCATTTTGATTTTAGGGAGATAAAGTTTGGGAGAGCCTTGTTAATAGCGACATTGACACAAAAACGAGCATACACCAACCTGGATTTTTTGAGAGTGATCGAGTCCGCTGCAACAAAGCTTCAAAACGAGTTTCCAATCCAGTGAAAGATTTATTCATCCCAGAATTCTAGAGGGAGTCCAGGAAGCCTAACCTAGACTGGAGCCATGCGGTTTAGTTCTACGGGGGATGAAAACCAGGCTTCCATTTAGCCATGGTTAGGAAATGCTTTCCATAAGACCAAGTCCCTGACATAACATAGATCAGATCCTCATCAGTGTTGAACTTGAATAGAAAGAGTCCCCTTGACATAGCTGAAACCTCCAAGCTTCCTTTAAGCTTCCAGTGAGATTTTGCCCATCGCCTGACCATGTCAATAGATGGTCAGAAGGAGAAGAAATGACCAACTATTGCTAGGTGAAGGGAAGAGGCGATTTTGTCCATCAGGTTGTCTGAGAGTTTGATCTCCGTTCTGTCTTCTATTTGTGAGAAGGTAGCCACAACATCTTTAGGAGTCGACTTTCTTGACCCAAGGAGGGCGTTCTTCTAGCTAGTCTTGGGATTCTCCTTCACAAGATCCACATCCTCCTGTCTGATAGAAGTTTCCAGTCCGGGATGGGGTATATTCCTGTCATCCCCTTTTAGGCCAATATTTGTCAGACCTAGTGAAGTGGAAGGGGTGTGAGGGCTGGCATTTTCTTTCGTATGGTCTGCAGACCGTGGGGACCCCGTAGCCGGCTCAGCGGCGCACCGATCGTAGAATCGGGTGTTGGGTCCAGCGGGGGAGGGGGGACCTCCCTAGAGGGGGCAGTCATCCAGGGACACAGGTTCAAATGTGAAGTAGGTGGGAGAGTTGCAGACAGAAGGTGGGAAAAATCTTCTCAAGATTAAAAGGTGGTGTTTTCTCAATATGTTATTTAGCACATGTTGTAGGAGAAATTAGAAGCTTCTAGAGGAATCTTCATTCTTTAATTTCCTTGCATGTAACTCCCCCCACTAAGATATTAATCAATTTTGCATGGATCCAATATTGGAAAAGAATCATTTCTTTCAATTAATTCTCTTGATAGTTTAATTGAGGGATCTTTTCTATATAATGTATGCAAGTTTTTGAAAAGAGGGGGTTGGTTATTTTGAAGAAATTTTTTTTCTCAAGTTATTGAAAGTAGTAGGTTTCTCTTTGAGTCACATTTCATTGTAGGATTGTTAAGTAGTTGTTTCAAGAAATTTCACAAAGCTGCTAGGAAGGATCAAGGGAGGCTAACTTGAAGAATTTGGAAAGGATTCTACATCGAGCGAGTATCTAGGTTCTCCTCTCTTCACATTCTTTTAATTGACATACGTGAACTTTGTATTTTGCAATAAATAGTTTATTTTCTCTCTTAGAATTTATTTCATATAAAATATCTACCATCTTAGTTAATTAGAAAAATTAATATAGGAAATTCTATTAATTCAAAAAAAGAATATATATATATGTATGTATTTGTTGTTTCAAAAAGAAAAAAAAGTAAACCTTTTCTTCTTAAAAATGCATGTAAGGATATCTATTTATTTAATTAATTTTCTTTAGGGAAAAAGAAGGAAAGAGATCTTGCTTTTGCTTTCTTTTCTATTTAAGTCTAGATTTGTGCAAAAATCCTCTTTTTCCTATTTAGTTATTTTTTTCCAAGAATTAATTCTTCTCTCTGTGAATAGAGATTAATTACCCGTGTATGAATCTTGTTTTCTTGTGTTTATTCTTTTCTTTCCTGTGAATAAAAAAATTAATTTCCTGTATATGAATCTTGTTTCTTATTTTTATTCTTTTTCTTTCTTGTGAATAAAAAATTTAATTTCCTGTGCATGAATCTTGTTTCTTATTTTTATTCTTTTTCTTTCCTGTGATTTAATCTTTCACTCACCTGTGAGTTTGATTAATCAAATGAAATTCTTATTCCTTAATAGTGAATTTTTGTTTCTACCTCTCTGTGATTATAAAGTTGTGCACCAGAAGCTTATTTATCTTTGAATGAGGGTTTGATCAATGGTGTGTATTTCTTTTTGTTCCCTTATTTTTCCTCTGTGAGTAGTCTACGTCACTGTGATTGTAGGAAAAGAAATTTTCAAATGTATTTGATATTCTTTGTAAGAATGAAATAAAACTACTCACTCTCAAAAATCTATTCAACAAATTATTGGTGCCTTGTGTAAAGTATTTTCTCTAAAATTTTCCTTTCTGAAAAATCTGTTTCTTAAACTATTGTTTTATATCAATGTTTCCAGAAAATCATTCTCTTAAATAAACGCTTTATTAAATTATTGTTTTATATCAATGTCTCTAGAAAATCATTCTCTGTAAATAAACCTTTTCAAAAAAAAAGAAAATACATCACAGGAATGTGTGAAATCTGTTGATGCCTCCTGAAAATCATTCTCTGTAAGTAAAACTTAAAAAAAAAAATGCATCTCAGGAATATGTGAAATCTGTTGATGCCTCCAGAAAATCATTTTCTGTAACTCTGTAATTTCATCATACAACCATTATCTATATTTTTATTTTATTTAACCACTAATAAATAAATCAGTAGTTATTATTTCCATAAATAAAACTTAATCAAAGTAAGATTAGGTATTAATAGCTTTTAAATAAAATAAAAATATAATAATTTATTAATAATATTAATATAGTAAGATTATGTTAACACTAATTTTAATAATTTGTTGTAATTATTAATTTTAATAATATGAAAATGCATACATAGAAAAGGGTTGTTAATTTATTAAATTTTGTTGTATCACTATTTGTAAATTCTAAGGGGGATTAAAATTGGAAATAGGTCCCAACAATTGAATCTAGATTAGATAAATAGGAAATCATTTGTCAAGTGATTGAAAAACCTAGATAGGAATGAACAATTTAAATTCTTCACAATGAATTTTAACTATGTAGATTTATTTAATTGGACGATTCATTAATTTCATGAATTTAGATTGATATTTCCTTTCTTACCTAGGTATCAATATTATTTTTAAAGGGGGTAAAATTAGAAAAAAGCAAATTTAATGTCATGCAAGTTACATATTTATTGTCATCATACCAAATACATATTTATGATTATCATGCAAGTTGCATAATTGAAGTTACCATAGTCCTCATTTTGAATATAAATCTCTTAGTAGTAGTAGGTTGAATATTGGATTGCTCTTTATTAGATTCCAAGATGCAAAATAAACAAGTTATTTAGTATAGTCAAACCTAATAACGGTCAAATTTATTTTCTAACCTTAAGAAAACATAAGATTAGTAAAAGGGGGAAATTCCATTTAATGTAGGGGTGAACCTCATAATAAAGCTTCATACAATCTGCATGGTATAATCTATATTGTTATATCATTTATATTATCAAATCTGAAATCATTCTACCATGAGACTTGTCTTAGTTTGCGAACCTCAAATCAGGTTTTCATCTTTCATTGTAAATGTCTAATGAAACTTAGCTTCGAAGATGAATGAGTTATGATTTCCTATTGTTGGATTGTTGCCTTAATATGGGTTACGAGAATCCCTTTCCATGATCACTTAGAAGATTAAATGACAATTTTAATTGAGGAAGATCTAGGAGGGAACCTTAGCTCCCATCTAAGAATTTGAGATTGATAAAGTTATTAAATAACCAAGGGTTAAATTTCTTCAAGTGGGAGGGTTAGTTAGTTACCTCCTTATAATGTTGCGAAGGTTTTGGCATTGGCTCAAAAGCAACTAGACAAAGATTATAACTATTTAGGAACTTTTTGTATTTTGGTTAATTGGAATTATTTAGGAACTTTTTGTATATTGGTTAATTGGAATATTGATTAATTGGAATTACTTAGGAACTTTTTGTATATTGGTTAATTAAAATGGGTTGATTGGAATTATTTTCATTGGTTAATTAAAAGTGAATTGATTGGGATTATTTGACAATCATGTTCATATTGGTTAACTAAAAAAAAATTGATATTCATAATGGTTGATTAAAGGTAAATCGATTGGTATTAATCAGGAGCCTTATTCTTACTGGTTAATTAGCAAGAAATCTGTCTCTCTCCTAACGTCATATTTCAAACATGGGTAATGTGGTTATCAAGATCCGTTCCCTTCAAGCAAGTAGGCACTAAATTGGTTGGTAACCTTCTTGCAAGCAATTCAATATCTTTCATGTATTAAGTGCTTATTAAAAGTGTAACAGTTAGTGATTCAAATCATTTTTTAAGCTATTTCCTACAAGTATCCTAGCTTTCAAGAAATTGGAATTTTCATGTATTTAGTTCAAGAATTAGAATTTTTTTATCATAGTTATTTTCATGAGAATGTTACTCCAAGGTAGTTGATTTATTTATTTTTCATTCTTGACAAATGTTTCTTTCGATTATATCTTATTTTCAATGTCAAACAATAATTTATTTTCCATGTAATAGTTTCGTAATTGTTAAGTAAAATTTTATTCAAGCTTTCGTGAACTTATGGTTCAATTCTAGTTGGATAACTAAATAAGTGGAGTTGAAACCAAAACCTTAGCAGCGTTCGGTATCTATGGTGCCTATGGGTCATGCTTACGGGTAAAGTCATTGTGTTGAACTACTGCACTTAACACCTAATAAAGTTGCATCAACGACGTCTGTGGCATCATCCCTATAAATCATCGGGGAGTAATAAGGGACACTTGGAAGTTAAAATCCAAGGGGTGGATAATCCCCCTTGGATTGTTAATCTAATAAGATAATCTTTGAATGAATTTACATCCGCTAGTTAAACCTTAGTAAACCCCTTTAGGGTTGATTGAGTGAAATGCTTTTATAAACTTGGCTTAATCTCGAATAATTATTGGCAATTGACAATTGGGTCAAGAGTGACACTTATGATAGGCGTTAGGACCTAGATGTTTTAGGCCACAAGCAATAGGCCACCTTGAGACTTTGCTTAAAGCTACCATCGTAGGTAGCAACCACAGAGAAACTGTCTGGCACATTGACCCTAGAAAGGGTTGCGTACCCACCAAAATAGTTTAGATTAAACCATAGATTAGAAAATAGAACTACATACTTTACGCCTTGATCCTGTGCCGAAGCGGGTATGTAGGTAGTCTAGGGATGAAGTTGTTCCTAGTACTCAAGCGTTCGGGATGGGGTCTAGGATTTGGTATAATAGATGGATTACAAAGCCTCCTAATTGAAAGATAAGGAAAATAAAGGAAAAATTAATTCAATGCATACTCAGAAGGAATCCTGTATGGATTCGCTTGACTTCCTGGGGCTTTAAGCCAAATTCCGAGGTGGAATTCAAGCTTGCATTATTTTATTTTGATTTCTCCTAAGGATGGCAACCTCGGTGCACTCCTATTAGAGGAGTGTAGTACTTAGTGAGTGACTCAGGACCCGAATGGTCCCGATGAGTCTAAGTCTCTAGCCAGAGCACCTCCTATCCCAAGTTGGATAGATGCCTACCCCGTATGGGTAGATGCCTATCTCATATTAGATAGATGAAACCTCTTGTCCCATATGGATAGATGCCTAACTCGTATGGTTAGATGCCATCCCATATGGATGAATGCCTAATCCAAATGGATAGATGCCCAGAGTATGCGATTGAATCAAACACAAATGACTAAATAAGTAAATAAAAAAAAAAGTCAAAAATTCTTGGGTTATGTAGAGTGGGTTATTACAATCATCATAAAAAGAAAAGAAAAGAACATCATCCATGTAATCAATGCATACAGATCATAATCATATAGAGTAACATGTATAATAAAAGATCAT
The DNA here is from genome assembly GCF_030272615.1 of Cryptomeria japonica. Taxonomy (NCBI): domain Eukaryota; kingdom Viridiplantae; phylum Streptophyta; class Pinopsida; order Cupressales; family Cupressaceae; genus Cryptomeria; species Cryptomeria japonica. The sequence continues at coordinate 600,390,169 of NC_081411.1, read as the reverse complement.
CATATAGAGTCCATGTCCCCATATAGATCATCATAAAACAATAAAAAGTCCAAGTATACAATGATATCGGATAAAAAATACAAGTGCCTCATCAATATAAATCAAGTCAAGGCTATCCTATGCCACTACCACATGACTCTGTCCGTCTTTGTGGCTGTGGGTGAGAAGATCCTGAAGATGCCTATCTGACATGATCACCACTCCTTTGAGGAGGTCCCATGACTCCACCACTCCTAGTATCCATCCTCACAGTGGTATGATAGCTACCTGCTCTCTAGCTCTCTGTGACTAAATCCTTATATAATTGTTGCCAGTGTGATGTCTCCTTCCCATCCCAAAATAGTGCTCTAATGATATCAGCTGAGAGAGTTCCCGATCCAACTTTTTGAATGTTATTAAGGAGACCCTGAGTATCCTACTGTCTCCTAACAACCCTGTCTCTCTCTGTCATGAGTGTATGTACTTGTGCCCTAAGCTATTCTATCTATGCTCTAATACTCTCTAAGGTCTCCTGCTCTGGCACATCTTGCTGAGGAGCATGACCCCCAATCCCCTCATCTCCACCTCCCTGTCGACCTGTTGGAATCTCAGCCCGAGTAGCTCTTAGAAATCATCATCTAATAAGAGGAACATGATCCTTTGGATCCTCATCCTCTCCACCATGAGCTGAAATAACCCTAGGGTCTGGCTGAATCTGACCAAAATCAATGCCTCTCTAGCAACCCCCATCCAATCCATTAATCCTGCCTCCTCCTGTAGAGGGTAACCCTCTCATCGATCTCATACCTACTCTACCAGTATCCCTCCCAATCCATCCTACCTCTCTCCCACCCATGGGAAGTGGTCTCCCAATTCTGCCAACCAGTCTAAAAGGTCCTCCATGGACTCTCAATCGACCTACTCTCCGTCCGGGTCTCCTACCACCTCCACCTCCATCTCCTCCCTCATCTCCATCATTCCTGACCTCCTAAGAAACTCTAAACTCTCATCTCCATCTCCATCTCCTAATGATGGGATCATCTGAATCGTCATCCTCATCTCTTGAGTTGGGAGGAGGGTCTGTTGGATCGGTAGTACAAGGAAATGAGTGTGCAAGCATGTACTAAGCATAATCTGTAGTAACCTCGGGATCTAGAATGTGTAATCTCAAATCATAAGCCACCCTAGGAGTAGCTAGAAACTCTATACATGCTATCTCAAAAGATAAAGATGGTCCCCAATCTCACCTATCCTTGTACCATCATGCATATATCATGACACCAGTAGGCATGTGTTGAATGATACCAAACTGTCTCAAAATGCGACTAATCAACTACCGCTCAATAATGTATGAAGTCCGACCAATGAGATATCTACTCTGCATAATATATGGTAATGTCTGTGCATCATCCATCCATGGCTCACAATCGATATAAGGTCTCTAAATAACACTATCCAATGAATCTAGAACCCAATACCAATACTCCATCTTACCCTTCTTATGCTGAGTAAGGATACCTGCATATACATAGACATATGGTTGCCTCTCACCATGAACTCTATGATGAATAGGCTGAGTAATAGTAATATGCTCCCAGCACCAGATCTGTAAAAGTGTGCATCCTGTCGACAAACTAGCACTCTCATAAAAAATAACTTGATGAAGATCATGATACAAATGAGAGAGCATACAAAAACTCCAGGCATATCGAGTCTGATGCTGCATCATACTTTGAAGAATCTCACCCCAACCAATAACAAAACCTCGATATCTCTTGTTTGGACAGATAAATTTGCCAATCAGACCTGCAAGAATCACAGGGAGAGTCTCGTAATACATGATCATATCCTCCCATCAAATCTCTCCTCTAGAAATGCTCTCATCACCAAACGTGGCTCTACAAGCCTCTGTCCCTCCACAATCCTAAAAAATCATATCGGACTAACTCACCAATCATAGGGATGTGAAGAATCCTATACACATCCTCGAGCGTCACACTAATATCACTAGTGGGCAGATGGAAAGTGTTATGGTTGCTATGCCATCTCTCTGCTAAGGTAGTCAACAATCCCCTATTATGGGTAATATTAGGCATATATAACAAGTGGCGTAATCCGCAGGCATCTATGTGTCTAATCTCAGCCTATGTAAGCTCTAGCACTAAGTGGCGCATAGCAGGGAATTTCTCCCAACACTAGAGAACATCGAGTTTCTCCTATTTAACAAGATAATTAGATCTTTATCAATCATCACTCATTTATCTATCAAATAAAAGAGATCGCTAATCTATCACATCAACAATTGGTACATGTTTTCAAATGAAGCAAATCAGGCTATCAAATCAATCTAAACATATCAATCATGGTTTTCTATCAATCAAATGAGTTCAATCAAACTCTGCAATGCTCTTCATCAGAAACTGCATCAGTTTCTTAGACCTCATCTATCAATTTATCAAATCAAATCAATCAATCGTTTATCATATCAATCAACATTACAAAATTTCTATCAAACAAGACATCAATCGAATACCTATCAATCACAATTGTGCATCAAAATGAATCAATCACATCATCAAAATGAATTTTAACATGAACATCATCAAACAAATTCATCTGAAACAAAAGTGATAATCTTTTTATCAAAAGAGATATTCTATTGAACACAAGCGCTGAAACACACATTTGTGTGAACCTTTTTTGCAAAAGCGCTAACCCTTGGAACAAAAGCATGAAACAGTCATATGCACTACCCTTTTTAACATATGTGCAAATACTCAAAGCATAAGCATTGACTTAACAAAAATGCTAACATAAATCACAAAGGCATGAACAAAACAAACAAATGCACTAAAACAATCAAAAGCATTAACATCCAATGCAAAAGCGCTAACATGCAAATCAAAAGCATTAAATCAATAAGCCAAAAATCGAAAAAATTCAAAATAACCTCAAATGCACCGAAAAACATGGAAAATTGCATGACAAGTTGCAAAACAACTTGGGATAAGGTACATACCCGATAACCATAGTCAGGCTATCAAATCAATCTAAACATATCAATCATAGTTTTCTATCAATCAAATGAGTTCAATCAAACTCTACAATGCTCTTCATCAGAAACTGCATTGGTTTCTTAGACCTAATATATCAATTTATCAAATCAAATCAATCAATCGTTTATCATATCAATCAACATTACAAAATTTCTATCAAACAAGACATCAATCGAATACCTATCAATCACAATTACGCATCAAAATGAATCAATCACATCATCAAAATGAATTTTAACATGAACATCATCAAACAAATTCATCTGAAACAGAAGTGATAATCTTTTTATCAAAAGAGATATTCTATTGAACACAAGCGCTGAAACACACATTTGTGTGAACCTTTTTTGCAAAAGTGCTAACCCTTGGAACAAAAGTGTGAAACAATCATATGCGCTACCCTTTTTAACATATGTGCAAACACTCAAAGTATAAGCGTTGACTTAACAAAAATGCTAACGTAAATCACAAAGGCATGAACAAAACAAATGAATGCACCAAAACAATCAAAAGCGTTAACATCCAATGCAAAAGCACTAACATACAAATCAAAAGCGTTAAATCAATAAGCCGAAAATAAAAAATATTCAAAATAGCCTCAAACGCGTCGAAAAACATGGAAAATCGCATGACAAGTTGCAAAACAACTTGGGATAAGGTACATACTGGATAACCATAGTCACGAGGTCGTTGATATCATCGAACGCGCTCAAATCGATGGTTCTCGAACGTGATCACCATTTTGCCACCTCACCAAAGACAGTTCTCTTCAAAAGATGACAAGGATGGAAATGAAATTAAAATTACCTTTGGTTAATTTTATATTTACCATTTGGAAGGGTAATTAATGCTATTAAAATGGGGCAATTTTATTTATTTTTCACAAATGAATTTAATTGAAGGACCTTTTCAATTATCATGAGATCAATCGCTTATCCAATTTTTTCAACAATTTCACGATTAATCTCCCAAGGGGGCACACAATCAGGATTTTTATCTCCATCAGATCCATTATCGGGACTTGATTTAATCTTTGAAACAATGTTGTCTCGACATCATTTCAAAGAGGGGAAAAATGTATACACATAAAAAAGACTATGAGCAATTAAATAAATATTTTATATTTATTTAATAATTATTCTTCTATTAAATAATTAATTTGAAAAGATTAATTTATTTAATTCATTTCATGTCTTTCTATTAATTAATTTAATTGAAACATTTTATTAATTAATTCATTTATCTTTTTCCTCTAATCAATTAATTAAATATCTAATATTTAATGGGCATTCTTCTATCCTATAGTCTCAATTATTAAATGATTTCTTAAATTATTTAATTCATTTCCAACTCACCTTCCATCTCCACTTCATCTTTTCTTTGCCAACTCATCTATCATGTGGCTAAATTAATTCAACAAAATTAAAATAAATAAATCATTTATTAGCCACTTATCTTCAACCTCCAAAATAAATGAAATATTGTGTACGTACACATATTTCTTAACCTTCTTCTATATTCTCTCCAACATCCCTACATATTAGGAAGGACTTGAGTCCACTTGTCCTCTCATGCCTAAATGCTCTCCAACCATCCCTAGATTCCCTCAGTCAACAACCCACTCAAGGTGAGATGAGTGACACTTGTCTTCTCCTTCCCCCTTTCTCTCAACCTTCACCTTTGCTCACAACCATCCAAATCTACAGATCTGATCACGACCGTTGATCTAGGCCACATCATCTTATCCTCTCAAAATTATTAGTCTTCAAGTGAGTTTTTAAGTTAACAATTTGTGAAAACTTATGCATCCGTGAGTTTTAATGTTGAAGCAATTAGCATAATCATTTAGCATTGCATATCATAGTATCAGTTAACTATCAGTTATCAGTCCATTCTTCATATGCCATCTTGGAAGCTATTAGTGCTTGTCTGAGAGCACATCATTTGCAACCAGGAATAGTGGAGTTAGGACACAATGAGACTTAAATCGTGAAGGTAAAAATAATGTTTTTATTTTAATATTCATTTCATGTAGTTTCATTGGTTGAGTTTGGATTTCCTATAGCATTTCCTTTGTATTTTGTGAAACTAACATGTTGCAGGTAGTATTTTGATGATGAAATTCAATTCGACATAGTTCCTAGTCTTGTGGAGTGAGCACCATTCGTTCATCTTGTTCCTCTTGCTCATCCACCTCCATAGTTTCCACCTCATATGCCTGTGTTTGGGTGAGCTGGACCGCTTGATCCTCTAGTTCTTCAACTAATGTTGGAGAAATTTTCCCATCTTGAGGGATATAATACAATTGTTCTACCACTACTTCTCCTAGATCTTGTGTAAAAGTGGCCTTCCTTTGCATAAAGTTTTCCTTCCTTTTACTAGCTAATATAGAAATAAGCTCATCATCTTCATCTTAATCCAACTCAATATTATGGTCTGTTACTTGCTCGTGGGATGGTGTTGTGGTTGGTGTCGGAGCTTAACTAGGAAGAGTCGATATCTTGTGCTTATGACGTGCCTTCCCTTGGAACAATACCAATTGATGGCATAATGGGTGTGATTGAAGCTTGCGACATAACAAGTAGTCCAGTTGTTATACCATGCTCAATCATTGTTTTAAAGAGTTTTGACTCCTTCATCTTTCCATCCAATTACTTCATCAATTCTTCTTTTCCCATAGCGGGGGCCAAGGTCTCTTCACCAATTGGAGTATTCTTCCTTGATTATGATCTTGTCCTCCTCACATATTCCTTAGTTTTCTTTGACTGGGGGTTACCCATAGCCTTATTTTTCTTCTTTTCTTTGGAAACACTTGGTAGAAGCCTAAGACTTAGCTACCACCTTAGGGAGAGAGGTCTTTGGTCTATCATTGCTTCATCATAGGTTGGATCAAGGATTTCTCCATCATCTTTGAGCTCATTGGAAATATTTGTTTCTACCTTAAATTCCTTGACTTGGGGTACCATTAATTTATAGAATCCCATTTTTCTAGCCTCAAAGCTATCTTGCATCCCTACCCAGAAATTTTCTAATGCAAGTACATGGCCTTGATATGATATTGGAATCATTGCTTTAAGTTTTCCAATGAGGTCATACCTTTTCTTGGGATAGTCAAATTTCTTAAGGTTGAGATCCTACTAGTGATGGATAACTATCTTGGTTGTTTGTAAATTATGACACTTGTAGTACTCAAGAACAATTCAGAAGGTGACCCTAGTTTTATGTTTCAGTGTCATGAGGGATTGAAGTCCCATAACCTATCTTGCATATTCAAGAATAATGATCCTGTAACTACAATAGCAAGGAAAAAGTAGGGGTTTACTCGCAAATTGGCTCAATCATATATATGTGGATTGTTGGTTTGGGATGAACCCGGATGAACCATGTTCCCCATTCTTGTACCAACTTCATGGTCTTAGGAGTAAGATGAAACACCACATCACCTATCAATATACACATGACTACATATATCAAGGTGACATTAATCCTTTTGAAGTGATACTTAGCTTGTTGGATGGGTAATTGAGTATAATATTCCCATGCTCTTTATTCCCCATGTGCTTCTCTGAGTCTATTTCTAGCATTCAATCCCGGGTAGATACCACTTCTAGCCACTACCCAAATTATATAGCGAGTCATAAATAACTTCTTTGTTTCCAATACATTACATATTTTCTCATGAATATTGTCGGATAGGATTTGTGCCTAGTCAAAGTACTCCTTCCCTATAAGAATAGTGTGAATATAGTGGAACATCCATAAAGGGTAATGTTTGTAGTCTTTTTTTCCAAAGGCTTGGATAAGCATGATGATTAGGTCCATTAGGGCATCTTTAAAATCAACTCTCAAGATATTGTCAGTAGCCTTAACCTTGATTTCCTTGGCTCACTAAGCTACACCTCATTTATATGGTGAATTTTGTCTACAACATTCTTATTGAAAATATGGGTGTCTTCTTCTTTGATTGTCTAGTGGACCTTCTCATATTTAGGAATACCAAAGTTCATGGCATGCATCTCAGTCGATAGATCAAAAACTATGTTTCCTTTAGTGTCCATACACTTCCTGGTGTCCTTGTCATAGTGTTGAGATATTGTTAGTATCAACTTTGGAGACTACATTGCTTGAGGAAAGAATGTGGCCTCCATGAACACAGATAATATAATTCTTCTGTATGCTTCCTTAAGATTCTGATAAGTCATCTCCTTCTTGATTGTGTCCAATTTCTATGTTAGTGATCCATTGTACATCATTTTCAATTTTGGAAACCAATGTTTGGCCTTGGTACTATTACTTCATTATAACGGGATTGTTCTCAAGCTTGACTTCACTCTGGGTCTTCTTTCTTGGAGTGATGGATGTTTTCATAATAATTCTTCTCACTGCACAAAGGAGTACTTACATAACACTTTACAAATTCCCTTTTACTAGCAGTGAACTTCAAAATCCCGGAGTTGCTGGTTCAAAATAAACCCTTCAATAGATAGCAACCAAACTTCAAGATCACTGGGTTCTGGGGTCCCGAAGTTGACAAAACCAACAATAGACTTACCTCAGAGTCCTGAAATCCTAGGGTAAGTTTGGCTATAAAACTCAATGCTTCAGGATCTTGAGATCTCGAAGCGAAGGATAGAGGGCTCATGGAGACTTCAGAATCCTAGGGTCCCTAGGTTCTAGAGTCTTGGAGGAATGGTCATAGGGTACTTCGGGATTCCAAAACTCGAGGTTTTGAAGTGGTTGAAAAGTGTATTCAGGAACACTCTTCGGGATCCTTGAAACTAGTGGTTCCAAAGTTAGGCAAATGTGGAACAATGCACACCCTCTGAAATCCTGAGAACCCAGGGTTCCAGAGAGGAAAAAAAAAAGACAAACCAAAAGGGGACTTTGGGATCCCAGGAACCCGAGATTCTGAATTAAGGGCCAGGTTGAGAGCTCGGGATCTGGGTTTTAGGGATCTCAAAATGTTAAAAGATCAGGGGAAAAACCCTAACTGTAAGGAAATTGACTTATTGAAATGCAAAACCCTAAGAAAAATAAAAAGAATACAAAATGAACACAACAAACAAAAAGTAGGAAAAAACACAAAACATGAGGGAAGAAAGAGGAAGTCCCCCTGGATGAAGGGACAGAGAAGACACGAAGCATGTTGTGAAGACACCAAAATTCTAGAAGGAGAAGAGAGCTCAAAAAAGTGCAAATGAGCTCAAATAACCCTTTGAGGGCTATTTATACCCCCAAACCAATCGTGGGAACCAAGACATTCTCTATAGCTCTGGGATTCTAGAGTTTCGTGGTGACAAGATAGGTGACCTTGGAACACCGGTGTTCCAAAACTTTGAAGAAAGACCACAAAACAAGGAGAATCTGGAATCCCAGGATTCCAGGGTTCCAAGACTCCAAGGAAGGACAAAAGGAGATGGCTCAAGATTCTAGAAACCCAGGATCTCGAAGTCTTTGAAAAGGAAGCAACAAAAATAAGGACAAGACTTTGGTACCCCCAAAATTTAGAGGTTTTGAAGGTCCTGTCAGGAACAAAAAGGGAGAAATTCAAGATTTCAAGGTTTCGAAGTCTTGAAGCTCCAAAGACATAAAATAAGGGGCACCTTGGGGTTTCAGAAAGCCAAACAATTTGAATCCAGGATGAGAAGAAACAAGGAGAGAGGCACCCCGAGATTGTGAAGTCCCACAGTGCAAACAAAGAACACACTCATAATGAACCATTCAATAGAAAGAGTGCAAAAATATTATCAAAAGGAGTGGAAGTATCAAAAGAGATATAAATGTCAAAAGGAATGGAAATGGTCTAGAACAAGGTCCAACCTATTACAATTACAAGTAAATTTGTACACATTGCTAGATTTTGTAAAAGAAAGAATGAGATGATTGCTAGTTTGGTAAAGAAGATTGATGTTATCAAATAAAAGGAGAAGACAAATATGACATGTGTGAAGGAATTAAAAGAAAAGGTGGAAGAAAAGTGTGAGGATGGGTCCACACCCTCTAGTAGTGTTGATTCCTCTTCCACTAACTAGACAATATGCACTACTTGAGGGAGAGAATGAAATGAAGATATTACAACCCCCTTTGTGGTTTGGATGTTGAGTTCCTTTCAATATGGTAGAATTTTTTTCAAGTCTTTCTAGATGGTTTTATTGATTTGCAATGTTATTTATTCTTATGGAATAGTGTAGCAATTTTGACTTCAAGCTTGAACAATTGGTAAAAGATGTATATTGCTTAGAAAGAATAGAGATTGTTTGTGCTTTTCGCATAAATTCTAGATTGAAGGAATGAGTCATCCTCATCATAGGTGAGGATCCAAAATACTACAAAAGATGAATCCAATAGTTAGATGAAGATGCAATTAAAATTATAGAGAGGCGGTTTAGATATAGGTGCTCTTGGAAGCTACTGTGCTTGAACAGGTCCAAAAGTGAATATTGGTGGTGCTATTATGCTAGAGGAAAAAGACTAAAAAGGATATTGATGAAATCTGACAAAGGAGAAGATTACTAAAGATAAAGTTGTAGAAGGAACTCTGGAAGATTCAAGAAGAAACATGAGAAATGCAGATGACAAAAGGAGTATAAGTAGTAGTACATCTATCTAGGGGGAGCTTTTAGTGTTTTACTCTTACCTTCTAGATTGATATAGTTTCTTCTCTTATGGGAGTAGGTAAGTATGAGTCTATTTTATTGCAAGAAAATAGTTATAGAAGAATGATATCCCTATTAGGGGGAGCATTGCAATTTAGCATAGTGCCCTTTTTCCTTGATGTCAAAGGGGGATAGATATATAATTTGAGTTTATTTGTCTTTTTTGTTGGTGGTACACAAGTGTTTCCACTAATGAAAAAGGGAGAGAATGTTGTAAACTTGAGTTCTTATGTTGTCATTGATGTTAACTTGTCTATTGTTGTAAATGAGTTCTTGTGATATTCTCATTAATGTCAACATGTCTTGTGTTGCCATTGATGTCACCATGTGTTGCATATGGTATAGAAAAGTATGATGTAATATTGTTGAGTTGTCTGGTAATGAAATTGAGTAATTATGTGGTGTTTCCCAAAGGTTGGTGTAGTAAAAGGTTCAATATGTTGGAAACTGTATTTATGTAGGAAAGAGTATTAAATATCCTAGTGGATGAATGTTTTTCATTCCTCTGGTACGTGAAGATTATGGAGTGTGGTTTCAGATATAATATTTATGATTAATATTTATTGTACTATCAAGTTTGTAGGTCCTCTATTACTCAGATGGTTGAGTTAGTTAATGTTGCTATTTCTAACAATGGATTGTCTGTCAGAACTAGTCCAAAGAATGTTTGGCGGTTATCTAATATGTGGTTTTCTATGTTGCAACTTTGAGGACGCGTGTATTTGATTTGTGTAGTGTTCAAGTTCAATTTTCTAGTGATGGCTCAACTTGGAAGTGAAGTTTCGATGTTCTGAGTTTAGTGTTTTTAGTTGGTTGGGGTTCCAATTATCTAAGGTGATATGGTCTATCTGGATCATTCCTTTTTCTTTTGAAAATATTTTGGTGATTGAGTTTTGATATTGATACGGGTCTCACCATGGTGTGTGTAGATCCATATTAAGCTGTGTGTATTGGAGAATGTCTTTGAGCTGACTGGTTGGCGTGCTATATTTCTTATCTGCATGTTTCACTTGGTGTCGACCTTGATGGATGTGTTAGCATGTTCCGTTCATTGGAATTGGTTGGAAAGGTTGTGTTGATAGGAGTTTCATCACCCATTTGTATGACAGGTATAGAAAATGGCTCTAAAGAGATGAAATCATCTTTTGAAGAATCCATGTGGTGTGAAGCAATCGAGTCAATGATCTAAGAATTTGGTTGTGAAGCAACAACAACTAGGACCTTACCCTTTCCTTTTCCCTTACTTTTATGTATGTCCTTAGAATATCCTTTTGATGAACTCTATTTGACTAAATCATGCGCCTTGATATTATTCTTTTCTAGAATATGTGAAAGGTGATCAATTTATTTTTTTAAACACTTATGTTCTTCCTCTGTCCTTGGTTCTTTTGTTTCTTATATTTCTTACTAAACCCTTTCTATTCTATTGTGACTTGATTTAAAACTAAGGCATGTGAATTAGAGGGTTTTATTGTATCCATTTAAACCAATTTGTCTTGCTTCCTAGTGAGCTCTGCAAAAAATTCATCTAGAGAAGGCATTTTGAATGTGGTACCTAGGGCACAATTTCTACAATAACATGTGAAAACAATCACTGAATAGTTAGGACCAAGATTAGAAAGAATTCTCAAGATGAATTGCTTATCATCCTTCTTAGTTTCATACTATTCCAACTGCAATCTTACATATTTGAGTTAAGTGAAGAAGTCTTGTACACTGTCAAAATTGGTTGGTCTCAACCCTATGAGTTCATTCTCCAATTGATGACCTCTTAACTCATCTTTCTTACCAATGAGGTTTTCCAAAGTGGCCCTCACTCCATTTTATGTAGTGGTAGAATCAATATGAAAAAGGTGGTCATGAGAGACTAACATATACAAAGTACCAAAGGCTTCGTCACATTTGTTAAACCATTTTATCTTTTCTCTAGCATCTCGAGGTTCAACTTTGAGTCCCATTGTAACATGATGATATCCATGCATTTTCATTTATTTTATCAACTTAGGTTTCCATTCCAAATAATTATGCACTTTAATAGAAGTTTCATCACCCATTAGTATGGTAGGCATCGAACATGTCTCTAAAGAGATGAAATCATATTTTGAAGAATCCATGTGGCGTGAAGCACTCGAGTCAATGATCTAAGAATTTGGTTGTGAAGCAACAAGAACTAGGGCCTTACCCTTTCCTTTCCCCTTACTTTTGTCTATGTCCATAGAAGATCCTTCTGATGAACTCTATTCGACTAAATCATGCACCTTGATATTATTCTTTTCTAGAATATGTGAAAGGTGATCAATTTTTTTTTAAACACTTATGTTCTTCCTCTATCCTTGGTTCTTTTGTTTATTATCTTTCTTACTAAACCCTTTCTATTATTTTGTGTCTTGATTTACAACTAAGGCATGTGACTTAGAGGGTTTTATTGTACCCATTTAAACCAATTTGTCTTGCTTCCTAGTGAGCTCTACAAAAAAATCATCTAAAGAAGGCATTTGAATGTGGTACCTAGGGCACATTTTCTAGCAAAACATGTAGAAACAAATACTGAATAGTTAGGACCAAGCTTAGAAATAATGCTCGAGATCAATGTCTTATCATCCTTCTTAGTTCCATACTATTCCAACTGTAATCATACATATTTGAGTTTAGTGAAGAAGTCTTGTATAGTGTCAAAATTGGTTGGAATCAACCATATGAGTTCATTCTCCAATTGATGACCTCTTAACTCATCTTTCTTACCACCGAGGTTTTCCAAAGTGGTCCACACTCCATTTGGTGTAGTGGTAGATTCAGTATGAAAAAAAAGGTCATGAGAGACTAACATACACAAAGCACCAAAGGCTTCATCACATTTGTTAAACCATTTTATCTTTTTTGTAGCATCTCGAGGTTCAAATTTGAGTCCCATTATAACACGATTATATCCATATCTTTTCATTTATTTTATTAACTTAGATTTCCATCCCACATAATTATATGGTGTTAAAAGAGGAACTGTAGATGCATCCATGATAGTACAAAAGAAGATTCTAAAGAATAAAGAAGAGTGCAAGAAAAAAGACACACGAGATACCCCTCCTTTTCACTAGTCTAAAAAATCAGCCCCCCCCCAAATATTACAAGGTTGGCACTTTATAATTAGTGCATTTACAAGGCCTTTTATCTGATTACAATGCTTTCTGGGCCTCCACGGGCCAAAAATAGAAAGTTTTATTACATATAAATCTGATACAAAATCTAAAAAAATAAGTCTTATATATGTGTAGTACTCTTCAATACCTTTCCAACGCCTATTTGTTTTTGAAAAAAGGGGTTCCGTTGTGAAAGATATGGCCCGTTGAAGAGAAAAAATGCAATTGATCCAACTTGCAATATTTGATGGAAAATGATACAAGTTTTTAATGAAATTGACATGGATGAAAAATTCTCCTTTCCATCTTTTTTTTGATTACTTTTTTGTAAAAATCCAACGCTCGAGGAAAAAGTAATGTAATTTAAAAAAATCCTTACTGAATCCGCCAATTAAAAAAAGGTTCTAGTTTTTCTTATGTCTTCCAAACTCTAAGTTTGGTGAAATAAAAGTCACTTTTGACTTTCTCAAGTCTTTTGGACACTTTGGAAATATTGAAGTAGCCTCCAATATTACCAAAAAAATGCAATCACTCAGATCTAACATGAACTCATGTATATATCGACCAAATTAACTAGAAGCTTATTTTCTTTTAAATTGTTCTGATTCTCTAGGTCACACAAGAATGCAATAGAATAACATAGTTTCAAAAGAAAATAGTAGCTATCTAATTGTCTCAAATATTTCTAGAAATGCAAAAAAATAATGAGTTTTAATACCAGACAACACGACTCTAATACCATGTTGGATTCTGTGAGAAGCGAGAACTAAGCTAGTTGATGTTGGTCGTAGATCACATGCAACTTTGAGTAATAGATGATAAAAAATTAAAATAGTTGAATGAAGAGAAATATGAAATGAGAGAAAAATAGAAACATAAAAGATAATTTTTAGAAGACTCTCACCAAGCTATCACTGGACTAGTGAAGGTGAGAGTAAAGTGCTTATTATATAGAAAAATAATAGCATATACATCCAATAGGTGCATTAACTAAACACTCCCCATAAAAAGTGGGAGGTTTAACCTTCTTGGTAAATATCAAAACATGTGGCATAACCTCCTTAAATAAAAACAAAAAAAGGAGTTATAAAAATGACACATAAAGTGAAAAGGGGGTGTGTAACCCAACTACCCCATAACCCACTTAGGAAATGACAAAACAGTGGTTATGTGAGGTGACACAACAAGCCAAAAGAGGGTGTGTAAGTCAACTACCCATGAGTAGGTGGGAGTTACACATGTATTTGAAGTATTTTTTCATGTGTCACCATATTAACCACTCCTAATAACCTAAGAATTCTTAAATAATATGTGTAGGAAAATAAATACCCTCGAACATAAGGAAAAATAAAAAAAACTATATTAACACTTCCCATTGGTTGCATATATTGTGTGCGAGGAATTGAAGAAGAGGGAGAAATAATACATGAAAATATAATTTAGTAATGGACATGTAATCATATGAATCATGTAAAGTAAATGTCAATAATGCATCATATAACAATCATGTAGGTAAGTATCAAATGAAAAGCATGAAGATCATACAAACTGGGGATGGACATGTTGGCATATGTGAACCGGTATGAAGACATGTTGTCATTGTATGTTGTCATTAATGTCAATATGCTGAAGAGAACCGGTATATGGAAGTAAGCAACTGGCAAGAGAATCGGTATGATACTAAGAGCTGGTGTATGAGAGAACCGGTATAACATTATGAACCAGTATATGTGAAAAGGTGAACTGACATGTTGGTATAAGAACCAGTATATGGAAGTTTTGCATGACTACCGGTTGGTAGTCTCAACCTCAAGGTTTCCGGTTGAAGTGTTCCAAGCCTGTGTGACTCAACTAATGACATTGTGTGATGAGTTAGCATTATAATGAAGATCGGATCATGTTGCCATGTCAACTTGAGCGCGTGAAGGATCTTGCATAAAGGAGATCGATCCTATCTACCTCGGGAATGTGCAAAGTCTCTATAAATGGTGGAGAACATGTGATGGGTTACAAGTTGCCATGAAAGTGGTGAAGAATAAATGATGGAGAATGTCTTGAGATATGTTCAAGACTTTTGTATTCAATGCAATGTGTTCAATGGTCAGGATTGAACCATTTAAATTACTTAACCTAAATATTTTAGGGTTTAGGGTTTATGCTACCGACCTATCTATTTCCTATAAAGTCGATGTTGTGTTTCTTTTTGAGGTTGTTGGCAAATGGTGTGTGTGTATCTAAGTGAAAAGATACGTGATTCTTGCTAGACCAGATGAGATAAGAGGATTGATTCATGCATGGTGTGTGTGCAGAAGGAAGGAACTTAAGTGGATCTGCATTAGGCATTGAGTGCTATTATCAGATCATTGTAATACTTGTTGATCTTTAACCACTTTAATAGTTGGAAAATCCCTTAACTGGGTAGCTTTAATTAGCTTGTTGTAAATCCTTTAACAGGGTGACTCAAACTAATGGAGTTCTTGAAATCCTCTAACAAGGTAACCTCTAACAGGGTTTAACCCTTAACCGGACTAGGCTCCTAATAGAGTGGACTTCTAAAGAGTTCAAAAGAAACTTGTGGGTATTCATCCCCATCATCGTTTTTCCTAGTTGGGTTTCCACGTGAAAAATCTGTGTGTCGTGTGTAGTATTTTTCATGTGATGATTTAAGTGATTTGTGTTTGAAGGTAAATCATGCTGAGCTAACCATTATTATATTTTTGATGATAGATTACCTATTCATGCACAAGGGTGAAATGGAAGTGTAGTATTAAGTTGAGTGGAAAGCTAAGTGTTTAACTAGTTAATGCTTGTCATAGTCATTCTTAACTTTATCGGTTGCACTTTGTTTCATACCGGTGTTACTGTCTGTCAAACATTTGTAGTGTTTGTAGTCAAATTGGTTTGGGAAAAGAAATTTTGCTTGTACTGATTCACCCCCCCCTCTTAGTACCAGTTTGGTACTTATTATTCATCATTGAGTTATCAGGACATAAATGAAATAAGGTTGCCATTACCAATGGAAATAAAAATAGTTATGTGGCCCTAAATTGTTGAAACCATCTTTATAGTTTTGGATTAAAAAAAATAGGTTTTGAAGGGGCCCCATAACCCTTTACAAAAATATTCTAAGAGAGTTAGAATCAAATTTTAACATATATCCACAACAAAACACTCTGCAAGAGAAAGACATTAGAAAAGACAACCATAGAGACAACAAAAGCCCAGACGGGCAACAAAAAACCAATAAAGAGAAAGAAACAAAGAACCAACAAAACAAAGACAACAACGACAACAAACAATAGAAACACACACCTAATTACATGAGGCTCTTGAGGGTCTTAGCCACCTCAGCCTCAAGGAAACTCATTTTTTCAGCAACAACTTTCATTTCTTTGTAGTCCATATTTTGAACGACTACCTTCTTCTTCATGTTTCCACAAGTCCTTCTGCTGGGTCCTTCTTCAACGTGAGTCACATCAGTGTCATCTCCAATGATGACCATAGCCCTTTCCTGCTACTCCAAACTATGCACCATAATAGCCATAACGTCAGTAGTATGCTTCACAATCTTGTGGTTGTTTGACATGATAGCCTTAAGCGTAGCCTGGATCTTATTGTATCCATCTTCAACATTCAAGTTGTGGTCTTCAAACCATTTCTTTATTTGATCAATCCCTTCACCCGACCTTTTAATGCATTCCAACACCGACTTCTTCTCCTTCGTCATCCACTGACCCATATCCTTCTTATTGCTTTGATCATTTTCAACAAGGATGGCCTCCATTTTACTACCCAAGGATATCTGATTGAGTCTAACCTCCTTTAATTTATGAAACAACCATTTAAACATGTTGAACATGTCAATTGCATGTTCCCAAGCCATACCCAACACATTCTCATAATCTACCTTTTTATCACTAAGCTTTGCATATTTTGGGTGAAGGTCCTCATGAGCCGCTGCACCCACATTACAAGTCTCATGTGGTGGGGAAGGAGGGTTTGAAGATTATGGTTGTCCGACTCCTTTCTATCTTCTTTCTCACTCACAGAATCCTCAGGACTAGCTTTGGAGCCATTGGAAGTAGGGGAGTCATTTCCAGCCGAAGTAGAAGAGGAAGAAACCACAATTTTCTTTTGCCCTTTTTTACCCTTGCCCCCCGGGGGATTGGTATTCATAGGTTTCTCAAGTTTAACTTTTTTCAAAGGGGGAGGGGACTCACCTTTAGGATTAGACCAAGATTCATCTTCACCCAGCTTACCTACACTAGTTTCCTCTTCAGAGGAAGTATGAATATAGTCATTAGGGGTAGGAAGGGCATGGAAATGAGAATCAATAAGGACTAACAAACCTTCATGTAATATGTGTAACTTAGTGGGGTTCTTCTTGTGGTCATTAAAATTGGCTCTCAGGATAGACATAAGATAAAATGGGAATGAAGTCTTCACTCCATGATGAAAGTGATTCATTATCACAAAATGTTTCCCATACACTCTAGTATAATGACCATCTAAAGGAAGGTATTTCATAATTACCTTTAAAATATTTTGCCAAAAGGACTTGAACACTGAAATGGAATAGTAACTGGCAGTCTTTTTAACAACTTTAGCTCTCTCTTCTTCCTTCTTGGGAAAATCCTTCACAACCTGCTCCGTATATGCTCTATCCTTATAAAATTTCATGCCATCCATGGAAAGCCCAGTAACTTGGGCAATGAGGCTTTCATCCACCAAAAAATTTTGCCCATGGAGAACAATGGTCTTTTCCTTCCTATGCCTGGCAAAGTAATTTGTAACATCCTTGTTACAACCCTGCAACCTCTTGATATAAGGGGTAAAATCCCCTTTCTCCAAAATCCTCCACAACTTACGTTCCTTCTTTAGCTTCACGCAGCTAGGAGGTTCAATCCTTTTTCTGGCACCTCCCATCCTCAATTTCTCTCTATCGCTCTCACAACACTCAACTTGCAGAACAAGAAACAGAGCCCAAAGAATGCCAATAATCACCCACAAAACATGCAAAATGAATTCACACTTAATATTATGTACTCTCTGGGCACCTGCTTTAATCAAATTTTTTTTCGATCTTTCTAGATTCACTTTGAGTCATTATACCTTGAGTCATCATTAATATTACTTCCTCAACTCTGATCATGAAGCAAATGCATCACAAGATTTGAGTCCAGCCTATCACCATTGGTCCAGCTCAACTGACTCTTACACATGACCCCTTTATTAGCAAGATAGTCAACCACCACATTAGCTTGTCTATACACATGGGATATAATGCATTTATCAAGAGTTTTAATTATATCCCTAGCTTTTTTAATCCACATTTCAACATTCCAAGATGGTTTAGAGGTACCCCTTAGGTAGTTAATAATATTTTTTGAATCCCCTTCCACCCAAACACAACTAAAGTTGTGAATTTTAGCAAGAATTAAGCTTTGATAAGCCCCCATGGCTTCAGAAAGATGGTTGGTATGAGTGCCCAAGGGGAGTGCCACCACTAAAAGAAAATTGCCATTGTGATCTCGCAACACTCCCCCGCGTCGGTCTAGGGTTCCCTTTGGCCGCCACATCAAAGTTGATTTTGGCCCACCCTTGGGGAGGTAATCTCCAACTAATGTTGGTTCTTTTATTTAACTTAGGCCTGGCTGACTAAAAGAGATGATTTAATTCCTAAGCATTGGCAACTCTGACCTCATAATCATTAACATTTCCATTCTGATTCTGACTCTTGGTTCTCACTATAGAAAGATTTTCATTAATGGCCCTGGTAATTTTCTTGAAGACAATTTTAGGCTGAAGATAAATCTCCCTAAAACTTTTTGTTATTGTGCTCTTTCCATAAACCCCACACCACATGAGGAAACACAAAGGCGATAAGGTCTTCAAAAGATGATTCCTAGTGGGCAATCTCCATTGATAAATAAACTCCTTAACAGACCCAAGGAAGATCCAGCAAAGATCCTATTTATGAAGCACTTGGTACCATATTTCAGTAGCATAAGAGTAGTGTAGAAAGAGATGATCAACTGATTCTGATTACTTCAAACATAAGTAACATCTATTGGGTATAGAGAAGCCTCTCTTAGAAAGATTATCTGTAGTCAAGATTTTGTTTAGGAAAAGAAGCCAAAAAACATGTTAACCCTAGGAGTAAGACCTTTAATCCACACCTTAGACCACCAAGAAACAAGAGGATCAACACAACAATCCAGAGAGGTAACCAGAAACTTACCCTTAGATGAAAATTCTCATATTAGCTCATCTTCAAATCTGTTTTCTAACTCAAAGGAGTTTAAGGACAACTGCAACTGAATAATGTTGGAAATATGTGCCTCAAATTAACTTGATCCGTGTTCAGGCTAATTGGAGTAACCTATCCCATTTGAATAGCTATCGATGTGATTCTTATTGATGGGCCGATGGAATCTTCTTCTTGTGATCGGTTAACAAGTGATCAAGTTTGAGATGATCCAACAGTTGTCGCTATATTGCGATGGGAAGGTGATCATCAGTTAATCCTTGCACCTTGGTGACAAAGCACATGTAAAAAGAAATGTGTTAAAGATCATGCAAGCTGAAGGTGGATCAATGGTTGTCATTATACCACATGATGGAGATGCACAAACATTATCTATCCCGGCTTGGCGACCAAGTGGTGGGGCCCAACAAAAGAGAAACTCAGATGGGTTAACGGGTGAGCAAGTCCGGGATGATCGAATGATTGTCGCTATACCACTATGGCAATATGCACGAAGTTTATCCTCTATGACTTGGAAACCATGGTGGGACCCGACAAGAGAGGAAATCAGATGAGTTAACTATTGAGAAAGTCTGGGATGATCGGAGGATTGTCGCTATACTGCTATGGAAAGATGCACGAAGTTTATCCTTCGCGACCAAGGTGGGGCCTGAAAAAGAAGAGCTTCATTCTGGGTGGTTAGTGAGGCCATGCTAAGGTGGAAGGGTAGGGATCCTAGAGCCAATCAGGGGGTGCCACATGGCAGAGTGCAAAAAAAGAGATCGAGCAGATCAAGGAAGATCGGATGATCAAGATAGCTGTTTGGTTGTCTTGCCAATGACCCGATGGAATTATCTTAGGTGATTGGGGTATTATCAAAGATCAGGAGAACTGGTTGTTTGCTACACCGATACCCAATGAGGTCACCTTTGGTGATCGGGTTGATATCGATTCCAAAATATAAACACTTGGACACTGAAGATGGTCTTGTCGGTGTATATGAATATGAACCAACCCAACTTCATGGTGCATGTGGGATATTGTGTTTCTCATGAATGCAGACCGATGTAGACAGTTAGACTTCAAAACGTTGGTGCAGTTGCTCAGATGAACTGTCGCTAATTTGGTATATGAAGTCATTAGATAACTATGGTGTTGTGACTGTTATCCAAGAGTCGATTGTAGTGTCCAGTTCGTTAGAATCTGAGAATGAATGCATGTAGAAGCAGATTGAAACTTTATTGTAAATTCATTTACTGAAATAAAGTGTTTCAACTATTGGTGGTGGGTTTTTTCTCGGAAGAGTTTTCCCACATAATTCTTGGTGTTCTGTCTCTGTGTTGATTCTATGTGTTCTGTCTATGTTATTCTTAACATTCTGTAAAAGTTTTAAACTACATTCTTGCATGATTTTCCTTGTTAATTGACATTAGGAAGGTGTTTCTGCATTGTTCTTTCCTTACAAGTGGTATCAGATCTTGGCCCATTTTGTTATCCTTATTGGCTAGGGTTAGTTTTTTTGTGTCAATTTTATTTTCAGTGGGAGTCTTGCAAAGTGTCTACCTATTTGTTTTATAGGTTAAGATAGCGAGCACCTCAGGGCACATAGACATGGAGAAATTTAATGGTTCCAGTTTCGAACTGTGGAAACTCAAGATGGAAGACTTGTTGGTTGACTGAGACCTTTGGATAGCTATGTCTGGGCAGAAACCTATAGACATGAAGCAAGAGGATTGGGAATTAGCCGACCAGAAGGCAAGGGGTCTAATTAGGCTATGTCTTGCTGATTTTGTTCTGTTAAACGTCCATGAGGAGAAAACTGCACATCTTCTCTAGAATAAGTTGGGAGATATTTATCAATGCAAATCCTTGGTGAATAAACTTTTCTTGAGGAAGAAGTTGTACTCTCTGAAGATGGATGCAGGAACACCATTGGAAGACCACTTGAATGCATTCAACATGGTTCTTGCATAGTTAACTTCTATTGCTGTGTCCATTCAGGAAGAAGAACGTTGCATGCTACTGTTATGTTCATTGCCAAACTCTTGGGATCACTTAGTGATGGCTATCGGTAGTACTACGAACCAGTTCAAGATGGATACTATGGTTAATACTCTTTTGTCAGAAGAAATGAGAAATAAGTCTTCTGAGATGACAAAAGATGCACTCTCTATTTGAGGCAGACTGAAGGACAAAGACAAGAAGAAAGGAAAGAAGTCCAAGTCCAAGTCTCAAGAGAGATCAAAATCTCCAGGCAAGAAGTCAAAGGTGAAGTGTTAGAACTGTGGGCAAAAAGGGCATCTCTAAAAGGATTGCGAGGAGGAGAAGAAGAAGTATTTTGACACTGAGTCTTCTCAGAGTGATGCAGATGCACTTGTAGCAGCCCTAGTAGTGCCTACCTCAGATGACACCTAGTTAGTAGATTCTAGCACATCTTTTCACATGACCTCCTACAAGGGGTGGTTCTCAAAGTATGAACCGTATGCTGGTGGAAAGGTATAATTGGCTAGTGATTCTATGTTGGAGATTGTATGGAGAGGTAGAATTAAAATTCAATTCCCAGATGGTAGAGTGAAGGGGATCAATGGAGTTCTTCATATACTAGGTCTCGCAAGAAACCTTCTCTCTATAAGTAAACTTAATGATGTTGGAGTACAAGTTACATTTGTATCTGGTGGTTGCAAGATGACTAGGGGTTCCATTGTATTGGCAAAGGGTGATCGCATTGGTACACTCTATAAGTTAGATGCTGAACCTATATGTTGTAATGTAACCTCTGAAAAGTTTGTTAAGACAACTATAATGATGCATAATGCTAATTCATTGGAAGCTAAACTTTCTGATGAGAAAACAATGCTTTGGAATAATAGGTTAGGCCACATACGTGAAAAAGGTTTAACAACTTTGAAGAATAAGAATATAGTTGAAAGTCTGGATGATTGTAGTTTTGAGTTCGATTTCTACAAACACTGCATATATGGAAAACATAACCGTGTTTAGTTTTATTCCAGTTCTCATAAGTCATCTAACATTCTGGATTATGTTCACTCTGATGTGTTTGGTCCAATAGCTACTCCTTCTCTGTCTAAGTCTAAGTACTATGTATCTTTTGTAGATGATTATTCAAGAAGGGAATTTGTGTATTTTCTTAAAAGTAAATTAAAAGTGTTTTGTCGGTTTAAGGAGTTTAAGAACCTTTTTAAAAATCAGTCTGGGAGAAGGATTAAATGTTTAAGAACATACAATGGTGGTGAATATTGTAGTGCAGATTTTGACAAGTACTATGTTGATCATGGAATTAAGAGACATAAGATTGTACCTTACACTCCACAACAAAATGGAGTTGCTGAAAGGTTGAATCGGTCTCTAATGGAGAAAGCAAGAAGCATGTTGAGCGGAGTTGGGCTGGAATAGAAATTCTAGGTTGAAGCAGTTGCTACAACATGTTACTTGCTGAATCATTATCCTACTTCAACATTGGTTGACAAAACACCTATGGAAGCATGGTCTGGTAAGAAACCTTCTTTAAGCCACCTTCGTGTTTTTGGTGCAAAGGCATATGCTCATGTGCCTAATGTTAATAGATCTAAGTTGGATAACAAAGATATGAAATGTATCTTCATTGGCTATGGAGTTGGTGTGAAAGGATACAAACTTTGGAATCAAGTGACTGGAAAGGTTATGTATAGCAAAAGTGTGATTTTTTATGAGCTGAAACCTATGTCACTAGATCACAACATAGGAAAGAAAGGAGAAGCTGAGGTTGAAATTTCTCCATCTAAGGAAGAATCTCCAGAGATACCTAAAGATGAGGAGAGTTCAAGTAGTTCGAGTAGTTCTGAAGAAGAACATGATGATGAGCCTTCTGTTGAACCTCAAGAAGCCTCAAAACCAGAGTTGAGAAGATCTACTCGAGAGAGGCGGCAACCTAATAGGTATACACCCGATAAATATAATCACTCTATGTGGAATGTTAATTATGCTTATGCTTTACTTGTAGATACCAATGAGCCTAGGACTACCAAAGAATATATTAAGATGCATGATTCATATTCCTGGTTGGAAGCCATGAATGATGAAATGCCATCATTGGATAAAAATTGAACTTGGGATTTGGTGCCATTCCCTAAAGGCAGAAAGTCTGTAGGCTGCAAGTGGGTATTCAAAAAGATGTATGGTCTAGATGGTAGCATTGACAAGTACAAAGAAAGATTGGTTGCAAAGGGGTATTCTCAAAAGGAAGGTATTGACTATGGAGAGATCTTTTCTCCTGTGGCTAAGCTGATATCTATTAGATTTCTCTTGTCACTTGCAGTAACATATGATTGGGAGATTGAGCAGATGGATGTGAAGACAACGTTTCTTCATGGTGATCTTGAAGAAGAGATTTATATGTCTCAGCCTGAGCACTTTATGAAAAAAGGTAAAGAACACTTGGTTTGCAAATTCAACAAGTCTCTATATGGTTTGAAACAGTCTCCCAAAATGTGGTATCAAAAGTATGATACATTTGTTTTGTCCTTGGGATTTGTGAGATCAAAAGTTGATCATTGTGTTTACTACAAAACTGAAGGTAATAGGATTCTTATCATAGCTTTGCATGTAGATGACATGTTGTTCATAGGAAATACAAAAGGTATGATCTTAGATTTAAAATCTCAGCTATCTATGAAATTTGAAATGAAGGACTTAGGAGCAGCAAATTACATTCTGGGAATGGAGATCAAAAGAGATAGATCTAAGAGGAAACTTTGGCTCAGCCAGAGAAAATATATAACTAGTGTTCTTGATAGGTTTCATATGTCTGACTGTAAATCACAGGTTGTTCCCATCTTGTAGGGAACTAAGCTATCTGTGCTTGACAGTCTGAAATCTCCAAAAGAGATTGTTGACGTGAAGAACATCCCTTATGCAAGTTCTATTGGTAGCTTGATGTATGCTATGGTCTATACAAGACCAGACATTGCCCAACCAGTGGGAGTATTGAGTAGGTTTATGTCGAATCCATGAAGGCCGCATTGAGATGCTGTAAAGAGGGTGTTTAGATATCTAAAGGGAACTTCAAATTTTGCTTTGTGCTATCATGGCCATTTTGATGATTCAAAGAAAACTCTCAGTGTATGTGGTTTTGTGGATTCTGATTTGGTAGGAGACATAGACAATAGAAGATCCACTAGTGGATATGTTTTTGTCATGAATGGTGGAGCAATTAGTTGGATGAGCAAGCAACAATCTGTAGTTGCTTTGTCCACTACAAAGGCATAATACATGGTGGCCACACATGCTTGTAAAGAAGCTGTCTGGCTTAGGTGTTTGAGTTCAGATATTGGTTTTGATGCAGGGTAGGTTGAAATTTGGAGTGACAGTCAGAGTGCCATATGTTTGGCAAAGAATCCTACTTTCCATGCCAGATCGAAGCATATTGATGTTCAATATTACTTTGTTCGTGACATGCTGGAAGATGGAAAAGTTTATCTTTACAAGGTAGACACTCTGGAAAATGTTGCAAATGCCTTGACAAAACCAGTGAGCACTCACAAGTTCAGGTGGTGTTCTAATTCTATGGGTCTTGATACCCATGATTCTCAATAACGTCTGAAATGGGAATTGGTCTAGTGGATTCCTCGTCAAGTGGGAGTTTGTTGGAAATATGAGCCTCAAATTAACTTGACCTATGTTCAAACTGATTGGAGTAACCTATCCCATTTGAACAACTATCGATGTGATTCTTGCCGATGGGTTGATGGAATCTTCTTCCTATGATCGGTTAACAGGTGATCAAGTCTGAGATGATCCAACGAAAATTGCTATATCGCGACCGGAAGATGATCATCAGTTAATCCTTGTGCCTTGGCAATAAAGCACGTGCAAAAAGAAATGTGTTAAAGACCGTGCAAGTTGAAGGTGGATCAACGGCTGTCACTATATCGCATGATGGAGATGTATGAACGTTATCTATCACGGCTTGGCAGCCAAGTGGTGGGTCCTAGCAAAAGAGCAACTCAGACAGGTTAACGGGTGAGAAATTCTGGGATGATTAGATGAATGTTGCTATACCATTGTGGCAAGATGTACAAAGTTTATCCTTTGTGACCATGGTGGGACCCGACAAGAGAGAAAATCAGATGAGTTAATTGGTGAGCAAGTTCGGGATGATCGAACGATTGTCGCTATATCTCTATGGAAAGATGCATGAAGTTTATCCTCCACGACTTGGCGACCAAGGTGGGGCCCAACAAAGAAGAGCTTCATTCTGGGTGGTTAGTGAGGTCGTGCTAAGGTGGCAAGGATGCCAGAGCCAATCAGGAGGTGCCACATGGCAGATTGCAAAAAGAGAGATCGAGCAAATCAAGGAAGATCGGACGATCGGGATAGCTGTTTGGTTGTCTTGCCGATGACCTAATGGAATTATCTTTGGTGATCGGGGTATTAGTGGAGATCAGGAGAACTGGTTGTTTGCTACACCAATACCTGATGAGGTTGCCTTCGGCAATCGGGTTGATATCGGTTCCAAAATATAAACAATTGGACACTGAAGATGGTCTTGTTGGTGTATATGAATACAAACCTACCTGACTTCGTGGTGCATGTGGGATATTGTGTTTCTCATGAATGCATACCGATGTAGACGGTTAGACTTCAAACCATTGGTGTAGTTGCTCAGATGAACTGTCGATAATTTGGTATATGAAGCCATTGGATAGTTATGGTGTTGTGACTGATATCTGAGAGTCGATTGTAGTGTCCAGTTCGTTAGAATATGAGAATGAATGCCTATAGAAGCAGACTGAAACTTTATTGTAATTCATTTACTGAAATAAAGTGCTTCAACTGTTGGTGGTGGGTCTTTTACCGAAAGTGTTTTCCC
The DNA here is from genome assembly GCF_030272615.1 of Cryptomeria japonica. Lineage (NCBI taxonomy): Eukaryota > Viridiplantae > Streptophyta > Pinopsida > Cupressales > Cupressaceae > Cryptomeria > Cryptomeria japonica. Next base: position 600,364,229 of record NC_081411.1, on the reverse strand, counting down.
ACATAATTCTTGGTGTTTTGTCTTTGTGTTGATTCTATGTGTTTTGTCTATGTTATTCTTAACATTCTGTAAAAGTTTTAAACTACATTCTTGCATGATTTTCCCTGTTAATTGACATTAGGAAGGCATTTCCACATTGTGCTTTCCTTACAAATAAGAGATGGGTTAACATCAGAGAGGTTCACCCATTTACCTTCCTTCCAATAACCATCCACCATCAGTCCAAAAGAAACCACACAAATATTTTTAAAAGCCCCCAACAAAAGATCATAAGCCAGTGGACATTTCCCAATCCAGTAGTCATCCAAAAAATGAATACGTCTCCCATTCCCCACCTTCTATAAAGTTCCACGATTAGCCACATCCTTGCCTTTGATAATATTATTCGACAGGTGTAATCCAGTAGGAATCTGAAGGGAATACAAAAAATCCTAAAATGAGTGAACATTAAAGAGGTATTTGCTATGCCATAATGTATTCCATTCTCTTCTACAATTATAGGTTCACCAAACTTGTTTATCCAAAAGAGCAAGATTAAAATTTTGATACTCTAAATCCCTAGACCCCCATACTTCTGGGGTTTACAAACACTCTCCCATGCAACAAGAGGAATTCTCTTTCTTTCCTCCACATTAGACCAAAGGAATATTTTTTGAATTTTTTCAATAGTCTTTGCATATTTTGAGTGGATCTTGAACAAACTGAGAGCATGCACCGAGAGCATCTGAAGAGTGGCTTTGAGCAGCTGAATTTTACTAGCCTAACAAAGGAGCATCCCCTTCCAGCCAGCCAACTTCCTATTGGACCGGTCAATCAAAGAGAGCCAAAAAGTATCAGAAGGTTTAGGTCCCAAAGGAAGACCAAGGTAAGTGGAAGGAAGCAAACCAATCCTACATTCAAGAATGTTAGCAATCTTCTTTTTCCTAGATTCTGGAGTGTTAATAAAATAGATAAAACTCTTAGCTCTATTGAACATCTGTCTTGAGGCCTTTGCATAGAGGCTAAGGGTGGATTTAATAACTCTAGGCTCCCCCCAAAAAGAGCTCCCCAGTAAGATTGTGTCGTCCACAAACTGTTGGTGAGAGAAAGTCAAGTTAGCAAAGGATGGCTTCAAACCTTTTAGAGATCCTTCCAACACCTGTTTATGAATAGATCTGCTTAGACTTTCAGTCATGATAGGAAATAAAATCAGGGATATAGGGTCTCCTTGCCTTAAACCCCTCAAGGCTCTAAAGAAATGAGAAGGTGACCCATTAACAATAACAACAGTAGAAGTAGTGGAGATAAGCTGCCTGATTAAACTAATGACTTTACCCGAAAATCCAAAGGCATGAAGAACTTTTTTCAGAAAAAACCAATCCACCCTATCATAAGCCTTTGCCATGTCCAACTTCAGCAAGAAAGCTAGAGATTTAGCCTCCATCAACAAATGAATATTCTCATGAACAGTAAGGATGGAGTCAAGGATTTTTCTCCCTGGGATGAAGCCATTCTATTGAGGAGAGATCGGAATCCATAGTAGCTGCGATGTGAGAACTTTGGAAATGATTTTATAAAAGGAATTGCACAAACCGATAGGTTTGAAAGCATCCAAATAATTAGCTCTATACATTTTAGGAATGAGAACAATGAAGGTTGCATTCAATTCCTTAAGCAAAGACCTGGCTCCAAAAAACTCTTTAACAACATTAGAAACATATTTTTCCACAATATCCCAGAAATGCTGAAAGAAGAACATAGGAAAAACATCGGAGCCAAGAGCTTTATTACTATCAAAGGAAAATATAGCATTTTTTATTTCCTCATTTGAGGGAATAGCTACCAAGTTATGATTCTGATCTTTAGAAAGCACCTTAGGAATAACATCTGCTAGAATACCTTGGGCATCCGGATCTAACATAGGATCTGCCTTTAAAAGTTCCCCAAAAAACTCAACAACTTCACTAATTTCCTCTTCCTTCTCTATCCTTCTACCATTTCTGACAAGGTGATCAATTCTATTAGCTTCTCTATGTTTGAGAGTAGTAACATGAAAAAATCTTGTGTTTCTATCACCATCATTAAGCCATAAAGACATTGATATCTGCCTCCAAAAGTTCTCTTCACAGGAAATGATACTATGGTATTTAAACAAGATATCACTTTCCTTCACAAAATTGTCACCCACATATCCTTCTTTCTATATCTTATCCTGAATGAGGTTCAACTCCACTTGAAGAGCTGATTTCTGCAAGAAAGTGTCCCCAAAGATCTCCTTATTCCATTTTCTAACCATTTCCTTCCCAAGTCTCAGATTTTTAGCTATACGAAACATAGTTGTACCATCAATATGGACACTCCACCACTCCTTCACACTATTATACAAGCTAGGATGGGATAACCATATCTTCTCAAATCTAAAAGGAAACTTTCTACTTTTCCTGCCTTTGGGTTCAACCATAATCATAGAATTCAAAGAACAAGAGTAATGTTGAAGCCTTTCATTATAAATTAATGCTCGATCCAATCTAACTTGAATCAACTTAGCCCCAACTCCGCGATTTGACCAAGTGAAAGAGGCTCTAGTCAAGTCAAGATCAATAACGCACTGATCATTGATAAAATAAACCAAATCCTATTTTCTATCAAGCTGTATTTGAGAACCCCCAAATTTCTCAGCCTCCTAGAGAGGAGTGTTGAAATATCCAATAACAATCCAAGGGATATTATGATGGTTATAGCGAAAAGAAGAAAGTATGACCCAAAATTTTCTCCTTGAGACTTTGTTGTTAGGCGCATAAATATTAGATAATATCCAAGAAAAACCATCCCTAGCATGTTTAAACAATGTAGCAACGTGGTTATCATCATGACAAAGAGGAACACCTTGAATAAAATGAGGATTCCACAAAGTGACAACTCCTTTAGAAGCCCCATCAAAGTTACTTCCTTGAGACTCACAAAATTTAAAAAATGTAATTTTCTCCACTCTTTCTTTAGACATTTTAGTCTCTTGAATAAGAAAAATGTGTGGTCTATGATCCCTAACCAAATTACAAACTATGTCCTATTTATGACAACTATTCATACCTCTAATATTCCAGGATAAAAACTTCATTTCTTACCAGGAGAGTTAAAAATAGTTTCATGGATCGTCTTTTGTGATCCATCGACAATGTTTTACATACACTCCTACTCTCTTTGTCACCTATTGGAGTTCCTACCCACACTCCAAGAAGGTCCACAATCTTCTTTGACTTTGTTTCGACTAGTGACACCAGCACTAGGTATCTACTGTGTTTTCTTCTTCTTCTTTTCCACTTTAGTATAGTTCATGTCATCATCAAACTCAATCTACTCTAGACTTATATTCTCTTTTTCCTTAGGGGATTGCATCGAATTTGGAATGACCATATTCTAGTCCAAATCAGAATGAGCTCCATTAGAATTTTGAGATGAAGAATCACTCGAAGTGGGGGTCTTAAGCAACCCTAAAAGAATATTTCCAGAAGAAGAGCCCAAAACCGGTGAAGATTGATGGTCCTTGAAGGTTTGCCCCTTCACCTTTAGCCTCACTTCTTCTAGTACTAGGAGAAATGCATTTGGATCTAGCATCATTCGGGTTCATTTCTCCCTCCTCCAGATCATCTTCCATATCTTCCTCCCTTGTATCAGCCATCTTGACAACTCTACCAATATTTTCTTCTTTCCCCTGTACCAAGGCATTACATCGATCATCCTCCTAGTCCTCTTCCTTCATCTCACTATTTTACACTTCCTGTATATTTTATGTACCATTTTCCTCTTGACTTTCCTCCTCAATGCCAATAATATGCTCAGAATAATGATCATCTTCTATGACATTGCTATCCCTTTGGACCTCATTAGGCTTATTAGGCATCTTGTTATCTTCTCTAACATTTCTATCCACATGGACCTCTTCAACATATGGGAACACAAAGGAGAAAAAACCCCGCAGAAGAGTAGAGACATCGATCTTTCCTTTAAGCTTCCATATTCCACTTACAAATACCCTTACCACATCAATGTTGGGTCTGGGCCAATAAAATTTCCCAATAAGGGTAAGCCCCATAATAGCAATATTATGGTCTATCACTTGATTCAGAATCAAAAGAGTCACCTTACCGTTAACCTTATCACAAATGATAGAGACAGGTGGAAGGAAGACTTCCCAGTTAGTTTGACTCCAAACAAAGACACCCAACAATTCTCCATAGCACCAACAAGAAAAGCGCGCTTAGTGGCCCCTGTGATAGGTAGATTCAACCTAGGATCACATGAGGAGACCCTATCATGAGGGCCCTCCTCAGAAGGTACCTTCCTAGTGGCCCTGTCACCTGAGTCCACCAGAAACCCGACACTCAGGTCCCCATCATCTTCAAATTTAGCATCTCCCTATTTATCCGAATCGCCAATTGGTATAGAGGATGGAACACTAGCTCCCTAAAGCCCTAGTGGAGAACCAACAACAACAACAACTGCTTCAACCCTACCAAGACCACCCTAAAACCCTCACAACCATCTTTATAGTTATATAGAGCACTAGGATGGATATCTATGGGCCCAATGTAGCATCTAAAAGTATGAGCACACAAAGAGTGAGGTTAGGCACTAAGTCTCTAGTGGTATAATATATCTAGGGAGATAATATCAAGTTAAGATAGGGTGAGTATAATGCTCATTGATGGAAAATTATAAGCAATTATAACATAAGAAAGAGTGAGTAAGACAAACTCCCCTACTCTTAAAAATATAGCTCTAAAAGAAAGACAAGGTAATAAATACAAAAATAGTATTGCGAAGGCATGTTGCCTTTATGTAACAATGTGGTAATGGAAGTCCAATGTGAAAGGAAGGCATGATGCCCCTTAGTCTAATATAAGAAGTTTATGAATGTTTTATAGAAATATAATGCAAGTAGTCTTTTTAGCATGAAACTCTATTTTCTTACCACTTTTATTGTATTTATTCTTTTCATTTTCTCATGATTGATGTGTTCTCTATTAGGTTATTTGTTATTTATTTATGGTTTTCTCTTTCTTTGTTCTTTTTTTGTTACAACCTCTCTTGGTATACATCTTAAATACCCTTTTCTCTTCCATATACATGTACCTTTGGGTGTATAACCTATACATCCCAATGCAAAGTGACTCTAACTCACATTTTTCACACATCCATCTCTTGGAATCTTAATAAGTATTCCTTCATAAATGAATTTGATGCAATGATACATAATTGAAGGTACCACTTTCAGATTTTCTTTCCATGACATATTATGTAATATGGAAAAGCCATTAAATGGTGAAATCACATGGTATGGAACTTGTACTTATCTAGGTGTAATTTATAAAAGAAACTATCTAATTGATGAGGAACTTCAACTTGGATAAATACACCAATTGGCACTTGCCCATTTAGTGAGAGATATTTCTTAGCCAAGTGGGTCTTATGATCATAGTCTTTTGGATCACCCAAGTAGTTATCAAAATTAGTATTCAAATTATTTTTTAAACCGGTGACAATAGAGGTTTTTAAATGAGCATTGCTTCTCAAAGGAAGATTAGGATTATGAGTAGGTAATAACATTAACAATACACTAGAGCAAGGAAAGATAGAGAGATAAGGAACTATATATCACTCTTAAGATTTAAAATTAGAAAAATCATTGATATATTAGGTCTAAAAATAAAACCCCAATAAGGTGTTGAAGGTTGTATAGGGCTGGTGAAAATGAAGATCTCACAGAACAACAAAAAACCTATGGATAAAGATATAGCGATGAAATAGTATTGAATAAGAATACAAACCCTTACAAGATTTGAAAAGTGATAAATTATAATTAGAAATTATAGTTCTAAAACATCAAAATGAATGAAGGTATAAATCCTAAAGCAAAAATTTAGGTGGTTTAAGATTTAAGAGGTTCACCAAAATGTAAAAGAAAAAAATAATTTCCAAATGTATTATAGAGGTTAATTAATTAGATTATATCAATAAGCATAAATTAATACTAATGCTAGGGGTTACATTAATTATAAAATAATTGAATGTCATTCAAGAAATTAAATGTAAGTGAAAAATGCATGTATATCTTAGACCAAAGAAATAATTTAATCACTCATGATGTGTAAATTTGATTTGTGAAAGTACAAATAATCAATGACATTTAAGTGTAGACTTCCTTGAACTTGCGTAGATTCAAGACTCTCTATAAATCAATCTCACAATTCAAGGTTAAACTCATGATGCTATATTTTTTATTAAGGTAAAAGCAAGTTTTGAAGGGGCCCCGAAACCCTTTACAAGCAGAACTTAAACAACAAAATGACAAGAAACAAAAGAGGACATGCCTACGAAAAACCAACAAAAAACCATAGAAAACCGGAAAAAGCCCCACAAAGCCAGCAGGCCATCCAGAGTCCAGAAGAAACTAGTTGATTTTTTCCAGAGCTTTTGCCAGAGTGTTGCTAATTTTGTGTAGCTCTTTGATGTTATCCCTAAGATTAGGGATATTCTTTGCAGGAGCAGCCACAACTTTCTTGACACTGGCCCTAGTCCTCTTCGCAGTGCCACCCACCGAAGTAGCATCACCGCTACTAGTCTGGATGGCCTCTTCATCCAAGTCAAGATCCACAGCTGGTTTTGGAGTGTCACAGACCTTAGCGATATCCTCCAAATTTTTAATGACAACAGAAAGGAAAATCAGAATAACGCCCATAAGATTTTTCATCGCTTCCTTCCCATCTTCCAGCAATTTGACCTTATCCTCCATATTCTACTTCCAGTTTAGCTACTCTTTGTTTTCATCCTCCCTCTTCTCATCCATGTTTTTCCCCTTTTTATCCAGGTTCTTCAGGTGCTCATAGGTCCATCTATCAAAGTCCATTCTTGCCTCAGAGAGTTTCTTGAGGTTATCCAAGATTAGCCCTTTACCTGTACTTTCCTTATCCTTGCTAACCCTATCCTTAGTCCGGTCCTTCTCAGAATATTTGTTCATTCCCCTCTCAGAGTTCACATTCATCTCCTCATTATCCTTGAAATCCACTTCTTCCATTAGATGGCTGTTGTCCTTACCAGGGAAATCATTGAGGATAGGGCTTTCATGACCAGGCTCATTACCACCACTTTCTTCCTCATTACCCAGCTCCTCATCTTTCCAGCTATCTTCACTGATGGAGTCATCCGTCTCCATACCACTTCTTTCCTTTTCAATTTCCTTTGTTTCCAACTCAGAGGCACTTTTCCTTTTTTTGCTAGAGGACGCTTTCTCCTTGCTGGAGTCTCCTTCTTCCATCTTTCTCTTAATTGGAGAGGCCAAAATCCTCTTATTTTCTAGCAGGGCGAGGTTTTTGCAATGCTCATAGATGAGAAGCAAAAGTTTGCGGTGGAGAATCGGGCTGGAAGGGTTATTCCTATGTTTATTAAGGGACCTAGAGAGCGACCTGAAAAGGTAGTAGGGCAGGGATACCTTTTTGTCGTGTCTGAAATGGTTTAAGATAATGAAATGGTAGGTGTGGGCTCTGGAGAAATGACCTTCAACCATGATGTATTTCATAATTGCATTCAAAACCCAGCCCCATAGTTTCTTGAGGTTTGCAGCTTCGTAGTAGCCCCCAGTAGCTTTGCCGATTTTAACCCTTTCTTTCTCTTTCTGTGGGAATAGATTGACCGCGTTGTTGGAGACTTTGAGGTCTCGAAAGAAATTAAGCCTAGTGTGGGGCAATCCAGTTACAGTAGATATGAGCCCAGTGTCTAGTTTAAACTTGACTCCATAGATTCTAAAAGATCCATTTAACCAATTTTCATAAATCTTGGAAATGACGAGGTTGACCCTACCTTTGTCATAGTCCACAAGCTTCTCCATGAAGCTAGTAAGAGAACCCTTTTCCAGTTTTGCCCATACTTTTGGCATCGCTCTCCAAGTTGATGTATTATCTGGTTCCTCCCGCCTCAGGTCACCTCCCATCTTCGGATTCAGGCTATCTGCTCTGTTTCTCTGCAAACTAATTCCTTCTTTCCCAAAGTTGCTTGAGATTTTGAAGCGGGTTACCCACAAAGCGTCTGGAAAATAATTAAAGATTGTAGGAGATTTTCTGCTTTGCCAAGTAATGATGACCTTTCCAACAAGGCATAAATAATTCTTTTTACCTGTCATGATTAAATTATCCTTCTTTCCCCATATAACGGTCCTTTCTAAGGGACTCTTTAATGTTTAAATTTAGATCCTCCTAATGCCAAATTGATTGGGAGTCCGAGTTAACTCCTATATTCACTAAACAATCCGCTACACTATTTTTCTCTCCGAAGGCATGTTGAATAATTATTTCTTTGAAACTTGCAATGATCTCCCTGGCTTTCATGATGATATTTTCAATTGACCAAGAAGGCTCTGACTCCCCCTTTAAGCACTTAATTATATTGAGTGAATCTCCCTCAAGCCATAATTTATCATAATTGAGATTTTTGGCTAAAATTAAGGTGTTCAAGGTGGCAGAGGCTTCGAAAAAGTGGCTAGTTTGATTTCCCAGGGGACCAGCCACCACCTTAAAACAACTTCCAGCAAAATTCCTGACAATGCCCCAATATGTAGCTTTACCCGAATTCCCTTTAGAGGCCCCATCAAAGTTAGCCTTAATCCACCCCTAAGGAGGAAAACACCAGACGAGACCTTCTCTTTCATTTTCCTTGCTAGTAGTAGTAGTAGAGAGGTTCCACCTATCTTTGAAGTCATCTTTAGCAACAGGTCCATGATCAGTGCCATAGAGGCATTCAAAAATACTCCTAAAATTTTTATCTGCCACCACTTCAGGAATAGCCCTTTTATCCCTAAAAATCCTATTGTTACGCTCTTTCCAGATATTCCAAATAATAATCGGCAAAGTGATTTTCCAAGACTCCACAATTTTAGGATTAGAATTAGGGCATTGCCATTGCTGCCAGGAATCCCCAAGGGAGTTCGAGAAAACCCAACTCAGGTTCCACTTGTTCAAGATGATTTTCCAGATGTGTAAAAGTGCATTGATTGAGAATGTGGCAAGCCATCTCTTCTTCCCTGCAACAAAGAGAACACCTATTAGGAAAAATAAAACCTCTTTTATGAAGGTTGTCCAGGGTTAAAACCTTATTTTGGATGAAAATCCAAAAGAAGATATTAACCTTAGGAACTAACTTCTTATTCCTAACTTTAGCCTAGATGGGAATTTCTTCCACTGGATCATTATGAATTGCCATAGCTAAGGAAACAAAATATTTCCCATCCAGGGTTTCCCTCCATATCAATCTATCATCTTTGTTGTCTCTAGGGATTTTAGCAGAGAGAGCAATCTGAAGGAACTTGAGCCCTAGGCATTGCTGGCTAAAATCAATCCAGTTCCCATTTCTCTAGTAATCTTTGACCAACTCACCAAACCTGCTTTTGAACCAGTCTTTCCAATCTTTAAGGATTGGAATTTCCTCCAGAGGTTTATCCAAAATCCATCTATCTTCCCAAAATCTTATTCTCCTCCCGTCCCCAAGGTTCCAGGTTCTACCAGCAGTAGCCCGACTTTTGGCAGATTGAACAACATTCCATATAGCTGATCCTTCAACAATGAAAGAATTATCAAGGAATTCTTCCTCAGAGGGTTGCATGTAGAGATATTTGTTTTTCTAGATTGAGTTCCATTCTCTTTCCTCCCCTTTCAGTCTCCAAGCTTTATTCATAGAACCAATGTTCCTTAAGCCCAACCCGCCTGAGGCCTTAGGGGAACAAATTTTATTCTAGGCAATAAGGGGTATTCTATTTTTGACTTCCACCCTCGACCAAAGGAACTTTTTGTGGATTCTTTCAATGGCTTCCACAAACTTTGAGGGAATTTTGAACAGGCTAAGAGCATAAACAGGAAGATTTTGAAGAGTGGCTTTGAGCAGAGTAATTTTGCCCACTTGACTAAGGATAGCCCCTTTCCAACCAGCAAGTTTCAAGTTAAGTCTGTCTATCAGCTTATTCCAGAAAGAATCCTCAGGCTTGAGACATAGAGGAAGCCCCAAATAAGTAGAGGGAAGCTCAGAAATATTGCAGCCAAGAATCCTTCCAATCCTTAGTTGCCTTTGGACCGAGGTATTGATGAAGAATAGAGAACTTTTATCCCAGTTGATTTTTCGGCCAGAGGCAGATTCATAAGTGTTTAGAATAATCTTCATGTTCTTAGCTTCTAGAATGGTGGCTTCCCCCATGGTAATAGAGTCATCAACGAATTGTTCATGAGAGCAAACAACATTGGAGGAAGAAGGTTTCAAACCCTTAAGCTTGTCATCTTCCACATTTTTAAGAATAAATCTGCCCAGGCATTCAGCTAGAATAGTGAATAGGATAGGGGATATGGGGTCCCCCTATCTAAGACCTCTGGTGCTTTTGAAGAAATTGGACGGGGAATCATTGACGATAACAACAGAGGAGGAAGTTTCCATAAGTTGAGAATAGAGCTGAATATCTTTGACACCAAACCCAAACGCTTTCATGTTCCTATGGAGAAACTGCCAGTTTACTCTATCAAAAGCTTTAGCCATGTCTAACTTTAGGAAGAAGCCCTGGTTATTCACCACTTTTAGGGAGTGGATATTTTCATGAATGGATATGATAGAGTCCAAAATCTATCTTCTAGGGACAAAGCCATTCTGCTGGACAAAGATAATCCTAGGAAAAATTTCCAACAACTTGGAGGTCAGAACCTTGGATAAAATCTTGTAAACAGAGTTACACAAGCTAATAGGTCTAAACTTGTTGAGAGAATTAGCACCAGGGATCTTTGGGATAAGGACAATGAAGGTGGCATTTAGTTCCTTAAGGATTCTTCTAGAGCCAAAGAATTCTTTGACACCATTGCAGATGTCAGCCTCCACTATGTGCCAAAAATTTTGGAAGAAGAACGTAGGGAAGTCATCCGGATTAGGGGATTTGTCTCCCTGAAAGGAGAACACTACCTTTTTGATTTCCAGATTAGAGGGAATACGGGATAAAAGGTTGTTGATCTAATGACTTAAGAAAATATTCTATGGCGAAATCTAACATGTAACCCATGAGTATGATTTGATGAATTGTGTATTTATACAATTCAATTTACTCTAATCTCAATTAATCTGGTGCAAAAGACTAATGATATTTAAAAATACCGTATTTAGATTACTAAATTGTAACGGGTCACATTCTCTTCAATCAACCTTTGGAAGGACTAGATTTAAAAAATTAACAAGTATTGGTGGACAACAAGAAAGAGTGAAATTAATCTACAATACAAATTCTAAGGCAAATATTATTCTTTTTAGTGCACCAAGTTAAAATGATTCTATTAAATGGACCTTGAAGTTTTTGCATTTTGAATGATAATTGGATAATCTTAGATGTGAATTAATGTCAAAATGAATTTCTATAAATACTAAGACATGATGAATTTCCATATAAAAATATACCAACTCCCAATAGCTAGAAGAGAAGGGAAAGAAGAAAAAAAAAAAAAGAAAATTTGAATTTTGAATCTTGGTTTAGTTCTACATCATATGTGATTGATCTCATGCACCACAAAAATTACCTAAAGGAAATATAGATTTTGAGCAATATGAGTGTAAGGAAGTATGAAATAGTAAATGAGGAAATGTGTTGAAACATGTATATATAAGGTAAGAATATAGTAAAAAATATAAAAAATGCATATAGATAAGAGTAAATAAAAATAAATAAAAATCATTAAAATCTAAAGTTAATTCAAAAATTTATTACATCTAATTATATAGTTGTGATAAGAGATTCCCCTTAAATAAATCCAAAATGATACAAAAATTTCCAATCATTAGAGGAAGCATACTAGGTTGTTATAGCTAACTTGGCGCACCCATAGGTCCTAAACCACACATCGAATTTTGACGATTTTTAATTTGTTGTCTTTGCATGTGACTTAATAGTTAATAATTATTGTTTTGGCTTCTAGGTAGTAATGATGCACATTGTGAGATCCGTTATGTGTGCAAGGGTCAAAAAGTGTTCATTTCAAAATGTCACTGATTGTTCTGGCTTTTGGGTAGTAATGGCGTACATTGTGAGATATGTTCTACATGCAATGGTCAAAAATGCTCATTTCAAAGTGTTGTCAATACCTACTTAAGGTAACTGTGCACTACAACTACCTCAAAAATGACAAAAACTTATGCATAAATGCCCAATAATCATGTGCTATGGGTATCAATAAAGGTGCACACCTCCTCTAATTCAAGAAAATATGATAATTAAAGAGAGATACTCACTTGCATCAAAAAAGTACTTACAAAATAACTACCTTAAGCTTCACAAATTTCTTTTCTTGAAAAAAATAAAAATCCAATTTTATTGAGAAATAAAAATAATTAAACTTACAAAATAAATAAATACCTTAAGCCTCATAAAGCTACAATAAAATAAATACTTTAAGCTTAATAAAAATTCATCCTGTACAAATTTAAAAAACAATGATAAATTAGTATGCACTCAAAAATCTTAAATTTACTTGTAAGTTTCTAAATTCACACCCAAAAATTTTGTTTATAATAAAAATAAAAATTATTCTAATTTTTTTTATTACAATATTTTAAAACATTAGAAATGATTATATCTTAATCCTATTATTTTAAATTATGAGAAGTTTCTAAATTGATATTTAAGACAATCTTATTAAAAAATATTAAAAATAATAATTTAGAAACAATTATATCTTAATCCTATTATTTTAAAATATTCTAAATAAATTTATATATTTATAATAAATGTTGTAAAATAATATATATCAATATTATAAACTAGCATACCTATATTTTATAAATAAAATTTATGTAGATGACACAATATCAAATTTAGAAAATATTTACTTTAGCATAGATTAATTAATTTCATATAATTAATATTTATTAGAATTTAGTCTTATTTAGAAAATATTTACTTTACCATAGATTAGTTAATTTCATATAATTAATATTTATTAGAATTTAGTCTTATTTTAGAATATGAAATGATTTACATGAAAAAAATAGAAGTTTCTTTTAAATCTAGATTTTAATTTAGAAGTTTTTTAAATCTAGATTTAAAAATATAATTGTTTTTTACATTTAATAAATAATAATAATAAATGTAAAAATCAATTATATTTTAAAATCTAATAAGAATAAAAATAAATGTAAAAACAATTATATTTTTAAATCTAATAATAATAATAATAATGTATTGGGCATTATTCAACTGGTTTTTTCATATGAGTTTTTGATCAAGTGCTACAACCAGAAGTTTTCTTTGCCTAATTCTTTCCTGCGAGTATGCCCGTCCAAATCAGACTATTGTAAAATTTTTATATATTAATAAAATTATTCAGTAACTTTGACACTTTAAGTAATAGTAATAGTAATAGTAATAGTAATAGTATTAGTAATAGTAATAATAATAATAATAGTTTGAGGTGTTCATTGAGCTGTTTTTATAAATGTTGTTTTCTATGATATATATAAAATGTGGCCCACATGGCTTGTGGATGGGAATCAAATTTAAGATATTTTGTCTAATATTTTCAAAATAAATTAACTTTAAAATATTAATGGGCATTAGTTTCTTTTGATGAAATTCTTTAAAATGTGGCATGGGACATTAAAGTGAAGTGATTTTAATATATTAATGTGTATTATTTTTTCTCTATAAAATTGTTTGAATTATGTTATCTGGGTATCTAGATAAGTTAATTACTTCATTATATATATATTTAAAATTTATTTTAAATAATTATTTGATATATTTATATATTAACAAATAACAATAATTTTTTAATAAAATTAAACTCATTTTTTCATGTCATTACTCATCTTTTTAACATACTTTTGTATTTAGACAAATACTCTAAATTTACAATTTTACAGTTCTAATATCGTGAAGAAATCTGTTGGAAAAAGGAGGTTAACTTATAGGAAATATTTAGTCTTGGCCTTGAAGACTCAAACCTTCCTTGACGGTGCCCACCATCCAACTTTCCAAATACAGTTTACAATCAAGGGTAGACCTACAATCATACCATGGTGTATAGATTTTCAGTGTAGAAATAGGCATCATATGTTGAACATGAAGGATTTAAAACAGGGTTTGTTGGTCTATCTATTATATTGAATGTTCAGAGATACTACTACATATGAGAACTGCAAGCATTTCTATTGAATTTAAAATGATCTTTTCCAAAATATCTTTTGGAAAGACAATGTATCTAGATTTTCTTTCATGAAATATTATTTTGTTTTCTTTATTTTATCAAATTATTTTCATCTTACAGTACAAATTATATGATGGGAATGATGGGAAGGAAATGTGTGACTTATCTCATGTCAAAAAACTATAAAAGTTTGGACATTATATTGTGATTGAAAAGATATATTCTATCTTTTTTTTTGCTTGCATTTTTGCTTCTATTACATAGCAATTGTGCATCCATGTTATTTTGATTCCTTCTCTCTTGGATTGCATTCTTTTTTATTATGGTAAAAGCGGGTTTTGAAGGGGCCCTAAAACCCTTTACAAAAGATCCTTAAGAAAAAAGAGCATTAAGAAACAAGAAGGAACATACATCAGAAAAACCAGCATAGCAGCTAGCAAAATCCAACAAAAAAGCCTTGCAAAACCAACAACGACTAGCCAAAATAGACAAAGCACAAAAAAGGAACTACTTTATGTTTTTCAGGGTATTAGCCAAGTTTCCGCTAATCCCATACAATTCTTTAATATTATCCCTAAGTTTAGGGATTTCCTTAGAAGATGCCACAACAACTTTCTTCATGCTCGCCCTTGTTCTCTTTGCCGCTCCACTGGGAGTACTTTCCACAATCCTAGTCTTGATTGCATCTTCATCAATGTCAAGGTCCACGATCAGTTTGGGAGAGCTGGAGCTTTCAAGGACCTTAGAGATTTCCTCTAGGTTCTTAGTGACAGCTGTCAAGATATCTAGAATCATACCCATCAGGTTTTTCATTGCAGCTTTTCCTTCCTCCAGATTATCAATCTGAGCTTCCATCTTCTTAGCTTTTTCCTCCATGTCTTGCTTCCATTGCTTCTGGTACCTTTCATCTTCCTTCCTTTTCTCTTCCAACTGCTTCCCATTTTTTTCCAGATTCTTTATAAATTCATAAGTCCACCTATCAAAACCCAATCCAGCCTCAGTTAGGTTTTTGAGATTATCCAGAAATAACCCTTCTCCAGCACACTCCTTATCCTTGCTTAGATTCTCCTTGACCACTTCCTGCTCAGGTTCTTTTTTCTTCTCCTTCTCAATATCCATTTTTTTCCCCTCATTAATCTTATCATCCTTCTCCACCATTGGCTGGCTGTTGTCATTGCCTAAGCTAGCACTGTGAGTAGCACTATCTTGGTCAGACACATCCTTAGCTTCACCTTCCTCTTGGATTGCATTGTTGTGTTTCATTATTTCATCCGTTATAATGTTATGTCATATGGCTTTCTTCTCTACTGTTGTGTATCTCTCTATATTCTATTTGAGTGCTTCTAGCTTTCACAACTACATTTTTCCTCAATGCAACATATTAACTCATTTTTATTGCCTTTAGCAATGAATGTCCTAAAAAATCCCAACTTATATGGGGAGCTCTTTGTCTCATGATTTGCACAATATTGTAGCTTTTCTCATGTGTAAGCCCAAGCAAAGCACATTCTATTCTGCTAATGCTCTGCACAACTTGGCCTCAAACTTGTATCCTTAATGTGTGAAATAGTTCATTTGCTATCAACTATTAAGCATTAAAATCTTCTAAGATTATTAAGCATTTTTTTCATCCTTTTGCACTGCATTTAAAATTGGGTTGATCATAGCTAATATATCGTACCTTTAAAATCTACCAGAATGACAAGCAACTGCTAGCAACAATCAAGAAGGAAGACTGAGACGGGGGGGGTTGAATCAATCTTCACCGGATCTCAAAATTAAACTTCAAGACATAAATTGATAAATTGCAGCAATAAACAAATAAGCATATTAACAACACAACACGCAACACCAATATTTTTGATGTAGAAAACCCAGTTAAGGGAAAAAACATGGTGGGAACCTACCCATAGTAAGATGATACTTTGTAGTAGTATGTGAAAATTTTACAATGGGGAATGCACATGCATTCAGGCACACTTCCTAGAGCTCACTGGTTAGAATGTATTTTCTCGGAAGACTACAACCCTTAGGGAAGTCTCACTGACTTACAATATGATTCACACTACAATCTGGAAGAAATGAACTCAATGATAGCATCTACAAATGCTTGATGACATTTTTGGTTAAGCACAATTGTCTGCTCTACAACACCAATCTCACCTCAACACCTCACTAAATGATAAATCTCTTGTTCGCACATTCACCTCTCTCTAATAATGCAAACACAATACCAACACCAAAACTAAGTGAATAAATCACCTATATATACAATTCATCAACCTTGATAACAAGGTCGGCTAAACCCTCAACCCTCAACTCACAATCATAAAGAATATATTACACGATACAAAGATCGATCACCAGACCAATATAATGATTTATATTAAATAGTATGGAGCTAATTCAAACTCCCAAACAATCTCATCCACTGGAAATCACACCAAGATCAACCACAACACACTACACCATCAGAAATATAGCATAACATGAAAAATCATCATCGGTTGATGAAAGCCACCAAAAATTCTCACAACGATCAATGCGGATTGCCAAAATAAAAAGGACACAACTAGGAAATACCAGCAAGCACGTTAGAATTATCACCAACAGCTGCACCAACACTACTTATCAAATCTTCATTGATCAACATTAGAAAGCTCAAGAACACAACCAATCAGCAATTGTCACAAAGAAAGATAACTTGCAGGGCACCAAATCATGAACCATCTAAAAGGAAGATACACAAGATCATCCCAAACAATATCCCAAAACCTCAACACAAGATCTGATCACACTAGAATATACCAGAGGAAATACCGGATTATGTAAAATGGTGACTAGCAAAACCAAACTACAAAATCAGATTAGAAGATCTCCCCAAACTCAGAATAAATCATAGGAATATGTTAGCATCAATGAAAACAACATATCCTAGCAGCAACAATGAACAACCATATCCAACAATCTCCCCCTTTGGCATCGATGACAACATATGAATGTGAAAAACAATCAATGCAAAGAAGGAAGATATAACCAACAAACTTCCTCTAAGATCAAGATAGATAATGTAGTTTTTCACATGATCTCTCTCCCCCTTTGATAGAAATGCCAAAGATCTCCAAAACAGAAAACCAAACTCTCTCCTAAAACATAAACATAATTCTCTCTCCCCCTAGGACACACAACCAAATCAATAGACTACTCCAGCAGAGGAGCAACACCAACACACCAATCCGGATAAAAGAATAAGGCTCTGAAATTCACCAGATCAATGCAACTCATTGCATCTAGATCTTACTAGGAGGGGTGGATACCCATAACTTGTCTCTCAAGTAGACAAATGTATCTATAGGCAAAGGCTTAGTGAAAATATCAACAATTTGTTCCTTTGTAGATACATATTCCAGGTTCACCTTCTCTTCACTGACTTGCTCTCTTAAGTAATTATATTTTATTGATATATGCTTGGTCTTTGAATATTGCACCAATTATTTGACATGTTTATAGAACTAGAATTATCACAATAAATGATAGTAGACTCATCATGAATAACTCTATTATCTTTCAACATTTGCTTCATCCAAACTATCTGAGTGCAATTACTAGCAACAACAATGTACTCAACTTTAGTAGTAGATAAGGATATTGAATCTTGTTTCTTACTTGTCCGAGAAACCAACTTCTTTCCTACTCCACCTTTAGTACTCTTTTGGTCATCAACATCACCAGCCCAATTTGTATTAGTGTAGGCCCACAACATGAAATCATCATTCTTTGGATACCATAAACCATAATCCACAATCCCCTTTAGATATCTGAATATCCTCTTAACAACAGTGACATGACTCTCCTTTGGATCAGTTTGATATCTAGCAGCCATAAACACAACATGCATAATGTCAGGCCTAGTCCGAGTAAGATATAACAGTCCACCAACTATAGATCTGTACAAACTCTGATTAGCTTTTAGAGATTCATCATTATTGGACAATTTACAACCAGTCACAATAGGAGTTCCAACTGGTTTGGAACCATCTAGTCCAAACTTCTTCAACAATTCCTTCACATACTTAGTTTGAGATATAAAGATACCTTTTCCTGTCTATGCAATATGCAAACCTAAGAAAATCTTCATCTCACCAATCATAGACATCTCAAATTCTTTCTGAATATCACCAACAAACTTCATACTCATATCATCATCAACACCAAAAATAATGTCATCAACAAAGAATTCAACAATTGAAATGTTATTATTTTCAATCCTAAAGTACAAATTACTGTCAGCAACACCTTTAGTAAATCCCAATTTTAACAAGTATCTGTCTAATCTAGCATACTAGGATCTAGGAGCTTGTTTCAATCCATAAAGTGCTTTCTTCAACTTACATACCATGTCTCCATCATTCGACAATGAAAATCCATCATGTTGTTCAATGTAAACCTCTTTCTCTAGATCACCATTAAAAAATGCAAATTTGACATGCATCTGATATACCTTGAAATCTTTATAAGCAGCATATGCAAGTAATAGTCTAACAACTTCAAAATTGGCAACTAGAGCAAAAGTTTCTTCATAATCAATTCCTTCTTGCTGTGAATATCCTTTGCAGACCAGTCTAGCTTTATTTTTGACTACTTCATTGACTTCATTAAATTTGTTCCTAAAAACCCACTTAGTACCAATAACATTTTTATCCTTAGGTCTAGGCACAAGTTCCTAAGTGTTATTCTTTTCAATTTGATCTAACTCTTCTTCCATGGCTCTTATCCAGTTATCATCTTTATAGGCTTCAACACCATCTTTAGGTTCAACTTTAGAAATCAAACTTACTTCTTCTGCAGCTAACCTTCTTCTAGTCATCACACCTTTATTCTTATCACCAATAATTTGATTCTCAAAATGATTCAATTTAACATACCTTAGAGTCTTTTGTTTGTTCTGATCCTTAGGTTCCTGCACATCATCACCACCAACAACAACATCTAGATTAATAGTCTCTACCGGATTATTCTGCTTAGGCTATTCAGGCTAAATAGGAGCTAAGACAACATGTTGACCATCATCATAAGCTCTGATCTCCTTTCCTAGGTTCTCATCCACCTTCACATTTGCACTCTCAACTATCTTTCTCAGTCTCTTATTATAGCACCACCAGGATTTTCTCTTTATAGAATATCCCAAAAAGACACCTTCATCACTTCTAGCATCAAACTTTCCAATATCCTCATCTCTCTTGATATAACATTTGCTACCAAAAACTTTGAAATATTTCATAGTAGGAACCTGACCAAACCAAAGCTCATAAGGGGTCTTACTGATATCACCTTTGATATAAACTTTGTTAAATGTATAGACTGCAATGCTAATGGTTTCTCTCCAATAGACCTTTGGAACATTTCCTTCAATTAGCATAGTTCTTGTAGCATCCGAAACAGTACGATTATTCCTCTCAACAACTTCATTATGTTGTGGGGTTCTAGGAGTAGATAGCTATCTTCTGATTCTATGCATCTCATAGAATTAATTGAACTCACTGGAATATAATTCTCCACCTCTATTAGATCTCAGACACTTCAGCTTCAATCTGGACTCAGTTCCAACTTTAGCTTTGAATATCTTGAATTTCTCAAATGCTTCTGGTTTTTCCTTCAAAAAGACAACCCACATCATCCTGGAATAATCATCAATTAGTAGCATAAAGTACCTATCACCCTGCACACTTCTAACATTTGTAGGTCCACACAGGTCAGTATGCACAAGATCTAGCAATCCATCAAATGTATACCATTTACTCTTGAAAGAAATCCTTGCTTGCTTACCCAAATGGCATTCCTTACATACCAAATTAACATATTTAATAATCTTAGGAAAATCTTTGACAACTTGTGTAGAACTGATCTTAATCAATGAATCGATATTTACATGACACATTCTTCTATGCCACAAACAACTCTCATCTATCTTAGCAATCAAACAAATTTTCTCACTAGCATTCAAATGAAAAATGTTACCTTCAGTCTTAGTCCTAGATGCAATCTCTATACCAGAGGCATTCAAGGTCTTGCATTTACCATCCTTGAATTATAGATCATAACCCTTATCAACCGTCTATCCAACACTCAAAAGATTATGCTTCAAACATTCAACATAAAAGACATCATCATTGTTATTCTTACCATCAAAAGAACTAGAACCTCTCTCATGGATTACACAGGCTTTGTCATCTCCAAATCTAACTATTCCACCATCATACCTTTCCATGCTTACAAATTTTATTTTAGCACCGGTCATATGATGTGAACAACCGTTGTCAATCACCCATTCACCCTTGTCTTCTACCTTAGCAGCCAAAGCTTTCTCCTCAACATAATAGCTAGTGGAATCAATAGGTACAAGTCTATCTTCTTTAATGGCAATAAACACAACTTCATCTCCTTCTGATTCATCATTTGTAACACCTTCATCTACATCATAATAATAGTTCTTCTGGTTCCTAAACTTCCAGTTAGACTTGTAAGGCTTATCATACTTCTCGTGCTTCTCATATCTATCATTCATACCATGGTTATCAAACTTATCATGTTTATCATACTTAGCCATTCTCTCTCAGCATCTAGAAGCAAAATGTCCTATCTTATTACAAGAAAAACATTTCAAGGGAAACTTTCCATCATACTTATCGACACCTTTAGGCAATCTTTGGGCAATCAATGCTTCAAGCTCATCAAACTCTCTTTCTTTCTCTGCTATTTCTCTTTTTTCTCTTTCATATCTAGATATCTTGTACTCATCAAGATCAAATTTACGCTTACCGAATATAGATGCTGATGCTCTAAATGCAGTCTCAAACTTTCCATGTGATTCTCCAAATTCGCTTAGCTCAAATGCAACAAGTTTTCCAACCAACATATCTCTTGTTACTGTAGTCACAATCTAGTTCTCATCAATAGCAACAATCTTATGTTTATAGGCATGAGGCAAAGATCTCAACACCTTAGCAACAATCTCATCTTCCTCAATCTTTCCACTAGAACACCTGATACCAAGGACAAGTTCATTCACCTTAGCCATGTATGAATGCATGTTCTCATCATCTCCCATATTCAATGTCTCATACTTTCCTTTCAAACTCTACAATTTAGCAGCTTTCACTTGACTATCACCTTCATACAGGATCACAAGCTTCTCCTAGATCTCATGTGTGGTCTGAAGTCCCATAACATTTGTCATCTCAAAATCAGTCAGGGGACTAAGCATTGCTTCCTTCACTCAGATGTTATATTCTTCTTCCTTAACCTCATTAGGAGTGGATGGTCCATTATGAGGAACAACATAGACATTCTTAGTGATCTTCCAGTAATCCTCTCCAAGACATTTCAAGTGCACCTTCATCTGTCTCTTCCATACAGTATAGTTACTTCCATCAAACCTTGGATTGTCCTTCTTGAAAATAATACCTTGAGATGCCATCCTGAATCTCCTCAAGTGATTAAGCTTTTACCGGAGGATCTGGCTCTGATACCAATTGTTAGTAGCAATCAAGAAGGAAGACTAAGAGAGGGGGGGGTGAATCAGTCTTCATCGGATCTCAAAATTAAACTTCATGACATAAACTGATAAACTACAACAATAAATAGATAAACAAATTAACAGAACAACACACAACACCAAGATTTTTGATGTGGAAAACCTGGCTAAGGGAAAAAACATGGTGGGAACCTACCCACAATAAGATGATACTCTGTAGTAACATGTGAAAATAGTATAATGGGAAATGCACATGCATTCAAGTACAATGTCTAGAGCTCACTGTTCAAAATATATTTTCCCGGAAGGCTACAACCCTTAGGGAAGTCTCACTGACTTACAATATTAATTAGACTACAATTCGGAAGAAATGAACTCAATGATAGCATCTACAAATGCTTGATCACAGTTTCGGTTAAGCACAATTGTCTACTCTAGAAAACCAATCTCATCTCAACACTTCACTAAATGATAAATCTCTTGTTCGCACATTCACCTCTCTCTAATAATGCAGACACAATACCGACACCAAAACTAAGGGAATAAATCACCTATATATACAATTCATCAACCTTGATAACAAGGTCGGCTAAACCCTCAACCCTCAAGTCACAATCACAAAAATTATATTACATGATACAAAGATCGATCACTGGACCAATATAATGATTTACATTACATAACATAGACTTAATTCAAATTCCTGAACGATCTCATCCACTGGAAATCATGTCAAGATCAACCGCAACATGCTACACCATCAGAAATATCATATAACATGAAAATCATCACCAATTGATGAAAACCACCAAAAATTCACACAACGATCAATGCAGATTGCCAAAACAAATAGGACATGACTAGGAAACACCAACAAGCATGTTAGAATCATCACCAATAGCTGCACCAAAACCACTTATCAAATCTTCATCGATCAACATTAGAAAGCTCAAGAACACAAGCAATCAACAATTGTCATGAGGGAGTTTGGATGGCAGAGGAGCGAAAAGAAGAGTGGTGAGTGGGGAATTTAAATTTCAAATTTGGGGATGGCAAAATTCATGGGGATGGTAGTCTTTCTGCGAGTGGAGTTGGTAATCATGCTGGCCCCCAGGCTTCTCAGGGTACTGAGGGGGACAAGATGACAATCAAATCAGTGGAAGAGAAAGATTCCAAAACTGGGGACCCACATGATAGAGGTCAAGAAAAGAAATGGTCTTCTCTTTTTGGAGTTAGGCCGTTGGTGAAATCTGGTCTTCTGGAAGTTAAAAATATCTTTGATCCGGCAACAGGGGTTTTTGCTATTTCTATTTTGGATAAGCTGGTTGATTTCACTATGTCTAGCTTAGCTATGACCTTAGTGGGAAGGTTTTCTGGTTTTAGACCTAACATTGATGTTGTAATGAATTTCATAATGAGGAAATGGATTCTCAAAGGTCAAGTGGATGTGGCGGCTTTGCCTAGGGGTTTTTTTTCGTTTGCCTTTAATAATGAAGAAGATATGAATAAAGTGCTCTGTGAAGGGCCATGGATGTTCGATAAGTCAACCTTGGCTTTATAGAAATGGGCTCCTAACCTCCCACTGGATGAGTCCTTTTTTGTATTGGCGCCTGTGTGGACTCGTCTCCCTAGCCTTCCACTGGAATTCTGGAATGAGGAAGTCTTTAAAGGTATCGCGGGATCATTTGGTGAACTTATTTCAATCGACCCAATGACAACAACTAAATCAAGGTTGGTTTTTTCTCATATTTGTGCGAATGTTAATCAAATGATGGATATGCCTCAATCTATTGAGATCCTATCTAAATTAGGGAAATAGAACCAAGCGGTTGAATATGAAACTCTCCCATTTGTTTGTTTTCATTGTAAAAAGTTGGGTCATTGGGCAAAATCTTGTCGGCTTAAGAAGAGTAAGATTAGTAAAAATGATAGCAACTTGAAGTAGAAATGGAAAATGAAAGGGAAGAATGGTGAACTACCTTTAGAGGTTGTCTTTGAGAAGGAAGTGATCGAGATTGAAAATGAGGAAAAGAAGGGTGTGAATAGTAACATTGAAAAATCTATTTGTGACTGTTCTAACAATTATAAAGAAAGCAACAAGGAGGAAGAGCATGGGAAAGAAGAAAAGGTTCAAAAATCTGAATCAGGAGATCAGAAGGTTTCCTATCATCCAGGGTAAAGTTGATGAGAGGTCCTATGATGATTCTTCGACTTCATCTAATAATAAATAAAATGAGGAAGACTTTAATGAAGTGCAGGACTGTAATATCTCAGATACTAAGCCTTGGTTGTTATTAACCAATGGAAGTCTGAAGCAGAATGGAAATATGATCCCGAATTCCCAATGTAAAACTCCTCCTAAAAGTTTGGAAACGGTGGCTATTGAGGGAAATCTTAGGATTTTCGGTACTAAAGAAGGCAAGTCAAATAATGGAGGACCCAATGTAGGTATCTCAACTAGAAGCAAGAATAATAAAGGGGCAGATGTTGGAAGTTAGAGAAAAAAGCAGGGGAGACCTTCCTTAAAGAATCAAAGGGAACAAGAAAGCTAGAATAATCGTGCTAATGGAACACAAAGCTCCATTGAGTCAGCCTTATCCCCAGTTAAAGTATGAAGATAATCTCTTGGAATATTAGAGGGTTGAATGCCCCCCATAAGCAAAATGTGTTGTGTAATATTGTTAGAGATAATAAACTAGATGTAGTACTTATTCAGGAAACCAAGATGTGTAAGGATAAAGTGGAAATGATTAGAATATTCAAAAGATGGGGTGATAGGAACCAATTCGGAGGGAGCCTCAAGAGGCACAACTATATTTTGGAATCAAAACACTATTATAGGTAAGGAAATTGCTTCAGGGGTCAATAGGACCTGAGTCTTGCTTGAGCATATTAAGGATAACTTTGAATGGGTTATCACTAATGTCTATGCACTTAATTCTAAAGCTGGAAGAACTAAATTCTGGAGGAGCCTGGCTAAAGATAGATTAAGTTTTGCTGAAAAAAGCTAGATGATCATGGGAGATTTCAATACTCCTTTAAAAGAGGATGAAAAGATGGGAGGCCTCCCTTTGCAACTGGAGGGTAGACAAGATCTTATGGATTTTATTAATGATCAAGCTTTGATGGGTGTGGATCTCCAAGGGATAAATTATACTTGGACCAATCAAAGAACTGGTTCTGATCTTATTCAAGTAAGGCTGTATGGATCCCTTATTTATCCTGATTGGATTTCTAAGTATAATTGTTCTTTGGCATCAATTATTAAGATTGGATCTAATCATTATCCTATTTCTTTCACTGCCAATTCAACTTCTGCTAAGCAAAATTCTCCTTTTAGATTTGAAAAAGCATGGCTATCCCACCCATCGTTGGAAGTCTGTGTTGCTAAATGGTGGAATTCAGAGATTGAGGGAATGACCTTATTCAGAGTTGCCAAAAAGTTTAACATTATAAAAGCTTAAGTCAAGATCTGAAACAAAGAGACTTTTGGAGATATCTTTAAAAGTAAAGCTCAAATTAAGACTGATATAAAATATGTTCAAGAGAAAATCCAAGAGGAAGGGCTTTTTCAGGATTTGAGAAATGTTGAAAACCATGAAATTATCTCTAATGAAGAAACCTTTTGGAGACAAAGATCAAGAGCATTGTATTTGAAGGAAGGTGACAAAAACACCCAGTTTTTTCACTTGACTACTCTTAAGCATAGGGCAACAAACATGATTTCCAGATTATTCTGCAATAGGGGGATTTTATCGGATGAAAATGAAATAAGAAAGGAAGCTATGAATTTTTTTAGCAATCTATTGGGAGGGGTGGATGTACAAGATATCAGAAATCAAGATCTTCTTACTCAAGCTATCCCTCCTATTTTAAATGAGGATGGCAACTAAAATCTATCTCGGATCCCTTCGAGTCAGGAAATAAAAAAGGCAATGTTTTCTTTTCATGGAGATAAGTCTCCTGGTCCAGATGGATTCCCTATGTTCTTTTTTCAGAACTTCTGGCATATTGTGGAGAGTGCTATTTGTAATGGAGTTAAAGAATTCTTTGGTTCAAGGAGGCTTCTAAAAGAACTTAATGCTACCTTTATCCTTCTTATTCCTAAGATCTCTGGAGTTGATTCACTTAATAAGCTCAGACCTATTAGCCTTTGTAATTTTGTTTACAAGATTATATCTAAGGTTCTTACTTCTAGAATGTTGGATATTCTTCCCTACATTATTTCAGCTCAACAGAATGGTTTAGTCCGCGGTAGACAGATTCTGGAATCTATTATTTCTATTCATGAGAACATTCATTCTTTAACTGCTCCTAAAAAACATGGTTTTTTTCTTAAGTTGGACATGTCTAAGGCATATGACAGAGTGAATAGGCAATTCCTTTTCATAATTATGAAAGCTTTTGGGTTTGGGGAAAAGGTGATTCAACTTTGTTCTCACTTGATTGGAACTTCTACCTCTGCAGTTATTATTAATGGATCCCCTTCTAGTTTCTTCAAAAGCACTAAAGGCCTAAGACAAGGAGATCCCATCTCTCCTATCTTGTTTACTATCTTGGCTGAAATTTTGGGTAGATATATAATGACAAATGTGGAAGAAGGGAAACTCAAAGGCCTTAAACCTTCATCTTCCAACATAACCTGTACTCATGAATAGTTTGTTGATGATTCGATCACATTGGGAGAAGCTACCATTAGGGAAGCGAGAAACATGAAGAGTGTTATGGATTCCTATGAAACTGCTTGTGGTCAAA
Organism: Cryptomeria japonica; assembly: GCF_030272615.1. Classification (NCBI taxonomy): domain Eukaryota; kingdom Viridiplantae; phylum Streptophyta; class Pinopsida; order Cupressales; family Cupressaceae; genus Cryptomeria; species Cryptomeria japonica. The sequence continues at coordinate 600,337,751 of NC_081411.1, read as the reverse complement.
AAATTAATTGGGATAAGAGTTCTTTGTTCTTTATCAATACCCCTGAGGATAGACAAAGGAGGATAGAAAGAATCCTTGGATGCAAAATTGCTGAGTTCCTTCAACCTATTTGGGTCTCCCTCTATGCCTGAAGCCTTTGGAGAATTTCTTGATGAAGCTGGTTGATAGATTCAATACCAAGCTGGCGGGGTGGAAAGGAGCCCTCCTTAGCCAAGCAGGAAAGGCGATGTTGCTTAAAGCTACCCTTCAAAATTTGCCTATCTATGCCCTCAGTCTGTTTAAAATCCCCAGAAAGTTTATGGAGGCAATTGAATGAATTCCAAAAAAATTCTTATGGTTGGCAGTGGAAGATAAAAATAGAATCCCCCTTATTGCTTGGAAAAATATTTGTACTCCTAAGGCATATGGGGGTTTGGGACTAAGGAATATCATAACTATGAATAATGCCTTGTTAGCTAAACAAATTTGGAGAATGAAAGGGGAGGAAAGAGAATGGAATTTAATTTGGAAAAAGAAATACCTTTACATGCAACCATATGAGGAAGAATTTATAGAAAATGCTTTCTTTGTTGAAGGATCTGCAATTTGGAATGCAGTTCAAATGACTAAAGATTGGGCAGCAACTGGAAGAATGTGGGAATAGGGGAATGGGAGAATTATTAGATTTTGGGAGGATAGATGGCTTATGGATAAACTGCTGGAGGAAATTCTTATCCTTAAGGAATGGAAAGACTGGTTCAAAAGTAGGTATGGAGTCTTTGTTAGAGACTACTAGAGAAATGGGAAGTGGATTGAGTTCAACCAACTTTGTCCAGGATTAAAATTTCTAGAGATTACGCTTTCTTCTAAAATTTTTATGGACAACATTGAGGATTGTTTGATTCAGAGGGAAACATTGGATGGGAAATATTCTATGTCTTCAGCAGTGTCTATCCACAACAAAGTTCCAGATGAGATCCCTTTGTGGGCTAAAGTGTGGATAAAGAAGTTGACACCCAAAATTAATATCTTCTTTTGGATTTTTATCCAAAATAAGGTGTTAACTCTTGATAATTTCCATAAGCGAGGATTTGTTTTTCCTAATAGATGTTCTCTTTGTTGCAAGGAGGAGGAGTCTTCTTTTCATATCCTCTACCAGTGTATTTTCAGTCAGGAAATCTGGAATATTATTTTTAGTACATGGAAGTTGAGCTGGGTTTTCCTGAACTCTTTGGAAGAGTTTTGGAAGCAATGGTATTGTCCTTCTTCTAATTCTAAGAATGTTGAGCTTTGGAAACTTACTCTCCCTAATGTAATATGGAATATTTGGAAGGAGCGTAACAACATGATTTTTAGGGATAAAAGTGCTAACCTTGAAGTGGTGGTAGATAAAATATATAGGGGGATTTTTGAATGTCTAAATGGAACTGATCATGGTTTAGCTGCTAAGGAAGATTTTAATGAAAAATGGAATTTATCCATTAACAAAATCAGTAAGGATAAGGGTAGGAATGGTCTTGTATGGTGCTTTCCTTCTCAAGGACAGATTAAGGCTAATTTTGATGGGGCGTCTAAGGGGAACCCGGGGAAAGCTGGTTATGGGGGCATTGTTAGGAATTTTGCTGGAAGTTGCTGGCCCTTTGGGTAATCAAACAAGTCATTATGTTGAAGCATCGATGGCTTTGAACACTTTGATTATTGCAAAATATCTTAATCATGATAATCTATGGTTGGAAGGAGACTCACTTAACATAATTAAATTCCTCAAGGGTGAAATTGAGCCTTCATGGACTATTTATTTTTAAAGCTAGAGAAATAATTGCTAGCTTTAAATCTATTATTATAGAACATGCCTTTAGAGAAAAAAATGGGGTTGTAGATGGGTTAGCGAACCTTGGCGTAAATTCTGAAGCTCAATGTATATGGAATGGGGAAGTTAATATGGATTTTAATATTAAAGAACTTATTAGAAAGGATAGATTCATGGGCAAAGAGGGATCACACGATTAATAATGAATGTTGTAATGAGTAATATTCAAATATTTAGAAAGGTAATGATGACACGTTAGAAGGGCAGAGTTCTAATCAAGAAAATTAATTCTCCATGCACTTTGTGGGTATGCATTTTCAAAAATTTGAGTGTCATTGGGAAGAAAGCTCTGAAGTTGCAGAAGACGAGAAATTGTAAATCTAAAATGGGGGGATCTAAGAAGAGAGGAACCTGATAATATTTCTACATGGAAGGAGATGCCTAAGGTTTGGGCAAAGCTGGAGAAAGGATTCATGACGAGTTTTATGGAAAAGCTGGTCGACTATGATAAAGGCAGAGTTAACCTAGCGGTAACCAAAGTCACTGAAAACTGGATAAACGACTCCTTCAAAATTCATGATGTTAGGTTTAAGCTGGATGCAAATCTCATTGTGACGGTTACAAGTATGCCCCACTCTGGTCTTAACTTCTTTAGAGACTTGAAAGTGTCTAATAACGCAGTTAAGCTTTTTCCGCATAAAGAGAAGGAGAGAGCGAAAATAGGAAAAGCTACAGGGGGTATTATGATGCTTCCAATATTAGAAAAATCTGGGGCTGTGTGCTTAATGCAATTATGGAATATACTATCATGGAGGGTCATTTTACTAGGGTCCACACATTCCATTTTGTGCTTTAAAATCATTTTAGACATGAGAAAAGGATTTCTTTTCCCTATTACCTCTTTAGGTCTCTGTCACGGTCTCTCAATAAGCACAACTTGTGCTTCATTGTGGCCTTATTCTGCTCATTTATGAGCATTGTAAGATTCTAGCTATCCAAGAAAAAAAGAGATTGTCGATGTCACCAGGGAAAGGAAAGAGGAAGCTGGAGGAAGCCGGGTCTAGCAAGGATGAGGGGACATAGAGAAAAAAAGGTAAAAAAGCTACTATGGAGAAAATTCAAGAGGACAAGGGTTTAGAGGACATTGGAAAATATGGCAGTGAGATGGAGACTTATGAGTCTGAAGGAGAGGAGAGTTGGAAGGAAGAGAAAGTGGGGGTAGAGGAAGGAGGAGCTGAGGAAGTCTCTGATCAAAATAGTCTGAACCACAATGTGAGCATTGGAATTGTTAATAGCCAGCCTATGGAGGAACATGACAAGATTAATGAGGAAAGGGAAATAGAAATTGAGCAGGAGAAGGACAAGGAAACTGAGCAGGAGAAGGACAAGGATAATTCAAGCAGGGATCAAGATAAAGCTGGAGGGGGGATAATTCTAGATAAACTCAAAAACCAGTCTGAGGCTCGTATGGGTTTTGACAAGTGGGTTTATGAAGGAATAAAGAATTTGGAAAAAATTGATAAGCAACAGGAAGAGAAAGGGAAGAAAGCTGAAATAAACTAGGAACAATGGAATAAAGGTATGGAGGAAAAAGTGGAGAAGCTAGAAGCTCAGATTGGTAACCTGGAGGAAGGAAAAATAGCTATGAAAAACTTTCTGCTAATGATTCCAGATATTCTTTCCTCCGTGACTAAGAATTTAGAGGAAATTACCAAGTTCCTCGATGGTTCTAGCACCCCCAAACCTATTGTGGATCTAGATATTGATGAGGATGCTATCGAGGCAAGAATAGTGGAAAGTGCTCCTGGTGGTGCGGCGAAAAGAACAAGGGCAAGCATGAAAAAAGCTATTGTGGCCTCTTCCAAGGAAATCCCTAAGCTTAGGGATAATATTAAAGATTTGCAAGGGATTAGCGGAAATTTGGCTAATGCCCTAAAAAACATTAAGTAATTTATTTTGTGTCTCTTTTTTGTTATGGTTGGATGTGGCTAGTTTTGTTGAGCTTTTTTGTTGATTTTTGCCCATAACTGTGCTGGTTTTTTGGCAATTTGTCTTTTCTTGTTGCATAATGCTATTATCTTTTAGGATTATTTTGTAAAGGGTTTCAGAATCCCTTCAAAACCTGCTTTTCCCGTAATAAAAAATAACTGTCATGAAGAAAGATAACTTGCAGGGCACCAAATCATGAACCATGTGAAAGGAAGATACACAAGATCATCCCAAACAATATCCCAAAACCTCAACACAAGATCTGATCACATTGGAATATATTGAAGGAAATACCGGATTCTGTAAAATAGTGATCAACAAAACCAAACTACAAAACCAGATCAGAAGATCTCCCTAAAATTACCAGAATAAATCACAGGAATATGTTGACATCAATGACAACAACATATCCTAGCAACAATAATGAACAACCATATCCAACAACAACAACTTCATAGATTTAATTTTTTGTCCTTGCCAAAGTGAATCAATCAAGCAATGGTATGTAGTAGTAAAAAGTAAAAAAATGGTAATTGATATGATTTCTCCATGATATATGAAAAATATAAAAGATTGTTTTTGAAATCAATTGCATACTAAAAACATATACTTTTGAAGCTTCAAATCACCTCCAACATTGTCTAATATGTTAGATAACTTAGTAGAGAATGACGAGGTGGTGTAATGTTTTGTATCTCTTTTTGTGATTGAATAAATTTTTACCCCTCTTTTCATTAAAAATAGTAGTAGTTAATGCTTTCATGTGACTTTCAATTTTAAATTTTTTTTTTTCATCACTATAAAATTTAAAATAGAAGGGTTCATCTAAACAAATACATATATTTATAATGATGAATAATATAGTATACATCATATTTTTAGCTTGGCCCTTTGTTATTTTCCTTCACCATTTATGGTGTAATTTGTTGAGAAATTCAAGGAATAAGTGTGATTGTATCCACCTCTCTCTCTCTTTCTCTCTCTCACGAAGCATCTATAGCCTTATTTGAAGCTAAAATCCCTTAATCTTTAATATAACACTGGTCTAGGTTTTATTTGCTCAAATATTTGGTGGGAGTAAAATTAGAGGATTTTTAATGAAACAACAAGACATACCAATCAATCTTATGAAGAATAGTGGTCAATATAAAAGAAACATGTCAATTTTGAATCTTGGTTGGAATTTAGAATTCTAATAAGACTTGGCTACTTCTTTTGATTCTTACAATAACAATCCTCACAATTATCAATTTACTCAATAGGAATGCCCTTCTATAGGCTTGGTTAAATTTGATGTTGATGGTGCTTCAAAACATAAACCTACAAATGCTTGCATGGGAGGTGTTTGTCATGATCATAATGACAAAACAAATATTTGATTATAGGTAGTCTCAGTGTTGGTTCAAATAATTTTTTAGAGGTTATGTCCATTCATTGGGCTCTTTTATATCCTAAGCATATGTATTTTACTAATATTATTCTAGAATTTGACTTTAAAATCATGATTAATCATTTCAAAAGAAATTCATCTCACTTGAAGCAATGGCGTTGAAATGAATGTAAGAAAGACATACGTGCTCTTAATGTTGTTAAATGGAACCATACTAGAAAACAAGAAAATTGTAATAACCCACCATGATTCATCCAACAAAAATTGAGTATATTTTTTTTTTTCTCTTTTATTATGTTTTATTCAATTGCATACTCTGGGCATCCATCCAAATAGGATTGGGCAATCATCCATTCGGGATGATCTTCTAACCATACGGGTTAGGCAATTGTCCATACGGGACGTAAATTCCATCTATCCAATACGGGATAGGCATCTACCCATACGGGGTAGGCATCTATCCAAACGGGATAGGAGATGCTCTGGCTAGAGACTTAGACTCATCGGGACCATTCGGGTCCTGAGCCACTCACTAAGTACTACATTCTTCTAACAAGAATGCACTGAGGTCGCCGTCCTTAGGAGTAATAAGAAAAATAACACAAGCTTGAATTCCGCCTCGGAATTTGGCTTAAAGCCTCGGGAAGTCAAGCGAATCCATACGGGATTCCTTTCGAGTATGCATTGAATTAAGTTTGATTATCTTATCTTTCAATTAGGATTCTTACTCAACCAAGCCTAGACCCCACCCACGAACGCCTGAGTACGAGGGACAACTCCGTCCCAAGACTGCCTACATACCCACTTCGGCGTGGGATCAAGGCGTAAAGTATGTAGTTCTATTTTCTAATCTATGGTTTGATGTAAACTGATTTTGTGGGTACGCAACCCTTTCTAGGGTCAGTGTCCCAGACAGTTTCTCTGCGGTTGCTACCCACGAAGGTAGCACTTAAGCGAAGGCTCAAGATGGCCTATTGCTTGTGGCCTAAACAAATAACTAGAACCTAATTCTTATCATGAGCGTCACCCAATTGCAAATCACCAATATCCCTTCGAGGTGAATAATTAAATAATAAACAAAGTAAATTTCACGAGAGCTCTTAACTTGACCATCCCTAAGAGGGGTTTACTATGGTTTATCTCAACGGATGTGGAATTCAATTAAAAGTTATCTTATTAAATTATCGATCCAAGAGGGATTACCCGCTCCTTGGGTTTTTAACTTCCAAATGTCCCTTATTACTCCCTGACGATTTATAGGGACGATGCCACAGACGTCGTTAATGCAGCTTTATTAGGCGTTAAGTGCAGTAGTTCAACACGACGGCATTACCCGTAAGCGTGACCCAGAGGCACCATATATACCGAACGCTGCTAGTTTTGGTTTTCCAACTTCCTTTATTTAGTTTTCTAACTACGAATAACAAAATGAAGCGTAAACAATGGAAGTAACTACTTGAAGTGAAATTTGCATAACAAATGAAACTTGCATAATAGTAACTGCATGAAAGATATAATAATTTGCATGTTATGAACGAAAGCAATTAATCCATGATGTAAGATGACTTAGGGAGTCCAAAATGACGGTCAAATCTAAATATTTGCAATAAGGTAAGTTAATCTCTAAGGACCAAATCAAGCATCCCAATATTTCTTAATTTTTTGAAGAATATAGTCTACGATTTTAAAGTCTATAAGGGTAGTTTAATTACAATCATTAATCCCATTTTTAATTGAAAGTCAATATCCTTAAATGTACACTGAGGAAAACAAAATCATCACTAAATGTCATTATTATCAACCTTAAAAATTAACTAGATGGTAATTAAATTAGTTTATTATTATCAAAAAAAACAATTTAAAACTTTCAACTTCGAATTACAAAAAAAATCGAATTTAAAAAAAAGTTTTTGTTGTAAATACAAAGGGGCTGCGGGGTGGGGACCATGGGTCCCATCACCCCCGCGGCCCTGCAGTCGCAGGTCCGCAGGGATGAGGGGATGCCGTGGGGCCCCCCCCGTACCATGCGACGGTTTATTGAAACCGTCCATGCAGACTGCGACCGAGTACGTGGAAAGCCGTGCGTTACGGAGTTTTAAGGAGATTTTCCTACGTTTGATATATATATATATATATATATATATATATATATATATATATATATATATATATATATATATATATATATATGTATACATATAAATTTATGCACTATAACATTTAGGTACATATATATATATATATATATATATATATATATATGAGTACATAAATGTTATATTATTATTATTATCTTTTTCTTATGTCTCATACAGGAGTAATAAATTTAATTTTTATGAGTTATTGAAGATTACTCAAAGCAGGGTAATAAATTTCAGAGGTAAAATGAAGCAGAAACCAGAGGGATTTTTTTTTTCTCATTTCTTTGTTTTTCTACAGGGAAATACATTTACAGATAAAGAGAGTTTAATTCTTTTCTCCATTTCTTCTGTTTCCTACACAGGGAAAACTTATTCACAGAGAAAGGAATTCATTTCTCTACACAGGAAAAATCTCATTCACAGAGAGAGTTATCCATTTCTTTGCACAGGGAAAATTCGTTCACAGAGAGAGGAGATTTATTTATACACACAGGGAGATCTAATTTTTATCAAAATAAAATGAATCTAATTTCCATTTACTCTGAAACTAATTTCTTATCAGAATTAAAAAGAAGAATTTCATTCTACAAAATCTAAAACAATTTTCTTATCAAACAATGAAAAATAATCTAAAACTAATGAATCTTATTTTCAAAAAAATGAATCTCATTCTAAAAAAAATCTGAGACAGATATCTTATCAAAACAATGAATTTTATTCTCTAAAATCGGAAACTAAAAATTTAAACAATGAATCTTATTTCAAAAAAAAAATAGATTTCATTCTACAAAAGTCTGAAACAATTTTCTTATCAAAACAATGAATTTTATTTTCTAAAAATCTGAAACTACATTCTTATCAAAAATTTAAACAATGAATCTTATTTAACAATAAATCTCATTATTTACAAAATCTAGAGACTAATTTCATATCAAGAAATTTCAACAATGAATCTTATTTAAATCATGACTCTCATTTTCTACAAAATCTAAACTAATTCTTTAACAAAAATACAAATAAATCTATTAAAATCTAATCTACCATAAAAATGAGATGCATGAACTAAGTTGGAGGAACCTGGATGCTTGAAGATGGTGTGGAGTCTTCCTTGATCCTCCAAGTTGAAGAGAAAATCCTCCCAACAAAACCTTGGCTGCAAATGAAAAATGGACTACAAAGGAGAAATTCCAGAATTTCTTATGGAATAGCTAACTTTTCTTTTGAAACTTGTACCTATTTTATAAAAGAAATTTCAAATTCCCACTACCTAATTGTTAATTGGAAAAAAAGAGATTCTCTCCCAATTTTGGCCTCCATGCAAATTAATTGGGCTTAGTGGGAGGAGTTACATGCAAGGAGGTGGAGAAGCCTCTAGAAGCTTCTTATTCCTCCTACAACATGTGCCTTAAATTGGGTGAGGGAAATTAAATAACTAATTTAAAATATATATGCATTTTCCATGTGTGTGTGGTTTATTAATTTATTCCCTTACAATATTCATTCAATAATTCATCCAAAGAGTATAAATAAAGTTTTGTATTTTAAATCAAAAAAAGTGATAAAGGAGGGTTGTGACAAAAATCAAGTTGTAATTTTTTACTGCTAAATCGACTTTTAATTGGAATGAGATTAAGGTGGATACTGAATATGACAAGGATTGTCTTATATGGGATATGAGTGTGCACTTTAGTGATTTGTTGAATATTGATTACAATGCCTCTCCAGATTCATGTGTCATGTTATTATGTTTCTTTAAATTTTTCTATTGTTCTTCCCATTTACTCTACTACGATTAAATTTATTATTATTTTAAAATTAGTTTTAATGTTGCTCAGTTGTTTCAACATTAGAAAAAAAATTATGTCTAATAAATAGAGCATGCACAACCTTTAAGGAAACAAGTGCTTATATTATTTCTATGAGGTTTGTGGGTTTCCTTCTCTCTTGCTTATTATCTATTTTCAACCCATCTATGTTATTTTACTCTCTTGAATTGCCATGAATATTTTTGAAACAATAAAATCTACTCTGTGATTCTAAGTTATATGTTATCTTTATGCTAAAAAAACTTTAAACCTCCTATAAATGGTCAAAGCAGTTTATTTTTATATTGGTATTTACTAAAATGAATTCTAGTTGTAGTCACATAAATTGATCCATTTAATTAAATGAATATTTACTATTTATTTGATTAATAAACCCACTAGCCAACAGTTAATTAAATTAACATTTAATTAATTCATCCTCAAACATTCTCCTATTAATTAAATAAATTATTCAATTTATTTTAATTAATTCATTAAACCAAATTCACAATCAATTAAATGAATAAATCCTATTTATTTAATTTAATCCCCTTTCCTCTTTTAAATAAATAAATAAAACATTTATTTAAATCATTAAATTGCCCCCCTGCCCCCCACTTGCATTCTCCTACAAATGCAAGTTGCAACCACAAATTGAAATAAATTAATTTTATTTTAATTTAAATCCAATTTTCTCTCACCCACCAAACCCACTTGCAATCCAAAATCCCCTTCTAAACCCTTCTAACCACTTTCTAATCATTCTTAATTAGCCTAATCCATTTCCTAAATATTGTCACATTTCTAAGCAACTTGAAGTCACTTCTCAAAGCCTTCAAAGTCTTTGAAAAATATTTAATGCTTTATGTGTTCAACAAGCTAACCCCTAAAGTCTTCCAAACCACTAATGGCTCTTACATAACCATTTATGGTTAAATCCACTTGGTCCCATGGTTAGAGACTTTCCCTCTAACTCAACCCTCATTTAACCCATGGGTCTCTTCAAGCATTTATTGCTTTGACCATGGTTATTCCCACTAACTCTTGCACAAGAGTTTATCCATTGGATAAAGACATTATTTATTGGATAATGGCTTTATTCTTTCAACTCAACATTAACCTTACCTCCCAAGTTAACCCTCAAGTCATGTCAAGCATTTAATGCTTATTCCCTCTCCTCTCAACCCATCTCTTGTTGAAATTTGTCATCCTGGGATTGGATTGAAAGCCCTCACATGGATCTTAAGCCCTTCAATCCCGACCCTTGTTGAGATTACTCAATCCTAACCCTCCATTGCTCTATTTTACTTATAAATATAACTCATTTTTTCATAATCCAGATCCTGAAAAACTTGTATGCATCTAACTTATAGTGAATTTTAGAGAGCATTTAGCATAATCATTTCACATTGTCATTTTGGGCTATAATTAATATTAGTTAATTACATAATATATCATATTTAGTTTGTTTTACACTTGCATTTGCATAGTTTAAAGCATTTACAATCTTGAACCTCCATAAGACATCCAAAATAGTGCAAAAAACTACTGAGAGCTACACTCATTTGGGAACTTGGAGAGGAGAGGAACAAGGGAGGAGAAGCTACCAACATGGTGGAAGGCATTTGGAGATGCCTTGTTACATTTATTTTCTTTGTTAAATGATCTATTTTGCTTTTAGTGTCTCTCTTGATATGCTTGCTTAGGATAGTGTTTGATCTTTGATTTTCTAACACTAACACTTGTTTCTTCCTGTTTGTTGGTGTTTGTTATTGTAACCATCCCTTTTGCAGAGCATCATTTGTTGAACCTGACGTGAATCGAACAGGCAACCTTTTGATGTCTTATTTTTTTGAAAACTACTGACTTTTGCATGTTTTAATTGACACACAGATTGCGCTTTAGCGCTTTTGTTCATGCTCTAGCGCCTTGAAAAGTTGGTACTTTAGCGCTATTGTTTCTAATAATAGCGCCATTGTCTCTAAATTGGCGCTATCGTCTTTCTTTTAGCGCTATTGACCATTAAATAGTGCTATTGTTCCCAGTTTAGCGCTTTCAGCTCTCTATTTGACAGAATTAATTCTGTTCGACAAAGTTCTTTTAGCGCTTTTGTGTATTTTTTTAGCGCGTTTATGCTTCTTTTGGCGTCTTTGATTGTTATTTAGTGCTTTTGTTTTCACATTGAGTAGTGCTATTGTAACAAAGAGTTGTAGAAAAGGCTTTTTGTAACCGAAAAATCAGGATTTAGGCTTGTAGAAGCCCACCATAATCATTTTTGCTAACTGTTTATCTCTTTGTGCAAGTTTTTAAATTAGATTAGGAAGTAAATTTTTTTTTTTAACTAACTTTTTCAAAGTTGGCTTAAAAATGAATTCACTTTTTATTTTAGTTTAAATAAACTTCACATTTCTTTTTGGGTTTAAAATGAATTACACATTTTGTTTGGGCTCATAAAAAGAATCTCATTTGTCAAAAGTAAAAAGAACCACAATTTCAAAACCCAACAATTTTTTTTTTTTTCCAAGATAGGAGCAAAATCTTTATTTTGGTGCTTAAAATCAACAACACAAATTTCATTTCTTGCATCAAACTTAAAAGAAATCACAATCCACACTTCGTTTTGGGCAAAGTTTAAAAGAACAAACCATTTTTTTTCCTTCAACTTCAAAGTGATTTTTACTTCAAGCAAAAACGTGTTCTCAATTCAGTTGACTAGGATTTCAAATTATAAGACTACAAAATATTTTGCCTTTGAAGTTAAAAAGAACACCATGATTGTTGGAGCAACATCTCCTAATAGCTAGATCACATTGCTACATTTTGGTTAAAAAGAACAAGTGTTTTTGGTGATTGGCACACTTGTGCAAAGTTTGGCGAGTGGTCATACTTCTAACACACACTATCCTCTCGCTTGGATTTTGTGGTCCTAGGTGCAAGAGAAAAGTGTTAGTAACACTCAAAATTTTATCTTTTTAAGAGAGGCCTGCGAAGAGACACATCACTCTTGGGAATGACCTCGCGCAGTAAATCATTCAAGCCGCTATAGAAATCAGGTGTGAGCGAAAGATGTAGCCTTGGATATAGATCTTCCTATAGTGTAACTTGCCGAAAGGACATATGGGCCCCACCACAAGTTACAAGGCTCTTAACTGAGTCATTGCAGAATGAACTTATGTCCAAAAACATAAAAAATTACTAGACACCTTTTTATATAGAAACCCACCCATTCTATTGATTGAGAATATTTGTGATAAATTCAGTGCAAGAGCATAGATGGTTTTTCTCCCAAGATACTCACCATACATATTTCCTTGAGTAGAAACAAGGCTTTTTGAAAGGCTACTTGTAGCTTGATAAAAGTAGTGACTCCCCCATCATAAGGATCATCTATCTGTTATGCTCATACAAGACTTAGTATATCACATCCTTACCTGCTACGGTGGGATTCATAAGGTATGTAGTACCAAAGTTGAAGAAATATCAAGATGTGGGCTGAAATTATCACAACTAGCCATTTGACCTTAGGGATAAAATGTGTTTGACATGTCTTTGTTTTGTGTTAGACCAGTGATAAATTGAGCTGACTTTAGGCTTTTGGAAAAACATAAACAAAAAAATTTGAAAAGGGGTCAAAAAGTTCAAAGATTGGGTTGATTTAAACCCACACTTATTTGTGCCTTTGGAGGCAACATTATTGTGTTTGTGTGCTTGCTCTGTTTTCTTGTCAAAGAAAATCAAAACCAATTCAAAAACAAGTATTCATCCAACACAAAAATTTCAAAACCAACATTTGGCAAAAATCAAAACAAAGTGCAAACCAGAAATCAAATTATATGACCATCCTTCACATTTTGAGAAGGAAGAATCTTCATCAACATATCAATTTGAAGAAAAGACCATTAAGCTCAAAGGCTTTCATCAAAATAAGGAGATTTTTCTATCTCAATAGATAATTTTTTGTCTCACATAGAGGCTTCTTGCGTCATATGCATCTATATCTTCAAGGAAAATCCAATGAGTTTGATCAAGAGTCTTTGAACAAAAAAGTTTTTACTCAATATAGAGCTTTGAGTTATCATAAAAAACAAGGGAGGCAAAATCAACCCTACCTTCTTTCAAGACATCTGCATAACATATAACATAGCTCAGGAAGAACCACCAACCCTCAAAAGAGAAGAGGAAGAATTTGTCCCATTTGTAACACAAAGTTTTTGTTGAAGTTCTCATCCATTCTCACATTCATACATCATCAACCCATTTTAACTCTCGAAACATAAAAAGGTCTTGTCTTGAGTTCTTTTTTAGATATTGCTTGAATCAAAACAACACATCACTCTTTAGAGTGTCTCTATATCTAGGATAAACTCATCCTAAGAGGCATTCATATGCAAATTAAAACTAGTCTATGAGTGCATCCTCTCATTACTATGTAGCTTGGTCTGTAACACACCTCAGACCTTGATATACCTTATCATATCAAACACTGTTGACAACACAAAACAAGCAATTCATAGAAGGACTTTGGTAACATCAAACCTTTAGTGTTAGAGATCCATATGCTAAACACTTCACCAAAAATTTATCTCTCATTCCATCACCAACTCATAATCATTTTCACCAAACTTCAACAACAACTTTCAACCAAAATGGCTCAAACCAGATCAAGGACTAGACAACTAGAGCTCAAAGAAGAAGAGGAGAAAAATCTCAATGAATTCCAAGAAGCCCTTAGAAGAAATGCAAATGATGAAAATCCTAGCACTCCCACTCCTGAAGCAATAGAAAGGGCACAACACAACCCCCTCTTCAATCGACTTTTCGATGAAATCCTTAAAAACAACATTGATGCTCACTTTTTGAGACTTGCTCAAGAGGGAGCTAAACTACCCTTTGATTTTGATACCGCACAATTACAACAAGCATCAGAACACCATAGTCATAATGGGGGTGGAAGAGGTCAAGATAACTTTAGATGCAACCTTAATCAAGGAAATCCCCCACCTCATCCTCCTCCTAATGACATTGACATGTTGAGGCAACAAATTGAGAATCTAGCCCAACAACTCCACAGTGGTGTGAAATCTACCCAGTTTTCACTGAATGATATTTGTCCCTATCCCTTTGATAGGAATCTACATATGCCACCTTTTCCATGAGGGTTTGAAACACCTAGGTTTGAAAAGTATCGGGGAAAAGGAGACCCTAGAGATCATGTCAGGGAATTTCACTCAACTTGCCTAGAAGTGGCATATGAAGACACATATCTAATGCGCCTGTTTCCTCAGAGTTTGGGAGGGACAACCACACAATGGTTTTCCCGACTAACAGACAACAGTAGGACATTCGAAGAACTGGTCCAAAAGTTCACTGCACATTATTCACACAACATAGAACGCGATGCCACCATGGCAGATCTTTGTAACACCAAGCAAAAACCAGGGGAACTATTTTCGGCTTTCCTGCAACGGTGGAGACAACTATCTAGTAGGCGTTCTCTTCATCTACTTGAACGAGAGCTAGTGGAAATATTTATTTCCAACTTGAATGATGAAATGGAATTCCACCTAGACATGAAAATAACATAATCCTTTGCTAGCATGATCACCCAAGGGTTAAAATGTGAACAGGTCCTCATTAAAAAGGGGCTTATCAAGATATACAATGAACCAAAAGATGGCCCTCACCCGTGCTTTAATAGTGATAAACTCAACTTCTGGAATAAAAACAAAAACATCATCAATGACGAGGTTGTAGATGCAAGGACTATAAAGAGTGCACAACCTATGGTCCGATTTGCGGGGCAAAATATCCCTCTTAAGAACAACATGGTTGCTCCTCCACAAAATCAAGGACGCAATGCACCGCAAGAGGAACTGAGACAATGACAACAAAATTATAAACCAAAATGTACATACACTCCCTTAGGGGAACCTATTGAAACAAATTTATGTCAATTGGTCTCTTGAAATCTGGTGACCTTACCAAAGACATCTAATTACGAACCTCAGGTCAAACCTTCATGGTGGAGAGATAATGAACATTGCGAATTCCATCAAGGGAAAGGGCATAAAACAAGTAACTGTCATAGATTGAAAGATTTTGTCCAGGATCTTATTAACCGAGGACAGATTAAAATTGAAGGACACGTCCCAAAAACCTCAAATAATGATCATCTCATGTTTAAGAATCCGCTTCCATCACAAGATCAAAGGGGTCCTTCCACTTCAAGATGAAACACATATACCAATGATTAAACATGAGCCATCTATAATTACACTATGAATCACCTATAAGATGCCAATGAACAAATTTCAACCATTACCATCAAAGATCCAAGCCCTACCTGCAATGTTGTTACGCATTGTAGCAAGATCACCATTAAAGCAACTCCAAAAGGCACAACATCCATCCCAAAGCAGTATAACCTTGTGGAACAGTTAGATAAGACGCTCGCACTTATATCCATCTTAGAGTTTTTGTGCCTATCCCCATCTCATAAAACAATCTTGGATCAAGCTCTCCAAGAGGTGTCAATCCTTGTCAATCTAAATACAGATCAATTTAAAGCTATGGTTGGTAATCTGAGGTCATCACCATGTCTCACTTTCTCTAAAAGGGACAATACATCCTTCCAACAACCTCATAACACCTCACTCCATATTGAAGGATTTATCAACCAACACAGGATCAAGTGAGTCTTGATTGACAATGGAGCAGGCCTAAATATATGTACATTACAATTGGTCACAACATTGGGATGTGCAGTTGAATCAGTGGACCCCCGCAAAAAGATAACCATAAAAGCCTATGATGATGTAGAGCGTTCTTCAAAAGGAGCAGTTGTGTTACCAATCCGAGTGGGCCCAGTGGTGAAGCACATCATATGTCAAGTTCTGGACCTTCCTATGCCGTATAATTTGTTGTTAGGAAGACCTTGTATACATGCCATGCAAGTCATTCCATCCACCTATCACCAGTGTATCAAGTTTCCTCATAATGGTGTAGAAATTACAATTCTTGGTGATGCAAATCCATTTGCATATTATAACAATATCAACCATCAACCAGAGATTATTGTTCCCAATAACAGAGAAGCTATCCCATCCACATCATATGTAAGTCCAACCTCTCTTTCCAGTTCAAACACCACTATACCAAAGCAAGAGAAGCCAAAAATGAAAATGGCAGAGGAAGGTCCCGGGGAGTACAATCTAAGCCAACTCATTTGTGTTGGACAACTACCCACTTCCCATAGAACTCATGGTAAGCCTCAAAGGTTACTTCAAGCACCACTGGTCAAGCCAACATGCACTTTGGTACCTTTTATCCTTGGAAAGAGTCAGGAAGAGGAGACCAGAGATGAGGACTTAGCAGAATGGATCTATAAAGACCCTATCACCATGAAAAATCCCACAAGCTAAGCTTCCCACGGATCAATATGGAAAAGGCCTTACCATTATGCAAAGAATGGGCTATGATGGTCAGAGTGCTTTGGGACCTCACACAAAAGAAAGACACTAGTCGTTGCAGCCTGAATTAAAGCCTAAAGATAACACTGGATTATGCTTTCAAAAGGAGACTCTTCCTAAGCTCAAATTCAAGTGGAAACCCAACAAACCTCTATATCAACCTAATACTCTAAAGAGGCCACCCTTGATTATATCAGCAACACCAAGAACTGCACCAACTACCCTAATGAGGCTGAGAATACCAACAATACCATCCACAACACCAATCATCCCACCAATCAAACCAACAACTCCATCAACAAAACCATTAGCAGTATCAGAACCCCCAGCAGTATCAACAACACTGATAACTCCATTAGAAACAACAGATTCAACAACGTCGATACTCCCAGTATCAAATTTGCTGACCCTAATAATACTCCCCGTAACACCAATCATTCCATCTCCAAAGGTACCTCAACCGATTACACCTGCAGTGTTAACTCAAAGGATATCTCGGTTTGGTATAGTAATCAGATGCTGGACAATGACTCAAGGACCGACTCACATGAGTGGGAATTTGATTATGTACATCTCAATACTTTAGATGAGGAAGACGCATCACCACCTCCACCTCACAAAGAAATCCTTGTTTATGGAGAAGCACAGATTAAAACCTCTTGGGTGTTGGCATATGGACACTCCAATGAGACATTGTATGTGATTGAAAGTTTTGTCATTGATGGCAACCTTGCAATCCTATGGCACTGGCAAGACATTATACCGGCATTAGCAAGATCAATCTACACCGGCACCGACACAGAAGAAAACATGTATACCGGCACAGAGGCCGACAGGATTTTTGATATGTAATATTTTGTTTATTATTGTAAGCCGACTTGACAAATTGTAAAATGACTCTTGTATATAAAAGAGATCATTGTAGTCATTTGTGGGATATGGATAGGAAGCATAAGAAAATTATAAGGCAGACCTAATATGCGAATTGTAGGTCAAGGGTATATGTAAAAAATAGAGCAAGAACCGGTACTAAATTTGGCATTGAAGATGCTATTATAAAGCAGTACAAATCATTGGATTTGCATAATCCTCATTGTAAGTCAGTGTGACTTCTTATTGAGCAGTGTGCTCTAGGCAGTTGGCCTTCCTGCATGTGCAAGCCCCTACTGTAAGTAATATTCTCTTATTGGCCAGTAAGTGAATATTGTGGGTCACAAATCCCACCGAGGTTTTTCCCACACTGGGTTTCCTTGTTAAACATCTTGTGTTATGGTGTTCTTTTCATGTGGATGTTTTTGATTCTGTTATTTACATTAATTCTTGCATACCGGTATACTGTTACTTTATGTTCTGCATGTTCTATTTTAAGAAAATCTCATTACCGGTCAGATATTGATTCACCCCCCCCTTCTCAGTATCTGTGGGAACCCTAACAATTGGTATCAGAGCCTGGTCCTCTATTTTTAGAAGCCTAACAGCTTGAGGAAGATCTTGACATCGGTAAAGATGAAAAATCTGATGAAGCAACTTGAAGGAGCTCTTACTGACTATAATGTAGAGAAGTTGAAAAATATCAAATTAGAAGATGATTTAAAAGCAGCTCAGGACATTATTCAGGCACTTCAAGAAAATCTTACTATTACAAGAAATAAGAGAAGAGAACTTTGTGAAAAATTGCAAAATGAGAATGATGAAAAGGAATCACTTAATGATATGATAAGCAAATTGAAACAAGAGATCATGACAACAAAAAATGAAATGCAGGATATGACTATGAGATTTTGCAAAGAGATTGAGGACAAAAAGAAGAATGAAGAAGAATTGACCAGGAGACTAAGTGATGTAGCCAATGAGAACACAAGACTTAGCTATGAAAATGACATGTTGAAAACAGATTTGATGCATACTTAGAATGACTCGAATGAACTAATGAGACAAAAAGAAATCTTGGAAAGGGAATTGGAAACTGCAAATCAACACAAAGAAAAATTCAAGAAAAGCTCAGAAGAACTTGGTACCTTATTGAAGAATCAAAAACCCAAAGGTGACACTTTTGGAATTGGATTTGAAGTTGGAGAAAGCTCCGGTACTGCAAATATCCAGGATCACAGCAAACCGGTAAGACCTTCTAATACTTACAAATTCAATGGAAAATGCTTTAACTGTAATAAATATGGTCATAGGGCAAATGAATGTAGATCTAGGAATTATCAGAATATCAATCCTCCGACCGGTCAATGCTCCAAATGCAACAAAATTGGTCATAACTCTGAAAATTGCAAAATGAATGTAAGATGTTATGTTTGTGGAAGATTTGGTCATTTATCAAATCAATGCAGAACACAAACCGACATAGGTTATGGGAAAGCTATTCAGAAAAATAATGTAACTTGTTATTCATGTAACAAGATTGGTCATATTGCTAAATTTTGTAGAAGTAAAGGGACACCGGTAGACAACAAAAGTACTAGTTTGAAAGGTAAAGAAAAGGTTGAAGAGGTTAAGAAAGAGTTTTCAAAGCAATGGATTAGAAAAGTTGATCTAAATATTGGGGATACTCCTCCACCGATAGAACCAACAAATGCTTCGCTGGCATGACAGAGCAATGCTCCACTGACAGGATGTTCTTCATCTAATTGAAGAAAATTATCTTTAGGGTTTGGCAATCTAATGACACATGTGCTATTATTCCCTTGGTTAGAGAAAAGAAGTTGAAAATCATTCATTACTGGCAAATAAAGTTAATCTAATACATTACCAGCAAGCAATTAATGTGGTAGGTAGTAGAAAAGACTTTATAAAATAAGGTTTTGGCTCCATTTCACTTCACCGAGCATTCAAACTTTCATAGAGCGCAAAGATTTTCGAGCTAAGGCATTTCAAGCAAAGAGGCAAAGCACTTCAACAATCAATCCATCCAAAGGCAGAAAAAGGTATTTATCATCATGGCATCCTCCTCTACACCTGAATTCATAGCAAACCCTACAGTAGTCGAGGTCATAAAATGCCCTAGGCCCGTGTTTGAGCTAGTTCTTGAGGTAGCTAAGAAAGATGACAATACAGGTGCTTTTTCCCAAATTCCAAAAGGTGTTGTTTATGCAGAAAACCCTAGAGGAATTAGGTGATGAAGAAATTAAAAACATGTATAAGTCTGTTATATGTGACAACTCCAGAAATGTGAAACCTGAACATAAAGTTGTTGAAACCCTAGGATTCACTGAAATCCTCTGCATTCCTGAATTTCCCAAGGAAGTGATTAGGAGAGTTTTAAGCAGGGTACATGGTTCATTCTTTTGGCTTGATTCAGTGCACAAAATTACAAAGGAAGCTATGAAAGCAGTAACAGGGTTACCTTCCATCGGTAACAGACCTGACAAGACTAAGAAGGTCTCCAATAACCTAGTAACGAAGTTAACTGGTGCAACATTCGACAAGAGATCATTGAGGGTTAATGATGTAACTGATACAAATGTGAGATTCATTAGCATGATTTTAGGGTACAAAGCAACTCATGCTAATAGGCTTAACTCAGTTTCCAGTTTATGCATAAAGAGTGCTTATGACATGGTTAAGGACAATGTGAAAATTGATGTTTGTGAATGGTTAAAAGATGAATTGATTGATAACCTAGGCAAAATCAAGAAGGATAAGAAAGGAACTTTTAGATTTGGAAATCTGTTAGTATGTCTGATGCTACACATAACCAAACAGGTTCCCGGTATAGGCAACAAAGATTTTGGATTTGACATACCGGTAGGAAAACAATTATCAGACCTATTCAACAACATGGGTGAAAACAAAGAAAATAATATCAATGAGTATTTTCAAGCACTAAAGGTCAGAATGAACAAAAGAATCAGACTATCATAGGAAATTGTCAACAAATACAAGGATGATATATGTTTTGTAATAAAAAAGGATGAGATTTGGATGGAAGCAGTCATCCCAAGGACAATCTGGGTAACAGAGATGGGGTATGAAACAGATGACCACATAGTGGAAACTTATGCCAATGAACCAAAGGAAGAAGTATTTGGTAGTGCTAAGACCATAGAAAGTCAAATTCAATCTAAGAAGAGAGTGAAAAAGGTTGAGGCATTTGTGAGAAAAGGATCCAGACAAGCAAAAGCCATAAAGGAAGATGTATTAAAGAAAACCGACATAACTGAAGATGAGTTGGCAGCCCAACAATCTGAAACTCATCTATCATCGGTAGATACTTCCTCAGAAGGAGATATGCCAGCAACTTTTAAAAGAGTTGTTAGGAAAAGAGACCCCTCATTGGCAACCACTCCTTCACCTAGAAGGACAAGACAAAAGCAACAAGCTGTGAGATCTCCAGTCAGAAAGGTCACACCTAAGAAGAAGCTGACCCCCAAAAGGAAGAAAAAGACAAACACTGACTTGGCCCCTCTTGATATATTATTGAATGAGATCACAGAGGAAGGTAAATTGAAAAACATAGGGAAAATCTATGACACCTTATCAGATGATGAGAAAGGACAAGTTGAGGAGAGTGTTATATTACACATGGACATGTATAAAAATTTTTTGTTGCAAGTCTTAAATGAAATTCCTGATGAACTATATAAAAGACTTGAGGCCAGAAGGCAAGGAATAATTGAGTTGGATAAGAAAATTAAAATAGAAAAATTACTTGTAGTATACTCGGTTAACTCACCTAAAGAAATTGATGATCTGATAGCTCAGGCCAACCAGATAATTTTTTCCATTGCACATCGACAAATTTCACTAATGGTAGGTAGAGTTACAGAGGTTTCAGAGGAAATAGAAAATGGTTGGGATACATTCTTGGTTGAAAAAGAAAAACAAGAAGAATATAGGAATCGCAAGCCCATTAAGGTATATCAGAAGGACAAAGGGAAAGGTAAAGTTGGTGGACCACCAATTATCAAGATTAGGGACAACTTACCCTCACCTCCTCTAAAATACTCCACCGATAAAAACAACAACTACTGAAGATCAACCGGAAGCTGAGAGTATGGATACAGAGGATAATAATCCTAATCCTGAAGTCCTATATACTATGAATGTTGATACTCAGAAGATCAACATAGTGGTAGATAAGGATACAACAGATAAATCAGGTATAGCCAAAGAGCCTCCAGTAATAGGAAACACAAAGCAACCGGTAGCAGATACAGAGAAAAAGATGGAATTTGGAACACAAACAGAGCAACCAATAGAGCTAAAGGCTTCAGAACAGATGCCACTAGTAAGAAATGATGCAGGAAAATCAGTGCTTAAAGAGATGGAGACACAAACATACCTACCAAAGGTCAATACTAGCATGGTCACTTCCACCAGCACTCAGTTTGTTGGGTCACCATCAAATGTGACTAAGGTATGACTTGAATCTATCAAGAAAATAACTAATTATAGCTCACAAGCTTATAAAGTGATAAATGATTCAATTCCATTTTTGAAATCAATAGCTCCTAATTGTAATATAGACAATAAAGATTCTTTAGGACAGTTGGATACACTTTGTAAATATATTTCTGGAAATTTTGAGCAAACAAAGGTAGAAACTGTAAAGGAAATTGTAGAAAAAGAGAAACAAAAAATCTTTGAGGAAGGAATAAAGAAGTGTAATAGGGAATTTGACACACTTCTATCGGAACTATGCAATTTATTGAAAGAGTACAAAACTCTGTACAAAGACACTTGTAAGACAAACTTTTTGACCATAGATGTAGACAAAAAGATGAGCAAGGTACAAGAAGAGATCAATAAACTTGCAGATAATTTTGTTAGCTCACCTGATACATTATCAGTTTTTGAGGAAAAGATAACAAATTTTGAGGAAGTACTCAAATTGGAAATAGAAAAAGAAAAAATAATAAACAAGGCAAAACTCTTGAGATCTAAACTAAGTCCAAGATTGGACTATTTAGCATCTCCGTGGAAGGAAATCTCAGAGGCATTAACACAGGGAAGCAAAACATTGGCAGAACACTTGCAGCATCTCACCGGTACAGTATACAGAATTGAGACAACAATAAAAGACAACAAGAAGTTTATGGATGGTATAAACTTAATTTTGGGAGATATTCTTCAGATAATAACTACCCAACTACAAGGTTGAGGTTATGGATTGGTACAACTACAAACGCTACTAACCTTTGTCATTGATGCCAAAGGGGGAGTAGTAGGATGAGAAAATTCAAAACACAGGGATCATATGCTCAGGGGGAGCTCTCACATTTTTGGTCTACACATTTTTGCATATCTTTTTTGAAATTTCTCATGAGTGTTGCCATCAATGCCAAAGGGGGAGATTGTTGGCATATGGACACTCCAATGAGACATTGTATGTGATTGAAGGTTTTGTCATTGATGGCGACCTTGCAATCCTATGGCACCGACAAGACATTATACCGGCAAAAGCATTACACAGGCAACCTTGCAATCCTATGGCACCGACAAGACATTATACTGGCATCAGCAAGATCAATCTACACCAGCACCAGCACAGAAGATGTACACTGGCACAGAAGAAAACATGTATACTGGCACAGAGGCCGACAGGATTTTTGATATGTAATATTTTGTTTATTATTGTAAGCCGACTTGGCAAATTGTAAAATGACTCTTGTATATAAAAGAGATCATTGTAGTCATTTGTGGGATATGGATAGGAAGCATAAGAAAATTATAAGGCAGACCTAATATGTGAATTGTAGGTCAAGGGTATATGTAAAGAACAAAGCAAGAACCGGTACTGAATCTGGCATTGAAGATGCTATTATAAAGCAGTACAAATCATTGGATTTGCATAATCCTCATTGTAAGTCAATGTGACTTCTTATTGAGCAGTGTGCTCTAGGCAGTTGGCCTTCCTGCATGTGTAGGCCCCTATTGTAAGTAATATTCTCTTATTGGCCAGTAAGTGAATATTGTGGGTCACAAATCCCACTGAGGTTTTTCCCACACCGGGTTTCCTCATTAAACATCTTGTGTTATGGTGTTCTTTTCATGTGGATGTTTTTGATTCTGTTATTTACATTAATTCTTCCATATCGGTATACTATTACTTTATGTTCTGCATGTTCTATTTTAAGAAAATCTCATTACCAGTCAGATACTGATTCAGCCCCCCTCTTAGTATCTGTGGGAACCCTAACATTGGGTTCCTAAACTGGAAACACCTTCCATAGACCCTACGTCACATCATACGCCTGATTCTGACAGGGAGAGTACCATCAACGACCTTCACCACAACGTCTTAACCCTCACTAACACATCTTATGAACTTAACCTGATCGATGAGGTAATGCACATTATCCATCCTGAACTCATCGAATGGAACCAATCCAATCCCCCATGCCTTGACCAATTCCAAAATGATGAGACAATCATTGACTTTTTGGAATTATGGGATAACATACCAAGCAAGGATCACAAAGCTAGATTTGCCATTGAACTTAATAGCGCAACATACTTTGGGGCATATGCCAAACCTTTCAGTTACAAAAATATCACAATAAAACATGGCTCTTCCAGTGAAAACCACACTATGGCACTATTTGATCCCAAAAAAGTAAAATGAAAGAGTGTATCCAATGGTGAAAACCCCCCTGAGGCACCTATAGATGAAAGGTTTGACATCCTCCCCTCCACTGCAAATCAGGAACGATCAACAATCCTTATTGAGGAAACAAAAGAATTCAATGTGGGGACTCCTGAGACTCCTCACCACATACATCTGGCATCTCTTTTAACTTATGAGGAACAACCTAAGTTTGTATAATTCTTCCAGAAGTGTCATATCAACTTTGCATGGTCATATACAGACATGCCTGGTCTCAATCCTGATTTAGTCATGCATCACCTCACCATAGCAGAAGGAGCTAAGCCTATTAAACAGAAGCTTCGTAAGATGCACCCCCAGATTGTAGTAATAGTCAAAGCAGAACTTAAGAAACTCCTGGATGTTGGTTTTATTAGACCAATTGATTATGCAAATTGGATATCCAACATTGTACTTGTCAGCAAACCAAATGGGGGAATCTGTATCTGTATTGACTTTAGAGATCTAAACAAGGCATGTCCTAAAGATAACTTCCCCCTATCAAACATTGACATGATCGTAGACCTAACAACAGGAACTTGCCATGCTTTCTCTCATGGATGGCTTTTCAGGATACAACCAGATAAAGATCGCACTAGAGCATCAACATAAGATGACCTTCACATGTCCATGGGGAACATATTATTGGAATGTAATGCCTTTTGGTCTAAAGAATGCAGGGGTGACCTATCAAATAGTAATGACCACCATCTTTCATGATATGATGCATACCATAATGAAGGATTATGTCGATGACTTATTGGCAAAATCATTCACAAGAGAAGGTCATCTTGCAATATTAGAGAAAATCTTTGACAGATTGGAACAATATCATGTTCGACTCAACCCAAAGAAATATGTCTTTGGAGTAACTTCAGGGAAGCTTCTAGGATATACTATCTCAAGCAAAGGCATTGAGGGCAACCCGACAAAGGTCAAACAATCATGGACATGCCACCTCCAAAAATATCAGTCAGCTAAGAACATTACAAGGGCGGCTTCAATCCATCCGCAAATTCATTGCACAACTAGTAGATAAGTGCCATCCCTTTACACACCTGTTACACAAAAACATCCACTTTCAATGGGATGTCGTATGCCAAAAAGCATTCCAGATGCTTAAGGAGTAACTCATGTATACAACATTGCTGATCCCACCAGATCCAAGTAGACCTCTATTGCTCTATGTTTCAGCAACTAACACAGCATTGGGAGTACTACTGGCACAACATAATGCAGAAGTGAAAGAGTGTGATGTATACTATATCTCTCGCACAATGGTCGGCTATGAACTCAATTACACACCTATTGAGCAAGCTTGCCTAGCAGTAATCTTGGTAGCCACTAAATTGAGGCACTACCTATTGATACATAAAGTACAACTCATTGCAAAGATCGATCCACTAAAGTACTTACTTAGCAAAGTAGCACTGACAGGCCGCTTGGCCAAATGGGTGATGATTCTGAGTGAGTTTTACATCAAGTATGTGGACTGTAAGGCTATCAAGGGGCAAGTTATTGCAGATCAGTTGGTCGATGCACCTCTCATAGGTGATCATCCTCTTATTTCTAATTTTCAAGATGAAGAGATATTCATGATCACAACAATGCAACCATGGAATCTCTACTTTGATGGTTCATATACTAGGCATGGCTCAGGGGCAGGCATTATGTTTATCACACCTCAAGGTGACAACATCCTGAAGTCTTACAGGTTAACTTTTCCATGTACAAATAATATAGTAGAATATGAGGCCTTGATCATAGGGCTCAGACTAGCCATACAATGGAAATTGAAAGAGCTACAGATATATGGCGACTCCCAACTAGTCATCTGATAAGTCACAGATGAATATCAGACCAAGGATGATAAACTCATACTGTACAAGCAAATGGTGGATAGTTTAAAAGCATCATTTAGGAATATCACCTTTGAGCAGATACATAGAGATTAGAATTGAGCTGTTGACGCTATAGCTACATTTTCATCTCTCCTAGATCTTCCACATAATTCAACACACTATGAGTTCTTGGTAGAGCAACTTTGGATTCTCGCTTATGATATCCCTGAATCTGAGATGATATGTCACCTTGTTGGTTCCGAATCCCTATGGTATGGTGAGTTATACACCTAACTCCATGATCACGCACTTCCCCCTAACCAACACAAAACCTTCATTCACCAAACCTCTTGATACACCATCATTGCTGAAACCCTATACTGACGCAGCCTTGATGGTACTCTCCTTCAATTTCTGGAATAGGATGAGACAACAAAGGACTTGGAAGAGGTACACGAAGTAATTTGTGGGACTCACTCAAGTGATCCTTCCTTAGCAAAGAAGATCATGTGCGTTGGATACTATTGGCTGTCCATGGAAAAAGACTCCTACTATTTTGTCAGAAAATGCAAGAAATGCCAAGTTCATGGAGACCTAATACATGCACCAGTACAGGAATTGCAACCAATCACAACACCATGGCCCTTTTGTCAATGGGGACTTGACCTTGTGGGTAAAATTCATCCAATGACCACAAATTCATTATTACCACCACCAAATACTTCACAAAGTGGATCGAAGTTGTTCCACTTACCCAAGTCATCGACAAGCAGATTGCCTCATTCATCCTTAATTACATCATCTTTCGGTATGGTGGACCCATGTCCATCATCACACATAACGGGCTTCCTTTCAAAAATCAGGATGTCCATGAGCTCTGTGAGAAGTTTCACATCCAACACCACTTTTCCACTTCCTATTACCCACAAGGCAATGGTCAGGCTGAAGCATTGAACAAGAACATATTGAGAATTCTAAAAAATACAGTCAATGATGTTGGTCATGATTGGCACATTCAATTAAATCTAGCACTATGGGCGTATCGAACTAGCATTGGAACCACTACAGGTGCAACTCCCTACTCATTGGTCTATGGCGCATAAGCCATCCTTCCTATTGAGATCGAGATACCATCTCTATGGGTTTCCTTGCATAATCTAATAGATGATGAAGCATACTGAGTCTCCCATCTTCAAGAATTGGAACTACTTGATGAAAGGCAACAAGCTGCATACAACCACCTCAAGGCCTATCAACAACGCATGAGCAGAAGCTATAATAACCGGGTTAGACCTCGTACATTTGAGGTAGGTGATCTTGTTCTCAAAGAGAATCCTCGTAACCAACCAAACAGAGAACATCAGAGAAAGTTTGAATCAAACTGATTGGGTCCATATGTTATCACTGTTGTATTTGGGTTCAGGGCATACCAGTTGGCTACTTTAGAAGGAGAACCGCTAGTAGATCTGATCAACAACATGCACCTCAAACGGTTTCATACATAAGTTGTACAAAGCATCAGGCTCCAATACATATCAAAAAGAACACCAAAAACATCCAGATAAATGTCCTGAAGAAAATACAAAAAAATCAAAATAGTAAAGAAAAATCATGCATCCAAACGGTGAACAACCACTCCGGTGGCACCTTGGGTAAGTGCGATGGTAAAAACCTGGCAAACAGGCACCACTCATAAAGGCTATGGATCCATTGTCTTTTAGACTTGTTGCGATCACATTCATTGCATCCACTCATCTATCAGTCCAACCATTGCTTGTTATTGATCTACAATCAAGGATAGTATTTCATGCGTCTTGCATCTCGCTTTTCATAGTCATGTCTAAACTGGGGGCAATGCTCTTAACCTATTGATGGAAGTGGATTCTGCATTACTTGTGATTCATTGAGTTCTTTATTCAAAACTGTCTCACAAAATCCAAAAACATTCAAAATTGTCTCAGAAAATCCAAAAACATTCAAAACTGTCGCACAAAATCCAAAAACATTAAAAAACATAAAAAAATCGATCAAAAACATGGCAACGCATAAAAATCCTTTGTACATACGCATCAAAGCAGATTATCAAATAAAATTTTTGAGTTACTCAAATGATGACCACTTATCAAATCAACCAAACCATCAAACATCGACACACAACTATCTTAACAAGGATGATCCTTCCTTACCAAAACAAAGACAAGATAACATTTTCTTTGACAAGAAAATTTTGTTTATGCTATCAAGTACTTGGCCAGTTTGATAAAGTTATTTATTCATTTATATCAGGCTCCTACGCTACTCTGGGATATCCACAAGTGATTAGAGTAGCCAGGATGGTTCCTAAGTATCATTTTGTTTATTATCTGTGAATTATTCCAATGAAGTTTTGGGGCATGTACTAATGGTGTCTACATGGGAAGTTCGCTAAGCTAAGTGATCTTATCCAAAATCTAGTCATAGATCACTACGGCTTGCTGACTATAGCATATACCTCGACCATATGAGCATGAACTATTATGGAGGGTCCATATTTTTTATTTATGCTGCTTGCTTACATGTACAATGCTCCAAACTTGGTTCCTACTATCTCGTCCAAGATTGATACTACCATGCACAATGATGAAAAATAAAGCACTATGGATCGTCATTCCATCTCATCTGTATATATTGCATTCCATCCATCCATACATCCATATAGTTGCATATCATTCATGCATAGTAATGACAATGGATACTCCTTTTTTTTTATCTTCTTCCATAGTAATGAGTCCTAGGTCCTCCATATCTTCTATCTAACATTGAATCCCTCCCTCACCCTCCCTATCTAGGTCATCATCATAATCACATATCGTACATCATTTCCCATCAACCCAATCAAGCAAGTTACTCTATCTGCATAGGTACATCGACTCACACACACCTAGACTATCAACAGATACTTTGATCAAGTATCTTCGGGTCTCAATAGGTAATCGATCATGGCAAACCTAGACTACAACAATCATTTATCATAATGGCTTAGTCTCAACGGGGTTGCTATGATTCACCACAACCATCCATCACACGCACACACTATCAATTGCTCAAATCAATCCAACACAATCATAATGGACAATTACATCAATTATCTAAGTCTCAATAAGTATTTTGCGTCCGATACCTTGGCTTCATCGGACAATTACATCAATTGTCTAAGTCACAATAGGTCCCTTTGATTCACTTACTTAGACTTTATCTTGTCTAAGCAAACAACTGAAATCGACTGTCATGCTTTGACTCGACAAGGGCAATTAAACCGATTGCACTAGATTGTCCAACCAATTTTGATCAATTGTATAGCATCAATCCAAAGCACACATTACCTTTGCATTGTATCTCCTGTATGACCTAAGGGTAGTCACTGGCTTCCCCTTTCTCTGTCTTCACCACGTATTATCCCATTCTTTCACCATTATTTCTAAATTCTTCTATTCTACCTCCCCTCCACTTTTCATTCTTTTTTGAGAGATCGCCTGATTTTTTGAAATTTTTCGGCCCATCTCTCGAGGCTGCATACCACCCATTAAATAAACATTTATGGGAAATACTTTCTTCACGCCTATTTTTCTTTCTTTGAAACGACACGATAAACCACACTGTCTCAAAGAGGGGCACATGTAGTCACATAAATCTGTCCATTTAATTAAATGAATCTTTACTATTTATTTAATTAATAAACCCACTAGCCAACAGTTAATTAAATTAACATTTAATTAATTCATCCTCAAACATTCTCCTATTGATTAAATAAATTATTCAATTTATTTTAATTAATTCATTAAAACAAATTCACAATCAATTAAATGAATAAATCCTATTTATTTAATTTAATTCCCTTTCCTCTTTTAAATAAATAAATAAAACATTTATTTAAATCATTAAATCCCCCCCCCCCACTTGCATTCTCCTACAAATGCAAGTCGCAACCACAAATTGAAATAAATTAATTTTATTTTAATTTAAATCCAATTTTCCCTCACCCACCAAACCCACTTGCAATCTAAAATCCTGTTCTAGACCCTTCTAACAACTTTCTAATCATTCCTAATTAGCCTAATCCATTTCCTAAATATTGTCACATTCCTAAGCAACTTGAAGTCACTTCTCAAAACCTTCAAAGTCTTTGAAAAGCATTTAATGCTTTATGTGTTCAACAAGCTAACCCCTAAAGTCTTCCAAACCACTAATGACTCTTACATGACCATTAATGGCTCTACATAACCATTTATGGTTAAATCCACTTGCTCCCATGGTTAGAGACTTTCCCTCTAACTCAACCCTCAGTTAACCCATGGGTCTCTTCAAGCATTTATTGCTTTGACCATGGTTATTCCCACTAACTCTTGCACCAGAGTTTATCCATTGGATAAAGACATTATTTATTGGATAATGGCTTTATTCTTTCAACTCAACATTAACCTTACCTCCCAAGTTAACCCTCAAGTCATGTCAAGCATTTAATGCTTATTCCCTCTCCTCTCAACCCATCTCTTGTTGACATTTGTCATCCTAAGATTGGATTGAAAGCCCTCACATGGATCTTAAGCCCTTCAATCCTGACCCTTGTTGAGATTACTCAATCTCAACCCTCCATTGCTCTATTTTACCTATAAATAGAGCTCATTTCTTCATAATCCAGATCCTGAAAACTTGTATGCTTCTAACTTATAGTGAATTTTAGAGAGCATTTAGCATAATCATTTCACATTGTCATTTTGAGCTAAAATTAATATTAGTTAATTACATAATATCTCATATTTAGTTTGTTTTACACTTGCATTTGCATAGTTTAAAGTATTTACAATCTTGAACCTCCATAAGACATCCAGAATAGTGCAAAAAGCCACTGAGAGCTACACTCATTTGGGAACTTGGAGAGGAGAGGAACAAGGGGGGAGAAGCTACCAGCATGGTGGAAGGCATTTGGAGATGACTTGTTGCATTTATTTTCTTTGTTAAATGCTCTATTTTCTTTTTAGTGTCTCTCTTGATATGCTTGCTTAGGATAGTGTTTGATCTTTGATTTTCTAACACTAACACTTGTTTCTTCTTGTTTGTTGGTCTTTGTTATCCTAACCATCCTTTTTGCAGAGCATCACTAGTAAATTTATAAGAGGTGTAAAAAAAGGATTGTATACACACCCTAAACCTGATTAGAGTAGGGAGCATATCACAGTTACCTTTTGAATAAATTTATCATATTAGTAGGAACTGCTCATGATACGGGTTTTTCTAGGGTGGATTTTAGCAATATTTTGTTGAACATGAAAGAAAATATCATCAACCATATTGCAACCTAGTTGGATACTCTACACATAAAAAATAAACATGAAGAAACACAATAAGTATTGTCCATATATATTGTTGCTAGAAGAAGGCCAATTACAAGTGCAAGAAGGTTGCTAGCATTATTGAAGAAAGGAAAGGAATACTTATGCTTTGTACCCTAGAGAATGAAGAAATACAAGTTTTTGACATTTCTCAATGTAAGCACTGGCAATAGAGACTAGGTGTGCCTCAAGATCCATTTTCCTACAAAACTTCTTTTCCTGGGGTCAATTCAATTCCTCCTAATTGGAAAAATCCACCTTGGAATAATATGTCCAACCAACCATGGAAAAATGCTTTATCATCTAATTGGGTTCCACAATAGGGGATATGGCAACAACAACCATATCAATTTCAAAACTATAACCAACAATGACGATCCCCTCAAAATTTATGGTCACCACAATGACATGGAAACCAATAGTAGCCAAACTCAAATGTAAACTACTTGTAGCCATAGAAACCCTTGCAACAATAATTAGGCATTATACCAAATCTAGCTATGCCTATCCCTGCATAACCTAGAGCACCTAAATTGCTTGCTCAACCTACACCAAACCCTAACTACAAGCCTATTTAATATGTTGAAAATAGATTTTACCAATATGAAATTGACAATGATGTAGAGGGTTTTACAATGTGATGCAGGCTCTGTGTAGAAATTGTACGTTGAATTTATAGAGGGAATATTCCCTACATCATTTCAATCCACCTAGGTTAGTTGTCACTAATGCTTGATAAGGGTAAGAATGGTATGATGTATAAAATATACAGACATAACCATTGCATGAAATAGTCAAACCCTCCAAAAATGTTTAATTTTTTTTACCTCTAGATTTGATGAATTTTATATGAAAATAAGGTTTTTGAGCCTTTTAGACTTAGCCATGAGGTCCTTTTGCCCCAAAACACACCTAAGAACAACTCAACACCAAATCGCCCTCAAATTTTTGAAGGAGTCTTCAAATTTGAAGCTTTGATATCACGTAGGACTCGATTGGTGACTCCTGAATACCCCTAGGAACCCTATATGGCCAAAATAACTTCCACAAGAGAGAAAATGGAAAGAATAGTGTTGGATGAAAAATAGACTATAGGTATAGATCTGGAGAAAATTACCACATCTCATCATAAGAAGACTCTGTAATGTTATAAGATCTAGTCTAGGGATACTATCTAAGGGCCACATCCCCTATTATAAATATATGTTGTAAAACCCATTCACTAGTAATAATAAACCATCATACCTACTTTTAGAGGAATAAAAGTAAAGTATGCTGAAATATATCATTTTTGTTCATTATTTCACTGTAAAAATTATTATATTGTAATTAATAGTCAATTATTATTATTATATTATCATATTGTAATTAATATTAAATCATTATTAAGCTATGGCTATATTATTATGTTTTAATATATTCTTATTTTATTTAGGGACACTTTCTATCCCCCATAATCAATAATATTAGATTGAGATAATTACAAAGTTAAATGATTGCATTATGAAGATATACATAATTGATTGATGATTTAAACTTAGAGTGCGTGGTAGTTGAGTGGTAGTTGAGTGGTGGAACTAAAGATATAATCAACATTAAATAATTAAAAATATAAAATTAAAAAATGATGATATATATATATATATATATATATTTTAAATTTTTTTTCATGCATTTAAGTGTCACAAACACGTTGTTATTTTGATTTATAGCTAATCTTAGGTCTAGATATATTTCTATATTGCTTCGATTGGGTTGAGTTCAATGTAGAAGACTGCAAAACCCAATTTTCTATCATGAAATGTCTTTTGTCGTTTGAGCTTGACTCTTCTGTAAGTGACTACCAATTTTCTTTTTTCCATGATGCTCAACTTCACCAAACCCACTTACAATATTAAAAACTCACCAAACCCACTTATAATGTTAAAAAAATCACCAGACCCACTTACAATCTTAAAAATCTTAGACCATTAAAATCATAGCAGATGCTACTTTTCTTTATATGTGAACATCTTTCAATTTAAAGTTGTTTTCTTTGTATGATCCACTCCAAATCACAAGAAATTATTTTCGCTTTTTGAACCTTTTTTACTTTTACTTTTTCCTAATTTAAGCTTATAGATACAAAGGTATACTATGTAGTTGTACAATCATCCCATAGTTGGGGAGGTTTATCATTTTTATCAAGAGAATTTACATTAGGAAGGTTTAACATTTCTGTCATGGGAATTTACGTGACATTACTTCAGTTTTTTTATCCATTATGGTGATGATGTGTATAAGGGAAGAGCGCCATGTTTCAATTATTGTTCATTTTTTGTTCATTCAATTCCTTAATTAGTTATTTAAAGAAACCATAAAATGATAACTAAAAGTGCATTAATAAATTTCACATGCACCAATAGTCACCCATTTTACCTCTCGTAGTTAGAATTTTTGGACTTTAATTGGAGGAGTTGTACAACTTTATTGGTACCCATAACACATGATTATTGGGCCATTTATGCATAAGTATTGGCCATTTTGAGGTGGTTATAGTGCACAGTTATTGGGGTATCTTTAAGTAGGTATCGATGACACTTTGAAATGAGCACATTTTTACCCTTGCACGCATAATGGATCTCACAATGTGCATCATTACAACCCAAAAGTCAGAACATAATTAAAAAATATTTGTATTCAGTATATTCATTTAGTATTCATTACATATATATTTACTGTTTATTCATCAATTCCATATCTTACTATCCATTCCTTATTTCTTACTATTGGTAAATGGATCTAACAAAAAAATTATATTTACAATAGGGGATGTGACCCTTAGTATCCTTAGAATACATCCTATACTCCAAAGCTCACATTTCAGAGTCTTCTTATAGTGAGATGCGACAACTTCTCTGGATCTATGTTTAGACTCTATGTTATGGCCAAGAAATAACTTGATTGATTATGAATGCAAGAATGGACATGAAAATATATATGAGAGGCCATGTTGATAAACACAAGGTGTGAAGTAGGATTAGACAAAATTGTGACATGTGCCATAATGAAACAACTAAAGTGTGGACCTAGGTAAATGAGATTAGTTTTCTTGGGATAAGATAAAATCATGTGACAACTAAGAAATCTTATAGAAGGACACATAGGACATAAGTAAACTTAAGCTATGTGAATAGGTTGCTAGGAACTAGCGAAAACATTAGTTACAAGACCTTTACTAGGTCCAAAACCTTTTTCACACAAACAAAATACACCAATCTAATTGTGTACCACTCAACATACTCTTAGGTTTTTACATTAAAAGGTTTAGTTCATCCTTTTTGCAACTCCATTTGATTGAGGCATATAAGGAATAGTATTTTTTCTAACAGTACCTATATATTAGTAGAAATCATCAAATTCCTTAAAGAAATATTCACTAACATTATTAAATGTTAATAACTTTGTTTTCTTATCTATTTTTTCTTCCACCAAAACCTTGTGTTCTTTAAGGTTCGATAAAAAAATATATTTATAAAGAATAAAATAAACCGTTGTGTGGTTACAACATCATCAAACAATGTGGCATAATACCATATGTATAACCATCATCCACTAGACCTTGAACATATATGAAAGTGATGAAGGGCTTCTCCACCCGATACTCAACAACTAAGATTCAACACAAAAAGTTCAAGAGGACACAAACCACTAATATTTCTTCAATAAATTAAAAATACATAATAAAAATTTGCAATGTTACAACCACATGAGCTTATCTCACTACAAGAATTTTAACTCTCTAAAATCTTTGTGAGTTGGAGCCACAATTTTCACTAATCTAAAACTTTCCTCTATAACCTCGATTTTATTCTGTATATGAGACTTTAAGTCTAACTCCATTTCCTCCACCTCCTTTAAATGTTGTACAAAGTGTAACTCCGCTTTAAGTCTAACTCCATTTTCCCACACAAGAATATATTTTATTTGATATTTGGCAGCACATCTTCTTAGAGCCATAAATTTTGACTCAAACGTTTGATTTATAATCATTATATATCATTTAAAATCTTGTGAAGAGATCAAAAACACCAAAACGATCATTTTGCCCACTTATTGATCTTGAATGATGCTTCTAAAGGATTCAAATTTAAGTTTGAAACTCGAGGCACAATTTTTTGGGATGAAAAATTTAATATTTTTCAAATGGTACATGATATTGAGAAGATTTTTTACCATTTACTTAATTTTTCAATTTCCATTATTGGGATAATTTTTCTAGTCCATACATGCCCAAATAGGCAAACTAACTAAAAATAAAAAGTAACAATCTTGGGGCTTTTACATCTTCTGGCTTTCCTACACCATTGAAGTGTTATCATGGGCTCCAACACAAAAATAAAAACCTATAAAACAACATTACAAAAGGAAAATAATTCTTTTCAAGTGATGCAAGATTGCTCTTGCACCACTAAATTCTCTTGCATCAAAAGGCGCAACTATTTATGTTTATTTTTATTGGTTTGTGGAAGCAAAAAAAATCAATTTTTGACAAAAAAATACATTATTATGCATAAAACCGATACACAGTTTAGTGCACTTAGAGTTTAAAAATTTGTGGCAAGATCTTTGCTGAATCTCCTAGCCCTTTCCAAACGTGAGCATCAATCTCGGTGAAGGGACTTACAATACTATTTATCCTTGTTTAAATCTGAATGACAGTTGTTATCCTATAGGCTATTCTTGACCTCGTGGACATTAAAATTCATTTCTTTTCTTTCTTTTCTCTCTTTTCTTTTCCTGTTTGTAATAAAGAGTACGCTCTTAAGGAAAATCTATAGAATATTGCAAGAGTTGTGAGCATTATGCATTAAGAGGGAGGGAATATTTATTTATGCCAAGTACATCATTCATTTAGTGCTCTAATAAAAAAGATACATCATTTATTACTTCGATAGTTGCATATTTTATTTTTGTTGGATACATTGGATATGACATATCCAATGAACTAACTAAATATAGATTAAATAAATACAACCCTCACCTAAATAAATAATAAATAATAATAATTAAAGAATCTTTACCAATCAACCACCTAATTATTAAGGATTGTAATATATAAAAATCAAAATCACTTTTGGAGGAAAAATTGTGTCATACTCGAAATAATAAAATCAGGTATAAAATGAATGCATTTGTTTTTCTTACTTGTAAGAGAAAAATGTATTTAACATACATCGCATTATCCTTCTCCTAGGAGTTGCCATAATTTTTATTTGTTTTTCAAATCTATTTTTTATGCAAACAACTTTATCTTTAATAATATTGAAGTTATTAAAATATTATAAATAAATTTTCTATAATTTAAACAATTATTATTAATATATTTTTTTAACAATAAAATGTTATAGTTTAATAGGAATTTGTAATTTTGCATAGGATTTTAATTTATTTTTTCACATTTTTTTTATTTAATAAGATTTTTTTTTACAATTAAATGATTAAATTTATAAATTGTTTTAATTTATGTCTTGATTACAGAGATAAAGATTAGAGATTATTGTATTTTTCATACATAAATTTATTGTTATATTAGTATTATATTTTTTTAATATGAAAATTAATAAAACTTATTAATATTTTGTTATATTAATATTATATTCTTTCCTAGTTCAAACAATCGTTTCTGGTAGGAGAATATGCCAAGCTTATTGGGAGTCAACTATTGAATGTTTGTGAGGATTTTATACATAAGGAAGTAGAGCATGTTTTCTCATTGACTAATTGTGAAGAATCCTTGCATTCTTGTTATTATATATCGGGGTCTAGTTATAAAAGCAAGTCTACATCATCTATGGCCCCTTCTTTCACTATGGACAATTCTCTGGCTCATCCTTTGTGGCATGCCTTTATATTTGTAGAAAATTAAGACATTCATGACCATGGCCTAGCTGACACACCTTTACTATTAGAATTTCATAATGAGGTGACAAAATCCTTCACTCTCGAGATTGATAATAGTTCTTCATCATTCCAATCTCCTCTTGACATTGATGAATCTTCCTTGTTGGGTCTATCTCTTGAGACTCTGAAGAAGGCTTCCATTTATCAGATTAGATCTAAGAAGGAAGTAATCAAAATCAAGGTAAAAGGAAAAGTTGGTAGAAGGAAAAGTTTGGCAGACCACCAAAGAAGAAAATGTTGTCTAGGAAAATGTCTGATGAAGTTAAATCAGGATTACAATCAACACTGGATGATAAATTTAGCTCGAGGAGAGTGGAATGACCTCCAAGTCATGCATGAAAATAATTACCTGAAATGTTAGGGGCATCAATGTCCCTAACAAAATATGCTTTATCAAGCATCATATTAAGAGTTGTGGGGAAAATATTATTTTCATCTAGGAGACCAAATTCTCAGAGTTGCCAAATTCACAACCTTTTTAAAAATGGAAAGAACTAGAAATATATAGCATCCCAATCTATTGGTGCCTCGAGTGGGCTTGCTATCTTATGGAAGGAATCTAGTGTCAAGCTCCACAATATTGTAGTTAAGGCAAACTTTGTTCAGGCTCATGTTCAAACCTCGACTACTATTTTCCAGTTGATTTCAGTGTATGGTCCAAGTTTTACATTGGGCAATAATTTTTATGGGACTCTATTTTTATGTCTTTGGCCAACTTTCCTGATGTGCCTTTTATTATTGGTGGAGATTTCAATGCAGTTATCTATCAGGGATAAGGTGGGAGGTATCATCCCTCCACTAAAGACAATGCAAGATTTTAATGAATTTGTTTGGAACAATGGTTTGAAAGATTGTGTGCTTCTGAATGGTAATGTCACTTGGTCAAATAGGAGGAGTGGTTTTCTTCACATTGTTGAACCATGTTAGCATTTGAATAAACCAGTAAATGATTGATTGGTGAATGTGATGAAGAGATTAAGATTCATGTTTGATGACTAAGTCTTGTGTTGTTATTTATGGCAACAATGTTTTTGTAGTCATCTAAGTCTTGGAAGCCAACAGGTAAGGTATAATCGGTACAAAAGATAGTTTAACAGAGAACCGATAATTAGGACTCCAATCGGTAAACAGGATCAAAGTTGCATTCATGCAACTGGTATAGGTGATTCATGAAGAGTTGGATGTTGCGGTTTTTAAGAAATGATGGAGATAGGTATTTGAAGCTATGTTCATGACCGCATTGGCAGATTCAACTGGACAAGCGAGATTTGATGTACAGAGAAGACATTCTGATGAACACTTAACCAGTAGTGATAAAGTCACTTAAATCAGTAAATCGACATAGGTTTTGTTTTATTTTTAGTTTGTTATGTCGGTGGCCGACATAAGTTTGACATGCAATGCTAGTTTGTCTAGATTCATTGAACCAAGGAAATTTTTCCAAGGTTGTAGCCGACTAAGTTGATGTCTATAAAAATGTGATGAGTTATGAGATAGGCATGCGTATGTTGATGAGATCAAAGGTGAATAAGGCGAAGTTGATTATGCGGTGATTAGTGAAGCTCTATATTGATGTGTTGTTGAAGTTTTGAGGATCTGAAGTGAATCTTATCAGACACAGAGGTGATATATGAAGATCATTTGAATTGTTGTTATCCTAACAGTTACAACAACAAAATCCCTTAACCAGGTAGATCCTAACAGGCCTTACATTGTAAATCCCTTAACCGGGTAGCTCAACGTCTAAGTGATAAATCCTCTTGCGAGGTTGATCCTAACAGGTCAAAGTTGCTAACAGGGCTCATAATTTAAATCCCTTAACTGGGTGACTCCTAATCAGGTCTGCTCCTAACAAGGTATATTTGTAAGACCTTAATTAGTCAAGATTTCTATTATGTAGATAGTGAATCTTGTGGGGGTTAACTCCCACCATAGTTTTTCCCTTTTGGGTTTCCACGTATAAATCTTTTGTGTTATGTGGAATTTTTTTTATTGGGCATTAGCTTATGTGACCTGATATTCCTCTTATGCTTGTTAAGTTTTAATTTTTTTAAGTTGGTGATCATATTGATATTGTTTTTGCTTGCACTAATTCAACCCCCCCTCTTAGTGCCTATAAGTTTATTAATTGGTATTAGAGGCAAACTTCTTTGAGGCTTAACTTCTTGAGAAGGATTCCTAAGGCATACATGGGGGATATGAGTTATAGAGAGATGTCTAATAAACTTCTAGAAATTGAGGAAGCCCTAGAAACATTGAGAGACAAGTATAAAGATTCACTTGCTAAGAGAAGAGAGCTAACCGAACAATTGTTGGAGGTTTCTGAGAGCAGTTCTTCTGATGAAGCAAACATAGGTGCATTAGTTGATGAAGTGAGAAACTGAATGATGAGAAGGCTGACTTGAGGAGAGATCTAGAAGCCCTAACTATCCAGATGAGTCAAGAACTTGAAGCAAGGAGGGCAGCAGAAGACAAGATCAAAGAGAAAGAACATGAGATCTTTAAGATAAATCAGGAAAATGACACTCTATATGCACATTGGCATGAGGAAAAAGAAGAAAAAGAAGAGATAAAGGTAGAACTGGATATGGCAATGTCTCTAAGAGAGACTCTTATGAAATGGAATGAAGACCTTACACAAGAACTTGTTGATGCTAATGAGAATCTTGCAAATTTTAACAAAAGTTCTACCATGCTTGATGAACAAATCCAATCTCAAAGGATGAACGGTGATACAACTAGATTGGGTTACATTATATTTGAGAAAGGTGAGCCTTCCGGTACAAAGGACAACATGCATGAAGGTAAATCTGCGCCTAAGATTTAGAAACCCATCGATAAGAAATCTTATAAGCCTGTTTGTTTCAATTGTCATAAACCAAGACATATTGCTAATGTTTGTAGAAGCAGATTTGATGTTACTAATGGTTATAGACTTAATGCATATCAAGGGTATAAGCCTAGAACCTTTAATGGTTATTGTTACACTTGCAACATGCATGGACATAGAGTTGTTGAGTGCAGGTATGGAGAAAATAATCTGGCACCTCACATGAGTTAGAGGTCTGGTGGTGGTTGGCATAGAACCTCTAATGACCGAAGAAGTCCTAACTAGCAGAGACCCTATGCTAAATAGTCTAGTCCCTATGAGATGGAAAAGAGGATGAATGTGGTTTGCACAATCTATCATAACTACAGTCATGTAGCTATGAACTACAGAAGAAGGACTGGTAGAGACAACGATGGACCTTGGAGAGCATTTGGTATGGCTTGTTATCATTGTCATAAATCGGGACATATTGCAAAGTTTTGTAGAGAAAAGGTGAGAAAACCGGTAAATCAATCTGTTGACCGAAAAGGGAAGATGAAAGTTGATGTGGAGGAGACCAGAGCTGAAATGACCAGAATTTGGAAAAAAGAAGGATGATGAGAAAAACAAAGAGAAACCATCTGAAGATCCTATTTCTTCACCTAGTGTGGAGAACCCTTCATCAGCAAACTAAGTTGTTAAAAAGCTTAGGGGGAGCTTAATGTTAGATCTATTTTAGAACCCCCTAAAGGACCATTAGGTATGTTGAATCTGCATACTTTGATGTATTATAATATTGTGAAGTGATTTTGTGATCAAACTGGTAGGTTTGATATGTTATGAGAACCAGTACTGTGTTATAAGATATTTTAGGGTTTTACCAGTAATGACATTTAATGCGGTAGATAATAGGCAAATATAACTAAATTTTTGAATGTTATTTGTCACATTGTATTCTTGTAGGCACTTAGAGAGCGAATAGAGCAAAGCAGAGCTTGTGTTTGTAGCATTGACAGAGATTTGAAGTGATCTGGTGTGATTTGCGATTGACAATCGATGAGAAAGCTCGGTGTTTGGAACCCTAGTGCAGAAGCGGTAAAAGGTATTTATCTAGAAATCTTATTATCTTCTTATCTTTCTGAATCATTGAAGATGGACACCCCTCATCTAGTTGATGTTACCGATAGACCCCATCCTGAATTTAAGAGGCACCCATTTAAGTCTGAGGCAATTGATCCCTCTGGATCCCTATTCAGAGTTCCTTATGGTGTCTTACATGTTGAAGGTGTTAGATCATTTTATCATTGCAAACTGGAGAATCTTGGTATTGCTGCTATTTTTTATTAGTATAAAGCATTGTGTGATAAGAACAAAGTGATAAAGGAATAGTTCAAAAGGGTTACCGAGAAAGGGTTTCACCGTGCCCTAAATTTCATTAATGATTTTGATGATGAACTTGTGAGATATGTGCTTAGCAGAATTCATGACCAATTTATGTGGCTCGACCAACCACATAAAATTTCTAAGGAAGCTATTCATGCAATCACCAGATTTTGTGCCACTGGTGAGATTCCTGTACTCAAATCCATTCCTAAGAATGATGTAGAAAATTTAACAGGATCTAAATGGGATGGAAGAGAAATGATGGTGAATAATATCAATGATCTGGAAGTAAAGTATGCTTCTATGGTGATCGGTTACCGAATCTATTAATCTAGTAGGATGAACAACATCCCTGTTGCTGCTACTCACACTGCCCATCGGATGATAAAAGATGATGTTGATTATGACTTGTCGGAGGCATTGAGAAGTTAATTGATGCTGAACCTAGAATCCATCAAGAAGGATAAGAGGTTAAGGTTCAAATTTGGTCAACTAATTCTTGGTTTATTCTTTTACTTTTAGAATTATTTCCCCAGCATTGGTAATATCCAATGGATAGATGGCACTCCAGCATTGATATAAATGAAGAATAGCATAAGAATACTTAATAATGGTTTTGACAAAATTGCATGGAGATATTTTAATATTTTAAGAAAATACATGCAAGGGAAAGGATACCGGAAAAGGTTGTCAACCAGTATGAAAATACAATTTTCTTTATGGTTGATACAGATACTTGCATGATGGAGGTAGCTAAGCCCTGGAATACATGGGTGATGCCCATGGGATATGAAGTAGACAAAGATCTTCTGATTATATATGTTGATCATTTTCTTGCCCAACCAGTAGATACAATAGTAGAATGCTTTGGCGCTTACAAGGAGAAATCCCTTCAAGTGCATTCAAAAGTTAACAGACTGGTAATTGCAAAGAAGGTTAGAAAAGAAGTTGAAGCATTTGCAAAGCAAGCAGGATTCACAAAGGAAGCCATTGCTGAAGCAAGAACAAAGCATGTTACTCAACAGGGCGGAACATCAAGTGCACCAACCGGTAACCCCACTGGTGTAAAGACAAGAGCTGGAAAGGAGAAAGCTGCAGAGAAAGAAAAACTAGTAGTTGTTAAGAAGGAGAAACCAGTAGCAACAGAGAAGGAGAAACCATCAAAGATTCAGTTCTGGAGAAAAGGTAAGATTGTTGAACCACCTATTACACTAGTTAAGATTGGTAAAAGGAGAAAGCAACAAGCACAGAAACCGATAGATGCTGATGAAGAAGAGATTGAGTCTGAAGGAGGAAAGAAAGCCCTAAGGGCCAGTGGGAAAAGGTCAAAGGGTGTTGGTACTTCAATTGTGAAATCTTCAAAGAAACCAGTAACTAAGCTCACACCTCTTGAAAATTTAATAATAAACATTAAAGAGTATGGTTTATTGACTGGTGTGAAGAAACTCTATGATAAGTTTAGTGAAAATGAACAAAGGCAGATTGAGGATGCAGTTGTTTACATGATGAATAAATACAACAAGACCCTAATTGAATTGCAAGGGCAAATTCCAAATTCATTGTATAATATAATTGATGCTAGATGGTAGGCAACCATTAAACAAGATAGAGAATACATTGAATTTATTCTAGAAAACTTGCAACTTGAAGCTACTAAGGAGGAGATAGATGAAATTCTTGCTAAGGCAAAGTCATATTTTAGGTCAAAGAAAAGGTTGACAAGATTGTTAATTGGTGAGACCCAATCAGTCCATGAGGAGACTAAATTTTTTTTGAAGAAGGTACTGGCTCTAATTCCAGAAGAAGAGGAAAAGTTAAGGAAGATGAACCAGAGAGGTTTGAGGCTGAAGATCTTCTTGAAGGAGTCAAGATAATTGATTTTGAGCCTGATGAAATAGTGATGGGAGATCAACCGATGAACACACAAACTAAACCTTTGATTATCCCTGATGAAGATGCTACTGACAATGTAAATGTACATGATATTGATGTTCAAATGTCTGAGCAACATTAATAGGAACATGGACAGGAAGAAAAGAAAGATGAAGAAGAAAAGAACGATGAAGAGTCACTGGTAATAACTCAAACTATTGATACACAACTCCCACCGGTATAGGAAACTGAAAAATGATAAGGAAAGTTAAAAGAAAGAGGAAGTGACAAAAGATAAGCCTGAAGATGTAGAGACGAAGACAGAGGAAAAGAAGACAAAATAAAAAGAAAGGAAAAGGAAGAGGAGAAAATTGAAGACAAAGAAGAAACAAAGGAGAAGAAGTCAGAGAAGACTAAACCTAAAGTGACACCTTTGTCACTTGATTCCAAAAAGAAAATTTTAGATGAAGATGATGATGATGCTATAAGCATCAAAGGACCACTAGACATGGACAATTTGAGCTCAACTAAGTTGATGGAGATTGCAACTGCCATGCAATCCCATGCCAAG
The DNA here is from genome assembly GCF_030272615.1 of Cryptomeria japonica. Classification (NCBI taxonomy): domain Eukaryota; kingdom Viridiplantae; phylum Streptophyta; class Pinopsida; order Cupressales; family Cupressaceae; genus Cryptomeria; species Cryptomeria japonica. Next base: position 600,293,786 of record NC_081411.1, on the reverse strand, counting down.
AAGAAGAGGATGAAATAATAGCAGAAGGAGACAAAAACAATAAAGAATGTTGTTGAGATTTTGTCAAGTCTCCTACTAGAGACTGATACTGATAATTTTGTTACTCCTATTGACAAGTTGGTCAACTTGTTAATGATGTCAGAGAACAGATGAAATCTTTTGAGGATGTAGCTTATTCTAGTGTTAATAAATATTACAAGAAGAAGAGAATAAAGCACTTAATGACTGAAATTGATAAAGGTAAAGTTGCCTTGATTGTCAATAAGGACTATTTGAAAGAACTTGAAACCGGAGGTAAAATCCTCTCAACTATTTCCAAATTTTCATTGTTTTGTGCCGATTTGAAAAAGGAGGAAGTTGAGCAAGAACTTGAAGTTCTTAGTGAGTCATTCAAGCCCCTTAATGACTCTGCTATCAATTTTGGAAGATCCGTTGTTGAACTTCAACATAAGCCAACTGGTAAGGTATAACCGGTACAGAAGATAGTTTAACAAAGAAATAGTAATTAGGACTCCAATCGATAAACATGATCAAAGTTGAATTCATGCAACCGGTATAGGTGATTCATGAAGAGTTGGATGATGCGGTTTTTAAGCAATGATGGAGACAAGTATTTGGAGCTCTGTTCATGACTGCATTGGTAGATTCAACCGGACAAGTGAGATTTGATATATAGAGTAGGCATTCTGATGAACAATTAACCAGTAGTGATAAAGTCACTTAAATCAGTAAACCGACACAAGTTTTATTTTATTTTTAGTTTGTTATGTCGGTGGCCAACATAAGTTTGGCGTGCAATGCTAGTTTGTCTAGATTCATTGAACCTAGGAAATTGTTCCAAGGTTGTAGCCGACTAAGTTAATGTCTATAAAAATGTGATGAGTTATGAGATAGACATGTGTATGTTGATGAGATCGAAGGTGAATAAGGCGAAGTTGATTATGCAGTGATTAGTGAAGCTCTATATTGATGTGTTGTTGAAGTTTTGAGGATCTGAAGTGGATCTTATCAGACACATAGGTGATATATGAAGATCATTTGAAATGTTGTTATACTAACAGTTACAACAACAAAATCCCTTAACTGGGTAGGTCCTAATAGGCCTTACATTGTAAATCCCTTAACCGAGTAGATGATAAATCCTCTTGTAAGGTTGATCCTAAGAGGTCAAAGCTCCTAATAGGGCTCATCATTTAAATCCATTAACCGAGTGACTCCTAATTGTGTCTGCTCCTAACAGGGCATATTTGTAAGACCTTAACCGGTCAAGATTTCTATTTTGCGGATAGTGAATCTTGTGGGTATTATGTCCCACCGTGGTTTTTTTCCTTTTGGGTTTCCATGTATAAATCTCGTGTTATGTGGAATTTTTTTTATTGGTCATTATATTATGTGGTGATATCCCTCTTATGCTTGTTAGGTTTTAAGTTGGTGATCAGATTCATATTGTTTTTTCTTTCACTAATTCACCCCCCCTCTTAGTGCCTTATAATTTTATCAAATGGTTGGATAGGTTCTTTGTTAAACCAACATGGTGTAGCATGTTTGGTCTTTCCCAAAGACAAAACTTTCCTTTGACAAAATCAAATAACTTTCCCCTTCTAGCAAATATCCCTTTTTCCCCATTAAGGTTTAAAGCAACATGTTCATTTAAGTTTGAGAAAATGTGGTTTAGGGATATCTCCTTCTTGCCACTATTACAGGACTGGTAGAGGAACACGCCTTTTTTCCAAGGATCTAGAATGTTTTAGTTTTGCAAGAAATACATTGGTTGAAAGCTCAGATTAAGGTTTGGAACTTCACAATGTTAAAAAATATTTTTAAGGTTAAGGGAAATCTGGAATTTTTTTTGCAGATCTTAATGAGAAGAAAATTCAAATTGGCATCAATGAACAATCGTATAATGATAAGATTCAACTCAAACTACAATTGAAAGAAGTCCTTAAAAGAGAAGAGATTTATTAGAAGTAGAAGTCAAGGGAAGCCTGGTTGCAGGAAGGAGATAGAAATACAATTTTTTTTCATTCTTCTACTAAAATGAAAAGGGCTTCCAACTTTATTACTCATGTTAAGAGTGCTTTTGGCGATATTTTGACAGACAGGGAAGACATCCAAGAAGAGGGAGTTTCATTTTTTTCATCATTATTTGCATGTCCAGATAGTTTGTCGGATGAAACTAAACTGAATACTAAGGAAATGCTTCAACATATTTCGTTGTTAGTATCAAATCAAGAAAATTTAGATTTGTTCAAACCCTTTTCATTGGAAGAAATTAGAAAAGTTGTTTTTGGGATGCAACCAAATAATGTCTTGGGTCCAGATGGGTTTACAACACTGTTTTAAATAAGTGTTGGGATTTTTTAGGGACTTATTTGGAGGGTTGTCGAGGAATCTAGAAAAAGTGCCTGCATGTTGAAACAATTTAACACTACCCTTATTTCTCTAATTCCTAAGCTGGCCACCCCCTCTTCATTTGTATATTTCAGGCCAATTTCCCTTTGTAATACAATTTATAAAATAGTAACAAAGGCAATCTTGATTAGATTGGCTAAGATTATCCCAACTATCATTTCTCAGTAGCAAGGTGGGTTTTTCCCTAGTAAGGAAACAACAAAAGGGGCATTAATTACTCATGAAATTATTCACTCCATCTCAACACACAAATTAGAATCCATGATAATTAAACTTGATATGATGAAGGCCTACGATATAGTGAATTGGCACTTAATCAAGTTCTACTTAAATTTGTCTTCTAAAAAATTTGGTGTAAATGGATTTTATCCTGTATTTCGGGTTCTAAATTTTTTGTCATTGTTAATGGGAGTCATTTTGGATTTTTCTCTTCTTCTCAAGGATTTCACCAAGGTGATCCTCTTTCCCCATTTTTATTCATCATAATGGCAGAAGCACTTAGTATAAATATTGTTGATGCTCATAACTGTGGTATTTGGAAAGGAATTCTTCTCCCTTAAACCCATATAGTTATGACACACATTTTATTTGATGATGATAATGTTTTATTTGGTTGTGCTTATGTGAGGTAATCTAAGGTCATTAAGCAAGTGCTAGAGGTTTACTATGATGTTTTTGGACAAAAGGTTAATGTAACTAAGTCCAAAGTCTGTTTACTTCACTATTCTCCTCTTTTAACTAACCAGTTGATTGGGGCTCTTGGTTTCAAACAGGGTAGTTTGCCTTGTAAGTATCTTGGCATTCCTTTGTTTTCAGGTTTGAATAAGGGTTATTTTTGGTCCAAAATTGCCACTTCAGTCAAAAGTAGAATTGATTCATGAAAGAATACTTGGTTGTCTTTAGCCAGTAGAATTTTGTTGATTAAATTAGTTTTGGCAACAATCTCAAATTATATTATGTCTGTACTTCTGATGCCTAGATGAGTTAAGTTATAATTAGAGTCTTATTTAAATAATTTCCTTTGGAAAGGGAATAGGGACCCTAAGAGTAAAATTCATTTAATGGCTTGGGAAAATGTTTGTTCCTCTAAGCATTGTGGGGGGTTGTTATTCATAACTTTTATAATAGAAATATTGCTTTGGGGGCCAAATTACTATGGAAGCTATACACTAACAATGGTTCTATTTGGGCATCCATTATTAGAGAAAAATGCCCTGACTCAGATGAACCAGCAAGAATCTTCTCCATTACTGATCCTCCAACAGGGTCTCAAATGTGGAATTTTTTGTTTAATTGTAGAGAGTTATTTCTTCCTAATTTGACATGGTTAGTACATGATGGTAATTCAATCAGATTTTGGGAAGATTCTTGGAATGGTTTTCCCCCAATTGATCAATTGTAGGGGTTAGATTTCATTAAGAACACACTAAAATCCGAATGGGCTTCATGCACAAATGGAATTTGGCTAGTAAAATGGAAAGATTTATATGTTGTAAATGCACCTCATATTCATAAACAATGTTTCCCTTCAGAGCTTAAGAAGAGAGTGATATATTTTAAAAACTCTAAGGACAAGCTTATTTGGCTACCATAAAAAATTGGTTCATATATAGTTAAATAGGGTTATAATGTTCTCTCAAGGAATGATGAATCTCTTTTTTCAAGAGGCTATTCTTTTTGTTGGACTGGGTCAGGTCTCCAGAAAGCTTGATCATTTGCTTGGTTGGCTTTGAGGGGTAGAATTCTGACAAGTAATAGATTATTTACTCTTGGTATTGCTCCTCCTTTTGATTGTGTGCTATGTGATGGAATTATAGAGACAAGGGGTCACCTTCTTCTTAATTGTAGTTTTGCCCAGAGTTGTTGGGAATGGTGTGAAAAGAAACTAAACTAGGAAGCTCCTCTCCATTCTAATCTAAATATTGTTTTTGATTCATTGCCTACATTGTTTGGAGATTCCTTTTTTTCTATAATATAGGAGGTGGTTCCAACCATCATTATGTGAAGTATTTGGTGGGAAAGAAACAAACGTGTCTTCCAGAAAGAAGTCAGTACCTTGGAGACAATTTTAAAGAGAATTGAATTGACAATTTTAGAGGTTGTTAATGCATATACAACTAAGAAAAAAAAACTTGATTCTCTTTTCACATCTTGGGATAATGATGTTTTAAAGGAATGGAAACGTGTGAAACTACCTTTTAAATGTAGTCTCTTGCATAACTCAACCAAGAAGATTAACATAAAAGATGTCAAATAGAGAGTGCCATAGTCAAATTTCTATAAGCTCAATTTTGATGGAGCTTCGAAGGGCAATCTTGGAATATATGGTATTGGATGCATTATCAAAGATCATTCAAGTAGTTTTATTATTACAGGTTTGGTAAGGATTCTAGATGGATCAAACAATATTGTTGAAGCTCAAACACTCCTATTTGGTATAAGATTGGATATCTCAGAGCACATTAATAATCTGGTAATAGAGGGTGACTCTATGAATTTAATCCTGGCTCTTAATGGTTTTTCATGCCTCAAACTAGAAAATCAATTACATTATCTAGGAAATTAGATCACTTGTTTAGAACATTCAAAAATTTTCAGGTCATGCATTGTTAGAGAGGCTAATTAGGTTGCCGAATTTATTGTTAATTAGGGTTGTTGCATTCAAGAAGGGGAGATAATTGTATCACAAAGTGATCTTTATCAACATGCTAATCTTAAGAAAAAAGTTGAGTTACATCAAACATATTGAACTACTATTTTTCTAACCATGTCTTTTGTTTTGTAGCATGCTTTTATTAAAAGGGGATCTTAATTCCTTGAACCATGTGTTTGATTGGGTTTGTGTGATTATGTTGTGGTTGACTTTGTAAAGACGTAAATTGTGCTAACTTCAATTCAAGCCGAAATACTCTTTATTCTTAAATAAACTCATAAATTAGTTAATAAATCTATTTCATTCCACTTTTCCATCCATAGCTTCATTTGATCATTCCATTTAAATCGTAATAAACACAAAAAAAAGATAAAGATTCTTCATTCAATAAATTGATAAAAGTAGTATCTCAATCATACAATACTTAGGCATTTCAAGTTGTCGTAAGTTCAATAACAAAATAATACAAAGTAAAGGGTGAGATGCATCCATTGATCTGCAACCCAAGCTATCTTCAATCAAATCTTTAGCATGAAGACGAGAACAAGATTCAGACACTTTTTCCACACAACCTTAAAGCTTACACTTCCTTGGAATTCTTAGTCAATCAAGAATACCTGACCCTACATGAATTGCTTAGCAAAAGAATTCAAAAGACAAGATGGAATCTGGTGCGTGCCTAGATGATACATGCAATTCATTTTTCTAATTACATTAAGAAAAATGCAAGATCAATCAAGGATGTGGTAGAGTGGATAAATAAAAGAATTCCATCTATTTCAATGGTTATTCAATTGATTACTCAGCCGAGTACAATTCCATGCATAGAAAATAAAATAGTTTGGAAAAAGCAAACTCTCTCTCTATAGTCCACATTCGACACCCGTCCTGGAAGGTAACTTTCCACAAACAAAAGCCTATCTAGCTTTGTACACATAAATCTTAGACTAAATATATACCGAAGACAATCTTTCGCCTTTCACTTCTAGCTTCCTATTTCTTGCAAGATAAAAATACAAAGCTAAAGAAGACAATCTTTCATTGAATAGAAATAGAAAGAATCAATCTTTTATTACAACCAATCCTATTTGACAGGAAGCAATCTTTCATGGATAAACAAATATACATCTGAAAGAAAACAATCTTTCGCTTCTATCTCTCAAGCAATTTAAAGACAAGAATTAAATATTAAGAAGGTGTAACACATGTATGAATCTTTACATAAAAATTGAATAAAATGAGTACACATTCTTTTATTCAATTATCAAAGCATTTAAATGTTGGCATTTCAATAGAAAGGAGACTGTTGGCATTTCAACAAGGATATTGAGAAGGTTGTTGGAGATTATTGATATAATTGAAGAAGGATGATTACTGTCTTTATAATATTATTTTGTCATTGATGTCAAGAAATTGATTTTCTGATTCAGTATTATGTTGCCATATCTTGAGAAGTATGTATTGATGAGTATTAAGAGGTCGGTAAAAGACACAAAAAGAATGTGATGAATAAGGGGAGAAATAAGTTATTCAATGGGCAACTATTACCGAGTTAGACAATGATGAGATCATGTTGTTTTGATTGTTTTGATATCCTACATATGTTGTTGATTGTAAGGTTAATACTATACTATGTCAACGAGCAAAGAACCTAGTCGGTAAACCCTAAAGAACCTAGTCGGTAAACCCTAAGGTTATCGATATCGGTTAAAGAAGGCAAAATGTCTACCGAGTGAAGTTTAGTATTTACTGAGTAACAACTGAGTTATGACAGATCGCATTGGATGGATAAAAGCATTATTTAATGAAGGATGCTGATGAGCTGGAGATGGATAGATGATTGGTATGCTGCGCATGAAGTTTGTTAAGGATCTACGACAATGGAAAATCAAGAGGAAGATCTACAGCACAAATTGAACCGCAATAACCTAGCACAAGTTCCTAGGAAGGTATGCAAGTTCCTAGGCGAAGTAAAATATTTTCAGATTGAAGGATACATTGAACCTAGTCAAGATTGATAATCTGATGGCTAAGATTGATCATGGGAAATGTGATCAAGGAGATTCAACGGTTAGCAAATTGTTTATAAATAAGAAATTGTTGATAAACAATGTATGTGGGCAAGTGTAAGCACAGGGATGCTACATAGTGATTACCGAGCACAAAAGCTTGAAGACCTGTTTGAATAACAGAATAGGGAGCTCAGCAGAGGGACAAGATAAGTCCTATGACAAGATTGTTTTGAGCAAATAAGAATCTGCTTTAACATTTTAGATGTGAAGTTGCAAATATATTTTATTACTATTGTTTATTTTGTAAGTGACATAAAATCTCTTAACCGAGTGGACTTAACAGTTTTATTTGTAAACCCTCTAGCAAGGTAACATTCTAAATGAGTGTTTGAAATCCTTTGACAAGGTCACTTCTAATAAAGTGAAGATCCTAACAGATCTGAGGGAAATCCCTTAACCGGGTCACATCTAGCAATGTGTTTGTAATCTTTAACATGATTTTCTTTTAACCGAGCATACTCTAGAAGGGTATATTTCTTAGTGGGTCCAAAATCCCATAGTGGTTTTTCCCTATTTGGGTTTCCATGTTAAATCTGGTGTTATATGTGTCATGATGATTATGTGTTTATGAGTTAGCATGTTTAGCAGTTTTTGGTTATATTGCTGAAGTATAAGTACCGAGGTTGAATCTGTTGAATATATTGAAGATTAAGTTTGTATGATTCACACCCCCCCCTCTCAACTTACTAACTATTGGCATCAGAACTTTAAAATTGGTATCAGAGCTGTGGACTCTGGAAGAAAAGTTTAAAGGTACTTGAGGAAAAGATCTGAAGACGTATAAAATGGATGCACCAAAGCTGAACAAGTCAAGTTTCTCCACATGGCAGAAAAGGATGAAGCTACATTTATTAGGAATTGGAGAATATGCAACATATTATTTGGAGAATGATTACATACCATCAAGCACCAACTTGATGACCTTGGAAGAGATAAAGGCAAAGCAAGAACATATTCAAGCTGTGATTGAAATTACATCAGCATTGACTGAGTCAGAGTTTAATGATCTAGAAGGTTGTAATGATGCAAAAGAAATGTGGACCAAGCTCATATCTGTGTATGGCGGTGATGAACATGTTCAAAGAGAAAAAGTAGATAGTCTAAGAGGACAACTTGAATCCATGAGAATGAATGAAGGTGATAACATAACCCAATACAGTACAAGGTTAAAGGAGACTATCAATCAAATCAAAGGAGCAGGAGGAACTATTGAGTAGAAGAATGTCACAAGTAAGCTATTGAGAACCCTTCTACTTGCTTATGCAATCCAAGTCTCTGCAATTAATGAACTAAGGTCTGTACCAAATATGCCAGTTTCTTTGGATGCTACTATTGGTAAGCTACATGCATTTGAGTTAAGTAATTTTGATAACAGTGGGTCTTTGGTAAAAAAAGTAGAATCTGCATTTAGTTCTTTTCATATTGGTGAATTTGATGATTACAATGATATAATGAGTAAATACTCTGAAGGGAATCACCGTGAAGCAAGTGAAAGATTTCGTAAGAACATGGAAGAAGTGTACAAACTGTACGAGGAAATCAAAAAGCAAGAAGAGTTTGAAGCATTATTAGCCAGAAGGTTACTGAGAGGAAAAGGTAAGTATAAAGGAAAGCTACCTTTAAAATGTTTCAATTGTGATAAAATAGGACATATGGCTTCTAACTACCTTGATAAAGAATCTAGTGAAAAGAGAGAATATCGAGCTAACAGATAGAAAGACAACCAATACAAAGGGCACCGAGACTTCAGAAGGAGAGATAGAAAGACATGCCTAGTAACTGATGAGGAATCCAACAATGATAAATATGATGAAACTGATACAGAGGAAGTTGTTTATGTGGCTATTAAAGATGGATCAGATGAAGAAAGGTATGAAGAAAAAGCTCTAATATCTCACATAAATAATAATGATTCTTGGATCATAGACAATGGATGCTCACATCACATGACAGGTGATAAACACAAATTTGTTAAATTAGAATATTATGATGGAGGCTATGTAAGATTTCGTAATGATGCACCATGTCCAGTAAAAGGTACATGATCTATAACACTTTTTGACAATGCTAAATGTGATGATGTATACTGGGTTGAAGGATTGAAATACAATTTGTTGAGTGTAGCACAACTTAACAATACATGATACCGAATAGAATTTCAAAAGGGATGTGTCAAAGTTCATGACAAACATGGAAAGCTGGCTGCTACCGGGACACAAACAAAAGGTAATATATTTCATCTTGACTCAACTTGAAACAAGTGTCTTTATGCAAAGATAGATGATACTTGGTTATGGCATAAAAGGTTTTGTCATGTAAATTTTGATAATCTAATCAAAATAAGTAAGAAGCACTGAGTAAGAGGTCTACCGAGTTTGGAAAAACCTAAGAATGCTATGTGCCGAGGATGCCAGATGGGTAAGATGACAAGATCAAGCTTTACAAGTAAGTCCTACACTTCTAAAGGAATTTTAGATCTAGTATATACTGATCTTTGTGGTCCCATGAGAGTTCAAAGTTATTATGGTGATAAATATTTCAAATTGTTTGTGGATGATTACTCAAGGATGATGTCAGTTATGTTTTTAAAAGAAAAATCAGAAGCTTTTCAAATGTTTAAATGGCACAAGGCAAGAGTTGAAAATGAAACATGGACATTGATCCCAAGACCGAAGGACAAAAATGTAATTGGTACAAAGTGGATTTTCAGAAACAAGCTAAATGAAAAAGGTGAGGTCATTTGGAACAAAGCAAGACTAGTTTGTAAATGTTATGCTCAAGAAGAAGGAATAGATTATGGTGAGACTTTTGCACCTGTGGCTAGACTTGAGGGACTAAGAATATTGTTGGCATATGCTGCTTTCAAAAATTTCAAGGTATATCAAATGGATGTTAAATCTGCATTTTTGGATGGTAAACTAGAAGAAGAAGTTTATATTGAACAACCTGAAGGATTTGTTGAAGACAAGAGTAAAGATCGGGTATGTAAATTAAACAAAGATTTATATGGTCTGAAACAAGCACCTAGAGCATGGTATGAAAGACTGCACTCTTATTTGATCAAGATTGGATTTATAAGGACAAGTGAAAACAACTATATGTACATGAAGAATGATGAGGACAATGCAATACTGATCTCAGCCATATTTGTTGATGATATTATTTTTTGTGGTAATGACCCCTTATGCAAGAACTTTGGAAATGAAATGTGCAAAGAATTTGAGACGTCATTAATCGGTGAGATAAAGTATTTTATAGGTTTACAAATACTGCAAATGAAAGATGAGATTTTCATTACTCAATCCAAGTACATAAAGGAAATCTTGAAGAAATTTGGAATGGAGGATTCTAAACCTGTAAGTACTCCTATGACTACTAATTGTAAACTATCAAAGAATGATGAATCTGCATCTGTTGATGAGACACTTTACCGATCTATGATTGGAAAGTTGCAATATGTTGTTCATAGCAGGCCAGATATAGCACATGCAATAGGAATAGTTGCAAGATTTTTTGTAGATCCCAAGGAAACCCATATGACAACAATTAAGAGAATTTTCAGATACCTGAGAGGCACTAAAGACTATGGCTTAGTATATGAAAAGATGAATGATTTTGATTTAAAAGTTTATACTGATGCTGATTGGGTAGGAAACATAGATGACAGGAAAAGCACAAGTGGTGGAGCTTTCTTTTTAGGTGAAAGACTAGTGAGTTGGCTTAGCAAGAAACAAGGATGTATTTCACAGTCAACAACAGAAGCTGAATATGTTGCTGCAACATTGAATTGTACTAATATAGCATGGATAAAGCAACTGTTGGAAGGTATAAATGAGAAAGTTACTGAGCCAGTAACTATATTCTGTGATAATACGAGTGCCATTAACATTTCAAAGAATCTGGTAATGCACTCTAAGACAAAACATATTTCTATCAAGTATCATTATCTCAGAGAAGAAGTTCAAGAGAAGAAAGTTGTGCTGGAATATATCAGTTCAAAGGAGCAAATAGCAGACATCCTCACGAAGCCACTGCCAAGGGACACTTTTGAGTATCTCAGAAGCAAGTTAGGTGTCCTACCCCTATCTTCTACTCACTGATAGAGTTCGGTGAAAGAATCAATTCGATGAATCTATAGAATATTATGTGTGGATTAATGCTGATTTATGCACTTTAGGAGGTTTTCTAAAGGTGTGCAGGAAATAGTGAATAGAGACAAGTTGCTCTGATCGAGACTGAGATGATACATGTGTAGCACAACAAAGAAAATCACTTCATAGGGGAAGAAATCATGAATTAGTTTTTTTTCTTTCTCTTTTGGCATTGTTGTCAAAGGGGGAGAAGACTAAAAGGGAGAAGACTAAAGGGAGAAGACTAAATGGAGAAAATAACAGAAGACTAATGACAGGGGGAGTAGATGGTCAGGAGAATATTTTAACAGCTCAAGGATAACAGGAGAAGTCTAACAACAATCTGAATCCAAATCAGTTGGAATAAATCAAGTTGGTATTGCCATTTAATTGTTGGTTTTGCCATCAATGCCAAATGGGGAGATTGTTGGCATTTCAATAGAAAGGAGATTGTTGGCATTTCAATAAGGATATTGAGAAGGTTGTTGGAGATTATTGATATAACTAAAGAAGGATGATTACTGTCTTTATAATATTATTTTGTCATTGATGTCAATAAATTGACTTTCTAATTCAGTATGATGTTGCCATATCTTGAGAAGTATGTATTGATGAGTATTAAGAGGTCGATAAAAGACACAGAAAGAATGTGATGAATAAGGGGAGAAAAAAGTTATTCAATGGGCAACTATTACCGAGTTAGAGAATGATGAGATCATGTTGTTTTGATTGTTTTGATATCCTACATATGTTGTTGATTGTAAGGTTAATACTATACTATGTCAACGAGCAAAGAACCTAGTCGGTAAACCCTAAAGAACCTAACTGGTAAACCCTAAGGTTATCGATATCGGTTAAAGAAGACAGAATGTCTATCGAGTGAAGTTTAGTATTTATCGAGTAACAACCGAGTTATGATAGATCGCATTGGATGGATAAAAGCATTATTTAATGAAGGATGTTGATGAGATGGAGATGGATAGATGATTGGTATGTTGCACATGAAGTTTGTTAAGGATCTACGGCAATGGAAAATCAAGAGGAAGATCTATAGCACAAATTGAACCTCAATAACCTAGCACAAGTTCCTAGGAAGGTATGCAAGTTCCTAGGCGAAGTAAAACGTTTTCAGATTGAAGGATACATTGAACCTAGTCAAGATTGATAATCTGATGGCTAAGATTGATCATGGGAAATGTGATCAAGGAGATTCAGCAGTTAGCAAATTGTTTATAAATAAGAAATTGTTGATAAACAATGTATGCGGGCAAGTGTAAGCATATTAGAAGCTTGAAGACCTGTTTGAATAACAAAGTAGGGAGCCCAACAGAGGGACAAGATAAGTCCTATGACAAGATTGTTTTGAGCAAATAAGAATCTGCTTTAACATTTTAGATGTAAAGTTGCAGATATATTTTATTACTGTTGTTTATTTTATAAGTGACAAAAAATCTCTTAACCGAGTGGACTTAACAGTCTTATTTGTAAACCCTCTAGCAAGGTAACATTCTAAATGAGTGCTTGAAATCCTTTTACAAGGTCACTTCTAACAAAGTGAAGATCCTAACAGATCTGAGGGAAATCCCTTAACCGGGTCACATCTAGCAATGTGTTTGTAATCTTTAACAGGGTTTGCTTTTAACCGAGAATACTCTAGAAGGGTATATTTCTTAGTGGGTCTGAAATCCCACATTGGTTTTTCCCTATTTGGGTTTCCATGTTAAATCTGGTGTTATATGTGTCATGATGATTATGTGTTTATGAGTTAGCATGTTTAGCAATTTTTGGTTATATTGCTGAAGTATAAGTTACCGAGCTTGAATATGTTGAATATATTGAAGATTAAGTTTGTATGATGCACCCCCCCCCCCCCTCTCAGCTTACTAACTATTGGCATCAAAACTTTACATTAAATAGCATAATCATTAACATGCATTCCATTTCTTATGGTTTATAATTCTAAGTTTATATCATCTAAGCTCTCTATCTTTCCATGTGTCTTGGTTCATGAACAATATATTTAGTTTAATATGCGACTTTTCATGATTTAAGAACTCAACTAATTGATTTTACTAATTTTCCATAACAACAATCTAACATGATGAAAATTCATAAAGCGCCTATCTATATGGTCTTTTCGAATGAGACACCTAATTATCATCTTTACTTTTCATGCAAGGATCAAATTCGAAAGTGTAAGTCTTTTCTTCACGAATTCAAATAAGTTTCAATATTTAATAATTCATTATCCTAGTATTTCATCTTCTTTGTGATTCAAATTTCAAAGTTTCTCTCTCTATCCTCTTACTTTGTTTCTAGAGAGTTTGGTGATCTCACTTCTGAGAGCTCAACTAAGTTTATCAACAAACTTTAAGAAAATATTTCATTATTGCATCTATATTTACATGATCATAATTTAAAGAAATTAAATAAATGGTTCATATCTTGATTCTAATTTCTTCATGAGAATATTGTATAAATCTAAAAATAGAACATTCTCTTATCTTTTATATCTCTATATCAAAACATGCTAGATTAGAGCCTACCTTAGGAAATGTGATCCAAGTCTATTGTGGTCATGGATAAATTTAAACTATCTGCAATTCATCCCGATTCTAATGCTTTTCTCCTTTGAGCTATACTATCTCACGAGCTCTCTCTCTCTACTCTATTTTTCCCATTTTCTATTCTTAGATCTTATCTTTTCTATATTCTGCAAAATTTCTCTCTTTCTCACAATAGTGTCTTCTCTCCCTTCTATTCTCTAATAATAATAAAACAAACTAATGCTTGTTCAAGAGCCTAACTCTTAAATTCGACACTACATCGAAGATGATCATAACCAAACCTCTACTTCTGGTCGTCATTCTCCTAAATATTGAATGCCTATTATCTTCTACATTCCATTCTCTATTCCTTTGTTGTCTTTCTCCCTCCCTATCCTTCTCTTCTATCTCTTTTCTTCCTAAACTTTCCTCTCTATTCTCTTTATTCTCTCTTATTGTTCTTCTTATGTCGTTCTTTCTATCTTCCTTTGTTTTGCCTCGAGCTTTCACTATTATTTATACTGCTCTCCTTCTAGATCAGTTGTTATAACCTTGGCTTTAACTTAGCCATGACATCGACACCTTTGATAATCATTCAAGGTTCTCTTAGTTCTAATGACTTAGAACTCTACTAGTTTGCATACTTGTCGACTAGGCTGGCTTCTATAGATGACAGATCTTGAACACCTATGCTCCACGTCTAATCCTTTCCTTGACTTAGCTAGCATTCTGTTTAACAACAAGGCACGATCTGCTGAACTTCCTACCTCTCAGGTTATATGCCCTTGTCGCCACGTCTCCTGGTCTATTGGCCATCGTCTGTTGTTTACTGCAGTGGTGGACTGCTAAGTCGCTCACTTCCTATCGTGGGTTGTGGGGGGGTTAAGTCAACCTCTGCTACACCGAGGATCAAGGAGTATGGCCAAGTCGATCAGAGCGGCTCGACTATCGGCTTGCCTAGTAGTCGATATCCTTAATCAAACCCGCCACCGTTTTGCTATTCAATGCATAAACATGTTAAAATAAATAAATAATATTATATTTAATAATATATACATTGCATTTAATTATTAAAATTAATTTTATATATATATATATATATATATATATATATAATCCTAAATCATATACAAGCATATTTAAAAAAATAATATTTCAATTTGAAAAGATTATCTAATCACTTTAAAATAAGACATAAACAATTATCGAAACTACATGCATACGAATTCCATATAATCGTAAACACATCAATCATAAATAAAATTATATTTGCATTCTCTTTTGCTAGAAACATTAAATCATCTTAATAAAGATCGTTAAGTCGATAAATTTCATAACTCTAAATAGCAAAATAATTTTCACTTTTATAAACGAAATCAATGTAACGATTACCAATTACTCATATCATTTTGTTTCTAATTCAAAATCATACATTGATGAAGTCACAATTGCACAAACAAACTTTTGTATTGTGGTTTGTGAGAGATTCCATCTATTCTAACGAAATCCAAGAGCTAAGACAACTCTACCTGAACCATGTTCTCGCCTTCGTCTACGTTCACCAGTTCTTGCATTAACTTGCACTCAGTTGCTCATTAGCAATGACGATCCCAATTTTGTAATAAAAATTATTACTGATCATTCAATTGTATATAAATCATTTCAGTGCATTCGATCTCCTATCTTTTTTCATTAACAATTCCAATTTCATTTGCGAAAAATAAACATTATTTTTCTAATTAAATAATTATGAAAAAATAGGGCTCGTGACAGACTTCTTCATTCATTTTGACGATATCATTCTCATGTTTGACTCTGCACTTCATTCATATTTTGTCATCACATCTACTCTCCTTCGCGCTTCTTCAATTTGGTTGCATAGCAAGAAGTGGTTCTTTGTCATTTGTATGTTAAAATGGACTCATTTTGGGTTTGCCGTCATCAAATGGTGTTGGTTGTGCTCCGTTCGACATGGCTTTTAGAGTTCTTCTCAAAGGCAATTTCCTTGACATGGATATTACTAAGTGTGTGGATTTCAGCAAGTTTCTTGTTGGAGCTTTTGTTCACCCGTCTTTGTACAAAAGGGATGAGCTAATAGATTCTTAGTAGAGGTAAAATCTTTCCATGGTATTACAATGGATTGGTGATTTCATAAATAGGGATGAGATATATGTTGATTCAGTTTCACATTCTATGTTCATTTCCATAAGGAATGGATTTAAGTTTCATTCCTCAGTACCCCTTTTTACTTGGATGCATTATTATCATGCTTTCATTCCAGAACCTCTGTTTTCATCTGCAATATCAGAAGTTGTTGCGGTATGGAAATTGTTTCAACATGCTTTCATTAATCCCCATGGTTTTGAGTCTTCAATTCTCATTCCAAACGATCTTGCTTCTTTTGAAGGTAGCTCCAATGGTCGGTAATTGGAATTCACACACTGTTTTATCAGATTTTTTTTTTGGCTCGTATGGGTTTTTGTTAAGGTTCAATATCATCTCTGGTGTAGTTTTGTGAAAATTTGGATTTTGACAACATTGTACGTGGCTCACTTCACTATGAACAGTTCAGGGGTCCTTAAATGTGTCTGATGGTGTTTCTTTTCCACTCTTGCTAGCACTGTTTTATTGTAATTTTCTTTCCTCTCATATTTTTTATATATATAATATATTATAGGCTTTGATTTTTTATCCAAAAAAAAAACTTATTTAGTTATTAATATTAGGTTCTTTTAAAGTGGTGAATAGTTTTTTTAATTAATTTAATTTAAAATTATTATATTGTA
The DNA here is from genome assembly GCF_030272615.1 of Cryptomeria japonica. NCBI lineage: Eukaryota > Viridiplantae > Streptophyta > Pinopsida > Cupressales > Cupressaceae > Cryptomeria > Cryptomeria japonica. Next base: position 600,277,187 of record NC_081411.1, on the reverse strand, counting down.
AAATCTAGAATATTGGAAAAGAGAAGGAATACTATAATTTATATTTCTTTGTTTTTAGATGTGTTGGAAGTAGAAATATTATTATATATTAATGTAAGTTTATTTTTAAAATTATATTAAAGTTGTAGAGCATCTATATAGATTTAGATGTAGAAATACATATCTTAATTGGGACTTCCCAAACATTCCTACAAGAGTATTCCAAAATTACTAGTATTAAAATTTTACCTGTTAGCTAGATTTCAATTTAATTTTAATCATTAAATATCATTTTAAAGTTGAAATGTTGGGTTTGACAATTCTAATATAGTCACTTTTTATTTATAAAGAATCAAAGCATTTCTTTTAATAAAATATTAAAAATTACCCATTATAACTAAAATTATAGTTCTTCTTTTAACTTAAAAGTTACAAATAAAATCAAAATTAAAAATAAAATAAAATATCTTAAAAAGTGAAAAGTCAACTTGTAATTTACTGACTTATTCAAATCCCCCCTCTCTCTATATATAATTAAAAATAATAATTACATTTATACAAAAACTATTATTTATCTATACATTCAAATTCAAATAATAATATTATTAAATTTTTTATATGTCCATACCTCTCTCTCCCTTTCTCTTCTCTTATATCTATATATATCTTCATTTCTATCTCTCTTTCTCTTCCTCTCCATTTTTATCCCCCCCTCTCTCTATCTTCCCTTATTTCTCTCTCCCTCTCTCCATCTCTATTTGTTTATATCTTCTTCTCTATATATCTCCTTCTCCCCCTCTCTCTATATCTCCTTACATCTCTATCTCTATATCACTCTATCTCACAACTCTTTATCTACCCCTCTTCCTCTTCTTTTGTATCTCTATATCCCTCTCTATCTCCCTTTATCTCTCTATCCTCATCTTACCCTCTACCTCTCTCTATCTCTCTATATTCTTCTCTCCCTCTATATTCTTCTCTCCCCTTCTATCTCTAGCCATTTCTCCCTTACTCTATCCAAATTATTTTATGTTTTCTACTCTAAACTAACCACACTATTGGCAGGGACTTGACACATTGCATCTCTTGTTTAAAATGGTGGCAATAGAGGTATTTAAATGATTAATAGGAAGATTAGGATTATGAGTAGTTAATAACATTAACAATACACTAGAGCAAGTAAAGATAGAGAGATAAGGAGCTATATATCACTCTTAAGATTTAAAATTAAAAAAATCATTGATATATTAGGTCTAAAAACAAAACCCTAATAAGGTGTTGAAAGTTGTATAAGGTTGGTGAAAATGAAGATCTCACAAAACAACAAAAATCCTATGGATAAATATATAGTTGTGAAATAGTATTGAATAAGAATACAAACCCTTACAAGATTTGAAAAGTGATATTGTAATTAAAAATTATAGTTCTAGAACTTCAAAATGAATGAAGGTATAAATCCTAAAGCAAAACCTTAGGTGGTTTAAGATTGAAGGGGTTCACCAAAGTGTAAAATAAATTAATACTAATAGCAACAGTTACATTAATTATAAAATAATTGAATTTCATTCAAGAAATTAACTATTAATGAAAAAGGCATGTATCTCTTAGACCAAAGAAATAATTTAATCACTAATTTGATGTGTAAATTTGATTTGCTAAAGTACTAAAATCAATGACCTTGAAGTGTAGACTTCCTTAAACTTTGCGTAGACTAAAGACTCTCGATAAATCGATCTCACAATTCTAGGTCAATCTCATGATGTTAGGTTGATCTAATGGCTTTAGGAAAATATTCCACAAAGCAATCTAGCATGTAATCCATGAGTGTGATTTGATGAGTTGTGTATTTATGCAATTCAGTTTACTTTAATCTCAATTAATTTGGTACCTAAGGACTAATGATATTTTAAAATATATTATTTAGATTACTAAATCGTATTTGTTCACATTCTCTTCAATCAAGTATTGGTGGACAACAAGAAAGAGTGAAAAGTAATCAAGTATTGGAATGACTAGCTTTACAACCTTGACAAGTATTGGTGGACAGCAAGAAAGAGTGAAAGTAATCCACATTACAAATTTGAAGGCAAATATTATTATTTTTAGTGCACCAAGTTAAAATGTTTCTATTAAATGCACCTTGATGTTTTAGGATTTTGAATAATAATTGAATATTCTTAGATGTGAATTAATGTCTAAATGAATTTCTATAAATACAAAGACAACGAATTTTCACATAAAAACATACCAAGTCAACTCCCAATAGCTAGAAGAGAAGGGCAAGAATAAAAAGTCTTGGGTTAGATCTACATTGTACGTGGTTGATCTTGTGCACCACAAAAATCACCAAGAGTAAAGAAATGTGGATTTTGAACAAGATGAGTATATGAAAATTTGAAATAGCGAATAAGGGAATGTGTTGAAACATGTATAGATAAGGTAAGAATATAGTAAAAATGTAGAAATACGTATAGACAAGAGTATATAAAAATAAACAAAAATCATAAAAAAATCAAAGTTAATTCAAAAATTTATTACATCTAATTATATAGTTCTAATAAGAGGTTCCCCTAAAATAAATCCAAAATGATAATAAAATTTTGGATATAAAAATTTCAATCATCAGGGGATGCATACTAGGTTGTTATAGCTAACTTTACATACTCATAGATTCTAACCACACATTGCATTTCAACGATTTTTCTTTTGTTGTCTTAGTATGCAACTTAATTGCTTATAGTTGTTGTTTTGGCTTTCGGGTAGTAGTGACACACATTGCGAGATCCGTTATGTGTGCAAGGGTCAAAACGTGCTCATTTTAAAGTGTCGCCAATACCTACTTAAAGATGTCACAATAACCATGCACTACAACCACCTAAAACATGGTCAATAGTTATGCATAAATGCCCAATCATCGTGTGCTATGGGTATCAATAAAGTTGCACAACTCTTTCAATTGAAATCCAAAAATTATAACTACATAAAATAAAATGAATGACTATTGATACATATAAAATTTATTAATAAACTTTTAATTATCATCTTATAATTTCTTTAAAATAAATAATTAAAAAATTAAATGAACAAAAACAAACGTAATTGGAAACAGAGTGCTCTTCCCCTACACCCCATCACCACAATGGCTACACCCCCTACACCCCATCACCACAATGGATAAAAAACTGAAGTAATGTCATGTAAATTCCCATGACAACAATGTCATGTATCTAGAAGCTTTAATTAGAAAAAAGAAAAAAGCGAAAAAAAATATATATATATTCAAAAAGCGAAAATCCTTTCTTGTGATTTGCACTGGATCACAGCAGGAGAGCGGCTATAAATAGAAAGATGTTCACGTATAAAGGAAAGCAACATCTACTGTGATTTTAATGGTCTGAGATTTTTAAGATTGTAAGTGGGTTAGTGAGGTTTTTTAAGTTTGTAAGAGGGTTTGGTGAGTTTTTCAAGATTGTAAGTGGGTTTGGTGAGTTTTTCAAGATTGTAAGTAGGTTAGTGAGTTTTTCAAGATTGTAAGTGGGTCTGGTGGGAAGCTGAGCATCATGGGCAAAAGAAAACTGGAGATGACTTACATAAGAGACAAGATCAAACGACAGAAGACATTTCATAATAGAAAATCGGGTATCTTCAAAAAAGCTTCTGAGCTTTCTGTGCTCTGCGGTTGTGAAGTGTTTATGACAATTGAATCCGAAGATGGGGAGATTTTTAAATTCGGAGAGGATTCAAATTTGGCTCAGAATGGAGCTCTGGATTCAGCTTCTTTTGCTCTTCCTCACATTGACAATGGCGGTCAAGAACACCCAACAGAAGAATCTCTCTGCGCACAGAGCTATTTGGAAAATGCAATTCCTGAGATCACTTGCTGGAATAACCCTTTCTTGGAAATGGGGATAGATAAAGATGAGACCCATTATCCCTCTAATGGTTTGCATTCTTATTTCTCTAATCAGAAGGAAGAAATTATCTCCACTGATACTGACTGCAATTCCGAGCTAAACTCCATGGCGGATTTGTTCTTCACGGAATGGTTTTTCGACTCAGACATGCCGTTGTAAATTTGCTATCAGGCAGATTTGTTCTTCACAGAACGGTTTTTAGATTCAGTCATGCTGTTGTAAATTTGCTATCAGACTGGAACAGAGGACACAGGATTTTTAGATTCAGTCATGCTGTTCCTGCATTTTTGTTTCTGTTATATAGCATTTGTGCATCCATGTTATCTTGATTCTTTCTCTCTTAGATTGCATTGTTGTGTTTCATTATTTCATCCATTATAATGTTATGTCATATGTCTTTCTGCTCTACTGTTGTGTATCTCTTTATATTCTATTTGATTGCTTCTAGCTTTCAGTGCTACATTTTTCCTCAATACAACATATTAACTCTTATATTTTTATTGCCTTTAGCAATGAATTTCAACCAAAATCCCCTTTTATATGGGGAGCTCTCTGTCTCATGATCTGCACAATATTGTAGCTTTTCTCATGTGTAAGCCCAAGCAAAGCACATTCTATTTTGCTAATGCTCTGCACAACTTGGCCTCAAACCTGTATCCTTAATGTGTAAAATAGTTCATTTGCTATCAACTATTAAGCATTGCAATCTTCTAAGATTATTAAGCATTTTGTCATTCTTTTGCACTGCATTTAAAATTGGGTTGATTTAAAATCTACTGGAATGACAAGTAACAATTTCATAGATTTAAATTTTTATTGTCTCTGTGCAAGTGAATCAACGAAGCAATGGTCTCTGTGGAAGTGAATCAATGAAGCAATGGTATGTAGTAGAAAAAAGTGAAAAAATGGTAATTCATATGATTTCTCCACATTATGTGGAGAATTTAAAAGATTGTTTCTGAAATCAATTGTATATAAAAAGCATATACTTTTGAAGCTTCAAATTGATTTCAGTATTGTCTCATATGTTAGATAACTTAGTGGAGAATGACAGGGTGGTGTAATGCTTTGCATCTCTTTTTGTGATTGAATAAATTTTTACGCCTCTTTTGGTTAAAAATCATATAAAAAATGTTTAGACTATTACGATGGACACAAGAAAACTGTAAAAACAGTTAATGATTTCAAGTGGCTTGCGATTTTTAATAAATTTTTTCATCACTATAATATTTAAAATAGAAGGATTCATCTAAACAAATACATATGTTTATTTTCATGATGAATAGTATAGTATACATCTTTTAGCTTGCCCCTTTGCTATTTTCCTTCATCATTTATGGTGTGATTTGTTGAGAATTTGAAGGAATAAGTCTGAGTGAATCCAACTCTCTATTCTGAATCATCTACAACCTTATTTGAAGCTAAAATCCATTAATCTTTAACATAACACTGGTCTAGGTTTTATCTGCTCAAATATTTGGTGGGAGTAAAATCAGAGGATTTTTAATGAAACAAGAAGACATACCAATCAAGTTTATGATGGAATAGTGGTCAATATAAAATAAATATGTCAAGTTTGAATCTTGGTTGGAATTTAGACTTCTAATAAGACTTGGTTCTTTCTTTTGATTCTTCCAATAACAATCCTCACAATGATCAATTTACACAATAGGAATGCCCTTCAATAGGCTTGGTTAAATTTGATGTTCATGGTGCTTCAAAACACAAACCTACAAATGCTTGCATGGGAGGTGTTTGTCATGATCATAATGGCAGAATAAAGATTTGATTATAGGTAGTCTCACTGTTGGTTCAAATATTTTTTCAGAGGTTATGACCATTCACTGAGCTCTTTTATATCCTAAGCAAAGGTATATTACTAATATTATTCTAGAATTTGACTTTAAACTCATGATTAATCACTTCAAAATAAATTCATCTCACTTGAAGCAATGGCAACTAAATGAATGTAAGAAAGACATACATGTTCTTAATGTTGTTAAATGGAATCATACTAGAAAAAAGGGGGAAATCAAGTTGTAATTTTTTATTTATTTTTTGGCTAAATCAACCTTTAATTGGAATGAGATCAAGGTGGATATCGAATATGATTAGGATTGTCTTATATAGGATATGAGTGTGCACTTTAATGATTTTGTGAATGTGAATTACAATGCCTCTCTAGATTCATGTGTCATGTTGTTATGTTTCTTTAAATTTTTCTATTGTTCTTCTCATTTATTCTACTATGGTTAAATTTATTACTATTTTACAATAGTGTTACCGTTGCTCAATTGTTTAAACATTAGAAAAAACATTATGTCTAATAAATAAAGCATGCACAATCTTCAAGGAAACAAGTGCTTATATTATTTCTATGAGGTTTGTGGGTTTCCTTCTCTCTTGCTTATTATCTATTTTCAACCCATCTATTTTTTTTTTACTCTCTTGAATTGCCATGAATATTTTTGAAACAAGAAAATCTACTTTGTGATTCTAAGTTATATGTTATCTTTATGTTAAAAAAATCTTTAAACTTCCTATAAATGGTCAAAGCAATTTATTTTTATGTTGGTATTTACTAAAATGAATTCTGGTAAATTTATATGAGGTGTAAAAAAGGATTGTATAGACACCCTAAACCTGATTAGAGTAAGGAACATATCATAGTCTTTTGAATAAATTTATCGTATTTGTAGGAACTACTCATGATCTCTAGATTCTTTCCTATCGCCAAGACATCTACAAGTGTTTCTAGGGTGGATTTTAGCAATCTTTTGTCGATCATGAAAGAAAATATCATCAGCCATCTTGCAACCTAGTTGGACACTCTGCACATCAAAAAGAAACATGAAGAAACACAATAAGTATTGTCCACATTGTTGTTAGAAGAAGGCCAATTAAAAGTGCAATAAGGTTGTTAGCAGGATTGAAGAAAGCCGAGGAATACTTATGCTTCATACCTTAGAGAATGAAGAAATGCATGTTTTCTACATTGCTCAATCCAAGCACTAGCAATAGAGACTAGGTGTGCCTCAAGATCCATTGTCCTACAATACTTCTTTTTCTGGGTCAATTCAAATACTACTAATTGGAAAAATCCACCTTGGAATAATATGTCCAACCAACCATGGAAAAATGCTTCATCATCCAATTGGGTTCCACAATAGGGGATGTGGCAACAACAACCATATCAATTTTCATACTATAACCAACAATGGCGATCCCCTCAAAATTTATGGTCACAACAATGACATGGAAACCAATAGTAGCAAAACTCAAACGTAAACTACTTGTAGCCATAAAAACCCTTTCAACGACAATTAGACATTATACCAAATCTAGCTTTGTCTATCCCCGCATAACCTAAAGCACCTTAATTGCCTGCTCAACCTACACCAAACCCTAACTACAAGCCTATTTAATAAATTAAAAATAAATTGTACCAATATGACATCCACAATGATGTAGAGGGTTGTACAATGTGATGCAGGCTCTGTGTATAAATTGTATGCCGAATTTATAGAGGGAATATTCCCTACATGATTTCAATCCACCTAGGCTAGTTGCCACTAATGCCTAACAAGGGTATGAATGGTATGATGTATAAGCTATACAAACATAACCATTGCATAAAATAGTCAAACCCTCCAAAAATGTTCAAAAATAATTTGACCTCTAAATTTGATGAATTTTATATGAAAATAAGGGTTTTGGGGCCTTTTAGACTCAACCATGAGGTCCCTTTGTCCCAATATACACCCAAGAGCAACTTAACGCCAAATCACTCTCAAACATTTGAAGGAGTCTTCAAATTTGAAGCTTTGATACCATGTAGGAGTTTAATGGTGACTCCTGAATACCCCCGGGAACCCTGTAAGACCAAAATAACTTCCAGAAGAGAGAAAAAGGGAAAGAATAGTGTTGGATGAAAAATAGACTATAGGCATAGATCTGGAGAAATAGATCTGGAGAAGCTGCCACATCTCATTGTAAGAAGACTCCATAATGCGAGCTTTGGAGTATAGGATGTAGTCTAGGGATACTATCTAAGGGTCACATCCCCTATTATAAATATATGTTGTAAAATCCATTCACTATCAATAAGAAACTAACATACCTAGTTTTAGAGGAATAAAAGTAAAGTATATCGAAATATATCATATTTGTTCATTATTTCACTTAAAAAATTATTATATTATTACATTTTATTTTTTATATTACATTATTATAATATTATGATATTGAAGTTAATATTAAGTAATTATTAAGATGTGACTATATTATTATGTTTAATATATTCTTATTTTATGTAGAGGCACTTTCAATCCCCCATAATCAATAATATTAGATTGAGATAATTACAAAGTTAATTGATTGTGTGATAAAGATAGAAATAATTGATTGATGAGTTAAACTTAGAGTGAGTGGTAGTTGAGTGGTGGAAGTGAAGATATAATTAGTATTAAATAATTAAAAATGATAATAATTTTTGTTTTGTTTTTCATGCATTTAAGTGTCACAAACATGTTCTTATTCTGAATTACAACTAATCTTAGTTCTAGAATCTATATTCCCTTATTGCTTCGATAGGGTTGAGTCAAATGTAGAAGACTACAACACTCGATTTTCTATCATGAAATATCTTATGTCGTTTGAGCTTGTCTCTTCTATAAGTGACCTCCAATTTTTATTTTTCCCATGATGCTCGGCTTCACCAAACTCACTTACAATCTTACAAACTCACCAGACCCACTTACAATCTTAAAAAACTCACCAGAACCACTTACAATCTTAAAACTCTTAGACCATCAAAATTCATAGTAGATGCTACTTTCCTTTATACGTGAGCGTCTTTTGATTTAAAGTCACTTACTTGTTGTAATCCACTCCAAATCACAAGAAAGTATTTTTGCTTTTTGAACCTTTTTTCCTTTTTCTTTTTTCCTAATTTAAGCTTCTAGATACATAGGCCTACTATGTAGTTGTACAAGCATCCCATAGTTGGGGAGGTTTAACATTTTTATCATGGTAATTTACATTGGGGAGGTTTAACATTATTTTCATGGGAATTTACATGACATTACTTCAGTTTTTTTATCCATTATGGTGATGGTGTGTGTAGGGGAAGAGCACCATGTTTCAATTACTTTTCATTTTTTGTTCATCCAATTCATTAATTACTTATTTAAAGAAACCACAAAATGATAACTAAAAGTTCATTAATAAATTTCACATGTACCTATAGTCACCTATTTTACCTCTCGTAGTTAGAATTTTTGGAGTTTAATTGGAGGAGTTGTGCAACTTTATTGGTACCCATAGCACATGATTATTGGGGCATTTATGTATAAATATTAGTCATTTTTGAGGTGGTTATAGTGAACATTTATCAGGGCATCTTTAAGTAGGTATTGACGACACTTTGAAATGAGCACTTTTTGACCCTTGCACGCACAATGGATCTCACAATGTGTGTCATTACTACCCAAAATCCAAAAATAATTCAAAAAAAATTGTATTCATTATATTCAATTAGTATTCATTACATATCCTTATATCTCCTTATATTTACAGTTTCTTCATCAATTTCATCTCTTACTATCCCTTCCTTATTTCTTACTATTGGTGAATGGATCTTACATCAAAATTATATTTACAATAGGGGATGTGACTCTTAGTATCCCTATAATACATCCTATACTCCAAAGCTCACATTCTAGAGTCTTCTTGTAGTGAGATTCAACAAGCTCTTTGGATTTGTGTTTACACTTTATATTTTGGCCAAGAAATAGCTTGATTGATTATGAATGCAAGAATGGACATAAAAATATATATGAGAGGCCTTTCTTATAAACACAAGGTGTGAGGTAGGATTAGACAAGATTGTGACATGTGTTATAATGAAACAACTAAAGTATGGACATAGGTAAATGGGATTAGTTGTCTTGAGATAAGATAAAATCATGTGACAACTAAGGAATCTTATAGAAGGACACCTAGGACATAAGTAAACTTAAGTTATGTGAATAAGTTGCTAGGAACTAGCAAAAACATTAGGTACAAGGCCTCTACTAGGTCCAAAACCTTTTTCACACAAACAAAAAACACCAATCTAATTGTGTACCACTCAACATACTTTTAGGTATTTACATTAAAAGCTTTAGTTCATCCTTTTTGTAACTCCATTTGGTTTAGGCATATAAGGAATAGTATTTTTTCTAAAAAAACCTATATATTAATAGAAATCGTCAAATTCCTTTTAGAAATATTCACTAACATTACATTAAATATTAACAACTTTGTTTTCTTATTTGTTTTTAATTCCACCAAAACCTTGTGTTATTTAAGGTCGATAAAAAAATATATTTGTAAAGAAGAAAATAAATCGTTGTGTGGTTATAACATCATCAAACAATGTAACATAATACCATATGTAGAACCCCATCCACTAGACCTAACACATATGAAAGTGATGAAGGGCTACTCCACCCAACACTCACCCAATACTCAACAACTAAGATTCAACACAAAAAGTTCAAGAGGACACAAACCACTAATATTTCTTCAATAAATTGAAAATACATAATTGCAACGTTACAACCACATGAGCTTATCTCACTACAAGCATTTTAACTCTCTAAAATCTTTGCGAGTTGGAGACACAAATTTCATTGATCTAAAACTTTCCTCTATAACCTCCCTTTTCTTCTGTATATGACACATTAACTCTCATTCCATTTACTCCACCCCCTTTAAACGTTCTACAAAGTGTAACTCCCCTTTTTGGGCACCCAGTGGTCCAACCATTTGTTTTCCCACACAAGAATATATTTGAAATTTGAAATTTGAAATTTGGCAGCAAATCTTCCTAGAGCCATAAATTTTGACTTGAACGTTTGATTTACAATCATTATATATCATTTGAAATCTTGTGAAGAGATCCAAAAAACCAAAATGATCATTTTGTCCACTTAGTGAGCTTGAATGTTGCTTCTAAGGGATTCAAATTTAAGTTTGAAACTTTTCATGGGCAATTTTTTGGTATAAAAAATTTAATATTTTTCAAATGGTACATGATATTGAGATGATTTTTTTACTATTTACTTAATATTTTTTAATTTCTATAACTGGGACAAGTTCTCTAGTACATAAGTGCCCAAATAGGCCAACTAACTAAAAACAAAAGGTTACAATTTTTGGCCTTTTACAACTTCTGACTGTCCTACACCATTGAAGTATCATCATGGACTCCAACACAACTATAGAAACCTATAAAAAAACATAACAAAAGGAAAATAATTCTTTTCAAGTGATGCAAGATTTCTCTTGCACCACTATATGCTCTTGCATCAAAAAGAATAATTTATAATTGGACCTCTTTTCTTTTTAACTTCTTGTAAGAAAATAAACTCTATTCTACTTGAGAAACACACAATGTTCATAGAAATAAAAATACTTATTAGGGTAAATAGAGAAACCATTAACCATATTTTGATTGATGGGGGATCAACGACCTTTTTACCAATATGCCTCAAACATTGGTTCCATGACATGCATGGATTTTAAGATGTGTCAATTATATTGGTTATTGTAGTGTCATAAATTGTATCTACATATAATTTCATCCTCACATAGACCTCATTGTGGCAATCTGTCTTTCAGTGCCTGATGTTTGCTTTGATTTTGCTCACACCTCCCACAAACATACATTTTCACTTTCTCTTTTGTCTCTTCCCCAAAGCTAAGTCTCGATTCTCAAGACCAGGGTGCTAGGACACCATGTCCTATCTCAAGACCATGGCACCAAACTGACCTAGTCCTTCTAATTAAGACCCAAATTTGGTCCCCACAATGGTCACATTAAGTGGGCAGGAATTTAAGTCTTGTGTCAGCCTACTCAAAAAATTTAAATTATTTTTGGGTGGTTAAGTATAAAAGGAGGCTTACCCCTCTCATTTTAAACCTAACAAAGCCTAAGAACCTCAATCAAGATCTCAATTCCACTAGTGAGTTCCATTCAAGTGAGCAACCAATCAAGCATCCACCAAGCATTGAAGGAGAAGTTTAGTCAAGTTCAACCATTCAAGATGACACCCATGATCAAACTTCTTTGAAAATATTCTACATGACATTATAAAACCCTTGTGTGAGGATTCAAGCAAGCTTCATCAAGGTATACACTTCAATTACAAGCATCTAATTTTAGATCTAGCCTTTCCCTCAAAAGGAAAGCATCTTGTTTCAATTCAACAATCTCAAGGTTAATTCCTAAACCGAGATTTGACCCAAGGAAAACCCTTGTTCACGACCCATTTTCTCTCTTTCTGTGTGCATAAAATTGATTTAAGAGTTGTAATCAAAGTTTTCAATAGAATTGAAGACGACGAACATGTTCAAATTTTGAAGGAGTTAAAAGCGGAAGACCAAGGTAACCTACCACCATAGTCTGGAGAATTTTTCCCAATCTTTCAATGGTAGATCTTGTGGGTCTCCCTGATCTGAAAAAGATCCCACTTGCCTATCCAAGAGTTATAGGACCAGGACGACCTACCACCCTAGTCTCAACAATTCTACCCAATTTTTTAGCAACAAGTTCTAATTCTATTCTTCTTCTCAAATCTTTGTCCATGGCTTTTATTGGCATTGAAAAAATTGGTTAATCCAGAGAACCAATATATGCACTGAGATTTGTCATTGATGTTTAACACTGACCGATGGAGTGCAGTAGTAAAATTGATGACTTGTAAACACATGGAAACAACATAAGATACTGATGACCAAGGTTCAATTAGCTCAAGGGAAGACAGACTAAGCTAATCAATCTGTCACTCAAGAAGATCGGTGTTGAGGTTAGATCTTCAGGTTGGTCATTTCGATGATGATGAAGTCACAAAAGGTGACTTAGGCAAGAAGGCTTGAGGTTGTATGCAAATCGGAACCTTATTGACAAACAAGAAAAGAGACTTGATGTAAGCACAACAAATCAACAATCAAAGGTTGAACCGGTAATGTAGAGCGCAGTGGTATACTGGTACATCGGCGAGGCAGAAGGAAGATAGGTGATCACCATAAATCTCGGAGCGGTGATCGGTTATTCAGTTGTGGTGGCAAAAGGTGAGTTGGTGAGATTATGTCTATGCCAAACTAATTTATTAATCAAGGCAAGATTTACTTTTTTTTTTTTTTTTTTAAATTCATACATGCATAGATAATAATATTTTTTTTTCCTAAAAATCCAAAGAGATGAATATTTTTCTAAAAAGTAGAGAGATGAACTTTTTTTTTTTTTTTTTTCTGTAATGCACAAAGATGAATATTTTCCAAAAATCCACAACATGAATATTTTCCTAAAATCCTCAGAGATGGGTATTTATCTAACATACATAGAGATGAATATATTTCTATTTGTGTTTTCTTTATTCTAATTTTATATTACTTTGGCAATAGATTTATTTTTGTTCAAGTTATTCTAATATTTATATTCCATTCTAAAAAAAATCTGATTTTTTATAAAATAAAGAAAGTTGATTGAGGAAAAGATTTCAGATCAAACAATATTCGAATTTGTATATGCACATTTTTAAAGAAATCCATTGACCAATTTATTTCCTACATGCAAAATAAAAAAGAAGATTTTTTTTTTCTTTTTTTGGATAAAAAAACAATTTATTACATGTATTTGATTAAATCAATTAATAAAAACTGAAAAAAGATTTCCTTGCAAAAATCTGAAATGGATAAAAGAGATTTCTTTCAAAAAAATAAAATTAAAATATAAACTTTCTTATGTGCAAAATTTTGAGAGAGACGAGAAGAAGATTTTCTTTGAAAAGAAAAAGCAAGCAATGAATGTGCAAGAGGGGAACTTGGATTTGAATGAAGAACCTTGCTGACCTCCTTCAATTCCTCCTTGAAGCTTGGTAATTATCTTCTTCAAAATCCTACAACACATCTACAAAATTTCTCCTACACCTAACATGGCATTGAAAATAAATTCATAAGAATTTCAAGACTACTTTATCATCCAAAAAACAATGAATTCTCTTTTTCGAAAATTTAGAACTCAATATATAGAAAAGAAAGTCATTTTCCCACTACAAAAGAAATTAATTGATTTCCATATTATTTGCCCAAAATAATTTCATGCAAAATGATTAATTGTCATAGTGGGGGTCACATGCAAAAGAAATGAATTTGAAATTCTCTTCTAGAACCTTCTCATTTCCTCCTACAACATGTGCTAAATAGTATATTGAGAAAATAAACAATTTCTAAATTAATTTCATGCAAAAATGATTGTTGTCATAGTGGGGGTTACATTTGACCATGCATTCAAAATTCAAATTTGAATTCTCCTCCAAAAATGCATTTTGTAACTCCTTTGTCATAAAAATGCCATGAATAGAATTATTCTTGTCATGGAATAATTTTGTAACTCCCATGTCATATATTTGCTAAATATAATATTTATTCTTTAATATTTTAAATTTTAAATTTCTTTTCTGGAATCTTCTTATTTCTCCTACACCATGTGCTCAATTAGGATATTGAGAAAATAAGCAATTTTCAAATAAATTATGACCTCATGTGTGTGTCACCACTTAATACTTTTTTTTATTTAAAAACTTCAACCTCATTTCAATTTATATATTCTTTCTAACATTACTCATAAAATTAATTACGCTGATTGGTGTTCTATACAATGTCAGCACATCTGTGAAACAAAAAAGAAAGAGCACTTACAATCGCAGCCTATGGAATTTGAAGAGTCCATAATTGAATTGCTTTCGTGTCCGTAATGGTAGCAGTTCTGTCCATATTTGCATAATTTGAAGAGTCTTTCCATCTTCTGAGGGGTTAAAAATCGATCTTGGTGAAAATGAGAGAAATATTGCATATCCAGGGTGGGCAGTGTGGTAACCAAATTGGAGCAAAGTTCTGGAAAGCGATATGCTATGAACACGGGATGATTCGACGGGGTCATACAAGGGCGACTTTGATCTGCAGCTGGAGAGAATCAATGTGAGGCAAGAAGACGCTGATATGTGCCTAGAGCAGTGCTCATGGATCTCGAACCCAAGCTAGACTGGAGCTGGAAATAACTGGGCCAAGGGTCACTATCTTTCTCTGTTAAAGAATGCTTTTGCATTTTTATTTCTGGAACGGTTTTCGTCACATTGTTTTCAAGCAATTCCTCTTCTTTGTTTTGTTTTTTTAAAGTATTTTGGGGTTTTTACGTTTTGGCCTCAATGTTTTTACTCTTAGGATTCTATTTGTTTTCAGATAAAATGAGCCACACTAAACCTACCAAAAAGCAGGCAGATCACCCTAGCATTACAATGGAGGTTGGACATATTTATTTAAGTTGGGCATTTATTCAAAACAATGGTTTATTCAGATGACTGAAAATATTAATTTTGTCTCTACTGACAAACTGTAGCTACTCCATTACTCTCCTCACCAATCTCTACCAAATCCAGTGGGAGGAAAAATTCGCATGCCGGATTCAAGTGATCAATAATACTAATAATAACTCTACGCTAATATTTGTATCCATACTGCAATTCGTTACTATAAATTACATAGGCTTGCCTATGTTCTTCATAAGGTTTCTAATTTGGATCGATAGACATTTGTGAGAAAATAAAATTATATTGGTAAAAGCATCCTCTATTTGAGCTTAGATCATTTATATTGTTGTTTTTTTAATCTATACGATACATTTGGAACTGTTGCAGCCTTAGTCGAAGAGATTATTGTTGGGGTTTGTTTGGTAGGTAGGTAATGTACCTATTCTGTTCAAAAATGCAATTTTTATCTATGCATAGGTTGGGATGTTATTTTTGGCAAAACTTATTTGTAACAGTTTTTACAATCCTTCAACAACCTTTTTAGATTTTATGCAAATAAAAATCATGTTTTGATTTGATTCACTTCATATGAACTTTATTCTTGTATATTTGTTGGAATATGCAAACATTAAATCTCTATTCTTTATTTTGACAACATATAATGTTGGAAACATGGAGTATTTGCTTTTGGGATTAATGATTAAGATGAGAGGCATTTCTATATAGTCTCAACACATTGATAAAATAAACTAAAAAAATAGCAGTTACAATCGCATTGACATATTAAATTTTTAAGAGTATGGAATTTGAAAGGCCAATCGTTTCATATATAACTTAACGGTGGTAAAAGACCAATTGTTTCATCTTCATTATATGTTCCTTTAAATAAAGTCATTGTATATGTCATAGCTATGTATGTGTTTTGCTATTATGTTTTCTTTACAAATTCCACGATTGCTTGCAAACTAGGGAAATTGAAAGAGTAAATTGCTGAATCGGATGTTTTGAAGTTTTATTTCTACAGCTTATTTACCGATTTAGGGAAAGTGAAAGACTTCTTTGTTCTACTGTGAACTTTTTGGAGATAAATGAGATTATTCCTAATCTTTGACGAGTTTATGAGTTTATGTTCGTCATCTTCTTGTTATTTCAAAGCCCCTTCCTCTGTTATATGTTTGAGCCATTTTAAAAATTGCATTTCCATTCTCTTCATGTGCATTTCGAAATTTTGTACATGGCCTGTGTTTTTCGATGTACATTTCAATAGTATTTCTTAAAAAAAATTGTGCATGCTAATGTCTTCACAATTTCAGTGAGTGATTAAATATTTACATTATGATGCAAGTTATATTTCCCAAAATACCAAGAAAATGGAATTTAATTGTGGCTTAAAATATTTAAGTTCAAATTCTCACAATTTTCTCAAGAATCAGAGTTATGTTGGAGGAGATAAAGATTAGTTGTGTCGCTTTTCAAGTTTGATAGTTTGATAATTTGTATAAATTTTTTTATTCAAGTTAGTTATGATTCATAAGGTTATGTTATTCACTTGAGAAAAATGTTTTATGCATTTTGTATTCTTTGAGAATACAAATGTTTGACAGACATAGGGCAACATCCATTCTTTTCAATACTAATATAACTCACGAACAAATAAATAGAAGTGAAATACAATGGCTATTGATCCGTCATTTCAACCAAAAAGTAAGATGGTAAAATCAGTAAAAATCAAATAGATTACAAATCATAAAAATGAATGAATGTAACCTTTGATCCATTTATTTATTTTTCATTTTTTAAAATATTATTTCTAAATTTTAAAAAATCAATTGTAAAATTAATTTATTCTAAAAGTGATTGGTGGTTCATTTAAAATTTAAAAAAAAAATAGAATTTAGTTAACTTACAACATGAAGTGATTTGCATGGAAAAAGTAAAAATATAATAGAAATATTATTTATATATCTATAGAAAAATAAGAAAAGATTCTATTTATATTTTAATTTCTTAAGTTTATGATGCCTACATAGAATGTTGTTATAGAAAGAATAAAAAGAAAGGAAGAATCTAATATCCAATTTAGAAAGGTTAAAAAGGATTGGAATACCTAAAATAGAAGCAATATTTTTACAAAAAAAATGAAAAAACCTTAAGTTTCAATTTGAGAAGATCAAAAAGAATTTATATGTTTCTAAATTTCAATCATAAAATTATATTTTTTCTAAATTCAAAAAATCAAAGTTATGTATGTGGCAAATATTTTAGAAATACTATATAATATTTTAGATATAAAAATATTTATTAGTTAAAGTTTCCAATTTATCATATAGATGATATTTTTCTATTTTATTTGAGTTATAAAAATATTTCGAAAATCACATGTGATGATTAATTTAGAAATCTCAAAAATAATTTTTATGTTAATTATCAAAAATTTAAAAGGTTGCGTGTACACAACTTGAATCGCTGGTCCAAATAGGAAACAGTCTGGCAGATGAAGCGCACCTACAAACGAAGTAAAAACATGAACAAATTCAGTCTAGGGTTTCAATTGCTCGCCTTGCCAGTCAACGATTTAAGATGAAAACAATCATATTTTTTTGTTAAATTTGAATACCTAGGTTGGAGATATAAATCTGCAAATTTATTACTCCATTCACCATCCCGGCTACACATTCTATTGCAATTAGAACTAACAGCAGATTGGCGCGGACTTCATGCTTGCTACGATTTGGTTCATTGCTCACCGTTAGTGCACCAAAATTTACATTTGAGGGGAATGATTATAGTCTGGGAGCAAGGCAATCCTTTCTGAAACATATTGAATGAGCTTTGGTGAGAAAACATTCATACTCCGGTGGTTGGATCAGACAGACCTGGGAATTGAAGAACCTATCGATTTGGGTGTTATAACATTGCATGATCCTTGAGAATAACCATTCACTAAGACGAAGATCCACAACATCTTTTGAATAATCTCTCTTCTTAGAATTTTCAGTGTGACGGAAGCGAAGGAATATTCACATTGGATACAACACTGTATATCCTACAACATATCAGTCCCAGATCTGAACAGCAGTAACCTCTGTAGTAGGGAACCGATTACAATACGACGTCATTCATACCAGGGGCAGTGATCAGACTGGGTGGACTGGTATCAGTCAACAAATGTAGCATTTTGATCAATTGGCCACCTTAGACCAGATAACTACATACCAGGGGCAGTATTGTTCAAATCAGTCATGCATGGCCTCCACAACATTTGCAAATAGCCTTGCCTATCCGATGATTGATCTACAACTAATTAGTGAAGACTCTATCATTTGGTTTGGAGATCCACATTTGGGAGGAGGTTTTCAGACTGTTAGTAGTAGATAACTTTGTCATACTCAAACTTGTTTGTGACAACAACAAAGGACGACACCTGCCAATCATCTTGAGGTTCATTGTTAGTAAAAGTTTGCTTGCATTATCATCGCTATAGTTGGGGTAACATCAAATCAGCATAATATAGTGATCAGACATGGCTGATAGAGGACATTTGGGTTCATGGGTGGATGTGGGCTGGGAAGACCCGCCTCATGTTACGTAGTGGGTCTACACGAAAGGTAGATGGAAGGACATGGCGATACAGGTAAACCGGAGTGGAAATAACAAGGTTTTTCAGCCAGCTTCAAAATACTTTCAAGGCTTCTTTGGGAACAGACACAGTGTGGCATGGAGGCATAATAACAATGGAAGGAGATTCACTCAAGGGCGTTTTAATAATGGTGCGAATCATTGGAATTCTGAGAAGCAATTCAAGGGATTTTCGAGGAAATGGTCTTTGGATCTGGGCAATCAATGAACGTTTGCTAGGGTTGTTGGCTTGGCAAATAAGGAGACTGCGGCTAGGGTTTCTGTTTCTTCATAGCAGGTGGGAAATAAGGTAAATGTGAACCTCAAGGAAGCTAGTTCGAAAAAGGTAAGTAAGATTCCATTTGATCCTATTCTGCCCGAGGTTTCTTCATCACAGGTTTGGGCTCCTATCCCTTGTATTGATCTTATAGATTCTTATGTCGATAAGAAAGTGAATTGTTTGCATACGAATGCTATTTCTGGGGAAATTTGGGGTGATCAAATTAGTTTGTTAAAGCTTTATCATAAATTATAGAAAAGACATGCATTATTTTCAATTATTGTCTGCGAATGCTTTTATTATTGTCTTTGATTCTCCTTCTTTCAGAGATGAGGTATTAAGAACTTCGCATCATTGGTTTGGAAAACATTTAATTTCAATTGCAGCTTGGAAACTTTCTTTTGTTCCTTCTTGGTCTAGTTCAAAACTTATTCCTTTCTGGTTTGGTTTACCTAAAATTCCTTTTGAATTTATGGATCCAGATGTTCTTGAGAAAATTGGAAATACTATTGGAACTTTTTTAACATCTAAAATGGACTTTGTGGAGGGGGAGGTTCTGGTAAAAAATTTTGTTCTTATTAACCCTAACAATGTTTGCCCCCGTACTTGTAATATCAAGTCTCATGATGGTATTTGGCACTAGTCAATTGAGAAATTAGATACAGAGCTTCTTAAGTCTCCTTTACTTTTGGATGCTCCTTTACTTATGGATTTTAAGAAAAACCAGCAGGTTGTTGACTCTGTCCCTAAATCTCTTAATAAAGATAGTTTGTCAGCGGGACCTTCGATTGAAGGATGCAGAAATGTCTCTTCGCATAAATTGGTAGAAACAGGTCACTTTAATCTTGAAAATAA
Organism: Cryptomeria japonica; assembly: GCF_030272615.1. Taxonomy (NCBI): domain Eukaryota; kingdom Viridiplantae; phylum Streptophyta; class Pinopsida; order Cupressales; family Cupressaceae; genus Cryptomeria; species Cryptomeria japonica. Next base: position 600,257,187 of record NC_081411.1, on the reverse strand, counting down.
TCCATTGTGTCGTAGTTCTGGGAAACCAAATGATCACACTTCGGGTTCAGTCTCACTTTCATCTTTCCTGAAGACATTTTATAATAACAGGGGTATAGTGGATAGTAATCCCCTGATGAATGGAGTAGATCACCCATTGATGATAGATTGCCCTAAGATGCCAAATAATCACACAAAGGGTAAGGACGACAATTTGTCTTCATGCACTCAAAAGGAGGTTTTGGATTCTTCAAAGAATGTGAATTTAGATAAAAATGCAATGGTTGATATGGAAACTATTAAATAGGTACCTGCCATAGGTTTTCCTAATGATGCTTCTTTAGTTCAGGAAATTAAGAATTTGGTGTCTAATAATTCCCCTCTAAATGTTGAAATTAATATGGCTAATGAATCTTCCTTAGGGAATAGTAATCCATCAGAGGTTGTCCCTGTTATTATGCCAGATGAGAATCTGGTTCAGCAAGTACATGATATTTTTAACAATCATGCACATCAAATGGATGAGGGTATTACTGATAGAGTTGTTTGTTCAATTAAGAATGATTTGGGGGGTATAAACTTGACCCTTCTAATTTCTGCATCTACTAATCCTTTTGTGGTTTTGGCTACAACAGAGTTGGGTTTTGAAGATAATCCATTTATCTTGGCTTCTCCAAAGTCATGTAAGAGTTTACCAATTGTTCAAACAACTCCAGTTTTTTCACCATTGGTGGTTTCTCCTAGGAGAGGTAGGCCTCCAAATGATCTTAAGACTCAAATGGAAATTGATGCTAGAATTCAAAAGACTTTGTCCCTTTCTCCTGCTAGTGGGCAAGGGAGGCATTCGATCTCTCTTGGTAGGCCTAAGAAAACATTCCTAACTCCTGTAAGTGTAAAAAGAAAGAGGAGTAAAAGATTCATGACTAGTCCACCTGTGACAAGATCAGGGTTGTGAAACTTAATTTGCAAGGTTGCTTTGGGGAAAGAAAAAATTCTCTGATTATTGGGAAGAGGGGAGCTTCGGCCTCCCCTCGAGGACAATGAGAATTATTTCTTGGAATGTTAAGGCCTTAAATGCCCCTAACAAGAGATGCTTAATTAAGTCCCAAATGGACTTAATTAAGTGTGATATTTTTATGTTGCAAGAAATAAAGTTGTCAAAGGAGTCTGCTGATTTGGTTTTTTCATCTTGGAGAAGGTGGAATTTTCTTTCTCCTCCGGCTTGTGGTGCTTCAGGAGGTTTGGCACTGCTTTGGAATAATTATAATATTGAGGTACAGTTAGTGGCATCTGCTACAAACTAGATGTTGGCTTTAGTTATAAGCAAGATTTCTAAGGTTAAATTTTGGCTTTTTAACATTTATGCTCAGTCAAGAATTCAAGGAAGAGTAAGTTATAGGGTGAATTAAAGAGGATTTCTTCTCCCTTAAAACATGGTTCCTTTATTATCTTCGGGGGTGATTTTAATGATATCATTGATTTAGATGAGAAAAGAGGAGGTGTTTTCCCTAATAAAAGGATTATGGATGACTTTGGGGATTTCATTTATGATATGAGCCTTTTTGATTGTAAGTCTCAGAATGGGGTTTTCACATGGACAAACATGAGAAGGGATTTTTCTCAGATTGCTGAGAGATTAGATCGGTTTTTGTTATCTGAGAATTGGATTGATTCAGATTTTGAATTCTTTTCCTCTATTCTACCGGTCTCAGGTTCTGATCATTTTCCAATTTCCCTTTCAGTTATTGAGGATAGGGCTTCTTTTAAGTCTCCATTTAAATTTGAGCCCATGTGGTCTAGGGATTCTTACTTTTTGCCTCTGCTTATGAAATGGTGGAATTCTGCTCCTTTTTGTTTTGGGTCTCGTATGTTTCAGATTGCTAAGAAGTTAAGTTATTTGAAATTGAATATTAGGGAATTGAATATCTCGCATTTCAAGAACATTTTTCAGGAGAAACAAAGGATTCAAGATACGATTGATTGTTTTAATACTCATGTGCTTCAACATGGTATGGTGCCACAAGTTTTTGATGAATTGAAGTCACTAAAATTACAGCTTGAGGAGGTGTTAGCTAGAGAGGAAATCTATTGGAGACAAAAATCTAAAGATTTATGGCTTTCAGATGGTGACAGGAACACAAAAAATTTTCATTCTTCAACTAAGATGAAAAGATGTAAGAATAGGATATCTTGTATTCAGTGTTAGAGTGGGAATTTATTGATAGAGCCAAAGGACATTGCTTCAGAGACAGTTAGGTTTTTTAAGTCATTATTATCTTTGAAAAATGGAAATCTTAGCAATGATATTATATCTAATATTCCTCCTTTAGTATCTTTGGAAGACAATAAGATGTTGATGTCTCCCTTTTCCTTAGAAGAAGTTAAGAGTGATGTCTTTGCCATGAATCCAAATAAAGCCCTGGGACCAGATGGTTTTGCTCCTTTATTTTTTCAGAAATGTTGGGATTTTGTGGGAAATGATGTTTTATTGGCTCTCGAGGAATCTAGGAGAAATGGGTCCATTTTAAAAGAACTTAATACTACAATGATTGCAATTATTCCTAAAAAAGAGGATACTAAGACTTTTGCTGACTTCCACCCCATTGCTTTATGTAACACTTTGTGTAAGATATTTACAAAGGCAATTTCCCTTAGGTTGGCAAAAATTCTACCTAGGATCATTTCATTGGAGCAAAGTGGTTTTGTTCTCGAAAGGGAGACGACAAAGGGTGCAATTGTAGCACATGAGGTGTTGCATTCTATTTCCACCTAAAGAACCCCAGCCAGGATACTTAAACTAGACATGATGAAGGCTTATGATAGAGTAGAGTGGAGGGCTTTATGTGTTGTTCTTGAGAAGTTAGGTTTTTCTAAGGCCTGGGTCAAATGGATTCGTGCATGTATTTCTTCTGCAAGATTCTTGGTTTTAATTAATGGTTCTCCTTGTGGTTTTTTCACTTCCTCTAGGGGTTTGAGACAGGGAGATCCCCTTTCTCCCTTTTTGTTTATTCTCCTAGCTGAAACCTTTAGTTGGGCTATTAGGGTTGCTAAAGTGGGGGGGCTTTGGAAAGGTATAAGGATTCAGAATATTCCCCAAAGTATTTCTCATTGTCTCTTTGTAGATGATACTCTATTATTTGGACATGCTTCATTAGTTGAGGCAAAAGTGATTAAAGGAATAATACAAAATTATGCATCGTTTTCTGGTCAGAAAGTGAATGGTGATAAATCAAATATTTTTTTCCTTAATACATCACAATTGGTTTAGCATAGGTTGCAATCCTTTTGGGGATTTGAGACTGGAAATCTTCCATGTACTTACCTTGGGATTTCTTTCTTTGTTAAACAGGATAAGATTGGTTTTTGGGATAAGATTGTTGGCATTATGTGAACCGGTATGTGGACATAATGACATTGTATGTTGTCATTGATGTCAATATGTTGAAGAGGTATGAACTAGCATATGTGAGAATCGGTATAACACTATGAACCGACATTTGTGCCAAAGTGAAGCGGCGTGCTTGTTCAAGGTGAACCGACATATGGTTATGGGAACCGGCACATGGAAGCGTTGTATGACTACCGGTTGGTAGTCTCAACTTTAGGGTTTTCAATTGAAGTGCTTCAAGCCTGTATGGCTCAACCGGTGACATTGTGTGATGAGTTAGCATTGTAATGAAGAACAGATCATGTTGCCACGTCAGCCTTGTACGTGTGAAGGATCTTTCATAAAGGAGATTGTTCCTATCTACCTCGGGAATGTGCGAAGTCTGTAAATGGTGATAACGTGTGATGGGTTATCAGCCGCCATGAAATCAGTGGAAAAAAAATGATGGAGAATGTCTTGAGATTGGATCAATATTGTTGCATTCAATATAGCATGATCAATGGTCAGGATTGAACCGTTTGAATTCCTTAACCTAACAGGTCTAGGGTTTAGGGTTTATACTACCGACCTGTCTATTGTCCTATAAGGTCAATGTTGTGATTCTTTTGGAGGTTGTTGGCAAAATTTGTGTGTGAGCATCCAAGAGAAGGGATACGTGATTCTTGCCAGACCAGAGGAGAGAAGTGATACCTGCAGAGTGTAAGTGTAGAAGGTGAAGAGGAGCTTAAGCGGATCTGCATTGGCATTGAGTGTTGTTACCAGATCATTGAAATACCTGTTGATTTCTAACCACCTCAACAGTTGGAAAATCCCCTAACAGGGTAGCCTTAACCGGCTTGTTGTAAATCCCTTAACAGGGTAACTCAAAGTTATTGAGATCTGGAAAGCTAGAGAGCTCTGGAAATCCTTTAGCTATTGAGTTCTTGAAATCCTCTAACAAGGTAACCTGTAACAAGGTTTAACCCTTAACCGGGTGATCCCTAACAGGATCGGTTCCTAACAGAACCTATCGTATCTATCTTTAATAGGACAAGGCTCCTAACAGAGCGGACTTCCAAAGAGTTCAACAAGAAGCTTGTGGGTATTCATCCCCACTGTGGTTTTTCCCAGTTGGGTTTCCACGTGAAAAATATGTGTATCATGTGTGATGCTTTGTTATTACCTGTTAAGCATATGATGGTTATGTGTGTTATGCCTGTCAATAAAACATGTTGAACTAGCTGTTGTGAAGATATGATGATAGATTACCTATTCATACATAAGGGAGAAATGGTAGTGTAGTTCTGAGTTAAGTGGAAAGCCAAGTGAGTAACCGGTTTATGATTGTTTTAGTTGTTCTGGGTTTTACCGGTTGCAGTCTGTTTCAAACCAATGTCACTGTTTGCCAGTCATTTGGAGTAATCCCTGTTGAACGGTTTAGGACTGTATTTTGTCTGTACTAATTCACCCCCCCCCCTCTTAGTACCGGTTTGGTACTATTTTCTCATCATTGAGTTATCAATTGGTATCAGAGCATCCTCCATGTCCTCTATGTTGTAAGCTTAACCGCTTGAGGTAAAGATCCCAGTCAAATGATGAAGAGGGAAGGTCCAAAGTTTAACAGAGAAAATTTTGGTATATGGAAAGATAGGATGAAGATATTCATCAAAAGCATGGGTGCTCAACACTGGAGTTATGTTGAGAATGTTTATGTTGTCCCTACCGGTACTCTCATCGATGACCAAAAGAGAGAGATACAAGAAAATGGGCAAGTCATGGAAGCCCTTATTAGTAGTCTATGTGACATTGAGTTTATTGATGTTCAGGACAAGCTAAATCCCAAAGAGGTATGGGATGCTCTTGAAAATATCTATGGTGGTGATGAACATGTAAAACAGGCTAAGGAAGAAAGCCTGAGAGGGAAGTTTGAAGATATGCAGATGGTTGAAGGTGAGACCATTCAATAGTATGGAATAAGAATCAAAACAGTTGTTGGAGAAATCAAGAGTGCAGGTGGTAAAATAGAAGATTCCACTATGGTAAGCAAAGTCCTGAGATCCCTATTGTCGGTCTATGCAATAAGGGTTGTTGCTATTCAGGAGTTGAGATCAATAGACAAGACTAAGGTATCCTTGGACTCCATCATAGCCAAGTTGACAGCCTATGAGCTAAATAGTTTTGATGGTAGTGTTCAAAAGACTGAATCAACTTTTAAAGCCTCTGCTATACCATCCAGAAAAGGAAAAGAAGCTAGCACTAGTGGTGAGCCTAGACAAAGCAGAGAAATGGATGATGAGGAGATTCTGATGGCATTTGAAGCTCTCCTTGCCAGGAAGCTTCCTAAAGGAACCGGTAAATACAAAGGTAAGCTACCTTTGAAATGCTTTTCTTGTAATCAGATAGGACATATTGCTATAAACTATCCTAATGGCGATAACGAGGACAAACCAGAAAGGTTCAGGAAATTCAAAGGAGGAAACCGGAGAAACTATTTTATGGCAGTTGATGAAGGTGTCACAGATGAAGAATCAGAGGATGAAGAAAATGAAGATATTGTGTTTGTTGCTATCAAAGAAGATGTGTCAGACAAGAAGGCTCTTGTCTCCCAGTTTGATAATTTCAATGAGTGGACCATTGACAGTGGTTGTTCTCACCATATGACTGGTGACCGGAGCAAGTTTCTATCCTTGGAGGAGTATGATGGAGGTGTGGTTCGCTTTGGCAATGATGCACCATGCATGGTCAAAGGCAAAGGGTCCATCTCTCGAAATGGAAAGAGAAGTGCTGACAATGTGTACTGGGTTGATGGTCTTAGACACAACCTTCTGAGTGTTGCCCAATTGAATGATAGTGGCCTCACTCTCGAATTCAAGAATGGAGTTTGCAGAATCAAAGGAAAAGATGGTGAATTGGTGGCCACCGACATGCAGACCAAAGGTAACCTATTTCATCTTAATGCAAATATAAGTACATGTCTTATGGCTAAGTTTGATGATAGCTAGATATGGCATAGGAGACTCTGCCATGTAAACTTTGATAACATTGTGAAGGCTAGTAAGATCAAGGCAATTAGAGGGTTGTCGGTGCTAAGCAAACTGGATAATACCCTATGCAAAGAGTGTCAATTGGGGAAAATGTCTTCCTCAAACTTTAAAGGTAAATCTTTCACTGCTGACAACTTGCTTGATCTTGTGCATACTGATTTGTGTGGTCTTATGAAAACTAGAAGTGTGCAAGGTGATAGGTACTTCATGATTCTCACTAATGACTACTCAAGAATGATGTGGGTCACATTCTTGAAAGAAAAGTTTGAAGCCTTTGTGAAGTTCAAAGCTTTTAAAGCATTAGTGGAGAAGGAAAGCGGTAAAAGGATCAAGTGTCTCAGAACTGATCAAGGAGGGAAATTCACTTCCGGTGAATTCAACAAGTATTGTCAAGAATTTGGCATCAAGAGGCAATTGTCTGCCCCCCGGACTCCATAGCAGAATGGCCTAGCAGAGAGGAATAACCAGACTGTGGTTGAAGCAACTAGAACCATGTTGATCCAAGGAAAGGTAGCTCACACCTTTTGGAGAGAAGCGGTGAGCACTGCAGTCTACACAATGAACCGGGTACTCATCAAGAAAGGTAAGAATAAAACTCCTTATGAGTACTGGACTGGTAAGACACCTGTGGTTAGCTACTTTAGAGTGTTTGGTAGAAAGTGTTACATCAAGAGGAGTGAACACCAGAGCAAATTTGATGCAAAATGTGATGAGGGAATATTCCTAGGATATTCCACCAAGAGTAAAGCTCTCAAGTGTTTCAACAATAGGACTCAGAGAATTATGGAAAGTATCAAAGTGAGAGTTGATGAAACCTCTAAGAAACCGGAAGAAACCGATAGTGAGCAAGCTGTAAATGAGTTGGTTGCAACCTTCTGGGAACCAGTTGTCAGTCAACCAAGTACCAGTAACAGTGTTCCTAAACTGGTGAATGCTAATACTGATGAAGATGAGGATGAAGATAAAAAGCAAGAAGAACCAGTCGAGACTATTCCTTGGTATGTCGAGCTGAATCATGATCCTAAGCAGATCATAGGAGATAAGGATGCAGGAATCCTTACAAGAAGAAAGATCAGAGAAAACTCATGTATGATCTCTGAATTTGAGCCTAAATCATTCAAAGAGGCTCATAAAGATGAAGACTAGATCAAGGCAATGGAAGAGGAACTTGACCAGATAGAGAAAAATGGTACATTGTCCTTGTTACTTAGACCGGAGCATAAAAATGTCATTGGCACCAAATGGGTGTTCAAAAACAAGCTGAATGAGGATGGCACAATGATTAGGAACAAAGCCAGATTGGTGTGCAAAGGATATGCTCAAGAAGAAGGAGAAGACTATGGAGAAACCTTTGCTCCTATAGCCAAATTGGAAGGAGTCCGTATGCTTCTTGCATATGCAGCTTTTAAAGGCTTCAAAGTATATCAAATGGATGTAAAATTTGCATTCCTAAATGGTGCACTTGAAGAGGAGGTGTATATTGAGCAACTAGATGGGTTTTCCCTATCTGAAGATAGTGACATGGTATGTAGGCTACATAAAGCCTTATATGGTCTAAAGCAAGCACCTAGGGCATGGTATGAGTGCCTTCATTCCCATCTTGTGAAGATTGGATTTGTGAGAACAAGTGAAGATAGTAATATCTACTTGAAGTCTGAAGGAGATCAAATCCTGATCTGTGAGGTATTTATTGATGACATTATCTTTGGTGGAGATGACAAGATGAGTCATGAGTTTGCTGATGAGATGAAGGAAGAGTTTGAGATGTCACTCATAGGGGAGATTAAGTTCTTCATTGGACTAAAAATCCAACAGATGAAGGATGGAATCTTTATCACTCGGTCCAAGTATGTCAAAGAGGTGTTGAAGACCTTTGGCATGGAAGATAGCAAACTGGTTGGTACATCGATGGTGACTAGTTGTAAACTATCCAAATAGGATGACTTAGCATTGGTTGATGAGAAGGAATACCGATCAATGATTGGTAAATTGCATTATGTAGTGCATAGCAGACCAGATATTGCACATGCAGTTGGCATTATTGCAAGGTTCCAGAAAAGTCCAAGAGAATCCCACTTGGTTGTAGTCAAGCGGATTCTTAGGTATCTGAAGGGGACTACCAACTATGGATTGTGGTATCCATATAGCAAGGACTTCAACTTGAAAGTGTTCACATATGCTGATTGGGCTGGTAATGTAGATGACCAGAAGAGCACAACCGGTGGTGCATTCTTCCTTGGTGGTAGACTGGTCTCATGGATGAGTAAAAAGCATAGTTGTATCTCTTAGTCTACAACGGAAGCGAAGTATGTTGCAGCTTTCATGAACTGCACTCAGACATTTTGGATGGAGCATGTACTGAAAGGTTTCAAAATCCCTGTACCTGAACCGGTAAGTATATTCTGTGATAACACAAGTGCTATCAATATTTCAAAGAATCCGGTTTTACATTCTAAAACCAAGCACTTTGAGCTTAAGTATCATTTCTTGAGGGAAAAGGTTCAGAACAAAGAGATTGCATTGGAGCATGTGTCCAGTAAGGAGCAGTTAGCAGACATATTCACCAAGCCTCTCCCAAAGACTACATTTACACACTTAAGAGGTGAGTTAGGGGTACTCCCCCTTTAGGAGGTGAACTAAAGGTATATGCTCCACATCAGTCATGTATTGCATAGTCAAATCTTTCTTCAGGATTGATGTGTTGAAGGATGCTACTCCTCAGGGTGAGCAACATAATGGAATAGAGAAGCTTGTATCTCCACTTTGGCATTGTTGTCAAAGGGGGAGAAGATGTCAAGCGGAGAGAGAGGAGAGATATCTTTGTATATTGCCATCAATGCCAAAGGGGGAGATTGTTGGCATTATGTGAACCGGTATGTGGACATAATGACACTGTATGTTGTCATTGATGTCAATATGTTGAAGAGGTATGAACTGACATATGTGAGAACCGGTATAACACTATGAACTGGCATTTGTGCCAAAGTGAAGCGGTGTGCTTTTAAATGTGAACCGACATATGGTTATGGGAACCGGCACATGGAAGCATTGTATGACTACCGGTTGGTAGTCTCAACTTCAGGGTTTCCGGTTGAAGTCCTTCAAGCCTGTATGGTTCAACCGGTGACATTATGTGATGAGTTAGCATTGTAATGAAGAACAGATCATGTTGCCACGTCAGCCTTGTGCGCATGAAGGATCTTGCATAAAGAAGATTGTTCCTATCTACCGCGGGAATGTGCAAAGTCTGTAAATGGTGATAATGTGTGATGGGTTATCAGCCACCATGAAATCGGTGGAAAACAAATGATGGAGAATGTCTTGAGATTGGATCAAGACTGTTGCATTCAATATAGCATGATCAACGATCAGGATTGAACTGTTTGAATTCCTTAACCTAACAGGTCTAGGGTTTAGGGTTTATGCTACCGACCTGTCTATTGTCCTATAAGGTTGATGTTGTGAGTCTTTTGAAGGTTGTTGGAAAAATTTGTGTGTGAGTATCCAAGAGAAGGGATACGTGATTCTTGCTAGACCAGAGGAGAGAAGTGATACTTGCAGAGTGTAAGTGCAGAAGGTGAAGAGGAGCTTAAGCAGATCTGCATTGGCATTGAGTGTTGTTACTAGATCATTAAAATACCTGTTGATCTCTAACCACCTCAACAGTTGGAAAATCCCCTAACAGGGTAGCCTTAACCGGCTTACTGTAAATCCCTTAATAGGGTAACTCAAAGTTATTGAGATCTGGAAAGCTAGAGAGCTCTGGAAATCCTTTAGCTATTGAGTTCTTGAAATCCTCTAACAAGGTAACCTGCAACAAGGTTTAACCCTTAACTGGGTATTGTAGCCATCCCTTACCCGGGTGATTCCTAACAGGATCGGTTCCTAACATAACCTATTGTATCTGTCTTTAACAGGACAAGGCTCCTAACAGAGTGGACTTCCAAAGAGTTCAATAACAAGCTTGTGGGTATTCATCCCCACCGTGGTTTCTCCTAGTTGGGTTTCCATGTGAAAAATATGTGTGTCATGTGTGATGCTTTTATCTTGTGATGCTTTGTTATTACCTGTTAAGCATATGATGGTTTTGTGTTTTATGCCTGTCAATAAAACATGTTGAACTAGCTGTTGTGAAGATATGATGATAGATTACCTGTTCATACATAAGGGAGAAATGGTAGTGTAGTTCTGAGTTAAGTGGAAAGCCAAGTGAGTAACCGGTTTATGATTGTTTTAGTTGTTTGGGTTTTACCGGTTGCACTCTATTTCAAACCGGTGTCACTATTTGCCAGTCATTTGGAGTAATCCCTATTGAACGGGTTTAGGACTGTATTTTGTCTGTAATGATTCACCCCCCCCCCCCCTCTTAGTACCAGTTTGGTACTATTTGCTCATCATTGAGTTATCAAAGATTATTTCGGTCATTTCTAAAAGAATTTTCTCATGGAATCATAGATGGTTAACTTTGGTTGGTAAAATTGTTCTCATCAAGTCTGTTTTGAATGTTGTTCCCATATATCTCATGTTTGTTTTGAAGTCTCCAAAAGCAGCCATTGTTAGTTTATAGGATACTCTTAGATATTTTCTTTGGAACAATAATAAAGATGACAAGAAGAAACTCACTTTAGTTGCATACGATAAGGTATGTTTGCGTAAGGAACTTGGGGGAACAGGAATTCAGAGTCTAGAAAATTAGAATTTAGCCTTACGTGCTAAGTTGGTTTGAAAATTATATGATAAGCCTAGCTCCTTATGGGCACAGATTATGTTTGCCAAATATTCAAATAATGGACCGAGAGAGTACATTTTTAAAGTCTCAAATTTGCCTTTGGGTTCTGCTATTTGGAATTTCCTTTGTAAATGTAGATCAATTATTTTGCCTCATCTCTCATGGATTGTTCATAATGGTAGAAAGGTCAGATTCTGGGATGAAGTATGGAATGGACACACACCTTTGGTGAATATTAGGGATTGGTCTCCTCCAATCACTGTTCTTTCCTCTCTTTGGGGTGTTTTTGTAGTAGATTATTTTGAAATTGTGACTAGTGGACCCCTTAAGCTAGATAGATGGAAGTCGATTGATTTCTTAGATGTTGATCAAAGCATGAAATTAGATTTTGAAAAGATTTTGGGGGATAGAATTGTATTTGTTTCTGATTCTGAGGATGAACTTATTTGGACAAAGAATATCTCTAGTAAGTACACTGTTAAAGATGGTTACAACTCTCTTATGGTTGCTAAAGATTTATCTTCTTGGCCTTATAAGTTGTTTTGGCATTCGGCTTGTCTTCCCAAAGCTAGAGCCTTTGCTTGGTTGGCAATTCAAGATAGAGTCCTTACAAGTATGAGACTAGATAGGCTTGGTATTACTATTGTTTTCCCTTGTGTCCTTTGTAACAAAAATTTGGAATCTTCTTCACACCTATTCCTACATTGTGATTATGCTTATGAATGTTGGCAGTGGTTGTTTGAGAAGTTAAATATATCCTTTGTTATTGGTAAGGATCTCATTTCCCATTTTAGATCTAGACCCTTTATGTTTGCCTCATCTTTTTATGCATGCCTTTGGATCATATCTCCATCTATTGTGATTTGGAATGTTTGGCTAGAGAGAAACACTAGGATATTTAAAAAAACAAGGTCTCCTGTGTCTGAGGTTCTATTAAAAATTGAGTCTTCAATCTCTGAGGTTGCTTTGTCATTTATTTATAAGAATTTGGAAAATCTTACATCTTTTTCGCACTGGGATAGTAGAGTTACTAGAGTTTGGAAGTTGTTGTCAGTTTTACCCTCTCATGGTTCAATTTTAAAAAAGAATGATGCAATAGGTAAGAGATGCTCTGCTAGATGGAAACCTCCTTCGCAGGGGCACTTTAAACTGAATTTTGATGGGGCCTCTCGTGGTAACCCTGGGCCGGCTAGGGTAGGCATGGTAATTTATGATCACAATGCAAATTTTATTCGAGCTAAGTGTCATGCTATTGGTTTTAAAACTAACAATTATGCGGAATTTCATGCTTTGTCTTTTGGATTGGATTTGGCAATCTCTTTGGGAATTAAGGACTTAATAATTGAAGGTGATTCTATGGTGATTATTCAATGTGTTATGAAAAAGAAATCAAATTGTTGGAATTTGCAGTATATACTTGATCCCATTTTACAAAAATTAGAATTGTTTGAATCTTTCTTGGTATCCCATTGTTACAGAGAATTTAATAAGATTGCAGATTATTTGGGAAAGTTAGCCATTGATAGCAATGCTAATCAGTGAGAGGTGGGTTTTGAGGAAATTCCTTCTAGGGTATGGGAAGGTTTACAACAATAGTCATATGATTTTCTTGAGTAACGTCAATGTAAAATTTTATGATGATAATTATTCACGCTTTCCCCTTTCATTTCAAGTATTCATGTTCGTTGTCTAGAGAAGAGTTTGAGGTCATGGTATTTGATATAATAGTGTTTTTCCAAAGGTTTTTTGATACTTTCTTTTTTGGTAGGAAGGTTTTTGGCTCATGGGATTTGGCACAGGGCTTTGGAAAATTTTGTCTTCTTCCATTGATAGCAGCTATGGAGTCTACATTTGAAAATTATCCGATGTTTTTTTTTGGCAAATTGTCATATGGGCTCTATGCAAAACTGATATTATATGTGTTGTGACCGCATTTTGTATGTGGTTTTGGGCGGGGTGTATAAATTGATCCGTTAGATACTATAGGTTTATTTTATGAGCTATGACCGAAGGTTTTCTTCCTAGGGTTCTTTCCTCTGGTATGCTCTTTGAATCCTATGTAAAAAATAAAAAATATTAATAAAAAAGTTTAGTGGAATAATCCACTTTTATTGAAAAAAAATTTAAAAGGTTAAAAGAAAATAATTTTAATTAAAAAAAAAACTTTAAGCTATTTTAAAATGTCTTAATTTTATTAAAAAAAGTTTGAAGTTATTCATTTTATAGAAGTATTGAAAAACTATACATAATAATGAAGATTCTTATTAATATTTCATACGAAATAGATAATAAGTTTTATGAATGTATAATCTTACAATATTAACCCTAATTGTAGATTAATCTTAACCCTAAAATTAATATTACCCTAATTTAACCCTAAGCATAAAGTAATTGAATCATAATCATAATTTTAACTCTAATTCAAATCTAATACTAATCATAACTATGAGCAACCACTTATCATAATCAAACTCAAATCTTGACAATATTCTTAATCTAGACCCAATTGAACCCTAACACTAACCTAGCCCTAAACTAACCTAGGTAATCCTATTAATGATGTAAACCCTAACTATCATCCTAATCCTAATCCTAATCCTAAAACCTCTCCCAAACCATTACCCTAGCCCTAACCATGATTCAAACCCTAAACCTAACCACAATCCTAGGCCCTAACCCTATCCATAATCCTAGCAATAACAATAATCATGGTGTACATTAACCCTAATCTTAACCCTAACCGTGATGTAAAAAATAGCACTAATCCTAACACTAACTGTTCACCCTAACCCTAATCATGATGTAAACCATAACTCTATAGCTATAATACTAATATTAACCCTAGCCCTAACCCAAGCCATGGTGTAAACCATAAACTTTACCATAGTCCTAACCACAACTCTAAACCATTATCTTAATCATAACCCTAACACTAACCCTAACCCTTACCCTAACCCTAACCCTAACCTGAACTAATCACAACCCTAAACCCTAACTCTGCAAATAGGGAATGGCTCTACAACTCTTAGGATGCACCAATCATCTATTAGAATGTATTGATAATATATGAAGGGTACTAATATCTTAGTGAATCATAGGGGTTGGATAGTTGTTTCCATAAACACTAACATTAATCCTAACAACAACCCTTAAGCCTAACCCTAACCATGAAGTAAACGTTAGTCCTAGCCATAATCCTAACCATAAAGATAACCCTAAGCTTAACCATTAACCTAACCCTAACCATGATGTAAACCCTAAGCTTGACCATTAACCTAACCCCAACCATTATGTAAACCATAACCTTAACCATAATCCTTACCATAACTCTAAACCTTAACCATAATCTAACCATAACCATAAACCCTAACCCTAAGAATAATCCTTAGCCCTAACCCTAAACCTGATCCTAACCATAACCATAAAGAAAAACCGATCCCTAATCCTAAGAGTAAATCCTATCCATAATCCTAACCCTAGCCATAATCCTAACTATGACCCTAACCATAATCTTAACTATGACACTAACCCCAACCATGATGTAAACAATAAACCTAACCATAAACCCAAACCATAATCCTAATATTAATCCTTACCCTAACCTTGATCATAACACTAACCTAACCATAATCCTAAACCCCAACCCTAACAATAATCCTACCCTAAACTTAACCCTAACCCGAATTGAACCTTAATCCTAATTTATTCCTAACCATAATTGAACCATAACCCGAATTGAACCTTAATACTAATTTAACCCTAATATTTATGTAATTTATCCATAACCCTATTTCTAACCCTAACTTTGATGTAAACCCTAAATGTAATTGTAACTTTGGCACTCTACCCTAACCATAAAATTAACCTTAACACTAAACCCTAACCCTAACCATAATCCTAACCATAATCATAAACTCTAACCCTAACCATAATCCTAAACCAAAGCCAAACCCTAACCTTGATGTTAATCTTAACCATGATATACACCCTAACCATTATCATAACCTTAACCTTAAACCCTAACCCTAATCATAACCCTAACCATGATGTAAACGTTAAACTTGACTATAATGATAACATCAACTTTGATCCAAAACATAGCCATAAACCAAATCCTAATCCTAACCATACCCCCAATTATAATTATAATTCTAACCATAACCCTAACTGTAATTATGCTTACCCTAACCCTACCTTTGATGTAAATCCTAAACATATTCGTAACCCCAACACTAAATGCTAACCTTGACCATAAATTTAACCCTAATATTAAACCATAACCATAACCCTAACCTTAACCATGATATAAACCCTAACCTAGCTATAACCCAAACCCTAAACCCTAACCCAAGCAATAAACCTAACCCTAACCATGATGTAAATCCTAACCCTAACAATAACCATGATATAAACACTAACATTAAACCTAACACTGACCCTTAACCTTTACCCTAACCATGATGTAAACCTTAACCCTAGCCATAATCCTAACCATAAATCTAACCCTAAGCCTAAACTTAACTTCAACTCCAACCATGATGTAAACCATAACCCTAACCTTGATGCTAACCCTAACCATGATATACACCTTAACCATTATCATAACCCTAACCTTAAACCCTAACCCTAATCATAACCCTAACCATGATGTAAACCATTACCTTGACCATAATGCTAACCTTAACTCTAATGCAAAACATAACCATAAACCAAATCCTTATCCTAACCATATCCCCAGTTATAATTCTAACCCTAACCCTAACTGTAACTATGCTTTTCCTAACCCTATGTTTGATGTAAATCCTAAACGTAATTGTAACCCTGACACTAAACCCTAACCCTAACAATAAATTAACTCTAATATTAAACCATAATGATAGCCCTGACCTTAACCATGATATAAACCCTAACCCAAATCATGATGTAAACCTTATCATTGACCATAAACTAACCTTAACCCTAATGCTAACCATAACCATAATACTTGCCATTAAATAAAGTTTAATACATCTTAGAGTTAAGTATTTGCTTTGATCTTGCAACAAATAAATATTATTAAAAATAGTCTAAATAGATATATTAAATTTCATATATCTCTGTGTAATAATATAATAATATTATAATATAATTTATTTTAATAAAAAGACTATATAATTATGTAACGCATTTATTTTATGTTTTTCATGTCGTGTCATGCGACTGCCACTAGCATACATACCTTAAATTTTAATTTAATCTATATAAAGTACTCTGAGAGATATCTTTCTCAAGGCACCTATTTTCAATCAATTTTACACCCTAAAGTCAAATAGGCGCCTGGAGAAGGATATCTCTCGGCGTACTTTATATAGATTAAATTAAAATTTAAGGTATGTATGCTAGTATTATAATAGTAGTAGTAGTAGTAGTAGTAGTAGTAGTAGTAGTAGTAGTAATAATAATAATAATAATAATAATAATAATAATAATAACAAGTCATATCAAGGTCCAAAACGAGGGTTATGACATCCTTCCCCCCTTAAATTGTGCATTGTCCCAATGCACCAATTATAACCTAAAAAAGAGTTTGCTAATTCATAATGTTTAGAATGAAAGTGAAAACATCTACTGCATCATAATTGAGTCTTCCCATGTAGTATTCCTTTTATCATATTGATTCCATTATACTTGAATAGAACAATCTCTTTGTTGCACAATTGGTATTGGCGCTTCTCCAAGACTCTGAATGGCTCTATCATTATTCCCCCTGATTCCTAAGAGGATCATTCCTTACTTCATCAAACCTTAGCGGATAAGTTATCTTATTTTAATTTCCCCTATTAGTATTGTATCCATCCCTTTGATTTTGATATGATGTGGCTTCTTTCAGATAAATTATTCTATTGATCCTTGTTGAAGTTTGCATTTCCCTTGAATTCATGCTTCACCTTGAATGATTGATTCATCTTAAAATTCTATCTTGTTATTGCTAGGTCTTGAATCTTCCTTTCTTGTTCTTTCAGGTACTTCCTTCATGCCTACGAGTCTATGCACATCAACTTCTACCCCAAGTTGGTATTGAGCCCCAAAAATGAACTTTTTGATTTGACCTTTCTCATCTTTTGACACATAGGTACACACTTTAACATTTTGGCAAACTTACTTAGATATTGTTGAACTGTCAAAGTCCCTTGTCAAATATTATGGAATTATGTTACCTTATCATTGAAGAATAATTGTAATAGCCTCCTCTTATGAAAATGGCGAATAAATTGATCTCATGTGATTATATCCTTGTTATACCCATTTTCTCCTTAGTATTAGTCCACTATCAAGTTGCATCTCTAGTGAGTTCACTAAAGTTCTTAATTGTTTCACTAAAGTTCTTTAGTTCAATGTATTTTCCCTTTTCATTCAACCAATCCTCAGCTCCTTCACCCATTTCTTTCCTTCGAACTTAGGTTGGTTAATTTTCTTGAAATCCTTAGATAGCTCCAACATATTGTTTTCCTCATTTATTCAAGTGTTGCCAAGTTCTCATTTTCAATCCCACTTCTATTTATTTGATGTCATTTTGCCTTGCTCTAAGGTCTCACATTGATTGTTCCATGGAGTTGATCTCATCTCTTTGCTTAGTTAATAATTGGTTATAGCTTCGAGTCATAGTCCATTATTCCCTTGGTCTTGTTGATTTTCATCATTGTTATCTTCCCTTTGACTCCTTGTAGTGGTGGTATGTTTTCCTCTTCCACATTCCCTGTCACTTAGGTTCACTTGAAATTTGATTCCCTTATTCAATTCTTGATTTAAGATATAACAATTCATCTTTACTACTTCCAAGATACTCTTCTAGATTGCATAAGTTGAAGTGAGCTCAAGGCCTAGACTTGAACCTTCGCTCTGATACCACATGTAATAACCCACTTAACTTAATCCAAAAATTCAACTGAGTTTTTTTCTTTTTAATATATATAAATATTGATTTCTTATTCTTACTTATTCTTATTTATTTATTTATTCAATCACATACTCAGGTACATCTATCCAAATGAGATAGGCATCCATCCAACCGGGATGGGCATCTATCCATATGGGTTAGGCATCTATCCATACGGGACTAGGAATCTAACCATACGGGTTAGGCATCTATCCATATAGGACTAGGCATCTAACCATACGAGTTAGGCATCTATCCATATGAGACAAGAGGTTCCATCTATCCAATCCAGAATAGGCACCTACCCAAACAGGGTAGGCATCTATTCATAAGAATAGGATATGCTCTGGCCAGAGACTTTAGACTCATCAAGACCATCCGGGTCCTGAGCCACTCTCTAAAGACTACACTCCCCTACTAGGAGTGCACCGAGGTCACCGTCCTTAGGAGTATACAAATAATTACATTAACAAGCTTGAGTTCCACCTCGGAATTTGGCCTAAAGCCTCGGGAAGTCAAGCGAATCCATATGAGATTCCTTTTGAGTATGCATTGAATTAATTTTAACATTTCAATTATTATTTACACCATTTGATTAAAAGATTAAGGAGCTTCCAGAACCAACTACTCACCCATAACCAAATCCTAACCCCCATCCTTGAATGCCTGAGTACAAGGGACAACTTCATCCCTAGACTGCCTACATACCCATTTCAGCATGAGATCAAAGCGTAAAGTATGTAGTTCTGGTTTCTAACTATGGTTTAATGTAAACTGTTTGGTGGGTACGCAACCCTTTCTAGGATCAATGTCCCAGACAGTTTCTCTGCGGTTGCTACCCACGATGGTAGCTCTATAAAAAAAAAGGCTCAAGATGGCCTTTTTCTTGTGGCCTAAACAACTAAGTCCTATTTTCTATTAAATATATCACCCTTATTCCATTAACATCCATTGAAATAATCAAGATAAAAATAAATTTTCAAGATCTTCACACACATCCAAACCCTAATGGGGTTATCTAAAGTTCAACTGATCAGATGTAAATTCATTTAAAAATTAATCTTTTTAGATTATCGATCCAAGGGGGATTACCCACCCCTTGGATTTTAACTTCCAAATGACCCTTATTTCTCCCCGGGGATTTAGAGGGATGATGCCACAGATGTCATTATTGCAGCTTTATTAGGCGTTAAGTGCAGTAGTTCAACATGATGACATTACCCATAAGTGTGACCCAGAGGCACCATAAATACCGAACGCCGCTAATTTTTGGTTTCAACTCATCTTGTTTAGTTATGTAACTAGGAATTTAAATTTGAATTCATGAATCTTAAATGAAGCAATATACCAATACAATTATGAAAAAGAAACTATTATTTACAAGAAATTATCTCTTGAATTTAAAAACTAAAGTATGAATTTTACGTAATTGAAAGGAACATAAAAAAATTGACTACTTGGAATAGTAATTTCTCCGAAGGAAAGTTATGATAATTAAAAATTCGAAAACTTCAACTAAATACATGAAATTACTAATTGCTTGGAAACCATGATACTTTCAAAGATAACTTATGAAAATGATTTGAATCACTTGCAAGATATAATGGTTTTGGACAAACCATTACACAATTAAGTTTGAAAGAAAATTAAATGATTGAATAGCAAGAATTTGGAAATGAATTTTAACACCTACTTGTTTGAAGTGAAAAATACTTAATTATAATCCCAACTAATTCTTCCATATGAAGTAATAAAAATTTCATCTACAAATGATAACACTACTTTAAATGTGAATCATAATACTTTAAAGGTACTAAATTGCTTGAAATAGAATTTAAATTATCAAATAATTATACTTTGGAAATAAATTTAATACTCACTTGTTGAAGGGAAAAGGAAACAAGTATTCAACAATAAGCTTCAAATTAACCACATTATTCTCAGTTACTAATTGTTTGAGAAAGAGATTAGACAAGAGTATAAACACTTGCTAGTTAACCAAGTAAATAATACTAAGTCTCCTAATAAACAATTCTAATCAATAAACTTCTAGTTGCCTTTGAACTAATACCTTTGCAAGATTATAAAGTGATAACTAATTACTCCTTCCACTTGATGTAACATTAACTTTATCGTTGGATACATTCTACAAATAAGAACTTTATCAATTTCAAATACTTCAAAGGGAGCTAATGTTTGCTCCTTAAGTTACCCTTAATTAGAATTGTTACTTAATTTTCTAAGTGATCACGGAATAGGTTTCTTGAAACTCATTTGCTAAAACAATTTCGGTTTTGAATAAACTCTATTTGCATCCTAATTAATACTATTACCATATGAATATTTAACTATGCAATTTACCTCTAATTTTAATGTTAATTAAATTTATCCTTACTAATTACTTGTATTATTAAGTGTAACTTTTCCTTTTTACTAGTCTTATGTTTCTTTTAGCTAGAAGGTAAATGATTTTAACTATTAAAAGAAGTGACTATTCACAATGCCTTATATACTCATATCTTGGAATCTAATAAAGAAACAAATCAAATAATCAACCTTTCAAATTGAGGCAAAACTTTGTCTAACATTAACTCATATTGCTGAAATACCTAAAAAGGTTACTATGAATCTAAACACATCTACTTGTTAGGTAAATTCCTTTAACATTTGATACTTGTACTAATTGAAATATACAAAAGTTAGTTTTGAAATCCAATAATTAAAGAACTTAAATATTTGAAATGTATTGAATGTCTTGAGGGAACCCACTTACTATTAGGATTTATTTATTTGATGAAAAGATCCAAAACTTTGGAATAAGTGTATCATTGGTGCAATAACATTTTCCTTTGCTTTGTTTTTCCTAAGTCAAACTAATTTGTTTAATAAGGAGATTTAACTATTATATCTACATCCTAAGAAGGATTAATTCAAGATGATAGATCTCTTAATGCTCGATTATCTATTGAAATTATCAAGTGTTAATCAACCCTTTTGCCTTATACAATATTTATCTTTTCAAAACCCAAGGGACTCTTTTACCATCATTGGGGAGATATTAACTCTTTAGAATTTAAAAAGAGTTCAAATTTGCAACTTAATTTTCCATAATTAAAACTCCAATAAGGTATCCATTAATATGGGTTAGACCCTTTTCACTTAAATTTTCCTTTAATATATTAATAATCTAATTCCTAAAACTAGAGATAATATTTTAAACACATTTCCATTAATTTTAATAAGGTTAGATTATAAATAGGTCTCATTAATCCCTTTTAAATAGATATCAATAAATAAAACCATTTTTCATTAAATAGACCTCAATAAATAAATCCATCACTAAATTTGATTAATTTTCAATTATTAAAATTTATAATTATAAACTAATCCTAAATGATTTTTTTAATCACCAAGTGCATAATTAAATTTCAAGAACTATAAGCTTATTAATTTTAATCATTCAAAATAACTTTCAATATTATAAAACATTTTTAATTTTAAAATTAAACACATAAAATTTAATTACAAACCCTAAAGTATAATTCAATTTTAATAAAACAATTCCTAACTCAATATATAATATATATTTGAAGGGAAATGTACTAATTTATTAATCAAGGCAAGATTTACTCTTTTTTTTTTTAAATTCATACATGCACAGGGAATAATATTTTTTTTTCCTAAAAATCCAAAGAGATGAATATGTTTCTAAAAAGTAGAGAGATGAACTTTTTTTTTTTCTTCTGTAATGCACAAAGATGAATGTTTTCCTAAAATCCACACATGAATATTTTCCTAAAATCCACAGAGATGGGTATTTATCTAACATACACAAAGATGAATATATTTCTATTTGTATTTTCTTTATTTTGATTTTATATTACTTTGGCAATAGATTTATTTTTGTTCAAGTTATTCTAATATATATATTCCATTCTAAAAAAAATCTGATTTTTTATAAAATAAAGAAAGTGGATTGAGGAAAAGATTTCAGATCAAACAATATTCGAATTTGTATATGCATATTTTTAAAGAAATCTATTGACCAATTTATTTCCTACATGTAGAATAAAAAATAAGATTTTTTTTTTCTATTTTTGGATAGAAAAACAATTTATTACATGTATTTGATTAAATCAATTAATAAAAACTGAAAAAAGATATCCTTGCAAAAATCTGAAATGGATAAAAGAGATTTCTTTCAAAAAAATAAAATTAAAATATAAACTTTCTTATGTGCAAAATTTTGAAAGAGACGAGAAGAAGATTTTCTTTGAAAAGAAAAAGCAAGCAATGAATGTGCAAGAGGGGAACCTAGATTTGAATGAAGAACCTTGCTGACCTCCTTCAATTCCTCCTTGAAGCTTGGTAATTATCTTCTTCAAAATCCTGCAACACATCTACAAAATTTCTCCTACAACTAACATGGCATTGAAAATAAATTCATAAGAATTTCAAGACTACTTTATCATCCAAAAAATAATGAATTCTCTTTTTCAAAAATTTAGAACTCAATATATAGAAAAGAGAGTCATTTTCCCACTACAAAAGAAATTAATTGATTTCCATATTCTTTTCCCAAAATAATTTCAAGCGAAATGATTAATTGTCATAGTGGGGGTTACATGCAAAAAAATTGAATTTGAAATTCTCTTCTAGAACCTTCTCATTTCCTCCTACAACATGTGCTAAATAGCATATTGAGAAAATAAACAATTTCTAAATTAATTTCATGCAAAAATGATTGTTGTCATAGTGGGGGTTACATTTGACCATGCATTCAAAATTCAAATTTGAATTCTCCTCCAAAAATGCATTTTGCAACTCCTTTGTCATAAAAATGCCATGAATAGAATTATTCTTGTCATAGAATAATTTTGTAACTCCCATGTCATATATTTGCTAAATATAATATTTATTCTTTAATATTTTAAATTTTAAATTTCTTTTCTAGAATCTTCTTATTTCTCCTACACCATGTGCTCAATTAGGATATTGAGAAAATAAGCAATTTTCAAATAAATTATGACCTCATGTGTGTGTCACCACTTAATTCTTTTTTTTATTTAAAAACTTCAACCTCATTTCAATTTATATTTTCTTTCTAACATTACTCATAAAATTAATATTGTAGTAGTAGTAGTAGTAGTAGTACTACTACTACTACTACTACTACTACTACTACTACTACTACTACTACTAATAATAATAATAATAGCAAGTCATATCAAGGTCCAAAATGAGGGTTATGACAGATGCGGTGGCAAAATTGGTTGAGTAGTTGGTGGAATTTTTGCATGGCATGCAGAGCAAGGGCGGTAAGATTTGAATTCTAAATTTACTGAAATATGTAATTGCATTGATTAAGGAAACACCTGAAGGTGACGACAAAGAATGTATGAAGTATTTTGAGTTCATTCAAAATATTCTTGATCATAAAATTTGCAAAGTACAGATCATGTACACGGTGATCCAAAAAGTGCAGAGTAGAGTGTGAGGAAGTGCTAAAAGATTTTAGTAGAGCAGAGAGTGTATGAGGTAGACTAGCAGAGTGAAAAGTCGAGGGTAAAGAGGACTGAAAAAGTGTAGAGCCAAGGATAAAGGGACCGACAGAGTGCAGAGTCGAGGGTCAATGAACCAATAGAGTGCAGAGTCGAAGGTACAAGCAGAAAACCGGTGCTATGTAGAGAAGACACAACCAGTATGAATAGAGAATGATTTTCATTGTGATCTGATCAAGCTATCAGTAGCTACTCTAGTAGATCATATTTATGTTGCTTTCTAACAATTGCAACTCAAAATCCCTTAACCGAGTGGACTTTAATAGGTCCCATTGTAAAATCCCTTAGCTAGGTGTCATCTTAATTGATGATCCTAAGACCTTTAACAAGGCTACCTTGAACAGGGTAAAGGCACTGACAGGCCTTAATCAAAATCCCTTAACCGGGTGGCACCTAATAGTGTCTTTGTAATCTCCTAATAGGGATGGCTCTTTACCAAGCATACTCCAAAAGAGAACAAATTTTGTGAGTTCCTACTCACACCGTGGTTTTCTCCCATTTAGGTTTCCATGAGATAAATCTTGGTGTCACTGTGTATCTTTTCATGCATGCATATTCTTCTACAGTAATTGCTTATATTGATGAATGTTAAACTAGTGCGGACTTGAGTTAAAAGTTTTTATTTGTGCAAAACTAGTAAAGTGTTGATTCACCCCTCCCCTCTCAGCACCGGTTGGGACTAACAATTGGTATCAGAGCATCAGGTCCTTAGACTTGGAAGAAGCTTAACAGCTTAAGGAAGGATCCAAGATTATGCGAAAGGAGGGTCCTAAGTTCTCTAAGGAGAATTACACCTTATGGCATGGCAGAATGAAGCTTTATCTAAGAACCCTAGGAGAACATTACCGGAATCATGTAATCATAGAGTATAATGAACCTTCAGGGGTTCTCACTCCAGATCAGATCAAAGAAAGGCAAGACAATACTACTGCTATGGATCTGATTGCTAGCACTCTTTTTGATAATGAGTATGTTGAGGTTCAATATTTGAAAACAACTTTTTAGATGTGGAATAAGCTGAAGACAGTTTATGGAGGAGATCCTCATGTTCAAAAGGCTAAAGTGGATAGCTTGAGATTAAAATTTGATGAGATGAGGATGCAAGAAGGAGAAAATATAGAACAATATAGTAAAAGGATAAAGGATGTAGTAAATTTCATCAGAAGTGTTGGAGGAAAGCTTGAAGAAGATGATGTGGTTAGTAAAATATTGAGGACCTTGCTATCACAATATGCCATAAGAGTTTCTTCAATTCAGGAACTCGGATCCTTGGGAACAGATAATGTTTTGCTTGATTCACTGATTGGAAAGTTAACTGCCTTCGAGCTAAGCAACTATGATAACAATGTACCAAAGATTGATGTAGCCTTCAAAGCTTCCATGATGCATGCACCAACAAGGAGAAGAAAAGAAACTAGAAGTAGTTCTACTATAAGAACTGGTCATTCTCATGAAAATGACAACCTGTTATCTAAAGAACAAGAACAAGATGAGATTGAAGCTCTATTGGCAAGAAGACTGCCAAGAGGAAAAGGAAACTATAAAGGTAAACTTCCCTTGAAGTGCGTCTTCTATAATAAAATAGGTCATATTGCATCCAGATGTCCTGACAATCATAGGAAAGGTAACTTTAGAAGCTACAAGGACAAGAACAAGGAGTGCTATCTTGCAGAAGAAGGAGTTACTGATGAAGAATCAGAAGGATCTGATAGGGATGGAATTGCATGTCTGGTAGTAAAGAAAGATAACACAGAGGAAGGTGATATGGCACTAATTTCTAGTTCAAACCAGTGTGGAGACTGGGTAATTCATAGTGGTTGCACTCACCATATGACTGGTAACATAAACAAATTCCTTAGCATGGAGGATTGCAATGGAGGAACAGTGAGATTCGGAAATGGTGCTCCTTGTGCGGTAAAAGGTAAGGGATCCATAGCCCTAAATGATAAAAAAAATTGTGAAGATTTTTATTGGGTAGAAGGGCTAAAATATAGTTTGTTATGTGCTGCACAACTTAACAATAAGGGTTACGGGTTAGAATTCAATGAAGGAATTTGAAAAATAAATGACAAATCAGGAAGTTTGTTTGCTACCAGTAAACAGTCTAGAGGCAATCTGTTTCACCTAGACACCACAATAGGTAGTTGTCGAATGGAAAAAGTAGAAGATAGTTGGTTGTGGCACAAAAGGCTGCGTCACGTTAACTTTGATAGCATAGAAAAAGTTAGCAAGACTAAGTTTGTTAGAGGTATGCCTAATATTGTGAAACCTAAAAATGCTATGCGTAAACAATGTCAACTAGGAAAGTTGACTGGGTCTAGTTTCAGCAGCAAATCTTTTTCATTTGAAAATGTGCTGGACTTAGTTCATACAAACCTGTGTGGTCCTATGAGAACCAAAAGTTTCTATGGAGACTGGTATTTCATGTTGTTTGTGGATGACTTCTCAAGAATGATATGGGCTATATTCTTGAAAGAAAAATTAGAAGCCTTTCACATGTTTAAAGTCTTCAAGGCTCGAGTAGAGAGAACAACCGGTAAGAATCTGAAATATCTGAGATCAAATAGAGGAGGAGAGCTCACCTCTCAAGAGTTTATGAATTACTGTGATGAACAGGGGATTATGAGACAAATTTCTGCACCCATAACACATTAGCAGAATGGGGTTGCCAAAAGAAGAAACATAACTCTTATTGATTGTGCGAGGACTCTGATGATACAGAAGGATATTCCACATATCTTCTGGAGAGAAGCAGTGAGCACTGCTATGTACACCTTGAACCAGATACAGGTAAAGAAAGGGACAAATAAAACTCCTATGAATTATGATGTGGATACTCACCTAATGTCTATTATTTCAAAGTATTTGGAAGTAGGTGCTATATCAAGAGGGATGAGTACTCTAGAAAATTTGATCCCAAGAGTGATGAAGGAACCTTCTTAGGTAACTCCACAAAGAGTAAAGAATACTGGTTTTTGAACAAAAGGAACGACAAGATTATGGAAAGTGCAAATGTCAAAGTAGATGAGTTCTTTGAGAAAAATGAACAGGACAACATGAAGAGTGAACCAGAGGATTATAAAGGATTCGAGTACACTGCACCAGTCGAACCTACTGAAGAGAATCCTGTTGTAGTGGAAAATGAAGAATCTTGTGAAGTAGAACCTGCACAACTGGTAGAAGAAGCTCCAAGAAATGAACCAATACTAGCAAAGTATGTCAGAAACAATCACTCCACTAAAAATATCATTGGTGACAAAGATGCAAGAGTACTGACTAGAAGAAGAACAAGAGAAAATGCATGTATGCTCTCCATAATTGAGCCCAAAACAACAAAGGAGGCTCTAAAAGATGATGACTGGATCAAATCCATGGAGGAGGAAAAGGAGAAGATTGAGAAAAATGAAACTTGGACTCTAGTGCCCAGACTGGAAAACAAAAATGTAATAGGTACCAAATGGGTGTTTAGAAACAAAATGGATGAAACTGGTCAAGTGGTAAGAAACAAAGCAAGATTAGTTTGCAAAGGCTATGCTCAAGAAGAAGGTTTGGAATATGGAGAAACCTTTGAACCAATGGCCATGCTAGAAGGGGTCAGAATTTTGTTGGCCTATGCTGCTTACAAAAATTTCAAAGCTTACCAAATGGATGTCAAATCGGCATTCTTGAACAGTGTTTTAGAGGAAGAAGTATACATAAAGCAACTACAAGGGTTTGCATCTGAAGATGGAAGAAATATGGTATGGAGGTTGCAGAAGGCTCTATATGGGCTAAAATAAGCACCAAGAGCTTGGTATGAGAGGCTGCACTCATATCTATTAAGCATAGGGTTTAAGAGAATCGATGATAACAATAACCTATATCTAAAGACCAGAGAAGAAAGAAAATATCAAATTGCTGAAATATTTTTAGATGACATCATCTTTGGAGGAGATGATGAGATGAGTAGAGGCTTTCCATAAAAAATGAAGGAATAATTTGAGATGTCCATGATCGGTGAGATAAAAAAATTCATCGGCCTGCAAGTCTCACAGCTAAAGAATGACATATTCATTAGCCAAACTAAGTACATAAAGGAAATTTTGAAGACGTTTGGAATGGAAGATTGCAAACCTGTTGGAACTCCAATGGTTATAGGTTGCAAGCTCTCCAAAAATGATGAGGCTCATGAAGTGAATGAGACATTGTACCGATCCATGATTGGTAAGTTACAATATGTAGTACACAGTAGACCGAACATAGCACAAGTTGTTGGCTTGGTTGCCAGATTTTTTGCAAATCCAAAAGAGACTCATATGGTGGCAGTCAAGAGAATATTTATATACCTAAAGGGGACTAATGAGTATGGTCTCTGGTATCCACATAAGGGAGACTTCAGCTTAAGTGTCTTCACTGATTCATATTGGGCAGAGAACATTGATGACAGAAAAAGAACTAGTGGAGGTGCATTTTTTCTTGGAGATAGGATTGTGTCATGGACAAGCAAGAAACAAAACGACATCTCTCAATCCATAGCTGAGGCAGAGTATGTGGTTGCTGCAATCAACTACACATAGATAGTATGGATCAAGCAATTATTGGAAGGTATCCAAGAAAAGGTGACTAGACTGGTAGTGATTCATTGTGACAATACCAGTGCCATCAATGTATCCAAGGATCTGGTGATACATTCCAAGACAAAACATATAGCTATCAAATATCACTATCTCAGGGAACAGGTTCAAGAAAATGAAGTGAGGTTGGATTATATACCAACAAAAGATCAGGTGGTTGATAACTTCACCAAGCCACTACAAAAGGATACCTTTGAATACCTCAGAGGTAAGCTAGGGGTGATGCCCCTACCTGCAGTAAAGTAGGTAAAAAGGGCTCTATATCAATCTGGTATGATTTCTTTATGAAAAATCTCTAAGACTACATTGATAAGTGTGGACTACTCTGGTTAGGGGGAGCAATCTTGATTAGTGTACTGAAATACATCTTTGGTATTGTTGTCAGAGGGGGAGATATGATTATTGTTTAAGCATTGGTAAGTAGTGATTGAGCTGAAGTTGCTAAAACATGGTATTACCAGTGTTAGGGGGAGATATTCATTACTCAGAGAAGAAGTAACGACCAGTACAAAAATAAAGAGAAAAATTAAGAAAGTACATGCAACTGATAAGACAGATTCTAAAGTGTTGCCATCAATGCCAAAGGGGGAGATTGTTCGCATTGACAAAACTGGTTAATCCAGAGAACTGGTATATGCACTGAGATTTATCATTGATGTCTAACATTGACCGATGGAGTGCAGTAGTAAAAGTGATGACTTGTAAACACATGGTAACAACATAAGAGACTGATGACCAAGGTTCAATCAGCTCAAGGGAAGACATACTAAGCCAACCAGTCTGTCACTCAAGAAGATCGGTGTTGAGGTTAGATCTCCAGGTTGGTCATTCTGATGATGATGAATTCATAAAAGTTGATTTAGACAAGAAGGCTTGAGGTTGTATGAAAATCGAAACCTCATTGGCAAACAAGAAAAGAGACTTGATGTAAGCACAACAAACTGGAAATCAAAGGTTGAACCGGTAATGTAGAGCGCAGTGGTAGACTGGTACACCAGTGAGGCAAAAGGAAGATAGGTGATCACCATAAATCTCAGAGTGGTGATCTGTTATTCAGTTGCAGTGGCAAAAGGTGAGTTGGTGATATTATGTCTTGCCAAACTAAAGGTTGGTGAAGTCAACTTCAGTCATCATGCAATTAAACCGTGATTACTTGCGGATTTTCTCGTTTGTATTTACAAGACTGAACTCGACCCAAAAGTCACTATTTTTGGGGGATGTGGTGGTAGAATTGGTGGAGTAGTTAGTGGAATTATTGCATGGCGTGCAGAGCAAGAGTGCAAATATTTGAATTCTAAATCTACCAAAATCTGTGATTGCATTGATTAAGGAAACACTTGAAGATGACAACAAAGAATGTATAAAGTATTTTGAGTTCAATCAAAATATTCTTGATCGTAAAATTTGCAAAGTACAGATCATGTGCAAGGCGATCCAAAAAGTACAGAGTAGAGTGTGAGGAAGTGCTAAAAGATTTTAGCAGAGTAGAGTGTATGAGGTAGACCGGCAGAGTGTAGAGTCAAGGGTAAAGAGGACCGACAGAGTGCAAAGCCAAGGGTAAGGGGACTGACAGAGTGCAGAGTCGAGGGTCAGAGAACTGACAAAGTGCAGAGTTGAAGGTACAAATAGGAAACCGATGTTGTGCAGAGCAAACACAACTGATATGAATGGAGTATTATTTTCATTGTGATTTGATCAAGCAATTAGTAGCTAGTCCAACAGATCATCTTTTTGTTGCTTTCTAACCATTACAACTCAAAATCCCTTAACCGAGTGGACTTTAATAGGTCCCATTATAAAATCCCTTAACCAGGTGTCATCTTAATTGATGATCCTAAGACCTTTAACAAGGCTACCTTTAACTAGGTAAAGGCACTGACAGGCCTTAATCAAAATCCCTTAACCAGGTGGCACCTAATAGTGTCTTTGTAATCTCCTAACATGGATGGCTCTTTACGGGGCGTACTCTAGAAGAGCACAAATTTTGTGAGTTCCTACTCACACCATGGTTTTATCCCATTTGGGTTTCCACGAGATAAATCTTGGTGTCACTGTGTATCTTTTCATGCTTGCATATTCTTTTGCAGGAATTGCTTGTATTGATGAATGTTAAGTTAGTTTGTGCAAAAATGGTAAAGTACTAATTCACCCCTCCCCTCTCAGCACCGGTTGGGACTAACAACTTTATATAACATATGTAACATTCTATTATTACTATTTCACTTTAATTACCCATTTCTTTACCCTAAAGTTTACAATTCAAATCAACTTTCAACTCAAAAGGGCGAGGCAAACAAACAAGTAAACTTAATCAGTATCTTAGCTATTTTCCTAAGTGAATTATGGATAGATCTATTGGATTTACCAATATTTTAATGTTTTGGTTAATCAAGTAAGATTAGTGGTTTTATTATCCTAATTGGTGAAATCCTACTTTTACAACCAATACATTTTGGTGAGCCCATCTTCTTTCCTGCTTATTTCTAATTTATTGTCTTAGGTCTGATTGTAGGCACTTAAATATTCATATTTGCACCCATAGATCATATATATTCAATTGAATTACATAAATTTAGAGGTTAATTTCATAAAAAACCCTAATTTATTCTTCTAAAATTGACTTGTGAGTTGCACAATTTTTTTATTGTATATTTAGATTTGATTGCTATGATATGTTATGTTCAAATTTAGATGCATCCAATGTTCAATATCATAATTCACATTGTTTAATTCATTGGTTATTCAATCATTCTACAAGAAAATTACATTGTTTAATCATTGTTTCAAATCTTTTCATTCATTTTTCCCTCTTTGTGCATGAGTTTTGTTACCCTTAGCCCTATACACAATATTCCAATGAGAAGAAGTTATAGACTTAGGGCTTTCCAAGGCTTAAACACTAAGGATATGGAGCCTCAATGGACTAACATTTTCCATGTGAATATTGGTGCTTCATCTAATCCAACAAATGACATCACATATCCCCATTCATCTCATACTTCTCACAATCAAGATGAATCACTAACTAGGGTTAGTTTTGAATAATTAGAGAATATTGATAATGAATTTGAAAATATTCAACAATGGATGGGTCAATAATACCTGGATAGTAAGGCAATCCCCTTGATTGAAGGATTGAAAAGAATGGTGCAAAGTGATAAGATAGGTGTGGATTTATTGTGTGGTCTTGCTCATATTGTTAATACCAATACTTTACCAATCAAAAGTTGTGTCGAAGTCCTTGCTTACTCTCAACCCACTAACCAAGTTAACCATTCCATTCCTATTCATACATTATCATCTTCTATCGTGACTACTTCCACACAAAATGTTAATCCTACACATGTTAATCATGGGGGCAATCTTATTAATCAATATCATTACATACCTCCTTCTGTGAGTCTTCCATTTATTTAACAACCATCTCCCATAGCAACATACCATAATGTTCCACTTCCTTATTCCCAACTTCCATTTACTTACAACAATGTTACTCCTTTATCACAATATAATATTTGAATTCCAATCCATCCACTAAAGCAACTATCAATAACCTAGCTCAAATTGTCTCCTCCTTACAACAAAAATTGGCTTCTTTTACTCAATCCAAAGTCAATGTTCCCACATTTGTTGTAGCAAGCCCACTCTCTAATGAGATTGTTTGTAAGATTCCTCCTAAGAATATGGAAATTCTCCAATTAGAGTTATAAAATAGAAAAGGTGACCCCTTGATTCATGTGAAGACCTTTCAAACCTTGTGTAGTGATTTCTCTCATGATCAAAGACTCGTGGAAAAACTATTTACTCAAACCTTTAGGATAAAACTATGCAATGGTATTATTCTTTGTCTCCTTATTCTATTACTTCTTTTCAACAATTTTCTAATGATTTCATTTCAATAATTTCATAATAACATTGGTCTTAAGATTACTTTGACTGATTTGACTCATTGCAAGCAAGGAGTTAAAGAAAAAGTGACTGATTTCATTGGTAGCTATAAACATTTGCATTCACAATTCGCTTCTCTTGTACCTGATCATGATGTTCAAATAATTTGTATTGCTAGTTTACAAAAGGATGTAAGAGATAAGCTTCTATTTTTTAAGTTTGCTTTGTTTACGCAATTGTGTGCAATACTTCATAATTATCAGCTTCAAGCGAGTCAATTTGAATCATCCTTTTATATGGCTTCGGCTGATAAGAATGAGAGTGCTCAATAATAATTTATGAAGTTCAAACCCAACAAAGGTTTTATCAAGATAAATGACAACATCAACACTCAATTGGCAGCCACAACACTAGGTGTGGCCCCTTTATCCAAATACTTTAGAAAAGTATTAACTCTTCTTTGTCAATCTTTGCATAGTATAATGTTGAGGTTGAGGAATGATAATGTTTTGCAACTTCCTCCCATCAAACCAATTGACCATTTTAAACCATTGCTAGCTTCCCATGATCCTAAATTTTTTTGTCAATATCATCGTCAACTAGGTCATGCCACCGATAAATATTACTAGTTGAAGAATAAGATTCAAGACATTATTGATAACAATACTATATCCATAGTTGGTGTGAATGACAAAGGAAATAAGGTTGTAGCTCCTCCTAATCAAAACCTCCATATCTTCACCACTCCATCACCTTCCCATTCTACCAATGTTGTTGAGTTTGAGCCAATTTATTTCTCCCCTAATAAACTTGGTTTAAAATATAATAATATTGTGAACCTCGTTGACAAACCTAAACCTACAAAAGACATGTGCATTACCTTTGATCCTAGTGAGACTATTACTACACTTGATGACCCATTATATATTAATACGAAGATTAAAGACAAACTTTCACAAGAAGTGCTCATTGATCCATTATGTATGATGAATATGATTACTTAAGAACATCAACAATTGAATCAAGTAATATATGATGAATCTGATGTTATAGTTGAGGTGTTTGATGGTTTTTGTATCCCTACTATTGTTTCTATTACTCTTCCTATTGAGGTTGGTACTAAGTGCTTAGATGTCACCTTTACCATTATTCTTGAATCAAATCAATTTTGTAGGAAGTTGGGACATCCTTGGCTCTCTTCCATGAAAAATATCCCTTCTACAATTCATAAATGTTTGAAATTCTCTCATAATGAAACTATTATAATGATTAATCATAAACCTTTACCAACCCACAATGAAGCGTGGAAATTTTTCTCTTGAGACTTGGTGTGTCTTGTCACTACGATATCTTGGTGAAAGTTTTTCAATGCAACTTTGTACTTTATCATGAGTATGGGTGTAGTCTCATACTCCCTCTAAAGTGAGGGCTAAATGTAGCATCGTAAATTGCATCCACATACAATTTCATCCTCACCTAGACCTCACATTGGCATTCTGTCTTTCAGTGCACGATGTTTTCTTTGATTTTGCTCACACCTCCCAAAAACCTGCATTTTCACTTTCTCTTTTATCTCTTCCCCAATGTTGAGTCCTAATTATTAGGACCAAGGCACTAGGGCGCCTTGTTCCTAGCTAAGAATCATGGTGCCAAACTACCCTGGTCCTCCTAATCAGGACC
The DNA here is from genome assembly GCF_030272615.1 of Cryptomeria japonica. Taxonomy (NCBI): domain Eukaryota; kingdom Viridiplantae; phylum Streptophyta; class Pinopsida; order Cupressales; family Cupressaceae; genus Cryptomeria; species Cryptomeria japonica. Next base: position 600,223,410 of record NC_081411.1, on the reverse strand, counting down.
CAAATTTGATCCTCATAATGGTCACATCAAGTGGGTGGGAATTTAGGTCTTGTGTCAGCTTGCTCCAGAAATTCAAATAATTTTCAGATGGTTAAGTATAAAAGGAGCCCTACCCCTCCCATTTGAAACCTAATGAAGCCTAAGAACCTCAATCAATATCTCAATTACACTCTAGCAAATTTCATTCAAGCAATCAAGTAATCAAGCATCCATTGATCATTGAAGGAGAAGTTTAGTCAAATTCAAGCATTCAAGATGACATCCATGATTAAAATTATATGAAGGCATTAAAAATGACATCCTAAAACCCTTGTGTGAGGATTCAAGAAAGCTTCATCAAGGTATACACTTCAGTTAAAAGCATTCAATTTTAAATCTAGCCTTTCCCTCAAAAGGAAATCATCTTGCTGCAATTAAATTCTATTTCCATTTCAATTTCAAGGTTAATTCCTAAACTGAGGTTTGACCCAAGGAAAACCCCTATCCACAACCCCCTTTTCTCTCTTTATGTGTGTAGGAAATTGATTAAAGAGTTGGGATCAAAGATTCTAATAGAATTGAAGATGTCAAACAAGTTTAGATTTTGAAGGAGTAAAAAGTAGAGGACCAAGACAAACTACCACCATGGTCCCAAGAAATTTGCCTAATATTTTGATAGTGGATACTATGCATCTCCCTAATCTAGAAAAGGTCCCACTTGCCTGTTTAAGTGTTACAAGACCAATGCAACCTACCACCTTGGTCTTGACAATTCAGCTTGAATTTTTAGCAACATGTTCAAATCATATTCTTCTTCTTAGATCTTCGTCTATGGCTCTGTCTGACATCTGTAGAATTTTGTTATTACTATTTCACTTCAATTACCCATTGCTTTACCTTAAACTGTACAATTCAAATCAAATTTCAACTCAAAAGGGGGAGGCAAAGAAGCAAGTAAATATAATTAGTATCTTAGCCCTTTTCCTAATTGAATTGTGGCTAGATCTATTGGATTTACCCCTCATGTAATTTTTTGTTAAATTAAGTAATACTAGTGGTTTTATTTTTTTATTTGGTGAAATCCTAATTTTACAACCTACACAATTATAAAATATGGTTGCATCAAGCCTATCCCACACCATGATCATCTAGATAACACAATTTCTCCTCCAACCTATCGACAACATAACTTATCAAATATCACATACATTTTAAAATATTTTAAGTCGGATACAAAAATAAGATTTCTCAAAAGTCATAGGATAAATAAAACTATTGAAAGATTTTACCCTCCCATCACTAAAACAAAATTATACCTTTCCCATACCAACAACCCAATGTGCACTATTGTCATCAAGGAAAAGGTCCCCATCATAAACTTGGTATGATATAAACCACTCCTTGTGAGGTGTCATATGGTAGGAACAACCTAAATCAATCAAGAGTCCTCATAGGTACCATTAATAGAAATAGAAAATGCATTGACTATCATTATCACCAAAGGAATTCTTTATGGAGGAATATTTGAAGCTCTTCTTATTGTTTCTAATTCCTTCTTCACATGTCTTATTTTTTATATTTCCAACACTTTTCTTTTCTCTTTTTAGGGGTTTTTTGAACATCCTTTTGAGTTGGATATGAAATTATTCTATTTCACTTTAGACCCACCTTTTTCATTAGGTCTTCCTTGAACATGCAAGACATTTTTTGAGTTCTCATCTATGGATTTTCTCCTTATTTCCTTGGAAAAAATGTAACAATAAGTGATTCCATCTTCAACTCTTCAACACTACCAATGATAGTTGTATGCAATCAAATTCAATAAACTAGAAAATATAAAGGCTAAAAAACCATAAAATAAAAATAAAGAGAAATCCTAGTCTAAAAACTCTATTGCAAACATTAAAAAAAAGATATGTTAATTTATTGTAGGAATGTGTATGCTAAATATCTGCAACATAACTAATAGAATGAATAGGAATGCAAGTGAGTGAATGATGATATGACTAAGGGAATAATTTTATTCATAGATTTCCAAGTCAAATGGAAGATGAGGATGGTGATTTGATTTAACTAAAGAATGTGTGAAGTCAACTCAACTACAAATTAGATTTTTTCCATTTCAAAATGGTGAGAGAATAAGTTCAATAATTTATTTAATTAATGGGTAAATATGCACATCAAGTTTCCACCTACAAACTAGGTTAACTAATGAAAGAGGAATTTTCTAATATGAAGAAGAGTTAGTTGATGGATGAAAATTGAGTTTTCTAATGAAGACTGAAGAGATAGATGGAAAGTATGAGTAAATAATTAATTCATATTTAATTAAATAATAAAATATATTTAATTAAATAGGAAAAATGGAAATTCTTGAATGGTGTCTTAATATGTATAAAATCGATAAATAATTTATTAATGATATTGTAAATGGATGTAATTAATGATTAGTAAAAACACGGTAGATGAATAATATGGCAATAGGTGGATTATTTTAGGTGTCTAAATGTTGCCTCTCTTTGAAGTAATATTCAAAATGGCATTGTTTGAAGGAAAATAAAACTAATTTAAAAGAAAAAATAGAAAAGATGAAGAAAATGACATGCCTTGTAATGCCCCGCCAGGAAACCTCGAAGGGATTAAGCCAGAACACAAGAATAGAGTGCAATAATTTTTATTTTTTTTAAATTACACCACATTAATATAAAACAAGATATAAAAGATTCAAATTACATAGCGGAAGACATCAACTAACACGTAAAGAGTTTCCCAACGAGATTACTTAAATTTCACAATTCACTTAACTCACACAATTAATCCAATAAGCTGATTATCTTATAACGAGATAATATTTAAACAAGGATAATTACTTTCAAAAGATGGAAATATAAATCACAAGCAAAGATTCATCCATTAAGATCTATTCATAATCTTCATTCAAGCTTTTCATTAAAATACAAGCCATACATCTAATATTCTAACACACTAGAATTTCATCATAAACATATGAGATCTTTTCAAGCATACTTAATTTCCTTAACAACAACTGAATATATTCCATTACTCTAAGTTACATTCTTTCATATTCCAATTTATTGCATTTTAAAAGATGATTGCATACATGCATCTACGATAAATCTCATCTAAACCACTTATGCATTCGATCAAAATGGCATTCAAGAAAGGACTGCATATAAGCATTTAAAGTTAATTCCATCCTATCCACTTATACATTCTAACATAAGCTATTCATACATGATAAAGTTGAATAAGGGAAACATAAGAGGATAACATCACATAACACCATAATGATCTCGAAGTTCACCCCTAAAGGGCTACATCTCCGGGTCTGCTCAACTGCAAGACCCCTCTGATAATTAATAAAGTTAAGAATACATGAGGTTACACCATTTACAATCCTTCCACCAAGGCAAAACATAAACAATATACAAGTGACCGCATCGGTCAATTAATACATAAACGATCCCTGAAAAGAAAAGGATCCAGCTGAACATAATCAAAGCTAATACAAAGGTCCAAGAGAGCATCCCCAAAACTGAGTCATCACCACCCAAGGTCTAACATGAAACCAGGTACTCACAAGGGTAAAGACAATAGGGCGACCCACAAAAATGCTCCTAACAGGACAAAACGACAAACACACTAGCGAACGTAGGGACAAGTGTCATCACACAACCTGGTACGGTACCATGGCAAGTCTTCATAGGTCCCGGCCCCTACATTGGGTTACCCTGGAAACCTAATCCGAGCCTCCAGCCCATCCAAGCCTCATGTGGACCCACACACCCTCTCGTGAAGACAAGGATGATGGTTTGCCATTTCAGGCCTTCTCACAACATGTCGAGTCTATGTTAGCACTCATCCCATGTGTGAGGCACATTTATCTTACTTAGAGATTACATCCTAATCTACTGTTAGGTTATCACTTATTAGACTCACTTTCGATGGGTTACCCAGTAGCCACTTTGGGTGCGTCCCCCAATCAGAAGCCACTTTCCCATATGACACTAGACTATACTCAGACGAACTCAAAAACCAAGGAATAGACATGGTCAGACGAACGGAGTTCAAAATGGAGAAATCCACCATTTGGTCAAACATGACTTCATACGAGGTGCACTGACAAACGGTACTCTAACTAGAGACCTAACGACTAAGGTCAACCACGAATCATCATTCGACACCCACATAGAGGATATGACCAAATACACCACCACCACAACAAAACAACAGTCAACTCGGAACCGAGGACTGAAACAGGTACCCCAAATCAATCCATACGACAGGGACCTATCAAACAAAGCACGACTTGCCATTACATAAGCAAAAGTGAATACAGAAATTAAACTTGCATAGGTAATATTTAGCAGATACAACCTTTTCCGAATTGATCTAAACATTAAAAGTTGATCAAGTTTTCTACATAATCTATGTTTCCAAAAATACACTAGCAGGAAATCATCATTGCAAGGTGAATACAATATCACAATTTGCAATAGTACCATTGTCTATTTCTCAAACAGAGGAAAAATATAAATTAACCATTCATTTTACTAAATGAGAATATTAGTAACTAAACAATTTTCCCAAATGATAATTAAATTTCCAAAAGCACATCGTTTAAACTCATAATGTCCAAGGGTTAAATAGTCATTTCTAACATTTCCAGATTAACAGAAGGTTTCCTTGAGCATAAAAGAAAATTACTCAAATAATTATTAATTAAGGTATATATTTATTAATCCAAGATTAATCAAAATATAACCTATTAATATTTAATTTGCGAAATTAGCAACTCTAGAATTTAATTAGAACAAGTGCGTTAATCATAAAATGAAATTGAATATTAATTAACGTATCTATTCCATTATACAATTAATTAATATCAAATTTATCATTAATTATAATTGTGCCACATTAATCATAATTAAAAACTTAATTAAAAATTACCATTAAATAATATTAAAATATTATATATATATTTTTTTGAATAATAAAAAAAATACATTAAAAAAAACATTTTAAAAACTAAATTTCAAAAGGCGCGTGGGGAACCGGGCCCTTACCCTAGCCGCAGCGGCGCCGCCGCAATGGACGCGGGACCTGCGGCTCCCACGCGGGGAATGCAGCACCCTGCGGCCACCACGGGGTTCGCCGCTCCCTGCGGCCACCGCGGGGTTTGCCGCTCCCTGCGGCCACCGCGGTGGAAACGCAGGGACTGCGGCCGCCACGAGGGTCGCAGCGAGCTGCGGCCTCTGCCGGCTATGGGCTGTACGAGGTTAAGGGAAAAGGGGGAGGAGGAGGCGGGTGGAGCTCCACTCCCCGCCCTCTGAACCCAACATAATTTATTTATTTATTTATTTTTATCACAATTCGATTTTTTTTAAAAAAATGCCAAATCGAATTTGCTTTATAAATTTTGATTTACAAAAAAAATCAGGTTTATAAGCAAAGTGTTTTGGTTTCATTTTATTTTATTTCTTTGATGGGGATAGTTCCTTCCAACACAAATGGGTTTCAAACACCCAAAATGAATAGAGGAATAACAAAAACCTCAAATAAATTTCCAACAAAACCCATATTGGGCCAAAAAGGAACTATTTCCAACACAATGATTTCACCATATAGTTTTCTTGAACACAAGCTAATAAGCATAGTTCTAAACCCACAAATCTAAAATTAAATCTGAAATCAATTTAAAAAGATTGGATTTTTAACAACAAGCATTTTTCATTCAACCAACAGACCATTTTCATGGCAACAAGGAAGACAAAGAAGGTAATTCCTACCTCCATACGCATTCCTGGAAGAACTTGAAGGAGAGCCCAACCTGCAAGATCCAGAAGAACTTCTTCCTCCCAAAACCCCCAAAACTCCTCTAAAATATTTTTCCAAAAACATCTTTTTTTCTCAAAAAAATTCCATCCCCAAAATTTCCAAAAGTTTTGGTTATAAGGAAGAGTTGACCAAAATTTCATTTTTTTGGAATTAAAATTTTTATTTTAAAATAATTCCCAAAAATCACTATTTTCCAACTATATCAACAAATTAAATTGTTTTTCAATTCAAAATTGATTTTCTCACTCAACTGAAATTTAACCTTTCTATTTCAAAAATGCCAAAAGATTAAATTAATTCTATTGCAATTAAATTTAAATCCTTCTTTTTCAACAACATAAACATAACAAATTTAATATTAAAATTAACTATTTAATTGAACTTGCTCCCAATTTAAATCGAGCAATTCAAATCAACGATAATTTACATAAAGAAATCCCGATTAATTTAGTCCATTAATCTTTAATGCACAAATACATATTTAATCAAATTGAATACTAAGGGCTAATTAATCAATTTAACCATACACACCAAGCATGCAAACCAAGAAAATCAACCAGATAGATGACTCGCAAACCCAAACAAAAAGGGAATACCGACGATGACTGACGATGCTCACTTGAGCACGACTAGGGTCAACTAGGGTCTTACGACCACCTAATCCGACTCTAAGGATTAAAGAGGTACACTCAAACTTGCAAATCCAGGTGAAGATGAACCTCGCACTCATGCGGTATTGTACCTGAAATCTCCTGCAACCAAGAGTCATACATGCATATATATATAAACTTAATGAAAGCGTTAGCCCGATATTAATACCATGAAACAGGAACACTAAACAACTTGCATACAACTAGTGCGAAAACCACATCAACAGCTATGCATTAAATCAAACATCTGACTATAACATTATATTAAGATAAACTAACCAAGATTAAACTAAGATTAGAAATTGATTAGGACAGGGGTACTACATTCTCCCCCCAAGGTTCCGATTTACTCCTGGAAGTCGTAAGGCTAGATGGAGAACATGTCGTATGCATCAGCCCTGAAACTCATTCAACAAATATCAAATTGCACATAGAAATCTTTCCATAATCAAATGAAATATTACTGCTAAATCCTCTACAAATGCCATTACCCATTGGCAAGATACATCTAAATCCATACATTTCTTATAACATTCTAGAAATTGTCCACAATCATAGCAAAGAAACAAGAATTTTCTCCCTTTCATTACACGAAATTAAAGCATTACAAGGAGGTAAACAACAATTACCATAATCATCTACCAAAAATGACAAGAAAACATGCCATCATGATCAATTCTTTTACCAATACATCTTTTTCATAAACTTTTTAACATAGAACTAGCTTAAAATATCAATTTCTACAACCAAATTAACTTCCAATAAATAAGAGCAACAGAATAACTCAATTGATTACACTTGTCAGGCATAAGAAAACCTTTCCAAAGACTATGTCCCATAACATAGTGACAAGTTAACACAATTTACTCCATGATACAATTAATAACCATCCACATAACTGGAATACATAACTCAAAAGGCCACATGTGAGCATGTCTAATGCTTGGTCAAAGATAACATGCATGATCAACATCTCTATGCCTGATCTCAAAACAACAATATGATCATAAATATCCAATATCTCACTCAAGGCTCGATGGTGCTAGGCACACCATAGCGGTGCTACCTTCCATACAAGACCCTTGTGAATATCCTTTGTTGAGCAAGGTGGTTAGCCTCCAAGAGATAGTCACCACACATAGGTAGGTAGTGGATCCTAGCTGCATCACAACCTCACATACCCCCATCCTCAAGGTTCCTTATGACCACTTCCTCATACACACTCTACCAAATCCGTATCACACGTCTTTGGAGAGGAATTTCACATTTCAATACAAGACCAACATACGAAAACAATAAGGATAAACCAGTTTAGCCACCAAAGTACAGATGAATAAAGATAATAAATCATCAATTCCAACAGTAAGGCAAGAAAATAATCTGGAATTGCAACACCAAATCAAAAGTGCAAAAGATCACAAGATCGTGGCTAAACCTTCAAAGTCAAAGTAAAATAAATTGTTGATCCCCAAAGAAATATAAAGAATATCACAACTGCACATAACATCATTGTGTGACTAGCATCTAGCCACCAACGAGGAAGGAAGGAACAACTGACTAGCTATTGCAGTAGCTCATCATGTGGTGCGACATAGTCACACTACCCACATGGCATGGCGATGTGCACCTCGACATCACCCCGCATCACATCATCACGCGGCATGGCAATACCCCAAGCAGAGAAAACACGCAATGGGCGTATCCCGCATGGTAGTGTACCTCACAGAAAAAGCACACGCAGGTCACATCCCACATAGCGACGTATCTAGAAGGATACTAGCTGTAAGTCAGAGGTATACATGACTAGGGTCCACCCACATGCCTGCCAACACATACTAACTGGCAGCACATGTGAATAAACCTACCTTTCATGAAGACAAGGCAAAGGATCCTCCAAATTACACCATCACTATACACAAGAATCACCATCCATATGCTCAAATAAAGGAGAGGAATAGGCTGTCACATATAAACCTATAAAATAGATTCATCAAAAGGGAAAGTATTGAGTACACCTTTGGTACAGTTTAATAGTACAACTATATCATTCCTCGAAGTAGAGAAGCTAAAGTCGCTTCGCACCGACATTACTCATACGCCAATCCATACTATTCAAGGAACGGTTACTTCGAATACTACCCCTTAACATACTGAGTTACCCACAACCTGAGGTTTGGTACTCAGTAGGGAAACAAATAAGCAACATCACATAAACAGTATGGTTTCCCATACTCATAAGCAACATATCCTCCATGGTTAATTACTTCACCAATCCATGGGTACATATAATAAGCACTGGTTTCTTATAATACACACGAAAACACCAGTACTGGCTTAGTCACATTTACGGGGAGTACTTTCCAATACGCTAACATCTATTCAAGGAAGATTTTAACTATGCTTTCTATATAAATGACTGAATCAAGTTCACTCTAGATTTAGGTACTGAAATTATTAACAATTCACAATTATATAAGGAAATAACATCATTCCTATATCTTTATCAAATTTCACTAAGCATTCGTAACTAAATTACTTAGCTATGCAAACTCTTTTCTCAAAGAGGACTTTCATCTTTCAATATGAAGCCAAAATGCAATAGTACAATCTCACATGTTTTATAAATATTCCATTTAAATCAATGCATTCTTTAATACCATTTCTAAAAATCTTATGATTAGGCAAAGAGAAGGGAAAGAGAGTTTGATAACCAAACTATTTCCTACAAAAACGCAACGTCAACAGATCACACTACATTATAAAATTTCTCACTATAAGCCTATCATTTTAATTACGCGGTTTTCATTTCGCTACCTTTTAGAAGGATGACAATCAGCCTAACAAAACACTTCCAATAATTATGGTTGCAACAAGAGGTTCTAGTTTTCCCAACAAAACAGGGATCAAGACAGGCAATCTTTTCGATAATACCAGACCTCTTGAGAACACTCTCTTATACTTAATACAATACAGACACATGTCATAATTTGCAACCTATTATAGAAATCACATTACGATCAAAAGTAAGTGAGGAGCTATCAACTAAATAATACATCTTAATGCATGCACATCAAACAAGCTTTTCATTCGCACTTTCTAAACACATTAAGGTAATTACATATACCCAAAAGCGAGTTCAATGGAGCATTTGCTAAAATAAATCTTCAATCCAACTGGTTTAGTGAAACACATAAAACAATCTTTCAGGGAACACATCAATACTCTCTCGAAGCTACAATAACATGCTCCTTTTAATACTTCTTCTACAAACCAAGTAGTTGCACATAATTCAACTATTCGCATAGTAATGCACCTTACTAAGATAGAATTTAATTATGTTACTCCTACAAAACACATGGAGAATACTTTAATTGCACACATACAACTTTCTCCCAATAGCCAATATTAAATTCCAAACCCAAAGTCCTTTTATTATTTAAAAACACATAATCATCATGAGGCTCAAACAAGGGCTCAAGAAGTCACAACCTTTCTCTCGCAAAATACAGAAAGCTCAAATCAAAGATAATTACACATATCCTAATCATTTTAATTTCTAGAAAGAGAGAGAGAAGGATGAGTGATAATCATTTAATTTTCTACAAAATAAGCATTCAATATTTGCCATACTAGTCCTTCAAGTGGACAACACTAAGCTAGATCATAATCTTAAACAAGCACGATACGCAATTTCAGATTCCAGACAAGCACTGACCAACCCAAATGGATTAGTCTAAAGGGTACAACACTCAATAAGGGAAGGTACATACGACTCTCCTTCAGAATAAGAGTAATCATAGACCCAGCCATCAATAAGCAAACAATGCACATATAAACACTCAAACACCAACATCAAGAAGGTGAAAACAAGGTGTGAACACACGCACGTTACACACAAGTTAAGGTCTGCTCAATCACTCACATACACAAGGAAGGATAAGCATACACATAAGGTCGATACACCTCACACCAACAAAGGGCACACGCGACACGAGAGATCCCAGTGTTTGCAACATGGGCTCTGATACCAAATGTAATGCCCCGCCAGGAAACCCCGAAGGAATTAAGCCAGAACACAAGAATAGAGTGCAATAATTTATTTATTTTTTAAATTACACCACATTAATATACAACAAGATATCAAAGATTTAGATTACATAGCGGAAGACATCAACTAACACCTAAAGAGTTTCCCAACGAGATTACTTAAATTTAACAATTCACTTAACTCACACAATTAATCCAATAAGCTGATTATCTTATAACGAGATAATACTTAAACAAGGATAATTACTTTCAAAAGATGGAAATATAAATCACAAGCAAATATTCATCCATTAAGATCTATTCATAATCTTCATTCAAGCTTTTCATTAAAATACAAGCCATACATCTAATATTCTAACACACTAGAATTTCATCATAAACATATGAGATCTTTTCAAGCATACTTAATTTCCTTAACAACAACTGAATATATTCCATTACTCTAAGTTACATTCTTTCATATTCCAATTTATTGCATTTTAAAAGATGATTGCATACATGCATCTATGATAAATCTCATCTAAACCACTTATGCATTCGATCAAAATGGCATTCAAGAAAGGACTGCATATAAGCATTTAAAGTTAATTCCATCTTATCCACTTATACATTCTAACATAAGCTATTCATACATGATAAAGTTGAATAAGGGAAACATAAGAGGATAACATCACATAGCACCATAATGATCTCGGAGTTCACCCCTAAAGGGCTACATCTCTGGGTCTGCTCAACTACAAGACCCCTTTGATAATTAATAAAGTTAAGAATACATGAGGTTACACCATTTAGAATCCTACCACCAAGGCGAAACATAAACAATATACAAGCGACCGCATCGGTCAATTAATACATAAACGATCCCTGAAAAGAAAAGGATCCAGCTGAACATAATCAAAGCTAATACAAAGGTCTAGGAGAGCATCCCCAAAACTGAGTCATCACCACCCAAGGTCTAACATGAAACCAGGTACTCACAAGGGTAAAGACAATAGGGCGACCCACAAAAATGCTCCTAACAGGACAAAATGACAAACACACTAGCGAACGTAGGGACAAGTGTCATCACACAACCTGGTACGGTGCCATGGCAAGTCTTCATAGGTCCTGGCCCCATACATTGGGTTACCCTGGCAACCTAATCCGAGCCTCCAGCCCATCCAAGCCGCATGTGGACCCACACACCCTCTCGTGAAGACAAGGATGATGGTTTGCCATTTCAGGCCTTCTCACAACATGTCGAGTCTATGTTAGCACTCGTCCCATGTGTGAGGCACATTTATCTTACTTAGAGATTACATCCTAATCTACTGTTAGGTTATCACTTATTAGACTCACTTTCGATGGGTTACCCAGCAACCACTTTGGGCGAGGCCCCCAATCGGAAGCCACTTTCCCATACGACACTAGACTATACTCAAACGAACTCAAAAACCAAGGAATAGACATGGTCAGACGAACGGAGTTCAAAATGGAGAAATCCACCATTTGGTCAAACATGACTTCATACGAGGTGCACTGACAAACGGTACTCTAACTAGAGACCTGGCCGACTAAGGTCAACCACGAATCATCATTCGACACCCACATAGAGGATATGACCAATTACGACACCACCACAAAACAACAGTCAACTCGGAACCGAGGACTGAAACAGGTACCCCAAATCAATCCATACGACAGGGACCTATCAAACAAAGCAAGACTTGCCATTACATAAGCAAAAGCGAATACAGAAATTAAACTTGCATAGGTAATATTTAGCAGATACAACCTTTTCTGAATTGATCTAAACATTAAAAGTTGATCAAGTTTTCTACATGATCTATGTTTCCAAAAATACACTAGCAGGAAATCATCATTGCAAGGTGAATACAATATCACAATTTGCAATAGTACCATTGTCTATTTCTCAAACAGAGGAAAAATATAAATTAACCATTCATTTTACTAAATGAGAATATCAGTAACTAAACAATTTTCCCAAATGATAATTAAATTTCCAAAAGCACATCGTTTAAACTCATAATGTCCAAGGGTTAAATAGTCATTTCTAACATTTCCAGATTAACAGATGGTTTCCTTGAGCATAAAAGAAAATTACTCAAATAATTATTAATTAAGGTATATATTTATTAATCCAAGATTAATCAAAATATAACCTATTAATATTTAATTTGCGAAATTAGCAACTCTAGAATTTAATTAGAACAAGTGCGTTAATCATAAAATGAAATTGAATATTAATTAACGTATCTATTCCATTATACAATTAATTAATATCAAATTTATCATTAATTATAATTGTGCCACATTAATCATAATTAAAAACTTAATTAAAAATTACCATTAAATAATATTAAAATATTATATATATATATTTTTGAATAATAAAAAAAAATACATTAAAAAAAAACATTTTAAAAACTAAATTTCAAAAGGCGCGTGGGGAACCGGGCCCGTGCCCTAGCCGCAGCGGCGCCGCCACAATGGACGCGGGACCTGAGGCTCCCACCCGGGGTTCGCCGCTCCCTGCGGCCACCGCGGGGTTCGCCGCTCCCTGCGGCCACCGCGGTGGAAACGCAGGGACTGCGGCCGCCGCGAGGGTCACAGCGAGCTGCGGCCTCTGCCGGCTACGGGCTGTGCGGGGTTAAGGGAAAAGGGGGAGGAGGAGGCGGGTGGAGCTCCGCTCCCTGCCCTCCGAACCCAACATAATTTATTTATTTATTTATTTTTATCACAGTTCGATTTTTTTTTTTAAAACGCCAAATCGAATTTGCTTTATAAATTTCGATTTACAAAAAAAATCAGGTTTATAAGCAAAGTGTTTTGGTTTCATTTTATTTTATTTCTTTGATGGGGATAGTTCCTTCCAACACAAATGGGTTTCAAACACCCAAAATGAATTGAGGAATAACAAAAACCTGAAATAAATTTCCAGCAAAACCCATATTGGGCCAAAAAGGAACTATTTCCAACACAATGATTTCACCATATAATTTTCTTGAAGAACACAAGCTAATAAGCGTAGTTCTAAACCCACAAATCTAAAATTAAATCTGAAATCAATTTAAAAAAATTGGATTTTTAACAACAAGCATTTTTCATTCAACCAACAAACCATTTCCATGGCAACAAGGAAGACAAAGAAGGTAATTCCTACCTCCAGACGCATTCCTGGAAGAACTTGAAGGAGAGCCCAACCTGCAAGATCCAGAAGAACTTCTTCCTCCCAAAACCCCCAAAACTCCTCTAAAATATTTTTCCAAAAACATCTTTTTTTCTCAAAAAAATTCCATCCCCAAAATTTCCAAAAGTTTTGGTTATAAGGAAGAGTTGACCAAAATTTCATTTTTTTGGAATTAAAATTTTTATTTAAAAATAATTCCCAAAAATCACTATTTTCCAACTATATCAACAAATTAAATTGTTTTTCAATTCAAAATTGATTTTCTCACTCAACTGAAATTTAACCTTTCTATTTCAAAAATGCCAAAAGATTAAATTAATTCTATTGCAATTAAATTTAAATCCTTCTTTTTCAACAACATAAACATAACAAATTTAATATTAAAATTAACTATTTAATTGAACTTGCTCCCAATTTAAATCAAGCAATTCAAATCAATGATAATTTACATAAAGAAATCCCGATTAATTTAGTCAATTAATCTTTAATGCACAAATATATATTTAATCAAATTGAATACTAAGGACTAATTACTCAATTTAACCATACACACCAAGCACGCAAACCAAGAAAATCAACTAGATAGACGACTCGCAAACCCAAACAAAAAGGGAATACCGACGACGACTGACGATGCTCACTTGAGCACGACTAGGGTCAACTAGGGTCTTACGACCACCTAATCTAACTCTAAGGATTAAAGAGGTACACTCAAACCTGCAAATCCAGGTGAAGACAAACCTCGTACTCATGCGGCATTGTACCTGAAATCTCCTGCAACCAAGAGTCATACATGCATATATATATATAAACTTAATGAAAGCGTTAGCCCGATATTAATACCACGAAATAGGAACACTAAACAACTTGCATACAACTAGTGCGAAAACCACATCGACAGCTATGCATTAAATCAAACATCTGACTATAACATTATATTAAGATAAACTAACCAAGATTAAACTAAGATTAGAAATTGATTAGGGCAGGGGTACTACATGCCTCAATTAGGTATCAAATGAAAAATGAAAAAGTTGAGATGATTGATAAATGATGATCCATTGAGAGATTATTTTAGCATAAAATTCATGGCTAATCTCTCAAAAAAAGAGACAATGAAGACAATAGATGAAAATGAAAAATGATGTAAGAAAAGGAATGAAAGATGGATGCAAGATGAAATTATGATGTGTTATGTTGACTTTGATTTTAGCAACCTTTATTTAATATAGAAATGGATGTTATGAACCAAGGTACATAAGACAAAAGTGACAATGTATTTAATGCATGGGCTAGCTCTCAAGAAAACAATAGAAAAAAGGATGCTCAAATTCTCACAAGATGTCTAATTCTCTTGGTAGGTTCGTGATGAGAAAACCATAAAAATTGATATATAGAAAAAAAAAACATTTCCCCAATGTATACCATGAAAAGAACACCATGATATGAAATGATTGTGTTGATCTTGTGTAAGCAGATTATGGGTCAAAAGATAACTCAAAGAAAGATTAAAAGATCAAAGAGATAAACCAAATATAAATACAAGCATCTGCCAGTAGACACACAACAATGTTATATTATCCCAAGGTGTGGAAATGATTTAAGAATGCATATGAATCACGTCTAGTTTCGGAAAGGAAACATCCCATATAAGACAACACTTGGTTTAGGGTGTATAAGACAAGAGCTAGACTGAAATAATATTTTCACAATGGCAAAGGATTCTTTGAATTGTATGTTATCAAGGTTGATACAAATTTTTAAGGTTTTGCATTAAAGCACATGTTTCAAGTGTGTTGTTTAATGGTTTAAAAGAATATGCTAATGTTTTGTTCTGTGTTTGCATTTATTTATGAGGTGGTATATATTATAAGAATAGTAAAAAATCCAAATTAATGAAAGATACGAACAAGAAAGAATGTACAACAATGCAAAGACAAGCATAATCTTGCCCCTAAATAAGTTGGAACTCGATTGATTAATTGGTGATGATGATGAAAACATTGTTGATATGGGAAGGACACATTCTAAAAATAATGGAAGGGTTGAGAAAGAAATATTTCAATGATGATAACTAAAGTGGATCAAGGTTTACAACAAGGTTGGAAACAAAACCAAGGGATGTTTTGGACAACGTGTTGGATTGGATGGATTAAGATTGTTGTTTTTGGATGGACTATGGGGGAATTCTTGGATAGGTAGACTACATTGGAGTTTAGGAACCAATTACAATGAAGAAAAATATCTTGAGATAAGGATAAAAGGATAATGGACTTATTAGATATACTACGATAAGATTATTAGGTAGGGGATAAGAGACATGGGGATTAGTGGATGAAGGATTTAGGATGCAATCCTCAAGGACTATGCCACATAGAAAATAATATGTTCTAACTTTATGCCCCAACCCTTATTAAAACCAAAGTAGGTAGGGAAGATGGATGGAGATGATATGAATTGAATTATTAGGAGTAAGTTATGACATGATGATTAGGTGGGGGATAAGAGACTATTGGATGAAGGATTTAGGATGCAATATCTAAGAACTATGTCACATAGGAATAATATGCTTTATCTAAGATACAAGGTTGGATAAAGATATGTAGGCTATGACATGATACTAAATGATGTGTCACCAAATGGTGTACATGTAAAGAGTTCACCAAATAATGTTTTAAGTTTGTGTCCTAGTCCTTATTAAGAAAAAGGTAGGTTGGGAAGATAGATGAAGATGATATGGATTGAATTTATAGAAACTCCATGAGAAAGGGTGTGAAAAATGAGACAACTTATCCCCAAGTATAATGGTCCACATATATAATTGATCTTACACATGATGCCTATTTTCCAAATTTTCATCATGATACTTATCCAAAGCACAATAAGGATGGTTTCCATTATTGGAAGAATTATTTTTTTTTTACTTTTTTTATTGATAGACATGATTTTTTTTAGGTTTCATAATAGTGACTAGGTACCCAAGACTCCAAAGAAATGGTTCTCACCAAAGGGCAATTTTTCTTTTTACTAGTTTTTAGATTTTTGGATTTTTTTGGTACTTTCTATATATATATATATATATATATATATATATATATATATATATATGTATATATATAGATATATATATCTATATATATATATATATATATATATATATATATATATAGATATATATATCTATATATATACATATATATATATATATAGATATATATATCTATATATATACATATATCTATATATATAGATATACATATATATATATATATATATCTATATATATAGATATATCTATATATATAGATATATATATCTATATATATATATATATATATATATATATATATATATATATATATATATATATATATTAATTGATGTTTACATGACCATTAACTATTTATCTATTTGACAATGTTGATGTAGACACCAGTGTCATCATATGCCAATAGTGACTTCTACAAAGTAGTTGCCTTATCAAGACATGTCACTTGTATATACTCCATGAATGTTATCCTGATCCTTTTTATACTAGGGTTGGCCTTATCCAAATATGAACATCATGATAGAGTGCCATGATAGTCCTTTTAATAATGTATTGATGTTAGGATTCGATGGATTTTTGAATTCATACTTTTTGAATGTAAGTGAGATGTTGGGTTATGATGGGTGAGTATAGATTTGGATGGATTATTTGACATTTTGTATGTAGGTTTTTTCATTTTCTAAACTTTGGATGATGGACAACAGATTTTAAATTTTGAATTGTGATTGTGTTTGGAACCAACACTTTATACACTTTGCATGATGACCATTTTGTAGGAGGTGTACACTTGTTATATGTATGGATACCTTTTTTCTTGTGAATCCATATTTTGATTGAATATTGAATTTGAATTCTTTTCTATGGTTGATCCAGGTTTTTTAAGGATCCATTTTGACTTCATGAGTCCACATGTATTTTTGAATTCAATGATCTTTGATATTTGACCTTGAACTTTTTCTTTGTGCTTAGAAATTTATTTTTGTTGGTTCCAATTATTTTAAGGATTTTGGAATGATGGTTTATGGTGTGGATGGGGGGAGCATTTGTAGAAACCTTATGGTAAGGAATGCACATGGCCCCTATTTTTATGCTTTCATTGGATAAAGTTACTCCTAACATCATGGAGGTATCACTAACATCATTCGATTTTTTAATCGATAAATAAATAAGACCTTGATATTTGAGATTGTCAAAAAAATATGCTACTTTTTTAAATGCCTTGTACATGCAGACCTAATCCTCTTCCTTGATACCATATGCTTTGATAGATTTTACTTATAATGGATTATTTATTGCTTTACAATCAATATGCTAACCCATATTTGCATAATTCAAAACCATAAATGTTTTTTATTTTCTCATCTACAAAAATCCTAAGTTGATAAAAGTAGATCATCCTAGTTGATAGGATTTTGAACCTTTATACTTGTTCATGCTTGTTGTCTCTTAATAATTTGGTATACCAATGAGCTCCATAGTACCTTATTTATCGTCTTCTTTGATTTGATCCATGACATTTTTTTATTTTATATGTGTCCAATGGAGGAAAGTATCTCATCTTGGGAAATAGAAGTTTTTGGATTGTGGGTTGGATCAAGTTCACTTTGTGATCATGAATAGTACAAAGTGTTGGTCCTCACAATTGGAATAGTAACTGGGTTTTGAAACCTCAGCTCAGGGATTGGACATCCTTACTGAGCAGCTACCTTTCCTGTGGAAAAGGTTCATTTACTTTATCGACCAGGGTCGGGAACTTGAAATGGGTCGGCCTAAGCTCAAGTTGAAACCATTCTATCCTACTACAGGAAAAGAAAATTTTCTGAAAGAAATATGCAGAAACATAATGACTTAACACTTTATCAAAACTCACAATTGAAAGAAACTTAAGCAATTGTTATTAGTAACAATGTTCTAGTTAGCAGACATGGACTACTCTACCTGTTTTGGCTATAGGAATAGCCACAAGAACTATTCACAATGGCTGCAAGAACAGTCGAATACCAAAACAACAACTATAACAAAATGGAAATTAACTAACAAATGCATATGAATTGCTCACTAAGTGGCCCCCCTTGAGTGAGTATATCCAAAACTCAGATAACAATTGATAAGCTCAGAATACCATCATCTTATTTATTTCAAATTGATTTTAGCATGCATAAGTCTCAAAAACCAAATACTACTAACTCTATGGTCACTCTCTCTCTATCCCCATGAGGCACTAATACATTCGAAGCTGATTTCCAATGGCCGTTTGTCGGATTTGCTATGAATTTTTGTCGGAGTGCCGACAAAATCAACCGTCGAAAACTCAGAGTCGGATTGGTCGATGATGCCATGCCCATCGGAAATTCGACAATCCAATGGACTCTGTTGATGGTCAAAGAAGTCGTTGGAATCAGTAGATTTTGTCACAAAGCCGACAATGATTTGGAACTTCGCACTGACGGTGATGCTGTTTATCCGACGCTTGTGTCATTGGTCCATTCGGAGACATCAACGACTATCCGATTATGAAGTGTCATCGCACGTACAGCATCCTCATCGGATGTTTGTGTCGATTGAGTTAGAAGTGCGATGACTCCAGAACATTTCACCGATGAGAATGATGTGTGTCCACCAATTACATCATCGATCGAAAGCTTGGTATTCATCGTAATTCTGACAATGATAATTTTTATCCAAAAAAAAAATTATTATCAATGAGACCCAGCGATGTCTCATCGATATAAAAGAGCCATTGAAGGAAGGAAATGCCAATGAATTCTAGAAAGGACTCACCGAAGATAATAACTTCATCGACGGGAAAAGTTCTCAAGGAAATAATACTATCGGTGCAACATAAAAAGGACCCACCGAAAGGAGCATTTTCATTGAAAGAATAATATCGATTAGACAAAAGGAAGCTACATCGATAAAAGATATCAATGAGATCCAGCGATGTCTCATCGATATAAAAGAGCCATCAAAGGAAGGAAACACCGATGAATTCCAGAAAGGACTCACCGAAGATAATAACTTCATCGACAAAAGATATCGAAGAAAGCAGAGAGGGTCTTCATCGATGGGAAAATTTCTCGAGGAAATAATACTATTGGTGCAACATAAAAAGGACCCACCGAAAGGAGCGTTTTCATCAAAAGAATAATATCGATCCGAATTCAAAAGGTATCGATGAGACCCAACGATGTCTCATCAATATTAAAGAGCCATCAAAGGAAGGAAACACCGATGAATTCTAGAAAGGACTCACCAAAGATAATAACTTCATCGACAAAAGATATCGAAGAAAGCAGAGAGGGTCTTCATCGACGGGAAAAGTTCTCGAGGAAATAATACTATAGGTGCAACATAAAAAGGACCCACCGAAAGGAGCATTTTCATCAAAAGAATAATATCGATCCAAATTCAAAAGGTATCGATGAGACCTAGCGATGTCTCATCAATATAAAAGAGCCATTGAAGGAAAGAAATGTCGATGAATTCCAGAAAGGACTCACCAAAGATAATAACTTCATCGACAAAAGATATTGAAGAAAGAAGAGAGGGTCTTCATCGACGGGAAAAGTTCTCGAGGAAAAATACTATCGGTGCAACATAAAAAGGACCCACCAAAAGGAGCATTTTCATCGAAAGAATAATATCGATCCAAATTCAAAGGTATCGATGAGACCCAGCGATGTCTCATCGATATAAAAGAGCCATCGAAGGAAGGAAATGCCAATGAATTCCAGAAAGGACTCACCAAAGATAATAACTTCATCGACAAAAGATATCGAAGAAAGCAGAGAGGGTCTTCATCGATGGGAAAAGTTCTCGAGGAAATAATACTATCGGTGCAACATAAAAAGGACCCACCAAAAGGAGCATTTTCATCGAAAGAATAATATTGATCTGAATTCAAAGCTATCGATGAGACCCAGCGATGTCTCATCGATATAAAAGAGCCATCGAAGGAAGGAAACACCGATGAATTCCAGAAAGGACTCACCGAAGATAATAACTTCATCAATAAAAGATATCGAAGAAAGCAGAGAGGGTCTTCATCGATGGGAAAAGTTCTCGAGGAAATAATACTATCGGTGCAACATAAAAAGGACCCACCAAAAGGAGGGTTTTCATCAAAAGAATAATATCGATCTGAATTCAAAAGGTATCAATGAGACCCAACAATGTATCATCGATATAAAAGAGCCATCGAAGGAAAGAAACGTCGATGAATTCCAGAAAGGACTCACCAAAGATAATAACTTCATCGACAAAAGATATCAAAGAAAGCAGAGAGGGTCTTCATTGACGAGAAAAGTTCTCGAGGAAATAATACTATCGATGCAACATAAAAAGGACCCATCGAAAGGAGCGTTTTCATCGAAAGAATAATATCGATCAGACAAAAGGAAGCTACATCGATAAAAGATATAGATGAGGATATAGGTTTCGAGGAGGTTAAAAGGCATGTTCTTGATATGCGTGGTTTTGCCGATGTAACTTTATCGGTGAAGAATGATAAGGGAAAATAAAGAAAAGCTTCGGTGAGATAATAGACTTATTCATCGACAGGGCATAGTGATATCGATGAAAGAAGTATTTCAATGGAAAAATAAAGGAGGACACCAAAGCCCAAGGTGTCTTCGACATAAGACCCGATGGATATCAAATATGTTTCGATGAGGAGACAGCCATACTGATTGAATACAGTATTTCGATGAAGGGAAAAAATACTTGATCAAAGTAATATTCGAAACAAAAGTATTGTCGATAGAAATAAGAGATCGATGGACTAAAGAAACAAATGATCAAAAGACATATCCTCATCGAAATGATTATTGATTGCCGGAAAAATCAGAAACAAATCCCACGGAAGGTCACATCGCCATTAAATTCGAACGTGTGCCCGAGTGACCGTTGTCCAAACCGCCATTACTAACTAATTAAATACGCCATAAGTAGTGGATAAACATCAAAGGACACAACATTAAAGGAATTCACAGGCGACAAACTGAAAGCAGGAATTGGGCGAATTCACAAATAAAGCTCAGTAATTCCAAGTAAGTTGTTTGCACATAGACCTCTTTTTTAAAATTCAAATGGAATCATCATCTAAAACTAATAAGACCAGAAAGGGAAGAGAACCTATCGCTGTAGAAGAAAAAACTAAAAGATAGAAAAGAGAAGGGCGTTCTTTGGCCCAGGACTTGATTGACCAGTGGCCATCATCCAATTTGAGGTCCAAGAAGATTAGAGCTGATGAGGAAGGCATGGAGGACCGGTTTGAGGATCTTGGAGACATATGGATAGAATTGAGAGGGTATGAATTATTCATATATGGGTACAACAGAAGAGTTTCCCCTCAACCTATCAATAATTTATGGCGATTGAACTTAGGAAGGTTAGTTGTGGCTAATGTATTCATGAATGTGGAGCTCATGAAGGCATTGCCAAACAATTATGACCCTAAAACCAGGACCATATATAACTACATGGCTGAGCCAATTCTTGTAATCACAAAGGAGGTTATTGACACCGTGTTCAAGTTGGATTGGGGATTTGAAGAATTGATTGACCTCAAGAAGTTAACAAGTGAATATTTTAACCTAGAGCACATTTACAAAATGTGGAGACTCCCTATACATAGACCTAGAAATGCAGGGTCCTTAGTGCCACTAGGTCAAGATGACAAAGCTCCCTATGATGTCAACTCTTTCCATCCATATTTCAAGTATACCTATTACTGTGTTGCCCAAGTGCTAGGGATAAAACCCCATCCTTTGATGGATATTGTAGCCATGGTCATTTGTGCCGATTTGCAGTCTAAGGACCCTCGCTTCTTTGATTTTTCTGCTTATTTGGTCGAGGTTTTGAATCATGGGTTAGAAAAGTTAAAGGGGGATGTCATCAATGTTCATTTCAAGCATTATTCCTTACTTATGCATATGCTATTGTATGTGGGCCAAGATGAAGGGTTATGGCCAGAAGAGTTATGTGTCAGGACATATGACAATGCTGGGATGAGAAAACCAGTGCAACTATGGGTTTCTTAATGGGACCAGAGGTATGTGAATAATCAATATTGGCATTTTGAGGAGTTCTTTGTCAAGCCATTATATAGACTGTTGGGATGCCTATGTGATCATGCCCTTACACCAGAGGTTCAAAGATTCCTAAGAACAAAAGATTTCACTGAAGATCCCTCAATTGAACTCAATTGGGGAGATTGGTATTGTTTTTCAGACTACACACAAGTCAGGGTATACAGGTTCGAAGGGAGACCATACTTACTACCACTTACAGTCCCTAAAAGAGTGGCTTGCATGGAAATTGTGAGGAAACTATCAATAGTGAGTACAGAACATCTGACAAGCCATGTGAAACAATCAATTGTACCTGGGTTGTTAGTATTTTCAGATTTTATTGTGAAAAGTTCAAAGAGTTATGGCCTGCTGCAGACAAAATTGGATTATTATGGCATGGGTATTGGGGATCCAAGGCCCAATTTCAATCCTGAATGATACATAAGGATAGCTTAGTCATCACAAAAGCTAAAGGCTAGAGAGCATAAATATTACCTACCGGATGACCTCATTAAGAACATTGGTAGAGAAGAGGCCAGAGTGAAGTGAATAAAGTTTAAGAAAGCAATGCAAGCTTATAAATGGAAGCTTTTTAGAAGGAAAATGGATGAAAACGTGCTACAACATATTGAAGACCCCTTGGAGTTGGCCAACAAACTTATGGAGCATGAATTGGAAATACTTGAGGGAGTCCCACCTCATGTTTTTAGGGATTACATTGATACTATTAGGAATACAGAGCCTTTGGCTAATATGTCTCTTGCTTCCACATCTGGAATCATTCCATTCACTCCTCAAGAGTATTACCCCCCTGATTATGCAGAGGATACACCGATAGACTTGGCAACAGGACAACTGAATGTCTGAGAAGTGGTTGACATCAGATTCCTAGAGCATGAGGATTTCATTGCTGATAGTGACTTCATTGCTTCCAAGGAGTTCACCCAATTCCTCTATCAACATAAAGGATCTCAAATTAGGAATAACATGAGAAATAGTGAAGAAGAGCATCAGCTTCAAAAGTTACAAGAGGAGATGGATCTTGTGATGAGAGAAATGACACCTGAGAAGGGAAGATAGTTGATTAAGGAAGCTGGTGTGCTATTATACTCTGGATGGGACATGAACTCCGCCTTGTTGTTTAATGGATTCCTCAAGAAACAGGACCCAAGTAAGCAAATGATGCCAAAAGAGATTGATAAAATCTTTAGAGGATCAGGATATGATCCAGATCAGAAGGCTCTTCTATAGTGGGCTATATATCCCAAAGATAAAAGACCTATATTGGTTGATACAGAAGAAGCTTTTGGGCATTTGATGGTGTAGCAGGTTGGAAAGACTGACCCTAGAACAACTGCCAAACTAAATTTGGATGTCGCTAAACTGAACCAAGATTAGATAGAGTTTTTGGTCTGAGAAAATTCTACATACAAAAGCCTATATGAGAAAACCGATGAAGAAAAATAGAGGCTGCAAGCAAGATTGCTTCAGATTGATACAGGTACCAGTCAAACAGGGATGACATACGGTGTTGACAGAGATCCCATGGATGCCTTGATAGATGCTATGTATTGGAGGAACAGGGCCAAAAAGACATCTCGGCAAGTAAAAAAGGAACATCAAAAGATGGATAAGTTAGTTCTCGAGGTCGTTGAGCATAGATTCAAAAATATGTTGTAGGTTGCAGAAATCTATTAGAAGACATACACTAGAATAGTCAAAGCTTTGAAAGAGCATGAAAGGCTCAGGTCTCGGTTGGAAGGCATGATGAATGACAACAGTCTAATGAATCTAGGTGAGAAAATTGAAGCCGATGCTTACTTGAAGTCCCATGATGAATTGGCAAATCAATTAAGGAAAGATCTTCAGAGGCTGGATGATGGGAATACCCCTAGGGTGCCCTCTTTTTATAGTAATGGTGAGTTAGTATCGTTGGAACAGTGGAAACAAGAGTTCAGTGATTAGAAGAATCGAGCAGTAGCAGAGTTGGATCGGGACAAAGAATTGTCACTTTGTGTTAACCATATTCTATCCAATCATTTCCAGATAGAAAGAGACATGAAGACACTAAACAATGGAGTTCTAATGTATAAAGATGATAAGTACATTCAACACATAGGAATGGTGAACTTGTTTATCTTCCAGTTTGTTAACAAAAGTGCTAATTAATAGTTATGTGCTGAAAAGCCACGATGCTTGGTGACAATGTATACCCTCATATAAATGAGGGAACTTCTATAACAATAAGGATCATTAGAGAAGTAGAATATAGCCTCAGGCTTACTATTGTACCATTTTGCAAACATACATAATATAATCAGTCATCTTTCCTTTGTGTATATGTTGTGGATTACTGCATCTTTCTATAGGCAGTTGCTTGTGATATTATCTAAAGGAGATAAGGTTACTTGTGTTCTTCCAGTAAAAATTTGTGTTTCATATTGTGGATTTGAATAAAAAATTTACTTGCGAATATAGTTTTGTATATAGTGTGCCTGTATATTATCTCAACCATGGTGCACCTGCATATGTATATAGTTTTGTTTATAGGTGGAAAGCCTGAGGTTCAATGTCGAACTTGTTTGCTCTGATACCATATGTAATATTCCATTAATTCTATACTTACAGAAAATAAATTGTGATCTATATTAAGATAAAAAAATTGAGCATTTCAAAATAAAACATAACTACTTCAGTTGAAGGAGAAAACTAACTAAATGTTCTTCAACATAATAAGAATCTAACTAATTTATCTAAAAGGAAGGTAATCTATTAATGATAAAAAACATTGAACAAATATTATTAAGCTGATCAATATGAGAAAGGAATTCAAATGGCAAGTTTCATTTTTGAGGGAAAAGGTTCAGAGGTTACAATTCATTCAACTTTCCAACTAAAACTTTTTGTATCAAGCCTCGACATAGTTTGGAATAGGGAGAGCATCATCAAGGGCTTCTCCATTCAATCATAGACTTTCTAGTCTCCCATGCCCCTTCCAATTGGAAGAGACCCAACCCTTCATGAGGGTGCATTCTAAGGATTGGGTCTCTTTTACATCTGGACAGCTAATCTTGGTGTTCAAAACCTACACGCAACTAGTCAGTCACACACTATAGGTAACCCCTAACTACTATGACCATCTGACTAGTAGGTGTATCTAGTTCATGTGATCTAACAATCACTTAGATAAAGCATGACCATCTTGGCTAAGGTTTTAACATTGCAAGCACCAATGTGTTGTTAGTGTTCACCTCACTTGCTTGACTTGTGCATCCAATTCTTGAGCTCAACAAACTCACTAGTTACCAACCTTCTAAACAAGCCATCTGCTTAATGTGTACTAACAATAATGGTTATTAACGACCATCATATGATGAATAGCATACACTTGAGCCAACTAACTCACTGGTTTACTAACCAACTATCTAGCGAACTGCTTAATGTCTACTAAGAATAACGGTCATAAATGACCATCATAAGATAATTAACATACACTTGAGTTAGTTGATTCATTGGTTACAAAACTTCTAGGTTTAGCTTATCCAATTCATTACATAACATTCTCATGTCTACTGACATTAACGGTTTACAAGGACCTTCATGGGATTGTGACATAACCCTATAAGCCAACTGCTACAAATCCCCTATCTCTAACAAGCTTCAACTGTCATCATGGAATTAAACCTAATACAACATTGGTTCCCTTATTTAGCTAAATTAACACATCATATTATGACTCAACAAAAAATACGGTTCTAATATATTTTTTTGTCTTTGTATATTCCCAAAAGTATGCATCTAATTGATGATAAGAATCCTTCTTCAGGTCTTGCAACCATGGAGACTGGTTATAATCTGATTATAACCGATGTGCATTGATTCCAAGATAAGCCATATTCAGTTGAACTATGAGTTAAGAGTGGAAAACAAATAAACATAGAATAGCTACAATACTTGGCTATTATGCCTTTGTGGGCTAGCAATCATATTCTATAGTGAATGCTCTAAGGTTGCTACTCAACCATACTATGCACAAGATATGAATGCAATATTCAATTTTCTTATGAATAAGGTAAGACAGTGTATTCGATGAAAAGTAACAGAATATCGTCATGATTTATCAAAAGTTGAGAAAGTAGCAAGCTTACTGTACAAAGACAGTGATCACTATAAAGTTGCAGTCAAGTTCAAAGCATTGATTTGTGGGAAAAAAGGGTTTCATATGGGGATAGAGAAGTCTCATGAAATATCATGACAGTCATAATCATAATCTAAAGAGTAGTCAAATCTTCAAGATAGATTGGTGATAGTGCAGTCATTCATTAATTGTTTTGGATATTTCAAGCTATGTTTTCCTAATAGATGGTCAAGTATAGAACAACAAAACTCAGAAAATACAGTCTAGAGAGATTGCAGTCTACAGTAAAGCCAGTAGGAAGTCATACCTAGTACCAAATAAAATGACAGTAATCAAGTCTACTGAGTGAAAAAGAGCAGGGTATAAGTTTCTAAAAGGTCTTTTCAAAACTTAACAAAAAATAACACGTTATTGTTGCAGCATTGTCAAAACTTGACAAGAACAACACCATATAGCCTCAAGAGGCATAGCAGTTATAGGGAAACTCATGTCAAATGTGCAACTCAATACAATAAATAATCTTAGTTTGTAGCCCTATAGCATCATAATGTAGTCCTTGACCAAGTATGCATACAAGAAACATCTAGTTCTATTAAGGCACAAGCATCAAAGTCAGAGGTTATGACAACTAGTCAAAAACATCAAGTACAAAAAGGTTAGTCTCAGTCACTAGAACACAATTTGCAACATGCATTAGGAGTTGTCCTCCTTACAAATAGTGCAACATTAAAAAGGTATTATCAAAGCTACAACCACAATTCAAAGAGGAAGCTTACAAAGATAGGACAAAGCTAGGTACAGTCATAAGTCAAGGCAAATACATAGTTGAAACTCAATCCAAAATAGTGAAGAAGTGCAACAAATGACATGAGAAGTCTAAAGAAGTATTATAGCAATCATGAGTCAAGGATTAATGAAGAGATTTTTTGCATCCATGATACAATCCTTAAAAGCATCCATGATACAATCTCAAACACACTTTTTACTGTTCTCTTGGTGATTGTGCCCAATTGTGTATGTCTTGCTTACGTATGAAAATGGCATTTTGCAGCTTTCCACCGATGATGTATTTGAGATGTCTTTGATTTAGATATGGCATGAGCTTAGTCATAGAGTGAGACTAGGGAGTTGGACCATCTCAACCATGGTGCGCCTGCATATGTATATAGTTTTGTGTATTCATTAAAGATTTTCATTTAATTTTAATCAACTAAAGAGCAATATTCATGACTTACAAGTAATAAAAAAACTTACAAGGATGAGGCATATTCATTACTTACAATTAATAAAAAAACTTACAAGGATGAGGCATATTCATAACTTTTGTAGTCCTACCTTGGATATCAACACTAGAAGCAACTCATATTGTTCGTGTACAGACAAGACAATATGGGAGTTCATTATACCTAGCAACTTGTGGTGTTGTTGTTTGTGTTGGATCTGTTGGACCCTGCAATTAAGATTCAATATTCATTATTCAATAAGATTAACTGTGCAACATAATGAAACATTGAAAAGTGTGTTATCTTGTTGAGCTTCACTTGGTTTAGTGAATAGTTTAATATTCTCTACTTAACAGGGCCAACCACATGAAGGTGGAAGCTCATTTGGCCCCTCCCCCCCCTAACATCACTCTAAATTCCCTGTTAACATCTTATAGCATTTATTCTTTCTTTCTTTCTACCATTAATTAAATATAGCATCCATTCATTAATATCACATAACATTCATTAACACATAACATTGATTAACATTAATTAACACGCAACATTCATCAATATTAATTAACACATATCATACATAACCATTAATTAGCACATAATTACATTCACTAACATATAAAAATCAGTCATTATCAAATAAGTTAGATTACAATCATTTATTTCTTTTTTTTTTCTTTGAAGGTATGAAAAGACTAAGTGGAACATCGGTTTCTTCAACATTTCCCCCCTATGCAGATGTTCCGCCAACTGCTCGTGATCTCGATGTATGCCTAGTCCTATACTGAGGATGAGTACGCTAAAGCGAAGGGGGGTCCTCTGCAATAACAAATAAATGGGTTAAATTCAAAAAAAAAAAAATTATTGTTACAAGTATTTCATTAATTTAGAGAACATAATTGTTGTGCTCTTTACCTAATGGGGCCACATCATTTTGTGTAGCCTCAACCTCAACATGTTGAACACCCTCTAGATTATCTGGAGTTGAAATACTAAAGGTTACATTAATGTTGAAGACCAATTGTAATTATATTTGTTTAAAGCAATAACAATGGTCCTCTTTACCTGAGTGGGGAACATCATGTTCTTGATGTTGTGTACCCAGATTATGCTCCACTTGCTCACCACCGACTACATGCTCTAAAATATTAACAAAAAAGGTTACATTAATTACTACTCTAATTACAAATTAAGATGTTTAATTGTATTAATAGCTAAATAAATAAATTTGAATAGCAAATGAATACCTCCACTACTGGGATGCACATCCAGACCTTCATGTGCAGGTGGTGTTTCACAATTAGCAGGCTGCATTCCAATGACATGCACATTGTTATCATTGCTTGCTTATTTAACACAAATATAGTCACTTTATGTTGGAACTCAACATCAATTAGATTATTGGTAAAGTATTCAATTTGAAACAACTTCCATTTAGCATATTTACCTGTATGACGGATGCACTCGAATGTTGTGTATGCCCACTCAATTCTCGTAGCCGATCAGCCATGACTAAATAGCCTTGCTGGTAGGCAATTCTCTTGTCATCTTCTGTGTGTGCTCTATTGAATTCAGAGTCCTGCATTTTTGCTTGGTACCGTGAATTTTGCTTGCATTGTTTGATAAAAAAAAACGTTTGCAATTTATTAATATTTTGATGCAATAATTCGTTTACATGAGATACTTATAATTCATGCAGCAAGTTTCATGTAACCACCAGAGCTGAGTTTGTGTTGCCCGTGCTTTTCTTGCCTTGCCTTGGTTGCCTTTGATGTGTCACTCAGTCTATAAAAAGTTTGAAATATGTTAGATTATATAAATATAAAGAGTAATTAATTAGTACATAATTACATTCTTAATATTATCTTGTACCTTCTTCTGGCGTCTACTGGTGTATTTCCTTTTTTCCTTTCAATTTTCTCCTTGGCATCAAAAATCAGGTCCTTCCACTCCCTCTCTAGAATCATGGGGGGACGCTCGTACTTTAGGTTCCTCTCCAAATGGGTCCTATATTGGTCCCTCACATACTTTAGATATGTGCCAGCTTTTTCAAGGAGCTTGGTTTTGTCAAAGGTGTCATTTCCAAACCACTCAACCATTTGGTTTGTCAATTCATCTTTTAACCTTTTTTCTTGGTCATTCCACCTTTTAAAGAAAAAACAAACCTATTAGATTCAAAAATGAACTGAAGCTACATTTATTACACTTCAAGAAATGGATCAAAGGAAAACTATTCTAGCAATGATATGAAATCAAAATTGGATTAGGGTTAGTTCACATATGATGTGCCACCTTTTACATATGATGTGCCACCTTTTACGTATGGTGGGCAATGTCACTAAGATGTTTATAGAAAATATCATTGCCTGCAAAAAATTCATGGGATCATTAGTCCAAAATGAGTGATCATAAATTAAATTACAATTAGAGTATATATAATAATAATTTTAAGTACCTAGAACCTTTTGTATCTTTAAGGGAATCATTTCTTCGTCGCTCACCACCAATGTGGCCTGCAACGTTCCCGTACTAGGAATACAAGAAGATCCAAGAAATGATGGTATGTTATCAGCAGTAGTCGCCTCTGGCACATCCTCATGTGCATCTCCTCTTGCAAAAAATGAATCAACTATGAAATGGCTTTAGAATTCAAGAAAGAACACTTGAAGGGAAATAAACACATGACAGAAGATAGAACAAAAGAGGGATCTACCAATAATGGGCATGTTAGGGATCCCACAAATACTGAGAGGGGGGGTGAATCAGTATCTGACCGGTGAATGGAATTTCTTAACTTAAAACATGCAGAACATAATATAACAGTGTACCGGTATGCAAGAAATAATGCAATAAACAAAATCAAGAACATCCACATGAAAAGCACACCATAACACAAGATTTTAACGAGGAAACCTAGTGTGGGAAAAACCTCGGTGGGATTTGTGACCCACAATATTCACTCACTGGCCAATAAGAGAATATTACTTACAATAGGGGCCTGCACATGTAGGAAGGCCAACTGCCTAGAGCTCATTGCTCAATGGAAAGTCTCACTGACTTACAATAAGGATTATACAAATCCAATATCTTGTACTGCTTTACAATAGCATCTTCAATGCCAAATTCAGTACCGGTTCCTACTCTGTTCTTTACATATACCCCTTAACCTATATTTCGCATAATAGGTCTGCCTAATATTTTCCCTTTTGCTTACATCTCCTATATCAAATGTCTACAATGATCTCTTTTATATATAAGAGTCATTTTATAATTTGCCAAGTCGGCTTACACATTTTTACAATAATAAACAAAATATAATATAACAAAATCCTGTCAGCCTCTGTGCCGGTATACTTCCTTTCTTTTGTGCCGGTGTCGGTGTCTTGAGTGCCAGTGTAGAGTGTGATCTGCTGATGTCGGTATAATGCCTTTGTCGGTGCCATAAGATTGCAAGGTTGCCATCAATGACAAAACCTTCAATCACATACAATGTCTGATTAGAGTGTGCATATGCCAACAGGGCAGGCCAATATGTCGTGCACTAGAGGATGTCTACATGCTACATGTTGCGGACATTGCAGTGGGCAATACAGGTGAGGGTAACCTCTAATGAGGCGGCGACGACATTTGCACAGTAACATTGACAACACCTAAAGAATAATTTATTAAATATATCAAACATTAAATATATGAAAAGTGCAAGAATTGTAAACAAGGATGAACCTTTATTTTAAAAATTGACAGTATCAAGTATGATGTGTTTTGAGTACTCAGAGTGATAAGCCAAGCAAGTGATAATACAAGAAAATTGTCATCACCTGAAGATCCTGCAACACCCTGATCGTGGGAACGACTTTGATGAGGGTAGATAAATTGTTGTAAAAACAATACGTACATATTTTAGTTAATGACATAAAAGAGAATAAAATATAAACCATTATTGAACTTTTGTTATAATTAAAGCTTTTATTACTTCTTACTTGCAAATTTTCTGTTGTCCGAATCAATAATGCCACCCTCTCTCGTATCTCATCAGTGATAGGATGCATGGCTGCCAAAGCAACAATCTCTTTTCTAATTTTTAGGGTCATCATCACATAACCCTAATGATTCCACATCCATAGAAAGGTGCTCAGGCACTACAACTCCCTTTCCCTTTCCCCGAACATCCGTCTGTGTCAAGAATATCATTAACAATTACAAAATTAGTATAAATCACTGAAAAAGAGAACATAATAATGTTACAGTTTTCTTATATCTAATTTGTACAATTACAATGAGGTTTACCTGCTTGGTAGAAGTGTCGCAAGCTACATCTCTATCTGTGATATGTGATGGATCCATGTCGGCCTGTGACAAAGAAAAAATATAAAAAACGTTAGCGAAATTAAACCAATAGACTTAGAAAAAAAACTTCATAATAAAATGGTATATTGGATTCATTAATTAGAGGTTGGTTAATTTAAATGGTATATAGTACATATCACCCCCATGATATTAACTTTGTTTGTATCTATATGATTCAAACTGTAATCGATTATAAGCTCTTTGCCTACACTTATTGATTTTATCGTACATACAAATACACGATCTCCCTCGCACACCTCAAATATGCAATTGGGTTGTTTATTAGTTGACCCAGGTCACGTACTATTTATGAAACCTACAATATTCCCTATTGCTTTTGGCCGACCATCAATGTATACAACCACTCGTTTACTTTGATCATTATCTTTCTGTTGTATATAATTTGCTGACAGTGCATACCTACGCATACTTTTTTTATATTTAACAATTTGCATCCAATTATTGTAATTGTAACAAGGTCCAACAAACTCCATCAATTATGCAACTCTATTGTAACAGACCTTTATGTCGTCCATGGAAAATAAGCCTAAACCATGTAATGACGAAGGTGCTATGCGATATGTCCTATCGTTAACACAAAAATCGGTTTTTATTGGAGGAAGTTCCTTGGGCACCCATTGTTTTTGTAGATGTCTGTACCTTAGTGGCATCTCAATGTTGCCTTTGGTCTCCTCATCATAAGAACATGAACCCCCTTGAGCAAGGAAAAATTTCATGCGTTTATTGAATTTTCTTCTAATCTTTTGACCTCTTGTTGATCTCCCTATTGTAGACCTACTACATGTGTCACTTTCATTTTCTATTACTACATTTTCCTCACTTGACGAAGACAGATCTGACAAATACCTATTTGGGGGTACCTGCACCCCATGAAATGAGAGAGTTAATTGGTAATGAGAGAGAAATTTTGTAAACGAGGGTAATGTTGATGAAGAAGTCAGCCCTAAAGTTGATTTTGGGATAAAAATTAGAATAAGTCCAACTGAGGCCTGAAGTGTTGATAACTGTATTAGATTTGCTGCTAATGTCGAGGTTTGAAAAACAAAGGAAGTTTGTTTTCCAAGTAATTTTAAAAAAATAAACTGTTTCTATAGGGTGTATTGACTAGTTATACCTGTCCATCCATGAGACTGTGTAGGATCCTCATCAAAGGGGTTCAAGGTCCTGTACAATGTAATTCAATTATCTTATGTTAGCTAAAAATTACATAGTACACAACATGAACAACATGAACTTTGTAGACAAAAAGAGTATTAAATAATAAAAAGATGTTGTCATCAAAATCATTGTAAATTTTTTAATTCCTTACCTTTACTTTATGTAGACTATGCAGGATCCTCAACTAAATGGTTGACGATGTCTATAGTCAATGACCTATTCGCACCAAGGGTGACAGCATCACACAGGGACTATACTTGAAATCAACACCATCAACTGAGCATCATAAGAATTACTACATTTGTAAGTTGATAAACAGTAAATACATACGTATCATAAGCATCAGAAGCATCACATGATGTGTCATCATATATTTAATTGAGCATCACAATTAGCATCACATATCATGTGTCATCATAAACATGTAATCCATTACATAGATAATAAACAGTCCACGTTCTATAAATAAACACAAAGTTCAAAAAATGTCACATGCATCATCATAAACATGTGATCCATCACATAAGTATTTTAAATCAACATCCATCACATAGCTAATAAACAATCCAATTTCCATAAATAAACACACTTTAAAAATTGTCACATAAATAGTCACTCTCCCTATCTCCATCTCCATATTAAAAGGTGCATCATGAATTAATTATGTAATGGCATTAGAATTCAAAACATAATGAATTAATTATGTAAAAAAAATTCTATCAAGAAGTCAATATTAAATAGATATTATACTAATCACATACCTCATACATTTCATTCTTCATCATCATGAACATCAATGTCATCATCACCATCATCATCATCATCATCATCATCATCATCATCATCATCATCATCATCATCATCATCATCATCATCACCATCATCATCATCATCATCATCCTCGTCGTCGTCGTCGTCATCGTCATCATCGTCATCATCATCATCATCATCATCATCATCAACGTCTTTGCCATCATCATCACCATCATCACCATCACCATCACCATCACCATCACCATCACCATCACCATCATCATCATCTTCTTCTTCTTCTTCTTGTTCTTCTTCATCGTCATTGAGAAACTGTCGATCATGATCATCATCCACTTCATCTTCTACTTCTTTGGTATCTTCTTCTTCCATCACATTATACTTTATCGGCCTTCCTCTTGGATCATGTCTAACAACAAATGACCAACCCAGTTTATGTGGAACCTCTGAGTAAAATACTTGCTCACATTGGCTTGGAATAACATAGGGCTCATCCCCAACTGGTTCAAATGACCTTGTATTTAGCATTATAAAACCATTATCATGTTCAATAACAGTTCTATCAGGATCATTTTTATTCAATCGTAGCCTGTACCATTTGACGATGAACAAAACTAATTTGAAGGAATTAAAGTCACACTCAAGTATATCATCCAAAATGCCATAGTATCGATTTTGAGACTGTTGAAGATGAATGTCATTTCTCGATGAAATATTTGTCACCTCAAAGACTACAGTGATGCCAAAATCACAAGTTTTCTTCATGTCATCCAAACTTTTTTATGCAAATTTTATGACCATTGCAACACATAGCATTGTGGTGTTTGACCTGCGATATGTCAAACATGTAAAATTTATTGCATTGTGAGTTGATAAACATATGGGTGATTAATAAATTTATACGTACCTGTTTATCTTTTAAACCATATGCTAAATCAATTTCCCTTTGTGTAACATTGGAATCTCCATTACAATGTGCTTCTTTAACCAATGAAGCCACACCTTCCCATGTTAACGTGCGTCCAGAATGTTGACAACGTTCAATCCATGCCATCATCCAATCAAGATTGTTTGCAATATACAAATGTAGTGCATCCCACTCTCGACCAACTGTACAAAAAATAAATAGATGTCTTACAATTCATTTATTTTGAAGATTAAGAATTAATTAACTACAATAACATCTTATAATTACCTCTCACTTTCCTCAATCTACCTTTCCCCGTCAAGTACTCCCCTTCGAATTTGTTAATGGTGTTGGGATCCCAAATGCGATCCACATGGATCTTTCCTGCAAACTTAGGAAGATATTTATAAATGTACACCATAGTTTGGTATACCATATATCCCTCCACCATAGAACCCTCAGGATGTGCTCTTTGTCGAACCAAAGCCTTCAAAAATTTCAAGTGCCTCTCAACCATCCACGTTGACCTAGTGTGTACAGGTCCACACAATTCAATCTCGTCAACTTGGTGTATGAGGTAGTGTTCTTGTGCATTGAAAAAAGCTGGAGGTAGACACTTTTGCATTTCACACATTAAATGAGGAATTTTTCTCTTTCAATATTTTATATCGTCTTTATGGATTTCTTTACATGACAACCACCTACAAGGTATTCAAGATGCAAAAAAATATATTACATAACAAGTAAAACAAATCGCAAATATAATATCTATACAATGAACTAAACAAATATCACTACTTACCTCATGTATTTTCCAAGATCATATATGACTTGCTTGACATTATTGTCGAAGTCATCTAGGAGAGATAGAGGTAGAACGTACTACAACAATTATAAAATTATCTTTTCATTTTTTTGTAACATAATGAAAAGTACACGTACGTGCAGTACTTAAATACATACTAAAAACACAAGAACATGAATTACCTTAATGAAGGTATGCCAATCATTTGTTTTCATCCCTAACCCACACTTTTTTTTTATATGAGATTGTTTATGTTCGCAGCAAATCCTGTGGGAAATCGAGTTTTTCGTATGACTTCTTTTATAGCATTGCTTTGTTGGTCCGTTAATAACCAAGGAAGCTCGCTTATATTAATTTGGTCTCCATGGCCATTTGATTGAATGACATTTATCATTGCATGATTGGAATCTTGAATGTCACTACATATTTTGACAATTTTTTCTTTGTCACGCCTTCCATCCAATATTTTCCATACTGTCTTTGTTATATTCTTTCCAATATGCATACTATCAAACAAATAAACAATTTGTAACTTCTCGTAGTAGGGCAACCTACTAAATTGTCAGGGATAACTTTTTAGTCCCTTAGGAAGGTGGTCATTAATGCCTTCACGACCTTCATGGTCATCAATCACATCATCAGTAAACAAAACAAAATAGAAAAGATGTTTTATGACAAACCAATAGATGGAATGGCATTACCTTGATAATTAATTCTATTATATTCCAACTTCCACAGGTGAGGTGTCATTCTTCGTGGCTTTGATGTATTCTTATCCTTCCCACTGAAAAGATGTTTTTCAGTATTTACTTATGATTTTTGTGGAGAAAGTGTCTATACTCATCAAACACCTGCTTTCCTAAACTTTTTGAATGACAAGATTTCATCTTTGGACCACAAACAACACATGCAAATTTTCCCTTTGTTTGAAGACCTACAAGATAATGTATAATTGGATTAAATACGATAATTTTTTGAATTATAATGTTCATGCACAACTTAAACACTATAACATACCACAAAAATGTGCTAGCCCCGGGGCATCATGTATTGTCCATAGAAGCATTGCATGGAATTGAAATTGTCTTTGTCCTATTGGTCTAGAGATGTCATACATAGTGACACCATTCCATAACTCCAGCAACTCGTTGATAAGAGGCTCGATATATACATTCATGTCTTTAACTTGGTACTTACCTAATCGAATGAACAAAAACATTACATAATTATTATGACCATTTTACTGCAATATTTATAATTAAATTTAGACGACTATATTTAAATGATAAAATACCTGGAAAAATCATTGCCAACATTATGTGTTCCCTCTTTATTGACATCCATGGGGGAATGTTATTGTTGATAACAAAAACAGGCCACACTAAGTAAATAGATCTCATCTCTCCAAATGGATTAACATCGTCCACTGCCAATGAAACCCTGAGATTACGAGGTTCTTATTTAAAGTGTGGCCACTTTTCCTCTATATCCATAAATGTTGAACCATCCGCAGGCATTTGAATAATGTCATCTCGATTTCTATTGTGTGCATGGTAATCCATAAATTGTGCCAAGCTAGTGCACTTGAATAATCATTGCATACGTGGAATAATGGGAATATAGCAAAGAACCTTGCGAGGAACCCTTTTTGTTATTTGATTTGTTCAATATCTACTGATATGACATTCAGGGCATTCAATTTGAAATTCATGTTGTTTTTGATATATAATATGATCATTGGGACAAGCATCTATTGCTTGATACTCCATTCCAATATCTTTCATAACGGCAGATAATTCTCAGTATGAGCGAGGTAGAATATTTGATGGTGGTAACAAAAACTCACCTATCAATCTACAACAAAAAAATATAATTTGTTAAAATAAAGAATATTAATGGTACAACATGATTCACAGTTTATTATGACATATATGACATACCTTAACATACGTGACATTGTTATGTTGGATAAACCATTCATAACCTTCAAGTTCACCAACAACAATACATCGGAGAGAAGAGTTGCCTGCGAGCCTTCGTAAAGGGCCTCAGATGCCTTCTCAAGTAGAGGGACATAATGAACAACATCAAGGTCATCTTCATCATCATGATCAGCTGCGCGAGTACTAAATGAGTCATGGATCAATGTATTTGTACCATCATCTTCAATTGTGTTTTCTGGCTCATGATAGTCATCTTCCATGGGATCATTATCTTCAGCTTCGATATTCACACCTCCATGTTCGTCCACTTCGAAAACCATATTCTCAGGGTTGTGTTGATCCATACCATGTGCTCCGGGGTGCTTGACCTATATAAAATTGATAAACATAAATAAACCATGATCATGATCTCATCATCACGTGATTTATTATGTATATAAATTGTCAAAATGATATAATGAAAAAATTACCAATGGATGATAATCATGTCCACCTTCAATGTGACCATGCAGCCTACAATGTTTCTTTTCTATTTTGATTAGAAGTCTTCTAGTCTTCAACCCCTTACAAATTTTGCATGGACAATAACATTTTCCATCACCTTTTCTTTTCAAGTTAGACCACAATCTAGCAATTGTCTCCTTATTTTGTTGTTCGTTGATATTGTCTGACATGGTCTTTCTTCACAGGCAATAAAATAGAAATTATCATCATTAATCAAAGCATCTTATTGAATTTATATTTCTAGTTTTCTTATGGTACATCACACAACATGGAAAACAAGAAATACTCAATAAATAACAGGATTCATTAATCTAGTATTATCACAATCTGCACTTGGCCTTCAATATTTTCTCCTCCTAACATTGTTTATCCATTACCTGTCAAGTACATAACTCTAAAACCCATGGCTATTAAAATACATAAGACAACATTGTAGCATCTTATAATCATATGTTATAAAACCAAAGCACTTGGGAATGATTCTTTTGTTTGTCACAGTCCAGGAAAATGGTGTCTACTGGAGCCTTGAATAACTGACTAGAAAGATTTTTAATTCCTTTTCTTTTTCCTTCTGATTTTTTCACTATCACTTCTATCCTCCGAGTCAGATGCCCTCGCCCTTTTCTTTCTTTTTGTTTTTTCATACTCATTGTCATGATTTGAATTATTTTTCTTTCTTGGTGACTCCTTATTGCTCTCACTGTCAGTTTTACTCTCAGAATCTGAGTCTGATGTATCAGAATCTGACGAACCTGATGAACTAGAAGAATTGTCATTAGAGGTAGATTCATCTGACTCAGGAATAGACTTTTGCTGCTACATTACAAGCCTTGGCATATTCTTCAAATACTCACCTAAACTCTCAGTGATACCACCAAGACCAACAGAAGTAAAGAAATTGATAGCAAACCATGAATTTTTGGGATTGTCCTTTGGAAAAATTGAATCAAAAGACTCCTGCGTTGTTGGATCATTCAACCTTTCACTAAGCAACAATATACCAAGCTGCTTTGCCAGCTCCTGGAAGAGAATCTTTATAAAAATACAGGAAGAGGAAGTAGTATCTTCCTCGGTCAGACGTATATAAGAAAGACAATGCCATGGAAGAGCATCTGTGCCAAGTAAGTGGGCAAAAAACTTTGCAACATTACGCATTTTATTTGTTTCCAATCTGTGTATCATAGAATACTGTTGTACAAAACACTTATCAAAAAATTCTTGATAAATTTTATTGATCATACAAAATCTTTGTCCAAGAAGACCATAATAACGAAGGTATGTTCTCTCTTGACTGCAGCATTCTAATAGCATGATGCATAATTCCATCTCTTGACCAGGTTCAAGCTTGATCTTTAGTAGCTTATGACCAGCTTCCTCAAAATCAACACTTGACATGATTGTCAAATAAATTGTACGTCTTAAATTGACCAAGGTTGTCTCTGTCTCATCCTGTATTCTCAGTGCTTCCTCACCTTCCTCTTCATCATCATCATCATCATCATCTGAATCATCACCTAAATCATTCTCCCATTCTGCTTCATTTGAAGAAGCATCTCCAAGGATATCTTTCTTCAGTTTTTCATAGGTTGCCTCATGCTCTAAGAAATCAGGATCTAGCTTGAAAACATCCAAACCAGCTTCTTGATCAAGTTCATCTTCTAGGAAAACTTCATTTGTTAACTGATCTGGACGCACAGCTGGATGACCCTTGAATTTAGCTTTGTGAATTGCAAAAAGGCCTTCAATTAAAAACTGTACTCGTTTGTCAATTTCCCCCTCGTGGAGAATACCTCTAAATCTTTCAAAAATCTCATAGAGACTTTTGGGTGAAAGGTCTTGCAACAAAGAACCACACTCTTTCACGAACCCAACAGCAACCTCTACACTGTCATCTGTGGGGTTCTCTAGTAAAAGGGTGAGAAGTTCCAAGACAATGATCTCATGTGCAACTTGTTGCTTCACTAAATGAGCTATGAATTTGGCTATTGCTATCAACATGTGCTTGTCATTGCATTTGTATGCCCTCTTAAGCTGCAAAATAATTCTTCGCAAAAGCAGATTGTCAACTTTAGGAAATTTTGTATTTACCACAACAACCAATGCAACAAAAACATCTGTAAATCTAGGGGATGCCATTTGGGATTTCATACAAGACCTACAAAATAGACCCCTCCCACGGATGAGATTCTCTGCAAACAACTTTGGAATGATGTTCTTGATGTTAGATACATTTACCTTATTTACTAACCCATTGATACTCTTCCAAAGGGCATCCCATTGACCCTCAAACTTAGCTTTGTGAATTGCAAAAAGGCCTTCAATTAAAAACTGTACTCATTTGTCAATTTCCCCCTCATGGAGAATACCTCTAAATCTTTCAAAAATCTTATAGAGACCTTTGGGTGAAAGGTCTTGCAACAAAGAACCACATTCTTTCATGAACCCAACAACAACCTCTACACTATCATCTGTGGGGTTCTCTAGTAAAAGGGTGAGAAGTTCCAAGGCAATGATCTCATGCACAACTTGTTGATTCACTAAATGAGCTATGAATTTGGCTGTTGCTATCAACATATGCTTGTCATTGCGTTTGTATTGCCTCTTAAGCTGCAAAATAATTCTTCGCAAAAGCAGATTGCCAACTTTAGGAAATTTTGTATTTACCACAACAACCAACGCAGCAAAAACATCTGTAAATCCAGGGGATGCCATTTGGGATTTCATACAAGACCTACAAAATAGACCCCTCCCATGGATGAGATTATCTGCAAACAACTCTGGAATGATGTTCTTGATGTTAGATGCATTTACCTTGTTTACTAACCCATTGATACTCTCTGAAGGGCGTCCCATGCCATGTGCTTGTATTCCACACTGCTCTTGTCTTCCACATCTTTCATCATTTGAGCCAGCTTAAATGGGGGAATGTAAACACCACCACTTCTTCCAACACCCTTCTCAACTCCTCTTACAATACCTTCACCATTCCCATTCTTAGATGGAGCAGACACAACACCAAAAGTTTTCACTTCCACTACCTCTATGTCCCTCTTGTTTCCAGAAGCCCCTTTACCACTTAATTCATGTTTATTTATGTATATAAACCCATCAGGAAGCATGAT
Source organism: Cryptomeria japonica (assembly GCF_030272615.1). Lineage (NCBI taxonomy): Eukaryota > Viridiplantae > Streptophyta > Pinopsida > Cupressales > Cupressaceae > Cryptomeria > Cryptomeria japonica. The sequence goes on along the minus strand of NC_081411.1, from coordinate 600,181,629 downwards.
TTTTTGCATATAAGCTCGCCCAAATATTTTATAGTTATTTTTCATCAAGATTCCCTTAGGATCTGGCAAATCCTGCTTCCATACTTTAATTTTGTTTTCTCAAAGGACAATCCTAAAAATCCATGCATTGCAAACAACTTTTTACACCTTTGTTGGTTGTGGTGGCGTCACAGAGAGTTTACATCAAGAAGAACATGCCAATGATTTTAATGCAGCAGTATAAGTCTATCTCTTATTCAATATCTCTAGTGAAACCCCCATGATCTTTTGTTGGAGTAGAATTTGTTATATTCTAGAAAAGGTCTTGTACTTTGTTGATGGGATATTCATCTACCTCAAGAAATAACTGTTCTTTTCTCCAACAAGAAGTGGAACTAAATGAAGATCTAGCACCATGAAATGAATCCTCAAAAGGATTACTATAGTTAGTTTTGGTAGATAATGATCTGGGTAAAATACTAATGTGGCTTTAGGAAACATTATGTACTAGCTTAGCATACTCTAACAACTTTGGTCTGACATGCTACATCCAATTAAGTCTCCATCGGTATCTCTATTGTGTTAATGGATTGGGATTCAATGTACTCTTTTTATACACAGATTTTACTTTCAACTGAGGAGGTTTGTATGTACTTACTTGTCTTTCGATTGTATCCCTATTTCAAGAATTTCTTCTATCAACAAATCATTTGTCGTAAGTTGTATAAGTGGAAGCTTGAACATGCCTTCCATGCTAGCCTTGTTGATACATTCAACACCATCTTGTGCAACAAATCTTTAGAACTCCACTATTTCATTGAAGAGTGAGTAGTAGGGACAATCTAGGATACTTACAGAGGTTTTACAAGAGAGATAAATAGACCTAAATATTATGGCTTAATAATGATCAATAGGTAAACAGATAAGAAACTCTCAATATCAAAATGACTTTCTCAATTGTCTTTACTAGAAATGGATAGATCTGCTAATAATGGCTTTATGACTGTATGTCAACTTTAGACTCAATCCAAGAAGAGCTAGAACTAATATGCGATATCTAGATTTATGATCTCTATAATATAACAATCCCATAATTATGTTTCCACGCATCTATACCACAACACAAATAACATGCTAGTGTTCAACCATGGCAATTGATATCCTAATTATAGAATGTGAAATATGCACATAACTATGAATAAAGATTAATAAAAACAAATAAAGATGCTTATCACAAACATAAATGACTAATGGACAAGAATTGAATTCATTGTAGATAGTTTTGAATATCAAATTCACTTATTTGTGTGCATTTAGTAACTCATGTACTTGTGGCCAACCATTTATCTCTTTCATAAATTAAACACTTATTAATAACATTAAATGGCTGAGTAATTATGTTTTAGTTGAAATTGAAAATAAAATATTTTATTTCAGGATAGCTCACACTATTCCCTATCATATTTTAGACTCTCGGATTTGTTCGTAGTGGTTTGATGTCTTTGGAGCTGATCATTGCATTTCTTTAGTTACGTTTGCCAGCGTACTCCCAGCCTATGCCAAAATGGGAGCTTTGGAACAAGGTATGGACATCCATCAAAGCATAAGAGATAGAGGAATTTTGTCAGATGTAGTTGCAACTTCTCTGTTAGCATGTATGCAAAATGTGGAAGCATAGACAAGGCATGGGAACTGTTTGATGGTTTGCCTCAAAGAAATGTGGTTTCTTGGATTGCAATGATTGCCGGATATGCACAAAATGGATTTGTTGAGAAGGCTTTAGAAACTTTCAAGCAAATGCAATCGGTAGGTGTAAAGCCAAATTCCACAACCATTGCTACTATCCTCCCTGCCTGTGCCAAAATGGGAGATTTGGAATAGGGTATGGACACTCATCGAAGCATAAAGGATAGAGGAATTTTGTCAGATGTTGTAGTTGCAACTGCCCTAGTAGACATGTATGCAAAATGTGGAAGCATAGACAAGGCACCTGAATTGTTTGATAGAATGCCTGAAAGAAATGTTGTCTTGTGGACTGCAATGATTGCTGGATATGCACAAAATGGATTTGTCAAAAAGGCTTTAGAAACTTTCAAGCAAATGAAATTGGAAGGCATAAAGCAAAATTCCACAACCTTTGCCAGCATCCTCCCTGCCTGTGCAAAAATGGGAGCTTTGGAACAGGGTATGGACATCCATCAAAGCATAACGGATAGAGAAATTTTGTTAGGTGTTGTATTTTCAAATGCCCTGCTTGACATGAATGCAAAATATGGAAACATGGACAAGGCTCATGAATGTTTGATACGATGTCGCAAAGAGATGTGATCTCATGTGAACAATCAACACGTGCGTATACGGAAGGAAGGGATTGCTGCTACAAAATTGAACGCTCACTCCTCAATCACAGTTCTATGGTTTTACGAGATTAAACTAGGGCAATTAACCACCACATGTATATTTTTTGCAACATGAAATTAAAAACTAGGGAAATTTGAATCTACCCCTTGTGCGGGATTGCAAGCAATGCCACAAATGCCTTCGATGCGGGTTTGATATTCTTGGGGGTTGAAGTCGCCACGGACGCCTACACAGGATTGCAATGCACAAATGAATTCCCCTCTTCTTCTTTTTTAAGTAATGGTCGTTGTCGTTGAAATTACGACGAACTTGAGCACTTTTTTGAAAAAAATAAAATTCTCATTGCTAATGCCTTCTTCGTCGAAACCAAATGGGAGATTTCCATCAGAATTACGACGAATGCAGGCATTTTTTCAAAAAAAATCAAATTTGGTCACAATATACTTTCTCCATCGGAAACCTCAATCGGAAATCTAGTCCAAATGTATTAGTGAGGAGATAAAGACCTTTATTTATAATAAAAACTTATAACAAAATTCCAAATGATTGGCCCACATCCCAAAAGAATAGGTGAGCAGGATTTATTACATCAAAAGAAGAAGTCAACGCATAAATGTAAAACAAACAATTGTCCTAATGCTGAGAAAATATAGCACAACCTTCTTTCCTAGATTTGTGTTTCATCAGGAACAATCATGAATTCTCCACTAATCTCTTTGTTGAAGAAGCGATCAATTGGTTATGAGCTCTTTCAATGCTGCTCCACTTTGACTAAGTCTACATCAATCGACACAATGATGTGTCTCTTTAACCACAAACTTAGTCATTCTCTCATCATGGCTGACCCTGCATCATGTCGATAATGTGCACAAAATAATGTGCATCCATTGATGCTATCATAACATAAATTAAACCATATTTTAAGATTAATTTAGATAATTTGCATAGTTTGACTGTATAAAGATCATCAGATAACAACATCAAGTCTAGGATAAATCAGATCCAATAATACTAAAAAGACATCAACTAGGGGAGTTCTATGACCTAAACATTGTCCAAACATATGACCAAAGCAAGAGTTTTATGACAAAATCTGACAAAATGGAGCCATTATTTGGGTTCATCATCGCCCCCCAACCTAGCTTCTTGCTGGTCCTCCAACAAAAAGGAAGTTCCTAATTCTAGCATTCTCTAAAATCCCCAGGGGTATCTTGTCCAATGCCTCCTGTAGTCAAACTCTAATAGAATCCCTTCATCTTTTCCAAATATGTCCACCTGGAGTGCTATGTTGCTTCATCATAAGGTGGATCATTATCCCTACATCCCATCAATGGCCATAGAAGAATGGGTGGTTGAAAGCTAAGGGGCAACCAATGTCCTCCTTTTCTTATGCCCAAATGTATATATTTGGGTGCCCGTCTTAGTGTTGCATGATAATTTGATAAGGAATGTGGCTCAGACTATTTCAATTCATCAGTTAGACTATTCTAGCACTGCACTAAATGTCCAATTGCCACCTGGCCCTCAATCGTAGCCATCTGCTCATAATCTCTGGAAGTTTCTTCCCTCAAGTGCAGAATGTTAGTCCTATAATCTTATTGATACAACATTTTCTACCAATCATAATAAAGCCTTCTTGGATTCCTGGATTCAACTCTCAATGCAAGTGGGAGGTCAAGTTCCTTCTTCCTGTGTATCCTATATTTCTCTCCCTTAGTAATTTCCTTTTGAATCCATGACATAAGAGCCCTTAGTTGAATGTCTCCAATGTAGAGTAGGGGATTTCGGTCAGTATCATTAGGGACAACATAATTATGTAGATAGAACTCACAAAGAAATTTGTTGATGGTTGCAGAAGATGTTTGATAGACATGGTAAAACTCTTGAGGCATTTCTAAAGAAGGACTTAAGTCCCTAACAATTATCATCAATTGGAAAAAAATATGTTGCTCTTTCAAATACAGGGAGTAGACTCAAAGTGGTGCCCTGCACTGCATTAGTTGTGGTATCATAGTGACTACCGTATCCACTTTATTCTTTAGCTAAGCAATTTCCTCATCTTTTTCTTCAATCACTCTCTTCTATTGATCGATAATTTTCTGCATCTATGTTTTCTCTAACTCCCATTCCCTATAAAAGGCAAGAGCAACAACATGACTAGTAAGAAAAGAGGGTGGTCTATGAACTAGTTCTCTAGGTTTCAACTTCTCAATTTCACCTTCCATTTCAACAATTTGTTCTGCGACAAAGGCCAAGTTGTCAAGCCCATCCAAGCTCACACCTTCCTACAACTTCACAGGTGAGGAAAGTGGGATAACATCCTAGTAAGGACTGCTTAGGTCTTTCTCTGGGGATTCAATAGGAATGATGGCACTTGGCTTCTCTAACTGCTTTTTATTTTTTGGCTTCCTTCAAAGCTTGTGGCTTCTTCTTAAAGGCATTTCTTTAGTGGCTGCAGGAGAACCTTCTTTAGCAATTTTTTTTTTCTTTGTGATAGGAGGGGTTGGATCAACACTTTTCCCCTTCTCCTTCTTCTTCTTTGTGTCACTTTTCTTCTCTTTACCTTTCTCCCTCTACGCAGTGGCCCTAGTTCCCATTTGGGTTTGCAATGAGATCCCTACTGAGGCTTCTACTGGCTCTGACAAGGTTTTATTCAGAAAGGGCTCCTGTGATGTAGGAAGATCTTGAATTGGTGACATTCTAGAGGATGAGGGCTTAGCGGCAGGGCTAGGTCCTCCCAAATTTTCCCCCTCTTGAGACGGGGGTTGCTCTGCTGGACCCACATTGTTCACTCTTAACCTTTTAACCCTTAGAAATTCATCCCAGTTCATCTGGGAAACATCTCTTAAAGACCTTTCTACCAATAATTTAATCAAACAATGGTGAGTAACAGAGTGAGGCCTACCTTTTTGTGTCTCAACTGCACTGATGGAAAGAAAATTATACAATATATTTGGAATATTCATTCTCCTTCCATGGCACAGATAAGTTAGGAGCTTAAAATGGTGGGAACACAAACATGAGTATCTCCCTTCACAAGTCAAATACTTCATGATATACAATTTTCTTGCTTTCCATTTGGGAGGAAGGGATTCTTGTTTGTTCCCCTGCTTATCCGTTGCCAAAGGTGGGTCACCTAGTTGCGTGAATTTTGCCCTCACACTTCATGTGCCTTTTGTTTCGGGGTATTTCTCCCCGTCGAGTGGCAAACCCATTACCTCTACAATCCACTCCTCTATTGCTTTAACTCTCAACCCTTTCACTCGATCTTTTCTGTCAAAAAATGTACGAGTGAATTCTCTTGCAACATCCTCATTGTACTCAGTTAACTTAAGAAAATAATCTAACCAACCACTATTGTGAAATTTAGGTTTGCAAACCTAATCTTGCAGAAGGACATCATGCACTGTAGATTCATGGCGAACCAACGGACCACCCATTGCCATGTTAGCATTCACAACACACCACTATAGAAATATGCTCAATTTAGCCTAAAACTGCAAATTCTCAAAAGAAAATATGCCCTGTTTGCAAACAACCCTGCTACAACTCTATTTTTTTTCAAAATAACTCAAGCCAAGCAAGAAAACGGCGGCGACATGAGGTATATCAGAGCACAAAATGTCACATGAAGCCGTATGATTTGAAATTTAAAATTTTATTTGAGATGACATAAGAATAATTCCATGAGATCATGGAATTATTCACCACTATACTTTCCCCCCAACCTAAGGCTTAACATGTGTCCACCTATGCAAAGGGTGACTACAAAAATACCTATGCAAATATCATTATGATACGAAATATGGTTTAATAAATGAATGAAACAAAAATAAATACACATGAGCATACCTATTATCATGCCATAATGATAGCAATTGGAGAAATCCATCATGTATGAAGTCTAACTGCTATGTACAATGTGTGAGGTGGAGAAATGAATAGCGAAAGTGGAATGATATGGAAGAGTGATGGGTGAGTATGAAAATGGAATATTTATTGGCGAAGAAGGGTACTTCCATGGGATATGGAAGTATTTATAATGAGTGTATGTGGCAAGAAATTGGGAAGAAGGTGGGAATACAAGTCCCCCTACTTCTACAATAGGAATCTCGATAGCTACTAGAGTAATGAATTGTTGTAGGAACTCCTCTTTGGAAAGAGGCTTATGATAGAGGTGCAATCGATGACCATTTACCAACAACTTAAATTTTATAGGATCACTAGTAGCCAATTGCACTACACCATTTGGGAATGTTTCAATCACCTCATAGGGCCCTAACCATCGCGTTTACAGTTTTGCCAAGTTATCCTTATACCTAAAGTCATATAGAAGGGCCCAGTCTCCTGGTTTGAATGATTTGTCTTTGATATATTTATCATGTCATTTTATGCGTTGATTCTGAATTTTTTATGTGTGTTGCAGGGTGGACTTCCTAATTTCATCTAAGGAATTATGTTGTAGGAGTTTATCATGTTGAGTTGCAAAGAGAGTCATATCTAATGCTATGGCTGTTCTAAGTGTCTTATGCTCAAACTCCATAGGCATCATAGCCAATTTCCCATACACCATCTCAAAGGGTGTAAAACTTGTAGTTGTCTTCTATGTAGTCCTATATGCCCAAAATGCCTCTGACAATCTACTAGACCAATCCTTTCGATGGAGGGCTACTATTTTGGTCAGTATAGACTCAATCTCTCTGTTGGTGATTTTCAGCTTGTCCATTTTCCTGAGGATGGTAGGGTCTTGAATTCCTATGTCTTATATTAAACTCATTGACCAAAGTTGTAATCAAAGTGGAAGTAAATTGTGTCCCTTGATCAGTCACAATCTCCCATGAAACTCCATATCTAGCAAAGTTTTCTTCATACAAAAATTTTGCTACCTTGTTATCTTTGGCATGTTTGAACGCTTTCACCTCAACCCATTTTGTGGCATAGTCAGTACACACAAGGATGTGTGATCTACTATTTGAAGGTGGATCAATAGGTCCTACAAAATCCAACCCCCATTTGTCAAATGGTGTAACAACCACCTGTGGATGAAAAGGCATCTCATCTAATTTAGTGGGTCTGCCCATCCTCTGACATCTATCACATTTTCTGGTATACTTGGTTGCATCTTCTATGCAAAGTTGGTCAATAATAACCTATATTTGAGATCTTTATAGTTATTCTCTTGGCAACAAAGTGTCCTCCACAAGGCTCATCATGACAAGCATGAATAATGTCATAAGTTTCATCCTCCCAAACACACTGTCTCATAACTTGATCTAGCCCTGTATAGAATAAGCAATCTACTATCCATGAAAAATTGAAACTCTTCTCTACAAGTAACCTTCTTTCCTTGGGTGAGAAATGAGGAGGAATTTTGTTAGCTACTAGGTAGTTAGCTATGTTAGCATACCATGAAGTGTGTACATTGATTGAAAACAAATGCTCGTTTGGAAAGGAATCATCAATGGTTGTAGGATCATCCTTTGCCTATAGTCTGGATAGAAAGTCTTCCACTATATTTGATTTACCTTTCTTATCTATGATAGTGATATCAAACTCCTGCATAAGCAACAACCACTATGCTAATCTGCCAAAAATGGAACTTGCATTCGTAAGGTACTTGATGGTTGCATGATTAGTGTGCACAAATATCTAATAGCTAGTGATGTAGTGTCAGAACTTGTTGAGAGAATAGATAATAGCTAATATTTACTTCTCCGTAACAGTATAATTTAGCTCAGGTCCCTACAAATTTTTGTTGATATAATAAATTGCATTCTCTAAAACTCCTTGTTTTTGTCCCAAGATTGCTCCAATTGCAAAATTGGATGCATCAGTGTGAATGTGAAAAGGGAGAGACCAATTGGTTCCTTTGAGCACTAGAGCTTGGGTTAAAGCTCCCTTAGTTTGGAAAATGCCTCTTCGCATGCTAGTGTTCATTCAAACTCAACATCCTTTGTTAAAAGAGAATACAAAGGACCTGCCATCTTACTAAGATCCTTTATAAATATTCTATAGTACCCTGCATGGCCTAAGAAACTCCTGACATCCTTTTCTTTTATAGGGATAGGGAGGTTGATTATTACCTCAATCTTGGTAGGGTCGACTTGAATGCCTGCTTGAGAAATACAATGCCCCAACACTATCCCTTCTTGTATCATCATGAAGCATTTTTCACTGTTTAGGGACAAATTATGATCCTCACATCGCTGCAACACTTTGCCAAGATTGTGCAATGCTTCCTCAAAAGTAATTCCATAAGAAATGAAATCATCCATATAGATTTCCATGCAATCATGGGCAATATCTGAAAATATATTGAGGACCGCCCTCTGAAAGGTTGCAGGAGCATTGCACAAATCAAATAGAAGAACTGAATAGGCATACGTTCACCAAGGGCAAGTGAAGGTTGTATTTTCTTGGTCTTCTGGAGCAATTCTAATATGATTATAACCACTAAACCCATCCAAAAATGAGAAGTATTATTTTCCTGCTAAAGAATCCAGTACCTCATCAATGAAAGGAAGTGGGAAATGATCCTTTTTAGTGGTAGTGTTCAGCTCCCTATAGTCCACACAAACTCTCCATTTACCTCCTTTCTTAGGGATTATGACTAGAGGAGATACACATAAACTATCTGAAATAGGATAAATAAACCCCGCATTGAGTAACTTTTCCAATTCTTCCTTGACTATTTCCCTTAATGTAGGATTGATCCTTCACTGAGGTTGTCTAATTGGCTTACAATGTTCTCCGATATAAATCCTATGAGTGGACAATTTAGGATCTAATACCTTCATATCATGATAATCCCATGCAAAATCCTGTTTATGGGTCTTGGGTAGTTCTGTCAAAGACAATCTTTGATTTGTCATAAGCTAACTATTGATATTCAGGTATCTTCCCGAAGCAACCTCTACTTGAGTAGTTGACTGAATCTTAGACACTTTGGTTAAACAAGAGGTTTGGATTTCCTATGGCAGCAAGGTATGAAATATATCTATGGCTGTAGAAGAACCCAAAAAATTGGAAGATGGAAGAAGAGTATGCAAAGGACACAACGGTAGACCAGGTAATGACTAGGTTGTACTATAATAATTTTCTATGATGTTAGAGAGTACCTTATCATCTTCCTGGAGTCCTATGAACGATTCACTGGCCAACATCATAAGCTATTGAACATAATTAAGTTCCTCTGCTTCTTCTCCTACATTTGACCACACTATTTTCTCTTGATCAAGTTGAGGTTGTGCAGGAGAATAAAGTGCAAGTGTTTTAGTGGTGATACCATCTGAAATAGTCATATTGCCTGATCTACACCCTATATATGCATTAATTGTAGCAAGCCAAGGCCTTCCCACAATAGTTGGATATCCCCTCAATGTTGCTTTAGGAGAGAGTATTATAAAGTCAATTGGATATTCCCAAGAATCTAAAGTGACAACAATATCCGCAACCATCCCATCAGGTCAAAAAGTGGAACTATCTGCAAGCTACATGACTATTGGGCTAGACCTAAGACTAGTTATACTGAGTTGTTGCATGACATCCTTGGTCATGATATTTATAGCTGCTCCTAAATCTATCAGGGCATTCTTAATTTGAGTTCCATTGATAACCACTTTCACAACAGGATTGTTAGGGTCAAAATACTTAGGGACAGTAACTTTACCTAACATAATCAACCAATTGTCCCATTACATGGACTATTTGTGGGTCCTTTTTCTTCTGTCCAGGTTTCTTTAAACATGCCTCCTTAATGGCTTTACCATATATGAGAATATCCTTAATATCTTGGATTAGTGGAATATTTACACATATATGTTTTAACTAATCAATAAGATCAAAAGCTATGTCGTCTTGCTACCTAGAGACTTCTACTTGCAATCGTTGAGGAAATGGGCTATTCTGGTAGGTCTGCCTGAAGTTTTAGATTAATGAGGTACATGCTTAGGATCTGCGAGTTGGTCAGGTATAGTATTTGTGCAATTTTCTCCTATGGTAATTAAGTTATAGTTGGAGGAGATGAGGCAGGTAAATTTGTTCCTTACTGCAAGTGAATGTCACTTACATTGAGAGAGTATGCAGAATATTGATTAGGATCAGTTGAATAAACTTGCTACTATTGTTGAGGTTTATTATTAGGATTTGGCATAGGATGAGTTGGCAATTGAGTGGACTTAGGTGGAGTAGAATTAGAAGTTGGTGACATTAAGGCTGGTTGTTGGGACTGTTGTGGTGGTTGTAGGAAACCAGAGGATTGATTTGGCCATTGCTGACCCCCCGCCATTGAGGTGACTGCTGCCAGTTGCTTTGGGATGACTGCCATGGACCCTGAGATTGTGACCAATTCCCTTGTGGTTGTTGCCACTAAAATGAAGGGTTTTGATAACTGGGCCAAGGATTTTGGGAATTATTCCAAAGATAAATAGTTCCCAATTTTTTGGGAATATGGTTGTCACTGATTCTTTTGTGCATAAGAATTCATATAAGGACTAGAAAAACACAATGGATCTTGTGGCATACCATGTCTTGGGGCCCATGGCCTTCATTATGCAATATAGAAGAGTTTCTCATCATCTCCATAAACTGGCTTGAAATATGGAGGATCCTAGTGACTGTCAATTTTAGCAAGAAGCTTACATTTGCAGTCCTTTTTCTTCTACCTACAATGAGTATAAAATTCAACAAGCATTGCCTCTGCTTCTTCATTCTTCTTCTTTGATTGAAGTGTATCCAACTGAATAGCCATGTTATTAATAATGTCTTCCTTAAAATCCTTTAGTAGATGAGTTATCTCCATCCTTGAGATTGTTGAAGATGCCTTTGTTGCCGAAGATCTAGGCCTATAGTATCTACCTTTCTTGAAAGAAGCCCTAGAGTATTTTTGACAGATCTTCTTGATGTCATCCCATTGAGCTTGAGTAATGCATCCTCCTCCCATGAGGTCTAATGATTCAATACAGCCCTCATTGATTCCCCTTAGAAAAATTAATTTCAAGGTTTCTTCACTCAAGGTGCTATGCTTAGACTTCCTAACACTGGATAGAAACCTCTCAAGATAATCTTCCAGACTTTCATCTTCTTTCTGTGTCATGCGGAATAAATCATCACCATGTCAATCAATTCCTCTACAATGATCTTTATACTTTTCCAAGAATTTTTCCTTCATTTCATCCCAGGTAGTTACTTCATCTACCTAACCTCATAAACCACCTAAGAGAAGCTTCTTTTAGAGTAGCAAGGAATAGCTTGAGTTTATGGGCATCAGTAGTACAATCATAGCTTCTGCAAAGAATATCAAATTGAAACTAAAAAGTGTATGGATCTTTTGTTACCAAGCCATGGAACATTGGAAGAGAGGAGGCCGGTATATTCTTCAAATTTGCATTATCATGCAAGTCAGGAATAGGGATTTTAAAGGTGGGATTAGGAGGTGGTGGACCTCCTCCACCAAGAGCTACCATTTGTGGTGGATAAGGAACCAGAGGTAAAATATTATGTTCAAGGGTTTCGTTTAAGAAATTAAGGTCTCCTTCTAATAAATAAAAAACACCTTGGTTTCTAGCTTCCACAAAAGCTTCAACAAAAGGATTTATATATGGGGCTTGATTTAGGCTTATTTCAAGAGTAGACTGTGAGGGAAGAAATCTTCCTAATGCATATTTTATGAATGAATTCTAACAACTAATCTTAAACCTAAAACAAATCGAAAGACTTAAAATTTATGGCTACAATAGGTTCTTAGTTTGGCACCATCCCCAACAACAGCGTCAAAAATGTTGGTCCTCACAATTGGAATAGAAATTGGGTTATGAAACCTCAACTCAGGGATTGGACATCCTTACTGAGCAGCTACCTCTCCTATGGAAAAGGTTCATTTACTTTATCGACCAAGGTCGTGAACTTGAAATGGTTCGGCACTGTATGTGCACTAAGCTCAAGTTGAAGCCATTTTATCCTACTCCAGGAAAAGGAAATTTTTTGAAATAAATATGCAAAAACATAATGAATTAACACTTTATCAAAACTCGCAATTGAAATAAACTTAAGTTACTATTATTAATGACAATGTTCTGGTCAGCGGACAGGGACTACTCTGCCTGCTTTGGCTGCAGGAACATACACAGGAACTATTTCTAGTGGCTGCAAGAATAGTCGAATATGAAAACAACAACTATAAAAAAATGGAAATTAACTAACAAATGAATAGGAACTACTCACCAAGTGGGCCCCCTTGAGTGAGTATATCCAAAACTCAGATAACAATTGATAAGCTCAAAATACCATCATCTTATTTATTTCAAATTGATTTCAGCATACATAAGTCTAAAAGCCCGAATGCTACTAACTCTATGGTCACTCTTTGTCTATCCCCGTGAGGAGATAGAGACCTTTATTTATAATAAAAACTTATAACAAACTTCCAAGCGATCAGCCCACGTCCCAAAGAAATAGATGAGCGGGATTTATTACATCAAAAGAATAAGTGAGCGCATAAATGTAAAACAAACACCTACCCTAATGCTGAGAAAATATAGCGCAACCTTCTTTCCTAGATTTACGTTTCATTAGGAACAATCATGAATGCTCTACTAATTGCTTTGCTAAACAAGTAATCAATTGGTTATGAGCTCCTTCAACGTTGCTCCACTTTGACTGGGTCTGAATCCATCGACATGATGATGTGTCTCTTTAACCGCAAGCTAAGTCATCCTCTCATCTTGGCTGACCCTACATCATGAGGTTAATTTGCACAAAAGCATGTGTATCCATTTATGCTAACATAACATAAATTAAACCATATTTTAAGATTAATTTAGATAATTTGCATAGTTTGACTGTATAAAGATCATCATATAACAACCTTAGGTCTAGGATAAATGGGATCTAATAATACTAAAAGACATCAACTAAGGGAGTTCTATGACCTAAACATTGTCCAAACATATGACCAAAGAAAGAGTTTTATGCCAAAATCTGACAAAATGGAGCCATAATTTTGTCTCATCACAAAGGTCAATGAGGAGATCATCTTGGATTTCTTGATCAATGGTAAGATCTTAATCAAAGATAAGCTCATCTTGGATGTCATGATAAGAAATAGAATCTTGATCAAAATTGGGATTAACTTCAATGTAATGATCATCTATAAGGGACCCTTGAGTGGCATCAAACATAGAATCATGTTCAAGTATTCAATTATCATGGATTTCACAAACATGATCTTCATCAAGGCTCGAATTAGCTTGGATATCGTGATCATCTATGGGGTTTTTTATCAATAACATGATCTTGATTTGTAAAGTAGCTTCTTACATCATGCTTTGGAGTTTACTTTTGGATAAAGATATGGGATTTTTTGGACATAATTAGGACTTTAGCCTTGTAACACTATATTTTGGATATTAATCTCTTGAGTGATCTTGATAGATGATAGAGGACAAGATGGTGATGGATGTTTTGATGGTGTAGGATTAGCAATGTGATGGCATTTCCTAACTTTGTTTGCATATTTGAGTTTAAGATCCTTTACTATTAGTCCTTGGAGAAAATGCTTAAATATTTCTTCATTGAATGGGTTTTTGGATTAGGATTGAGTGAATTGCATGGGATAGAGGATGAAGGATTGCAATAGGAGGTAGAAACTACAAAATTCATTGCATTAATGATAGAGATGAGAATTTGGGGTATGGAGGTGAGACAGAGGTTTGGGATATGGTTTGGTGTTCAAGAAATATTCAGATCGCGGATTGGTTTATCTTATCAAAGTTAGGATGAGGATGACTAGTGGATATTTGTTGGGGATTGATGGTATATATTATGCTACTTGGTTATTTAATTTAAGGGTAGATGGATGAATAACTAGAGCTTATTGGTTGTTGTAAATGTGGTTGTTGTTGTTGGAAAAGTCTTGTTGGTAAGTATTCTGAAATGTTGGGAATTTTTGGATTAAGGGTAGATAGATGGTTGACTAGGTATTGTGAGTTGTTGGTATTAGTGGAACATAGATGGATGATACTTTCTGAAGGCAATATACTCTAAGGTTTGATCATCATAGGGGTCATACTCTAGTTGATGCACATGACTCTCATTATCATCAAAGGGTCATATTATAGTTTATCAACAAGGCTAACATCATCTTCATCATCAAAGAAGGGGTTTTCAATTGGACTAAGGAGACTGTCAAGGTAAGATAGAACATGGTTGTGAATTTGGATTAGGGTGTATAAGGGGATAATTTGGATCGATGAGATGGTGGAGTTTTAGTTCACATGTAAAGGATGGTTGAGCTAGTGGATAATAGTTGGATTCTAAATCATAGTACAAGGTAAAGACAAACGATCAAAGAAGCTTTGGTTTTTTATTTTTAGTTTTTTTGAAATATTAAACTAAGAGAAAGACATAAGATTAAAAAATATAAGGTTCAAAAAGATGAGGTACCCATTTGGCTTCAAGTGGGGAGGTTATAATCCAACAATGGAAAATAAAAAGGACATAACAATAATTCTAAAATTAATTAAGTATAAGTGTAATGCCTATGGACCCACAAAAGCTACTTCTATCTCCACTTGATCAAAAACCATGTCATTCATCCCATAATACCATTTACCATATGATTGGATAGCAAGTGAATATAAGGTCATGTACCACCTTACACCCCTTACCTTGGAGGCCAAATAATTTCCCAAAGTGAGCTTTATCTCAACACATGGAGGTACATGCAAGAACCTTTCCTCCAATAGCAATGCAACATAGGGAATAGTGATTAAAGTGACTCAAGTAAGGTTATAAGGATGTTTAGGAGACTCCTCAAAATACCACAACGGTAATTGAGGCCCAATATGTGAATAACAGCTTGTCTACAAGTGTGGGACCTAAGTGAAAGAGAAGATCCCTTCACCTTGTGTACTAAATACCAAGGGCCCCAAGGATTTGCTAGACATGACATGACTAAGTTAAGGTATAACTTTAGTTCTATCTCTTTGATTCACCACATTGATATACATGGTTGAGGTTGTCTCTTGGGGTGATGAAATCCCCAACATACCTCCTAAAAATAAAAAGAAGTGTTTTTATTCTCAAGATCATGCAAGTGTATGAGAAAAGAGCGTACACACACACCTCTTCGAGATTAAAAGATAGTTGTTCTTTGATTAACCAAATCAAAATGTGATGTTCAATTTAATCCTTATATAAATTATTTCAAAAAAACATAAACAATCAAAGAAAATAGAAATAAAAATGGTCTATAATATCATCTTCTTACACTCGTATTACAAAACCATTACATTAGAAGTTTGATATTTTTTCTCTTTGGCTTGTGAAAAGGATTCTTTGTGTGTTTTACTTTTTGATGACGAGAAGATGATGCACTAGATGACCAATTACAAACATGCAAAAGTTGATGTGGAAATTTTAAAAAAACTAATTGGACCATTATGGACCTTACAAAATTATCGAAAAAGAATGTTGTATGTGCAAGTTAGACCTAATTATACCTAATTTCTAGTTGTTGATTTGACGAAATAACTTAATCCACATCTTAGAGCCAACTTTCCAATACCTACAAAAAAATGAAAATCCAATTAGTGCACTAAAAGTTATAAGCATTTTTGTAAAGGCAAGTTCGTATTTTTAAAATTTGCAGAGTCAAATGTCAAGGAGTTTGGCCAAGTGATTAAACCCCTTTTTAAAAACTTTTTAACTAGCAACTGCAATATCAATAATTATTAATAGAATTTAATATGTACAATTATCAAAACAGTCTAGAAAGTACAAATTCATACAAATGGATGGATTAACAAAGAAAGTGCTTCAAATGTATATCTTTTTTAAGTTTAAAATGTTATCCTACACCAAACTATAGACTATTATATATGAAAGTTAATTTCTCAATCCTTTCGAATACAATTGTGTCATCTATATTGTCATAGGAGGCTCCTATAAAAAAAATATTTTTACAACCTCTTGAAAGACCTACAGCCCACAAGACAAGAAACAAACAAAAAGCTAAATGTTAGCATATCACGGCATGTTCACCAAAATGTGTGCAAAAAAATGCAATAAACTAGAAAATAAAAGTACTGAAACATAAAATAAAAATCAAGAGGAATCCTAGTCTAAATAAACCAATGCAAACCTCGAAAATAAATGATATGTTACTTCATTATAGGAATGCGGATGCTAAATCTCTACAAGATAACATTGTGTTTTGATAAGTGACTAATTCTAGACTTTGACACAATGGACTTGCATGAAAGTGAATAAATAATTATGTGATAATCTTATTTTTAAATTTTTGAGGAAAAATCAAATGTAAGATGAGGATGATGACCTAAGTTAACCGAAGAAACATTTATTTGATTAGTGGATAAATGTGCACCTCAAGTTTCCATTTGTAGACCAAGTTAACTAATGAAAGAAGGAGAAATTTCTAAAATGAGGAAGAGTTAATTGATGGATAAAAATTGAGTTCCCTAATGAAGACTTAAGAGACAAATATAGAAGTTATGAGTGTATAATTAGTTCACATTCAATTGAATAATAAAATGTCATTTAATTATATGGGAAAGTGGAAAATATTAAAATATGTGATAATATGTAGTAAATGGATGTAACTAATGATTAATAAATGTAGTTCTGGGTGAATGACATGATGATAGATGAATTATTTATCATTTAATTATATGGGAAAGTGGAAAATATTAAATGATGTGATAATATGTGGTAAATGGATGTAACTAATGATTAATAAATTTAATGCTAGGTGAAGGACATGATGATAGATGAATTATTTTAGGTGTCTGCAATAGCAACAATTGACATCTTCCAAGGTTCAACAAGGAAGAAAACAAAAATATACAGTTATCTTCTTCATTGAGTTGAACATCTACTAAAGCTAGTCAACACAAAATGAAATTAAAAAACGTTCAAATGTTCTACAACATAATCACCTTGATATTTTAAGAATATAAAGGTCTTTTAGGATTATTATTAGTAAAAATTTTGGTTTGATAATTATCACCTATTGTCTTCCTTAGTGTAAATGTACTAGTCTACTTTGAGAGGTTCAAAAGGAAAAAAAATTGCAAGCCATTCAAATGGTTTCTGGTGCCTTCTTATCTAATATTTTCCAATCTTCATTAGGTATCCATTTATTTTGACTTACTTTTTAAGAAAAAATTTCATTGATCCCTTTCTTTCAAGATATCCTCCACTCATCTCATACCTAGAACCATTAAACTTATCAAGTTTTGTTTAAGATGTGCTAGTCACGACTTCTACCACAATGAAACTACAAAAAGAACTACTCCCATTGAAACAAATACCTCACTTAAATAATAGAAATGGATCCATCTCAAATCAAAATTGTTAGCTCTAATACCAAATCTTAAGAAAATTGGTGAACAATAATAGTGGAAGTAAAAACTATAAGCGTACAAATCTGATTAACCTGATTAGAGGTTCATGTTATTAACCATTAAATATAAAATAGAGTATGGATAAATATTAATAATAATAGGAAATCAAAAAATACATATGAAATTGGATATATTTGGAAAAACTCTTTCACCAAAAAATTTCACCACCAAATAGATTTTGAGCAATACATAAATACAAATCACATGATTTTCTTTAGTCTAATAATCATGGAAATGTGATACTATTGCATAATACCCATAGCTCCTCCATACCAATATCTCAATATATTGACTCAAGGAATACAGTAAAAATACCATAGGCCCAAACATGGTATCTAAATACCATAGTAAAGATAACCACAATCCACTACATGAGACTAGTCTTCAAAATAGAAAGTTAATCCTCCTGCACATTGACACATTAAAGATTCCATAGTATGTTGTCATTAATCCTACTTTCCCATTTTTAAGTGTTCCCCGAGTGCAATAATTGCATTTTCATTACCTATTTTGAGAAAGATTGTCCATAACTCTATATTTGACATCCTTTTGTAGCCTTCCTTATCGAATTCCATTAGAACAATATGTCACATAATTTGGAGAGTAACAATAATAAAATAATATCCCTCATCTCCGCATACATATCTATGTTACCCATTCCAAGAAAGTTGGAGACTCTACATTATACATTGGAATTGCACTTTAAATATTGCATTGGCCTAACAAGCTATTAGTTTATTATGGTCCTATTTGATGCTAACAAATTCTTAGATTCCCATCTTTACAAACCGGATCATGTCAAACATTGTGACAAACTCATTAATAAATTGTTTATAGGTTTGTATTGACCCCTTCCAAGGTCTTAGGAAAAATGCATGCAACTATTGCATTCATGGAAGTAGTTCTTAATAGTGGTTACATATTCCTTAATATGAGAATTAGCATATCCTTCTCTCTTAAAATTTGGTAAGCCGTTACATATTCCTTAATATGAGAATTAGCATATCCTTCTCCCTTAAAATTTGGTAAGCCAAGGAGAGTTGTTGGCATTGAAGCAAATGTTGTCCAGGATGGGGTTAGGTCCATTTATAGAAAATATTTTCTCGTAGAAAATAACATTTTGTATTATGTGATCTAGTGGATCATTCAAATGTTCAAGGTATTCTTTAAATAAGGGTCATCCACAAGGGGAGATGGTCCTCTAAAGATGGGTTTTGTTGTGCGAATTTGGTAGTTTGACTATGGTTAAAGGTTTGAATGGGGTTGTTGAGATTTGAAAGGGTTCACATAGCCTTGGCACAACAAATTAACTAAGATGAAATGAAAATGGGATTGTATAGTTTTGGGCTTGGTTGGGGTGAATCCCACTAGGTTGGAATGTGTTATTTACATTATGCGATGGAGACATGGGAATCATAAATCCCCATTTCTTATATTTTGAGGATAGACATTTAAATAGGGGTTTGTTGAGAACTGCCTTGGTTTGGATCATTTTAGGTAGCAAAAAAAGGATTTGCATGAATTTGTCACTTTTGAGACCACGGTCTCATATTTGTTTATATTAGATCTTGTAGTGGTTGCTCAACACCCCTAGCTTCAATTTCCATAATATGTTGCATTAGGGTGGCAATAAGATTATTTAAGTAGTTTCATTGGTTTAGTTAACATTTTAAATTTCTCCACAATGGAGTGAGTTTTTTTATAATGTCATGGTTGACGTGGTGGGGGTTGAGTTGTCCCATTTGTTGCTAACTCAAGTGAGTCTTTTGTTTGCATGTGTTGTGAAATGGTTTTGATCATTTGATAGTATATTTCAAGGGCCTTTGAGGCCATTCAAGTCTATGCCAAGACCTTTTCAAGGTGACACACTTCATTATCAATATGGAAAGTTGTCTCTATAGGTTGTGAAGATGGGATCTTACCTATAAATATCATATCACATGTAAACCGTGAAGATGGAGTACTGTGTCTTACCATGTCTTGATATCTCTATGGGTTTACTTTATTTGAACACATGTTTGCTTTGGTTTTGTAGATTGTTGTTTTACTAGAACCCTATGCTTGGAGCTTTTAGGTTAAATGTGAAAAGGCATGAGAGTCACGTTTGCCTATTTTTTTGTTTTTTTGAGTCAACCACAAATAAAATCAATGATTACAAATTATGCTAGAATGTGTGTGATAAACAATAATAAACAAAATGAATTGAAACTAATCTATGTTTTTTTTTCACTTTTTGATATGCAAGTAGTTGACAATTAATCTTGTAACAAATATTAAACTAATTATGAATGCAACAAATATATTGTTCTTTTTATGATTTTACATGATTGCATGCAACTAAGCTTATAAAAATTAATATTTTCCTCTCCTTGTTTATAGTACAATTTTGAGGAGTTATGTCAATCACAAATGAATCAATGAACACTTTCTTCACATTTCTTTTGCTCATAAAGATTTTCACAAAATAAAAGAAATGTAAAACTTGCTGGTTTTTACATTTGGTTAGAAAATGAATCTTTGTTTTATCTTGTGTTCTTATTATTTGGTCTTTATTCACTCTATGATTGTTCGAACGTAGATATTCGGTTTTGGTTAACTCCAAGAGGGATGTATCTTGAGAAAAAAAAAAATTACAAAGAAAATAAACTTAATTAAATAAAATAATTAATTACTAAGATCCAAGGAAGTACATTGGAATGTTGTAAACCTAAAGAAGGTTGTGAAGCTAATTAACTACTTCTAGTTATTTTACTCCAATCTATGAAAATAATTTTTATAGATAATCATGAACAAAAATGAAGGAATCCTACACTTGTTAAATGCATAATTGAAGATGTTGAGTATGTTTATTGTGGCCTATGTCATCAAGGGCCCAATTGGTAACTATTTTCTCTATAGTCTAATTCAGAGCTTAGAAGCTGGAAAATAGCAAATTGAGAAGATTGGAGGTTGTAAAGAGCTTGTAATGTAAAAGACTTATGAAAAGCATTGGACTTTTGATGTAGCAATCTAAAATATGCACTCAAACCCATTGGTGTATGTTTGTTTAGAGAGGCAAGAGCTAAGATTCTCCAAAAGAAGCAATCAAAACACCAATATAAAGTCTTTTGAAGGATTATTTATAAGACTATATCTGTAATTAGGGATACAAATTGAAAGTTTCCTATCTTGGATACAAATTTAAGAGTGAATTGGACTCGAGTTTGAGTGTCAAAATTGATGCAAAAATTATGCTTGTAAAGAAATCAAACAAGTATGATTTAAACATAGAGTTGCCTATTTAACTAGTAGATATCATCAGGATGATTTGACTCAAAAAAATGGAATGCAAGATTTTATAAAGCAACAAAGCTAGAAAGCATAGTAAATTGCTAGCAAACATGGAATAGAAGAGAAAGGTCCTATGAGCTGACTTGGCACTTTCATCAAAGTTGGATAATTCCATTTGATAACTATTATGTGCAAGTTGAGGATTTGATAAGTGATGGAAGCAATGGACTAATTCAAGAAAATAATAAGAGTCTGCGAGAAATAGAATGTGAAAATGTGCGTGCAAAGGAATAGTGATTCTAGGAGGCCATTAGAAAGGAATTTGGGAAGAAGCGGATAAACTTTCTAGGAGGCCATTAGAAAGGAATTTGGGAAGAAGCGGATAAACTTTAAAAGAGACAACGGATGATGACAAGGATAATTGAAAGAATGCAACTAAGAATCTTTTCACAAAATATCTTCAATAGGGGGCTTCAAACACCCGAGCATGAGAGAACAGAGGAAACTTTGTAGCAATAGAGACCTACAAATGTGGAACCCTTTATACTGAAAATCCATATGGCTTTATTTCGTCATCAGGTCTAAACAAATATTAAATAATGCATTAGAGCAAAACTACGTTTAGGGTTTTGTCCACATGTTAAGTCAAATGTTAAAAAAATCCACACCATTGTCAAATTGTTAAGACACTTGGATTAGGGGCCAAAATAGGTTATAAACTAGTCCAACATTAAGAGGAAGCCTAAAAAACTAGCAAATGGATCCTATGAAAAGCCTATGAGAATGAATACTAATTCAATGCAGAAATGTAAGATAACAATTACCAAGCAGATAATTTTATTTTAATCTTACAATATAAAGACAACTACATCTGCAAACCAATATAGGCTTGGGCTTCTTGGGCTTTCTTAGTTTTTATTACTTAAGACTTATGGAATCGATGAAAACTAAAATCTGCAATTACAAGCTGAACTTACTACAGCTTTCTTTAGAAGGATTATGTCATTTATCACCTTAAGATGATTGTCCTTAATCTATGCCATTGACATAATCAAGACTTTAGAGCATGGTAAAATCATTATCGTCTATGCTAAGCAATCAGATCCACTCAGTTTATTTGGGTACTTAAGGCTAATCTGATTCAGCATCTTTTTAATTTCTTTTGTTAAAAAGAAATGAGCAGAAGTTGAAACATATGAATTATACTTTAATTTGATTATGAGAATCAATCTTGAATTGAAAAGAATATATATCATAACTTCTATCTCAGGTCTACGCTCAATTAACAAGCTTAGCCATGTCGTTATTGTTTGGGTTCATCTAAACCATGTCTAGAATCTAACCATGTCTTGACCTTGTCAATCAAACCCATTCCAGGGGTTTAAATCCTAGCTAAGCTTCTTAAGCTCGCAACTGGGTCAAATCTCTAAGGTCCCTTACATAGTTAGGACAACAATAACTTAGTCGATATTCATCCTAATTCAATTGTCAGAAGTCAAAATCAACATTCAACCAGAACCTTACTGAAGATATGTTGACATATTAAATTAGACTTATATTTCAAGAAAAGCCCCATTTTTGAGGTAGAATATTGATTATCAGTACTGCCATATTAATATTTATAGATGCCTCCACAATTTTGATTCGAAAGCTGATCACTAATTAAAAGCGTAAGCAACCTGATGTAGAATATTTTACAATTCTGATTTTCGATATCAGATGTTCTTTCACATTATTCTGCTTTAACTACTTATATATCAAATTCTGTACATTATCAATTTCATCAACTGCATTTTAATTGGCTTGTAACCAAAATTGCCAACCCCATGTCAACAAAAAAAATGCGCAGTACAACTTTCTATCAGAACTTGGTTGGGTTCATTTAATATTTTCTCATTTTCTAAATTATCTAAAGATCCCTCCTTGTAAAGGAACAGAAAAGTCCAGGCACATCATAGAAAAAATAATGGACATGTGTGACAAGAGAAAGAACTTGAATCTAGTAATAGTTAATAACTTAATAGAAAGACTTGCTACAAATACAGCCACAAATATTTTCCTATCTCTACCGCACAAAAGATCTACATGGATTTTTCAGTTTTGTGCTTAAACTGAAACAAAGATATACAATCAAATGGACATGTTTAGAAAGACCCGCATCCACTTAAATAGCATATTAATTAATGCTCTTCAAAGTACAAGGAAATAACATAACAAATATATATTTACAGCTTAATATATTTTCTTGCCTATTCAGCACTAGGCACAGATACGAAAGTTCACAATGCACGAATGCCTCCCACACACTGTGTGCTATACTATGTTCCTGCCTTCAGTTCCTGCAAGAATCAAATGAATGTAGCTTGCAACTAAGGGATTTCTGTGCTTGGGAATCTAACAAATCGAATGGTAGACAGATAGTGAATGATCTCCAAGAAAATCAAAGCACGACTTTTTGACCCTTATACAGTCCTCTCTGCACTACAAAATCTTCTGGAGGTTGATACTCTTCTAACCAGGCCAGTTGATGACCAGGAATATTAATGCCTTCAACTTGCAGACCTTCATGATTAAACAAAAAAAATGGTGTAAGTTAAATGATGAACTACTTGCATAACACCAGAAACTCAAGAAAAAATACAATAAGCTGTCTAACTCAGCTAAAACCTCTTTACCAGAAGGAACTTTTCTGAAAGATTTCCGATAATATGTACAATGCCTGCCCTCCTCTGTGGAATATGGAGGTGCAAGTACATCAAGAAGGGCACATGGTGACAATGCCCTGAAAGAATGTATATTTCCACCATAGGTTGGATAGAGAATAGTAGTGTCACAAGGTGCAGACATTTCACAATCCTTAACCAGCTTCGCTAATTTTGCTGTAAGCTCAACCACAATAAGTATCAATGAAACATGATGCATAAGGTTCTATAATGACAATTTTTTTCGGATTTTCTAATTAATCACGTGCACACTAATATCATTCCATAAATGAAAATAATGCACTTTTTTGTATTATAGCAGTTTATCTTTAAAATCAATCATACAATGGAAACCATTAATCCTCAATTATTTGATGATCTATCAAGGTTACCCTGTAGGTTTAGATTAGACAGTCCACTATCTAATAACAAGTGTATTTACGTGGAAGCATATTTACTACAATATAACATTTATGATGATGAAATCTGCCACTCTCTTACCTGTCAAATTCCACTTCAAAAGACAATTTTGGCAGTAGAACCACTTCTTGCTGCCAAAAGATAGCATTTAGCAATGCAAATAAAGCAAGTCACTAAAAGTGAAGCTTGAGATCATAGACCAAATCAAAAAATATGTTTTTACTGCAGAAAAAATATTCAACATGCAAAGAAATGTTTTCTTCTGGTAACTGGGAAAGGACATTCTTTTTGGATATGTCAGGTTGGGAATGGAGATCTGAGAAGGGAGAATGTCACCCTTGTGGAGTTTCTCCACTGTTCCACATAAGGCAACATGAGAACTGCAATCAGACAATCTGTTGCACCTGTTTGAATTAAAAATTAAACTTAGCAGACTGGATGGTTTTCTTTTAATAATGATTATATGTTTTTTTTTTAAATATAACTGCAGTTACTTTAAGAGCTAGAGCTGCTATGTTACAATTTACACATGTTCATAAGTGAAATGACAAATAATTGCTCATTAGAAAATAACTCATTTATGACGTACAGTAGTATTAGCTTTTTATCTTATCCTATTGTTACAGTGAAATAAAATTCACTAAAGTGATTTCAAGGGTGATGATCGCGAGCCCTGCTGAGAACTAGGGTTTGTGAATGCCAAGTTCATGATACAAATTTGAAATTACAAGACATTTGAGCATAAATGTCATTTTTCAGGCTAATTGTAAGGCCAAATGCTGAGGGATAATGCCAAGAGCCTTAAGAGATGCCTGGCTCCAAAAATCAGGAGGTAATGCCATATTTATGCTGTATTGCTATCAATTCCTTAGAATGATGCAACTCTGCTGTCCATTTTTCATTCATCTACTTTGACGCTTTTAACTAAAGGCAATAACCCCATAACCTAACAGACCAACATTGCAATTCAAACCATGCTGCTCAAGTTTTGGTCACAAGTATCTTCAGAGGAAGGAAGTATAAGATGAAAGGCATCTTTGTTGTCCAAAAAGTGCTGGGAAGTTACATAACTTCCTAAAATTCCTTGTGAAAAAAGCAACTGCGAATATCATTGATGTGCACAACATTGTGCACACAACTTTTTAGTTTAGCACTTTGTTAAATTCAGTGGTAGTGGTGAAATACGGAGTTTATGGATGACCAATGGAGCATCAACTCCAAAAATTAACCTTTGATATGGTGCTGACATATTGTTCAAACTTCAAATGAGTTACAATATACATCATGACAATTGCTAGGGAGAAACGATGTGATAAAATGTACAAGTACATTGAAATTTTGATGAATTTATCATAAATAAATCAAGATTTATTGCAATTACTTGGTGCTTGGGCTAGAGGCCAATTTCATTAAAATTGTGTTTTTTTCATTCAAATCATTCAAACTGAGATTTTTTGGCAAGAAAATGTATTTTTGAATTTTTTCCTGATTTTGCAGCAATTTTTTCCTCATTTTTTTTTCTAACTCTAACCCAATTTTTTCCTAATTAATTGGAAAAATATTTATCTTTTGGTCTGTTGATTTATTCCTGAGAAATTTTTTAGCTACTATGCTTAGAACAAGAAGTAGGTGAAGAATGACAACTCCACCCTAACATTAAAACCCACTATTCTTTCAAGTATTGTTTTTGACAGGATCATGTAAGTTGTATATTGCAAGCAACAAGGAGAGAGCACCTAAGAAACTGGCGCCTCCACCATTCATAGCAGATGAAGCTTATATATTATATTCACCGAACCAAATGAACAAGGATTTCATGAATAAGCATTTGGATAGGAGATTGATGGAGGTTCATACCCAATTTTTGAAGAATCCTAGAGAGTCTACTAGATATAACATAATGTTAGATTTATACACAAGCATTTGTTACTTGTGTGAATGATGTCATAAAACCACATTAGTTATTTCTACAAAGTAAATTAAAATTTAGTTGCAAAGTTGCAAACCACATATAACCTCCCAATTCAATAATAAATACAAACATAACTCATTTAAGTGGGTGCAATTCAATTCTCACAAATTGGGTGCATTCATTCCTCCAAAATTTGGCATTAGAGTGAGGAAGCCTTAGGAAGAGTGTGCTAAACCAATCCAACAAGGGAGGAAGGAATAACTATTGTCAAAAGGAGAATCACTCTATCAAATCGAAGGATATTTTTGTTTTAAGCAAGGGTCAACCTATTGTCAAATATTGTCAAAGAACCAATTGTATGAATGTTAAGGGACAAAAAGAAACGAAATATTGTCCTTAAGGATCAACTTACTGCAGAAAATTCCGTTGCCTTGTTTAGGTTGACTGACTATAGTGTGTCCAATGGTTGTTACATTTGGGCTAACTTAAGGAGCCAATGAATAGCCATTTAAGGGGTCATCCTACTGAAAGTTTTAGAGGAAGCCAACTTGATCTTTGGGTCTACCAAAAGGAAGTGACTATCAAAGGGAAGCAAGCTGATTGATACCTGCTAAGGAAGAAAATTGTCAACAAGTAGGGAAGCCAATTGTAATATTTTCCAGTGTCAACTGTCTGTTGTCAAAGGTGTTAAATTAGAACCAGAAAGATAAAAATTCAGAATCTGAAAAACTACAAAACAAGAGACTCTATGATTATCCTGGGAAAACCCTCCACCTGAGGGTGAAAAACCCAGCCACACCAAAATTGAATTTTATTATCAATATGAATCTGATACAATGTTTTGAAGCCTAAAAAGCAATGATTGTTCTCACTTCAACAATCAGTAATATAAATCAAGAAGCTTTCTGAAAATGATGACTGCTATCTTACATTCAGAATATGATCTTTTACAACAAGACGAGATCACACAACAATTGAATATAGAAGAATTATACTGAAAGATCGAAAGCTACAGGATAGCTGAAGACGATAACATTCCTCCAAAATACGTCCTGAAAGAGATTACTGAAAGCATATAAAAGATTGCATTGCTTAAGAATTACTACACTCCTTGAACAACCTGTTACAAAACACGCAACAACAGAAAGAACAGGAGCACGAAACAATATATCATGAAAAGACGGAAGACGGAAAGCAAAGATAACAAGAATACAGTGACAGTTACAAGACAGCTTTGAAACTCCTCTCACACCGACAAGAGACACCAAGGCAAAGACACAAGTGAAGCTCATACCGACGGAGCTCACGGAAGAGACAAGAAGAAATATGATACGATATCTACTGAAGTTACAAACAATAACAAAAGGCCTGGTTATTGCTATAAAGGGGTGATTTTGACAACTGGTTGCATCTTATGTTGTTTAGAAACCCACCTTTTGTTGCAAACATATCAATTTTGTACTATTTTTTGTTAAAAATATTGGATTAGTCTAAGATTATTTTATATGTTTTTGGAAATTTTCTCGTTAACCATACGTTACATAATCATGGCCAATATACAAATTTTGGTGCCTTAATATTTTAATGTTTGGAGTTGCAAAGTACCCACCACTGCTGGGTATGAGAATTGTAATAGAATAATTCTCGTAGATTTTCATCGTCTTCATAAAAACCTTTGTTTTTTTTTGGGTAACCCAGAGGTATCCCCGCGTCTCATCCCAGCGACCAACCCTACCTTACCTTGGACTTATTGGTGCCAAGTTGGGGTCAGAGGAGGGGCGAGATGAGGCGAGACTAGTCCTCTGGAAGCGAATGAGTCGGCCCGTGTCCTGTCCCCTTTCTAGAGTGGACAGCAAAGACATGTGAGTTAGCCTATTATGGAGTCTTGTAGGCTGGTGGATAGAGACTCAGTCAGGATATTCAGTGTTTGGATTTGGTGTTTTTGGCAGTAGTAGACCAATTTGGAGCAGTTCCTTGATTTTAGGAAGCAGTGCCTACATTTTAGGAGGCAGTTCCTACTTTTTAGGAGGTTGTGACAGCGTCTAGGGTTGGGGTTCCATGAGACCATTCCTTGGTTTCAGTTTCAGGAGATTTGGGTGTGTTTCCTAGTTTCTAGGAGCATCCCTAGATTTTAGGGATGAGACTGCCAGTTGATCCATGATTTCCGACATCAGTCACAGACAAGTGACAGGTTCCGTTTCAGGCTTTTGGAGTCATTTGAGCCTTCTGCAGCTATTTGGGTTATATTTTTAATATATTTAAATATTTCCTAAGTTAGTGTTTAATTAATTAAATAAGGCTATGTTTATAGCCATTTTGGAGTAATAAGGGGTTTTTGGCCTCATCTGGATGCATATGCCCATGTGTTATAGCTTGTTGGAAAGGTCTTGAACTTTTCTAAATGTTTCCCATTTGTCAGGACCCTTTTGATGAACGGAATTCTTTTATATTAAAAAGGTGGCGTTTTCTCTATACTTGGCGACTAAAAATGAGAAATAAGACTTTATAAGCCTAAGCGCACTTTTCATACACTTTTAGGGTTCGAGCTAGAGGGAAGGAGTTATAAGGAGATGGTAACCTAATTATCATCCATCTTTTACACATTTTCATCTTTGATTTGGAGAATTTGCTCTGGAGAGCAATTCAACATCTGGGACGAAAACCCCAGGGTCTTGCTTGTCTGGGACGTAGCCCCCAGCACAGTGGTTATTTGGTTCTTGCATTCAGTTTTCAGTGCCTTAGAGTTGGTACGACATCTTTTCTGGAGGATTCAGTGGACAGAGTTAGGGTTTAGCGTGGAGATTGGGGTTTCCAGCTTGGCATCACCTAACAATCGTACGGCTGTACTTTGCAGCCATTTCTCTTCCCACGTGGAGCTATGTAAGAGCTTTGGACGTTTGCCGCAACCTCCTTCTTTATTACAGTATTCATTCTTCATCCAGGTTGGACTCATTGCTTATTGTAATCTTCCTGGAATTGTTTGGAATCACTATCTGGATAATTATTTGATTTAAATAATCAGAAATCTGCTTGGTACGATTCTGATTTGGCTGTGTATGAACAATTATTTCCAGTACTCTTTTCATGTACTTGTTCTTCAATTATTACTTGTTGAAAAACTATTAAAACATAAAAAGAATTCAACCTTCTGCAACTTCTGTCTATTTCTGGAAGATTATAGTAATAAACAGGAAATTCAATTAAAAATAATTAAAAGAACTACAGCAGATCAGCGAAGGGATCCATCAGGGATCTTTCAGTGGTATCAGAGCCTACATCCTGCCAGCCTGTAGGGTTTATGAGAAATTGTCACATCTGGGTATTTGATGAAAGGTTTTGATAATTCATATCAACAACTGGGTAGTTGTCAACCTACACATTTATGATTACAGTTGACAGCTGGTAAGACAATACGCTGGCCAAAGTCCCAAAATTGTTGAGAACAAACTTTTATTTCGACCTCCAGAATCCGTTGGGATATCAGTTTAGTTACAGGTAAATACCATGGCTAGAACTAAAATTGGGCACTCAAAAGTTTCACCTTCTCCAACACGTAAAAGTAGGATGCCTCCTGCCAAGATATTTAATGATACAGTTATGAGCAGCTATCATCAGTATTGTTCTCTTCCTAAGATGATACGTGAGCTCCTTTCCTTCACACAATTTATGGGTGTACTTGGAGCAGACGAAGATAACCTGGTAGCTACAAGTTCAAATCAGTGGCAAAGAAGGAAAGAAGAATCAAGGGTGCAGGAATCAGGAATGGACAGAGAACTTTCATTTAGGGGTAATATACCTCTACATAAGAATGTTTTGGTGCCCTCAAGTTCTTATGAGTGGGACAAGAATTTATGTGATGGTTTTGTTAGACATGTGGATTCAACTCAAGGAGACATTAGGACAGCTTTAGAAAATGAATTGTCCTCACCTTCCCTGCAGGGGATTTCCCAAGAGGCAACTGATTTAGAGGTTAGCAATTCTGATTTTCATGACAGCAGTGAAGTACCTTTGCATCAGCTTGAGGTATCAATGTCTACACTTGTACAAGATGGTGCCAATGGGTTGTCACATGAAGGTTTTCAAAATTCGGGTACCAATGATGCTTTGAATGTTGAGAACTCATATCATGATGATTCTGATTTTATAGATCAGACCTTAGAATCCAGCCTAGTATGTTCTCTTAGTAGCACTAGACCCCAGGATCGTGAGCTAGTGGGTTGTGCGGACACATGGGATGCAGAAGAGAGTGATGACAGTGCATTTTCAGCAGTATCATCATTGACGGATGTGGTGTTCTCAGAGACACAGAGCAATAGTACTTTGGATGAGGTTGTATCCATGGCTGAGTGCATACACGATGTTGACTACAGAGAGGTACAGGATACAAATACAACTTCTTTCCACAATGTAGATTTTGAGTTTGTACAGTTACAGGAGAGCCAACATTCTCGGACTCCTCATCACCTAATTGGACAACTCAAGGTTGATGACAGGAGTATAGACACAGTTATTGAGCATTTCGATGTCGCTCGCCAGTTGTTGGCTACACATAGTTGGAGCACCCTCATGATTGATGAGCAGGGCAGCAATGATTTTTCCTTACCAGAGTTTCATGCTCTTTATGGAGCCATTGGGATACTGAAGCATGAGTATTTACAGTTAGTGGCTGACCGAGATTATCTCCTTCAGAGGGATTTTATTAGTTATGGTGCTTTGTTGAGGGAAGAGGAGGAAGTTGATATCCTCTCTCAGGAGCTTGAGGCGACTGTTGTTGCATGGGAGGATACCCAGTTGTCCCTTCAGGAAGCGAACTCCAGATTGGAGGAGCTTTCTGATAGATTGAGAGTGGCACAGACATCATCAGCAACAGATACAGTACAGTGTTCTACTGTGACACTACGAGATTCACCAGAGAGTTGTGATTTGACTCACGATATTACTCCATCATTGTTTTCACAGACGACTAGCAGTTTGTCAGCGGGCTGGGAGTATGATACTCCTATTGACTTGTTTCCTTCTCTGGAAAACAAATCTTCTTTTACACCTCTTACAGCTGATGAGGGAAACCAATATGTTTCACCACAGAGCCACAGTGCTCAGTTGAGGTGTATTTTGGATTTTGGATCTCAGACATATGAGTTGTCTTCGGATTCATGGTTTGAGAGCAGTGGGAGTGATGATGAGTTTGATGGACAAGATTATGACACAGAGCCATTGAGTGAGCCTACGAGAGTCCATTTAGATTACCTCGCGAGGAGTGCACTTCATTTCTCTTTTAGTCCGATTGTAGATGATTGGATGGCTCGCAAATGTGAGTTGGTTCGAGACTTATACTATCCGTGTTGCGATAGTGCTCTCCCATCTTCAGAGGATAGAGTTATTGATTGCAAGTACCTGATCCAACAGTTTGGGATGGATTGTTTGCGGGATCAGAAAACAATCAACCGTTATGATGAGCAGCGATCGTCAGAGTTTTTCATCTCCTTGACACAGAGACTTCATCTAGGATCATGGGGGGAGGATGATGCATGGATTAGCAGGTGTGTTGTTGTGGATGGTTATCATAGGTGTGAGAGTTTCACAGTGGTTGTAGAGAGACACGGTATCAAGGATGCCTCTTACTATCATTGTCTCTTCATGACAGATGGATGTGGATTTAGTTTTATTTGGGATCCAGGTGTTGATTCATTTGATACAACATCTTATAGGGATTATAGTATGTTGCTCCAGATATTAAGATTATATGGCACTTATATTAGAGGAGAGCAGCAGGAGCAGTTTATGTCCTACAGGTGGTTTGTGTGGGATCATGGTATAGACATATGTAGTACCTTTCTTTCGTGTATCCTACATGGGTTGCTTCACTTCATATGTATAGATGTAGTCGTGGGTGTACAGTGGTTGTTGACACTTGGACGGTATGTTCGGAATTTCACGAGGATGGAGCTGGAGTTTACCCACTATCCATCTCAGTTTATCAAGCAGAGTGGGACAACAGTTGATCCACAGGTTGGTTGTCATCAGATAGCTGACGTGGATGAGTTATGTGATGTTACTCCTAGTGAGTACTTTGAGCCAATGGATGTGGCAATTTCACCTGATTCTCTAGACAAGGTGATTGTTTCATTGCTGGTTGGTGATTACATATTTTTAGATGCCAACCTGGACAGTGATGATTTTAGTCAGTATTATATATTGTCTAGTGAGTTGGCATTAAATCTTCCAGCACATCAGCAGCGGTGTGTGGCAGTTGTGTCACTTGTGTCAGATGGGGTCAGATCACAGAGGGTCTTCCATGGATTGGCATTCATTGGATATTATGACGGAGGTTATGCATGTTGGTGATCACAGACACACTAGTGATCTTGGCATTTATGTATATTTGATCTATGGAGATGATATAGTTTTCCATTGCTCACTTGAGGTATTTAGCAGGAGCTATGCTTCGCTTTGGGACCCAGGTAGTGTTGATTTGACAACATAGGTGCTTCAGAGCTTTGAGGAGCCATTCCAGACCGGGGTATTGCATGTTGTTTATATCAGAGATGAGCAACAGTTACATGCAATGATTTGTTTACGTAATATTTGGGATGGTGGAGGATTGGTGTTTCAATTGCTTGTGGCAAGCAACTCCAAGAGGGGAGGATTGTCATGTCCCCTTTCTAGAGTGGACGGCAGAGACATGTGAGTTAGCCTATTATGGAGTCTTGTAGGCTGGCAATGGTGGATAGAGACTCAGTCAGGATATTCAGTGTTTGAATTTGGTGTTTCTAGCAGTAGTAGACCAGTTTGGAGCAGTTCCTTGATTTTAGGAAGCAGTTCCTACATTTTAGGAGGCAGTTCCTACTTTTTAGGAGGTTGTGACAGCGTCCAGGGTTGGGGTTCCATGAGACCATTCCTTGGTTTCAGTTTCAGGAGATTTGGGTGTGTTTCCTAGTTTCTAGGAGCATCCCTAGATTTTAGGGATGAGACTGCCAGTTGATCCATGATTTCCGACATCAGTCACAGACAAGTGACAGGTTCCGTTTCAGGCTTTTGGAGTCATTTGAGCCTTCTACAGCTATTTGGGTTATATTTTTAATATATTTAAATATTTCCTAAGTTAGTGTTTAATTAATTAAATAACGCTATGTTTATAGCCATTTTGGAGTAATAAGGGGTTTTTGGCCTCATCTGGATGCATATGCCCATGTGTTATAGCTTGTTGGAAAGGTCTTGAACTTTTCTAAATGTTTCCCATTTGTCAGGACCCTTTTGATGAACGGAATTCTTTTATATTAAAAAGGTGGCGTTTTCTCTATACTTGGCGACTAAAAATGAGAAATAAGACTTTATAAGCCTAAGCGCACTTTTCATACACTTTTAGGGTTCGAGCTAGAGGGAAGGAGTTATAAGGAGATGGTAACCTAATTATCATCCATCTTTTACACATTTTCATCTTTGATTTGGAGAATTTGCTCTGGAGAGCAATTCAGCATCTGGGACGAAAACCCCAGGGTCTTGCTTGTCTGGGACGTAGCCCCCAGCACAGTGGTTATTTGGTTCTTGCATTCAGTTTTCAGTGCCTTAGAGTTGGTACGACATCTTTTCTGGAGGATTCAGTGGACAGAGTTAGGGTTTAGCGTGGAGATTGGGGTTTCCAGCTTGGCATCACCTAACAGTCGTACGGCTGTACTTTGCAGCCATTTCTCTTCCCACGTGGAGCTATGTAAGAGCTTTGGACGTTTGCCGCAACCTCCTTCTTTATTACAGTATTCATTCTTCATCCAGGTTGGACTCATTGCTTATTGTAATCTTCCTGGAATTGTTTGGAATCACTATCTAGATAATTATTTGATTTAAATAATCAGAAATCTGCTTGGTACGATTCTGATTTGGCGGTGTATGAACAATTATTTCCAGTACTCTTTTCATGTACTTGTTCTTCAATTATTACTTGTTGAAAAACTATTAAAACATAAAAAGAATTCAACCTTCTGCAACTTCTGTCTATTTCTGGAAGATTATAGTAATAAACAGGAAATTCAATTAAAAATAATTAAAAGAACTACAGCAGATCAGCGAAGGGATCCATCAGGGATCTTTCAGCCCGCAGTCCCCAACCGCCGGGTTAACCTGGCAGGGAATCGAACTCGAGACCAATGGGGAGCAAACCCACAGCCCAAGCCAATTCACCTACCATGCGGGACTATTAAAAACCCTTGTTATTAAAATTGTTTGTTTCTAATAATTTAATCCTAAAAGTTCGCAATGCTACTTCTGTTGGGGATCTTTGGGAGTGAGAAAAAATCATCAAACATCTAAACAAAGAATGCTATATTTGCAAAATCTATTGTTTCCCAGAAATTTGGGTGAGGGTAAGTCACTATTTGAGCATCTACTTAGGATCAAACACCGAATAGACCAAATCTGAACTGTCAATAAACTAGTAGATGAAAATGATACGGTTTTTTTGGTCATCAATAGTTTACCGCTGTCCTTCGAAACTTTAGTGGAATATTTGAATCTATTGGCAAGAGCCAAACTCTTAATTTTCAAAATGTCAATTCATGTTTGTTGCAAGATGAATGGAGACAAATGTGAATAGTTGTTTAGTTTTCAACATTTTGAGAGTGCAGTTGCTACGAAGTATAAGGGCAAAGCAAATAAAGCTTTGATTTTTTATTCATAATCCAAACACAATCAAGTGTTATTATTGTCAAAAAATTGGGCAAATAAAAATTGGATGGTAGAAATGACAATATGATCTATCCCATGATAAGTTGTGAGCTCATATTAATGGCAATTGACACATAGCAAGAATGTGAGGAATAGGTGCTCCTATGGCATCTTAACAAGATATCACTAATGCAACTAGTTGTTGATTCTTTGATTTTGGTGCATCTAGATATTTCACTTGCCTTAAAGATTGATTTTTCAAGTTTACTATTGACTCTAGTTCTAAAGATTGGGTGATGGTAGAACACATGCAATAGATGAGATAGGGGTGTTTTAATTGTTCTCAATTCATAGTGAGGGATGTTAGATTTATTTTAAATATAAACAAAAAGCTAAAATCTATTGTTGATCAATCAACTAATACAAAATCCTAACAATTTTGTGATTTTTTGTGGAAAAAAATGCAGTGTGACCATTGTTGAAAATTTGTGAGTAGTATTATCTATCAATCAATTGATAGAAAATCCCAACATTGTTGTGAATTTTTGTGGAGATAAGTATATTGCGACCATAGTTGTAAAACTTGTGAGTTACTTTACTTGGCAAAACTCAATCTTTGGAGAAAAACTCAAAAACAAATTTATAACCCTGTCAACCTGAAAAAGTTCCCATTTTTCTTATTTCAACTACTTTTTTTAGATCTCTGTCTGGCTAGGGTTTGCAGGCATTCAGCTAGGGTTGCAAATGTTAAAGAGAAAATTGTCAACAGGGGTAGCTTGATAGGTTTTTTTTTATTATTATCATTGTCTTATTAACAAGGCATTTTTAGATTCTTTTGTTTTGTTTTTATTTTATTTTTTTATTGTAGTTAAAGTTGTTTTTTCTATATTAATTATGGACTGGGGATCTATTCCCTTGTATAACAAATTAAAAATGTTAACAATAATCTGACCATCAACCTTGAATAGGGTTTCTTTGAAAGTTACAACTTCAGCCAAAACTAAAAGCCATCATTGTTGGAATCCCTAATACTACTTCTACCATGTCAAGACTTTCGGCTATGTTTGTAATTGATTGTTGTGCAACCAACTAAAACTTATGCAAAAATTGAAATTAACTGCTCAATAACTGAATGCTGATTTTGATGCTACCAAGGTTAACATGCTTCCTATTTGGGTCCATCTCCCGGAGCTCCCCTTGGATTTTTGGGATGAAAATATTATTCATGGAATTGCAGATGCTATTGGTTAGTTTATTTCCATTGACAATGTCTCTAAATCTAGATCTAGTTTTCTTTTTGCTAGATTTCGTGTTATGGTTGAGACTGGTTCAGAGTTGCCCAATAGTGTAAAATTGTGCTCCAAGTTTGGAGTTTGGGTGCAGGAACTTCATTATGAATCCTCTCGAGTCTCATCTATACCACATCCATAGTGTTGGGCACTTCTCCTTGGTATGCCAAGAACTTCATGATAATGTGCACTTCAATGAGGTCATGTCTGATGTGGAGTGTCCTCAGCCCCATTATAATGGTTTTGTGCTGGAAATGAAGATGGGTAGGACAGCCCTTGGCTGCCATCCTCAAACCCCTTTGGCAGACAGGAAGGTGCAGCAAACCAAAGCGAATGACCAAACTGCTGTGGACAAAGGATCATTATAGAAGATTAAAAGGAAACTCGATGCTTTGCTTGTGAATCCTTTGGCTGAGTTCTTTCTCTTCAAAAATGGAAGGAATGTCTATTCCCACCCTGCCCCTCTTATAAGGCCTTTGATGAAATTTGATATCAAATTGACTTGATTCGCTTTGGTCTTGGTTTTGGGATCTTTCCAAAACCAGTTTGCTGTTCTATGCTCCGGTCAAAAGCATTTGCTCGTCTTTGTTATTCCCTTCGCTTTTGTTGGTTCATGTCTCTCCATTTGTGAGACATGTTTTTTTCACCTTTTTGGTTATGTCTTTGTAATGGGTTTGAGCCCTTTCCTGTGGTTATCTTAATCAAAATTGCTAGATAAATGAAGACTATTTCATAGCAAGTGAAGCTTGTTGTACAACAGCATGAAACTTGTCATGTAGAAACTGAGAATTATTTTTTGTAATTAATTTACTGTTAGGCTTTTTCATATTTTATTTACCATTGCTGTTAGATTTTTGTCTGATTTATTCCTTTTTTTTCTATTTTTCTAGGCTTTGTGTTAATTTCCATTTTTCAAAATAAAAATGTCATCTGCAAATAGTAAAAATGGCAGCAAGCCTAGAGACCCATGGAAACATGGGAAAACAGATACAGTGTATGACCAAGTCTAGCTAGCGAAATGTGGCTGGTGTGCGTTTTTTGGTGAGGCAAGAGCATTTTGGGGAGAGGCAACTCTGCAGCTTCCATACCATTCTCAAACCCCTGCTGCCTCTGCCATGTACAATCCATTCCATTCTCAAACTCCCACTACCACTTCTTTCCTTTTATCTCCGCCGTGTTTTATTTGGTTTTATTTGTATAAGGATTCGATATAGTATAGATACCATATTTATTAATATATTCAATAGAATTTATAAACTATAAATCAAATATATTAAAATACTAATATATTAAAAAAAATATAATATAATGTTATAAATTTTGAAATATTGATATATTAAATTTTTCATAATATAGTTATATAAATTTAAAAATGTTCTAGTATAATTATAGAAATTTTAAAATGTTATATTTAATTTGGTATATATTGTTATCTTAAAAAACTGTTATATTATATTATATTATTTTATACAAACATATATGTTAAATAATATAATTATAAAAGTGTTATATGATGGATATATTACTTATATTATTACAAAAAAAATTATATATGGCGAATTTAATGTCGAATTATTTTCGGAATTTTTACCCTTGCCGAACTTCATCCGAATTTTATGGTTGCTGAATTCGAATTTGAATTTGAACGTTGTGACATAGGATGGTAGTATCTTTTTATCTCAATCGAAGTATGCCAAAAGTCTACTGGATAAGTTCCAGATGAATGACTATAAACCTACATCTACATCTATGGAGAAAGGGTTGAAACTATCAACCAAATCGGATTCACTTGTGGTGAATGAATCGGCATTCTGGAAACTAGTGAGCAGCCTCATCTATCTCAATGCCACAAGACCTGACCTCAGTTATACTATGAGCTACATCTCTCACTTCATTACAGCACCTAAAGCTAAACATTGGGTTGCAACGAAGCATGTGCTGAGATATGTGAAGGGAACTCCTGACTTTGGCATTTTGTACAACAGAAGCAAAAATCCCAAGCTAATTGGTTTTACAGACTCAGATTGGGCGAGTTTTGTTGATGACAGAAAGTCCACCTCTAGGTATGTTTTCAGTTTGGGCACAGGTGCAGTCGCATGGACCAGCAAGAAGCAGCAGGTAGTGGCTCTTTCCTTGATCGAAGCAGAATATCAAGGAACTATAAAGGCAGCTTGTGAGGTAGTTTGACTTTGAAGGATGCCATCTGACATGCAAATGTCTCGAGTAGATCCTTCACCCTTGTACTGCGACAATCAAGGGGTGTTGAAACTTGCCAAAAATTCAGTCTTCATGAATGAACCAAGCATGTTGAGCTTCATTGTCACTTCATCTGCAAGCTTGTACAAGATAGATTTGTTCAGTTGCAGTATGTTCCAACTGAGGATCAGACTGCAGACATCCTCACCAAGTCTTTGAGCCCGCACAAGTTTGTAAAATTTAGGGGGCAACTTGGTGTAGTTGATAGATTGACCATTAAGGGAGGGTATTAGATTAATATTTGCTTATATTTATTTAATGGTCAGTATGTAATTATAGGTTGTTTAGATAGTTTCTAAATTAGTTTCAGTTAATCGATTGTTTCTTTAGGAAACATCATCTTTGTAAATGCCTATATGTATTTATCATTTCATTGAATAAGATTATGCATTTACCATAATAGAGTGGTTAGGCTTGTCAGCTTTCATAGTGGGTTGTTGTTTCAACATCTAAAGGTGATTAGAGAGTATTTTCAGTGTGCATCAGTTCTGATGTTTACAATGTGACAGTAGTATAGAGTTGTCTCAACACTATATCAACCTCTTGCTTCAACTTTCAATTTATACTTCAACTGGGTTAATGAACACACATTCTAGGTATGAAAATGAAATACCATGCTAATTTTGAGCCTTTTAGACTAATTTATGTTATTGTAGCAATTTAATTTTGTAATTAGAATATTATATTAGACTTGTTTCAGTAATACATCAATCACTTATGCAATTTTGTACTGCATCCATGCTTGTCTTGTAAACCTTAGATGTATTAAAGTAATATTGTAATATTAGTTTAAAATGGTCAATCAAGTTGTTAGAATGGACTTTACGAATATTCTTTATTCATTTAGTTGTCATATGCTTTCTTAGTTGTTGATCTTATCCTTATCTAATAAATCATTTGTAACACTTATTTAAGGAGACTTTCTCCCCT
This sequence comes from Cryptomeria japonica, assembly GCF_030272615.1. Classification (NCBI taxonomy): domain Eukaryota; kingdom Viridiplantae; phylum Streptophyta; class Pinopsida; order Cupressales; family Cupressaceae; genus Cryptomeria; species Cryptomeria japonica. The sequence continues at coordinate 600,142,430 of NC_081411.1, read as the reverse complement.
TTGTTAATATTGAATATCTTAGTAATCATTCTCTTTGTTATTACTTTTTGTGTTGGATATGGAGGGGCTCTTTTTGAAGAGATTGTGTGGTTTTAAAACTCCAAAAATCATGATCTGTTTTCTCACGAAAATCAAGGTTTTTGAAGACGAATTATTGGTTTTTTCACTACAGAATGGCACAAAATCTCACAACGTTAATTTTTTTAAAGTTTTTAACTTGTTTTGGGTAACAATCATGGTTTTTTCCTTCTACAACACGCAACACGATTTTTTTGTTGACACAATGGTTTTTTAGATGACTTTTCAGCAATTTGTTTCCATATCGAGGGTTTATTTGCTCAATTTCTTGCACAATTTCTTGTGTTTTGATGGCAGCCTAGGGTTTTATGTTAAATTTTGGTGATCAGATTATAATTGCAAAATTATTTGCCAATGAACTAGTTTCACCTCTTAGGATAGTACTTATACAGTTCAAACTATGAGTTCAATCTGCCCTATTGATGATCTACAGGTAAACAGAGGAATCACGGCACAAAAAGAGGAATTCAATCTGATTGATGATTGTGTAAAGCGGACTAGGAGATGATAGAGAATCTGCAGAACAGAGGACACGATCTGCTATTGGTGCTGGACAATTCTAATATGTAGAGTGTGGGCCTGAATCTTATACTTCTATCTTCTGCACTTATCAATCTTGAAATGGAGGGAGAGATCGAACTGATATAAGTAGCATAATATCTAATCCAACCAACATGTCTCCTTAACCATCACGTCTCTCCCTAAGATCGGTTTGACATTAACATGTCTAAAGGCAAGTTAGTTAATAAGGATTAATAAAGAATCTAACTAAGATTAATTGATTCATAGAATCAATTCAAATACAACTGAATATAGAATCGAACTGACATTAACAATATATTAATCGATTCGTATACTAATCGATTTATATATATTAATCATTTCATAAATCGAATTATATATAATTATTATTTTATCATAACAAGATATAATTAATTTGTAAACTAAGTTGTCTAAGGCCGATTAGGCCAATTAGAAAACTTAGTTGACACAGTCAGATCAGATTACTGATCGACGCTATTCTTCAACACTCCCTCTTAGCTAGGGAGGTATTCTACTCAAGATCTGAGTCACAAAGGTATCACCTCACTCTGATAACAAACAGCATGGGATATCCATAGACATTACCTCATGTGATGTCCACCATTATGGCTTATCCACAGATATCACCTCACGTGATATCCACCATAGATATCTCCTCAAGTAATATCCACCATTATGGCTTATCCATAGATATCACTTCACATGATATCCACTATTATGGCATATCCATAGATATCACCTCATGAAATATCAATCATTATGGCATATCCATAGATATCACTTCACGTGATATCCACCATAATGATATATACAACCATTATTGTGAGATCGTCACCTTACAATAATGGTGAGATGTACAAGTGTTCATCATTGTGAGATCGTCACCTCAAAATGATATTCACCATGGCTCATCCAAAGGATAAACACACAAGTACAAGAAAATCATCACGAACTCTCTCACGTGATGTTTGTCATGGAGTCACACACATGACATTCACCATGAACCATATCATAGGGTGAGAAAAGGGCTTACACCTCAAGGCTCTCTCAAAGAGAAATGCATTAATCAAGAGTTTACACTTTAAACATCTTTTGAAAATAGGAATACATTAGTATATATCTACGAAAACTGGGGACGCATCCCCTACCTGAAAACCCCCGTCCCAATCCCGGGAACGTTTCGGGGACTTGGGGACGACCAGGGGACATCCCCCCCCCCCCTCCCCAAATTGTCAGAATTTTGAGGGGACGTCCCCGAAACGAGGGGATGGCTTCCCTAGCTGTGGGGGACATCCGTACGTCCTGGGGACGACTGGGGATGGATTGGGGACATCCCAGCCGTCCCAGGGATGGCTAGACATCCCCCACATCTAGGGCTAGGGAAAAATATTAAAATAAAAAAAGTCGTATTTTCAAAAAAAATTTAATGATGTTTTTTGCGTAATTGAGGGAGTGAAATATCTCATGAAGGGTTTTTTGCCAATAGAAAAATAACACCCGACGCCTATATAAAATAATAAAAGTATTTTTTGGCCTCGCAAGGGGCGATGCCCCTTGACCCCAACTTGGGGGCACTGCCCCCAAACCCCCGTCGAAAAATATAGGGGGAAACTCCGCTGATGGAAGTAGTGAAAATTTAACCTCCGAGTCTGATTAGGCTCCATTATGTATGTTATTTCTTTAATATCTATTATGATATGCATATTGACAATGTGAATGAATTGAAATTCTGAATTATGAGTGCATATTGGGTATTGAGTCTATTGATAATGTCGTATGTTCGATGTTTGCATTCTAAAATGTTTTCATAGTATCATACACATGCTATATCCATGTTTTCATATGAATATAAAGTATAGATGCATGCTTTATCCATGTTTTCATATGAACATTTAGAATTTTCCTATATATTGAAAAATTTCCCTATATTTTATATAGCCGTCCCCCTTGTCGTCCCCCCCCCCCGTCCCCAAATTTGGCAAAAAAATTTGCCGTCTCGGAAACTCATCCCCCTATCCCCCCGTCCCCTCGTCCCAAAAACTTGGGGTAACGTAGGTATATATATATATATATATATATATATATACAAAATATAAACAAATCAATGTTGTTGAGACTCAATCTTAGCTAGGGCTTTATTCTCTACCATACCAAGCTTACCTCAAAAGTACACAAACTTTATCCTGGAGAGAGGCTTGGTGAGAATGTCTGACGTTTGCTCATCAGTACTAATGTACTTCAACTGAATAGCATTCCTTTCCACCATGTCTCTAACATAATGATACTTGATCTCCATATGCTTCGATCTATCATGGAATACAGGACTGACTGAAAGCTTTACACAACTTTGATTATCACAATGGATAATTGTAGGTTCTAAGGATTGTCCAAACAATCTTGCAAGAAGCTTCCGAAGCCATACTGCTTCTCGTGCTCCTACACATGCTGCAATATACTCGGCTTCTATGGAGCTCAGTGCTATTGAAGATTGTTTCCCATTGCACCAAGAAATCATAGCTGAACCCAAACTGAAACAACAACCAGAGGTGCTCTTCCGATCAGTGACACATCCTGCCCAATCAGAGTCAATAAATCCATGCAGCTTCAAGTTCATATTAAAAGAATATCTCAAGCCATATCCAACTGTGCCTCACAAGTATCTCAGAATATGTTTTGTTGCAACTAGGTGTATTTGCTTTGGTTCACACATGGATTGGCTAAGTGCACTTACTGCATAGCAAATATCTAGTCTAGTGTTGACTAGATACATTAAAGATCCAATCATCTATCTGTATAGTGTAGGGTCCACCAGGTCTAAAATAGTTGCAGCTTCTCTTAGCTTATGCAAGTTGGTCTCCATAGGTGTGGCCATGGATTTACAATCTATCCTACCAAATCTTTTTACAATGTCTATGGTGTACTTCCCTTGACTCAGAATGATCCCATCAGATTTATGCCAAACTTCTAAACCAAGGAAGTAGTGCAATAAACCAAGATCCTTCATCTCAAATTTAGAAGCTAGCTCCTTCTTGCATTTGCTAATAAGATGATCTTCTCTAGTGATAAGTAAGTCATCAACATAGAGAATCAAAATTAATGCTTCCCCATTAATTACCTTTAAGTACAAGTTTGAATCTGCATCATTCTTGGAGAAGCCCAAGCCCATTAGGTAATGATCAATTCTTTCATACCAAGCACGTGGTGCTTGCTTGAAGCCATACAATGCCTTCTTTAGCTTGCAAACATGAGATTCCTTCCCATGTACCACAAATCCTTCAGGTTGTTCAATATACACTTCCTCCTCGATTATACAATTTAGGAATGTCGTCTTTACATCCATTTGATGAATCTTCCATCCTTTAGATACTGCAATAGCTATAACGGTTCTGACTAAAGTGTATCGGGCAACTGGAGCAAAGGTTTCCTCATAGTCAATTCCCCCCCTTTGAGAGAATCCTCAAGCCACAAACCTAGCCTTGCATTTTTCAATACTACCATCAGCAACATGTTTGATCTTAAAGAGCCATTTAGAAGAAATAACTGATTTACCTTCTAGTCTAGGTACTATGTCCCAAACATCATTCTTTAGAATAGACTGATACTCTTCTATCATGACATCTTTCCAAACTTGTTGACTAGTGGCTTCCTCAACACTGGAAGGTTCTAACTCAATGATTTGACTCATTAATGCAACATAGCTGGAGAACTTATGAGGTCTCTTACTTTCTCTAAATGCACCTTTTGGAGCTGCAAAACCTTCAGGTCCTTGCATCATTTTCCTTGCCCAAAGAGGTCTTTTCTTACTAATCACAATGTCAGTAGGCCCATCAGTAGGATTCAAGGGTTCATTTGGATCATCTTCTTCTTCAGGTTCATGAGTCTCCCTCTAAATCTCATGAGTATGGTCTTCTTCCATATTTTGAGGAGGCTCTTGATCTTCACTGTCCACTTCAGGGATGCCCTTGGACTTTCTAAATGCAATATCTTCTTCAAATAGCACATCCCTACTCAGCTCAATCAATTTCTGCCCTGGAATGTAGATTTTGTAGACTTTTGATGTTTCGTTATAGCCTACAAATATCCCCTTCTTGCCAGAAGGCTTTGATGTTAATAAGGATCAAGTCTCACAAAATTGTACTAGAAGCCGAAGTCTTGAGAAATCATCCAAGAGTTTAAGTTCGCAGTTTCGCTTCAATGGCCGAAATTTTTGGTAAACTCTAAGCTCGCAAAACCTCATTTGCCCAAGGAAATTAAGTCAACTAGAAATCACGCGGGAGAGAGAGCTAAACAGCCAAATTCCCAAAACAAGAAAAGGGTCGTTCACTTTAACTAAAATTGTCGAGTTTGGCTATTTTATTAAAATTATAAAGCAAAATCCCTAATTGCATCTAAAAAACCAAAACCACGCAAAAGACCAAACATCCCGAAATTCAAAAGGAGTGGCTGTAACTTGAAATTCAAAATCTCACAAAGAGCTTCTCAAGCCCAAACTTCACCGAAACGAAGGAGCCCAACGTCGTTAAATGAAATTTAATATTTGTTAAATTAATTTAGTTAATTTTTCAAATGATTAATGCGGGTTAAAATTGATTGTTTGCAGGATGTCGTTGGGAAGAACCAGGAGAAACACTGAAACACAAATCAAAGAAGGAGCGTGATCAAAGCCAGGCGCTGAAAGATGGAGAAGAAGGTGCAAGAGCGCAAGATCGGAACCAAGCATTGGGAAGCGTGTTGTTGAACCACGAAGCTGAAGTCCACCACCGAGAGCAAAGACCGACGAACATTCAAAATGCAACAAGTCTATACATTCTCAAGAAAAGCACAACTAGATTTAATTCCAGAAATTTAGTTTTAAAAAATGAAATTGTTTTAATGTAAAACTGCCTGTGGGCCCCACTCAAGATATTTTAAAACAGAGGGGACACAGGTCAATTATGTCCAACTACCTGATAGACCCAAATTGAAGCCAAACAGTTGTAGACAGTTGAGAAGGTGGTTGGGTAGATAACTGAAAATTGAGTGGGCATGGGTTGAAGTTGCCAACTTCTAGAAGGCAGGCTGCAGCCCTTGGATGCAATCAATCCTAGCCACCGGTTCGACATGTAAAATCTATAAAGGCGGGATGCCTCTCATTGTAAAGGGTTAGATGGTTAGATAGTTAGACTCTAGTTAGATTATAGTTAGATTTTTAGGTAATAGGAAGAGGTTAGAGTTTTGTAGAAAGTTAGATTTTAGGAGTAGCATAGAGATGCTGCAGAAATTGTTGTAATGGCAGTTGAAGCAAATATATGAACATTGAAGAATGGTGTTTATGGTATTTGTTCTCTACTGTTTGCATGGTTTCTTTCAGCATTTTAGATAGTCTTTCTATTTTGGGTGTGCAGGTATTTGACAGATTTAGGCTCATAACATTGAGGATATATTGATTGTATGTTCTTGTGTATGGTTAGTCTGAGCCTTTAATTGCGTTTAGTTCAATTGTAGGTGTCCGTCTAAGCTGCGCCAAAATTGGGTGCTTAGCCATGCATTTGCAGTCTAAAAATCTTCCAAGTCTCCTTGAAGATTGCACCGTTCCTGCAAGGTTGTGAGTTATTTTGGCCAAGCAGGGATTGGTTATGTTGAATCCGTCTACCTGCATACCAGCCTGGCTAATCTTAGGTTTCCTAAACCCTTCTCTTTGCTTTTTATTTCGCAGTCTAAGAATCGCAGCAAACTAGCTTGTTGTAAAACGTAAGAGCTCTTGTGCTCCCAGCAAAACACATCAATCGTTGAGTTATCCCGTAGTCAAGAACTGACATTTGGAACCTTGAGGTTGTCCCCTTTGATCAATTAAAAAACAACATTAGGGCTTCCTTATACAAGAGAGGATAGGATACTCGGCGAGAACAATCTATTATGCGTTCGCCGTATAGAGTTGCAGCGATGCGACTTTAGCCACGTCAACACAACCTTTGCAAGTTCCTTCATGCTCCTAGTTGAGTTTTGGAAGGCCTGTAACCATCTTCTCCATAGTAGGCAGTGCACGAAAGTGAAGGTGACCCAATCTTCTATGCCAAATCTCACAAGTACTTGATGAATCATGACGTAAGGCTTGAGGAGGAAGAGTGCAAAGTCTATAAAGATATCCATGACGAACTCCAATGACTTGAGTTGTCTTGATATTTGATTTCTTTGGCCATGCAAGAACTTTGCCATCCATGAATGCAATTCGATAACCTTTGTCTTCCAAGGCTGATATAGAGACAAGGTTTCACTTAATTCCCGAAACAAATAGTACATCATTCAATTCCAAGGAAATACATGAATCTAGTTGAAGAGAAGAGGTCCCAATTCCTTTCACAGAGTAACTAGTGTCATCTCCAATGGTCACTTGTTCATTTGAAGTTCTCTCCACTAAACTATTTAGACGTTCTCTAAATCCAATAATGTGGCGAGATGCACCACTATCAATTATCCAAGTATTGTGGTCAGTAAGCACATTACTTGAAAGGGCTGAGTAGAATATAAATCCATCTGAATCCTTATGTGAAGGAGTCTCACTAATATCCCCAATGGAAGCTTGAGGCATAGTCCTAGTTGGACACTTCATTGCATAGTGACCATATTTGTCACATCTAAAGCATTGGATTTTTGAAATGTCCTTCCGTCTTTTGAATGTAGAAGCACTATTTGATTCTTTATCTTTCTTTCTCTTGGAGTGTCCTTTCTTACCCTTGTTCTTTGAGGAGTGTGAGGCAAGAACATGGATATCTTCATTTGTAGAACTTTGACCAAGGCCTCTAGTGACCAATCTTGACTCTTCTTGAATGCAGATCATTTTTAATCAATCAAACTTAGGAAGTTTTGATCTTGCGCTTATCCCTTGAATAAATGATTCCCAAGAAGAAGGGAGACCATTGACTGCCAACATGGTTAACTCTTTGCTCTATATAGTGTGTCCAATGGTAGAGAGTTGATCTCTCAATTCTATAATTCTCCTGAAGTATGAGGTGATGGATTTGCCTTTTGTCATCTTGACATGGTGAAGTTGTTGCTTTAGTGCAGGAGCTCGACTTGTATTGTTTATCTCATGCATCTCCTCTAATGCTTTGAACATGCCATATGTTGTCTCCAACTTGGAGATAATTGGCATGATGTGATCTTTTACCGAGTCAACCAACATCTTCATTGCTTTATGGTTCTTTCTCTTCCATTGAAGCTTCTCATCCTCTTCAGTTGGTTCCGGTATGGCTTTCTTCACGAATTCGTCTAATTCAATTTCCCCTAAGGCAAGCATAATTCTAAACTTCCAGGATACAAAGTTTGATGTTCCTTCAAGTTTGTCCTCAACTATAATTCCATTCACCATCTTGACGTTGATAGAAATAGATGAACTTGAAGACAATAATAGAAGATAATCTTGCTTATATGAATCTGATCTGATCTTTGCTCAAACCTGGCTCTAATACCATGTTAAATTTTGGTGATCATATTATAATTGCAAAATTATTTGCCAATAAACTAGTTTCACCTCTTAGGATAGTACTTATACAGTTCAAACTATGAGTTCAATCTGCCCTAATGATGATCTGCAGGTAAACAAAGGAATCACGGCACAAAAAAAGGAATTCAATTTGATTGATGATTGTGCAAAGCAAACTAGGAGATGATAGAGAATCTGCAAAACAGAAGACACGATCTGTTGTTGGTGCTGGACAATTCTAATATGTAGAGTGTGGGACTGAATCTTATACTTCTATCTTCTGCACTTATCGATCTTGAAATGGAAGGAGAGATCGAACTGATATAAGTAGCATGATATCTAATCCAACCAACACGTCTCTCTTAACCATCACATCTCCCTAACCATCACGTCCCTCCCTAAGATCGGTTTGACATTAACACGTCTAAAGGCAAGTTAGTTAATACGGATTAATAAAGAATCTAACTGATATTAATCGATTCATAGAATTGATTCATATAAAACTGAATATAGAATCGAACCAACATTAACAGTATATTAATCGATTTATATATATTAATCATTTCATAAATCGAATTAAATAATTATTATTTTATCATAACAAGATATAGTTAATTTGTAAACTAAGTTGTCTAAGGCCGATTAGGCCAATTAGACAACTTAGTTGACACAGTCAGATCAGATTACTGACCGACGCTATTCTTCAACATTTTAAACATTTTTGTCCAAAATATAGTGGTTCTTTCAGTCATTTTTTGAAAAAAAAAAATCAAAAACTTGGGTGGCTAGAATTTTCTGCATTTTTTTGAAATTTTCTATTGCAGATTTTTTAACAAAATCATGGGTGTTGATTGTCACTCAAGTTTTGTAAAAAAATTTTGTAAATATTTTAGAGGAATTTTTTCAAAAGCAATCAGTATTTGTTTTTCGTGATTTTTTATCGCAAGAGGGATGGCTTCATTGACAAACATCATCTTGGGAGGTAGCCAGAGGTTCACAAGCAAAAATTACAGCACCTAGAAACAGCAGATGCTCACTATCTTTGAATACAGGTGCCTTGATCAGATTGTCCTTCATATTGACACCTGGCCAACAATTGCAAGGAAAGACCAAGACAAGTTTGATAATCATAATTGTGAAGTAGTTATGATCATTAAACTATAAGTCACAAACGAAATGTTTCTAGAAATTCCATCAAGCAAATCTTCTACGAAGATTTGGAAACACCATGAGATCTACACAAAACGCCAAATAAAGGTATGGCATTTTTCCTTGAAAATATGTGGTTCTCAATAATAATGGATGAGAAGATGTCTTTACAGGATCATTTGAAGAAGATCAAAGACATTTGTGATCAATTGCAAGCCATAGGTTGCACAATGGAAGAAGAAAATATGGTGGTTCCTATGAGCATTTCATAGAATCACTCAACATCACATCTACCAATGTTGACTTGAAGTTTGATGATTTGTGCAACAAACTCTTGTGGCAAGACAAATGGAAGAAGTAGTTTGGCCTCAACAGTGATTCACCAAGTGTGGAAAGTGTAATATGAGCCCTATTTTTTTTGAAGAGTTTGCAAAAATTTGGAAACTAAGTGTTTTCTGTTTTCTGATTGTTTGTTTCAGATTTTATTTATCACATAAAATGCATTCTTGACACCATTTGCATTGAAAGAATAGAACACCCAACCTTCAATATACAAGCACCCAACCTTCAATATGTACTCATGTATAACTATATGTGGATTCAAATATGGTTAGTGATATTGACAAGAAAAGATCAGCCAGTGGGTGTATTTTCACAATGTTGGTACCACTAATTGGATGAGTAAGCAACAGGTTGTGGTTCCTTTGTCCACTATAGATCAAAGTATATGGTAACCACTCATGCTTGTAAAGAAGCCATTTGGCTTAAGAGATTGTATTTTGATGTTGGGTTAGCTACAATGACTATTATAGTTCTATGTGACAATTAGAGTGCCATATGTTTGGAAAAGTACCTGACTTTCCATGACAACGCATGTTGAAATCTAGCACCATTTTGTTCGTAACATGGTAGAGAATGAGAGAGTGATGTCGAAAGAGGCTGACACTTTGAGGAATGTTGAAGATTCATTGACCAAGCTTGTGAGCACAAAGAAGTTCAAGTGGTGCAGTGAATCTATGGGCATCTTGGCCCCTAGAAATTAGATTTCAATGTTCATGAGTTTCTCTTTTGCTTTTGCAAGGTGTTTGACAAGTGGGAGAATGTTAGGAAAAGGTGTATCAACGTTGCATTCCTAATGTTCAATTTTAATACATCTATATGCACTCACTATTTTGTCTTCTAGGAGAGTTGGCATTCCAGTTGGAGATGACATGGAATTCCTCTTTAGTGGTATTTGGGCCTCACATGAGGAGTTAGGCATCCCACTTTGAGGTGGCATAGTCTGGCCATGTGTCAACATCTTGTGGTGTGTGTAAGGTCATCATCAAGTTACATATGGCAAACAAATTCTATGACACATAGAGCATGTAAGAGGGAGGTCACATTGGAATTTTGACCAGCATTATGATAAGTATGGGCACTTGTCATGGAACATCTTTTGAATGTTTGAGTGAGGAAAAATTGGGATGCCCAAGTTTGGGTGGTCAAATATGATAGATTATGACAATGCAAAATATGTAAGGAACGTGCCAAAAATAACTAGGAAGACCAAAACAAAGGAGGGGTATTAAAATTTGAACCTATGTGTTTGGGCACCATAACTCATGGGTTTGCAGAAGGTTTTCCAAAACATTTCATGTTTTTATCTATTTATTGGTAATTGGAGTTGTAGTTTGTATGGTTAATTTGTAGATATTGTTATGCTACCAAAATCACTCTAGATTTGTATGTTGGTGATACCTCACCTGAAAGCTTGCTCTGAAAGTGTATTGTAATCCATTGGTTTATAGAATAATAAATTGGATTCCTTTGGAGTGTGGAGTTTTACTGCTGAGATGGTTTCCCCACACAGACCTTGTGTTATGGTATATTTTAACTTTATGTTCATATGTGTTTCTATTTTTTGTACTAGCAAAGAATGAAGAATTTGCACAATACTCTCCTCATTAGATTGGTTTGTAAACATTTTTGCATGCCTTGCTTTCCTTTAGCATTCAAGTATTATGGTAAAGATTGAAGGTCAATGGAACTCCTAGTGGTGATATCACCTAACTCAAAAGGCCACAAGAAGTTTCACCTTGCCCATTGGCAGCAAAAAAGATTTTACATCTCTAGTCCTCCTAAGTATACCCTTTCAAATAGTCTTTTACTAAAGAACTTGTCAAATGACCATAGCTATGGAGGATAAGTTTTGCATGCATGGGGAAACACGAGAACTATAGATAAGAAAAGGTTTCCCATGTGTAGACAAAGAAGAAGTGTTGCTTCAAAGGAACATATGAGGATCCCAAGGGAATGGAACCAAGAAGGAAACATACTATCACCTTACCAAAAGAGACATCAATTTGTTTGGGGACAAGAAAGATATTTAGTTCAAGGAAATATTGCCCAAAAACATTGGTGAAGTCAAGGTCACCATGAAGGCTGAGTATCAATGGGAGAAGCATCATGATGCCATCCTTGGTAAGCCACTACACTGCAGGAAAAAGAGTTTCAACTATGTTAGCCTAGGTATAGAAAGGAACAACACACAACCAAGGAAGAACAAGCATAAAGCAATATGCAATCCAAAGGAAGGTCTGTTGCAGGAGTGAGTGTCATAACCCCTCTTTGGACATTGGATTATTGTGATTAAATAAATACGATAATTAAAACATTTATTAACTAACATTTAATAATATTGGAAAATCGTCTCATTTATGAGACTTCACGATTTTCCTGTAAAGTGAGAGGGTTGTCATAACCCCACATCCTGGTAATGTAATTAATACTAGTTTTTGTGATTCTTCATCATAATAATAAATTATCAATTATTATGTAATTAATTATTGATGGTAATAGTAGTATTAATCATTCATTAATATAAAAAATAAAATTAATTCCCACTTGGCTCAAAGAAATGATTGTATTGAAACCTTTGCTTGTTACACAAGGTAAACGAGTAAGATTATTAAATGCTAATATTTAAATAGTGACCAGGTACAAAGTATCATAAGACAAACCTTAGCATCTAATAATAAAGATAATACTCAATAATAATAAATAAAATTAATATACAAATGAATAAAAATAAAAATTAAATTAAATATAATTAAATTTGATTAAAGTTAATGAATTATCAAAATGGATGATAAAGAATAAAGACTTGCAAGCATCCAAGCTCGCATACTGTCATTTTGCTCTACCATTAATGAAGGACATTACATCGCCAAGCATCTCAATTATAAAAGAAGATCAAACAAAGTATGAAATCTTCATTTAAGCTCGGTAAAAAGGAATATCAAAGACTTTGGAATCATCATCCGTATCTATGTTGAGGAGAACAACCAAACTCAGTATTGCTAAGGAATGTTGGCCTTGACCAGCTATAATAATATTTTCAATATAATTGATAGATAGTGACTAAACAACATGCGGTTAACGATTGATATGGAGATATTTAAGTTGGTGACTCTGAGCGATCAACAAACCAATGGAGAAAGGAAGGTACCACTATATGAAGTTTGGGACTAATTTGCTGAAATGACGGCAAGCCGCCATTAGAAGACATACATATAATGAACATCAAGTAAAGACAAAAGATATACAACGATATGTTACGGTGGTATGTGAATTCCAAACATTACAAAAGTCAACAACCAAAACTAAGTCAGCGACTATCTTCATCTCATACAATTGACGTACTCTCCCAAGCTCTTTATTCCTATGGAAAGTCGAAAGCTATTGAAAAGAAGACAACGATAAATAATATCGATGAAGGCAATGGATTCACTATTGGTGATGATGGAAGTATACACATAATCAGGATGCGATTAGTATTAGTATTGATCAACAAGGATATCAGCAATTACAATCGATAATTAGAAAGGAAAAATAATAACTGATATTATGGTCAGCATTTGCTATGAGAAGGCGCGATGATAATTAAGTTATCAGCGATTACAATAGTCAACATCGAGTATGTATAGAGGCAACGATTAGTGAAGCAGTGATAGTCATGAAAGGGTGCAATTAGTGAAGAAAGGGAGACGTTGATGAATAGACATGAGATATGTCTCTTGAAGAGTAACTTATCATTCCATTCCGTAAGAAATATATGGAGATCCATTTCATTCTAGCAGGGGTTTTATAATGTTTTCTATTCCAAGCGGAAGAGTTCTTAGGAAGGCCAAAGGCCCAAATACGGTATCCACAATCCCAAAGGGGCATATATCAGAGATGGCACCCTTATTGTATGTCGTTCAAACACAACAATCAGAAATGGCACAATTGCTTGCAATAATACTCAGACTATTAAGTGGATCAAAACGATTATTAGTAGGTTACAGACAGTAATATTGGTGTGCTTGGTGGTATGTGTGGGCTGTATTTAATCTGTATGCTTAATATATAAAACGATTGCATTCTTATACAGAATTAATAATGAAATTAATTTAGAAGAATAATAAAAATAATAATAGTAATAAAATTGTAATTATTACAATTTGTTTATGAAATGTCTGCAGTACAACAAATATTATAATACTATTTTAAAATAAGTAATAATATAATTATAGGGAATATTACCAATACCGAAGGCTGTAATAAGGAGATCAGAACTATTATAAAGCTACAGGCAGTAACATCTTTGTTCTCGGTAGTATGCACAGGGATATGCTTAATACGTATGCCTAATATATGAAGCTTGATAATGTCTGCATGCAGAATTTAATAGTAATATCAGTATAGACTGCAATATGATGACAGCCAAACTGAGTTACACATACAGTGGCAGACCAGATCTGACACGTGTCTGTCTACCTTTACAACCACTGAATATGGTGATTGTTCCTGATTTAAGCAGCAGTATATTAATAACTTATATAATAAGTAATTAGTAGATACATAAATAATTGATTATATAATTTAATTCATTTCTTTATATATATATATATTCAATTCAGTATAAGGAATAATATAAGGATCCTAAATATAGATATTGATAATAATAAATATTAATATAATAATTATAGTTAATATTAATATAATAAAAAGTAATTATTAGTAAATTAATAAATATTTATTAAATCACCAAAACAAAGTATTTATTAATTGATTGATAATAATAAGTATTTATTAATTAAAAATTAATAAATGCGTAAATGATTTATAAAGCAAAAATAGGATTAATTATTTAGTATGGTGAGATAGCTAGTACTTGATGGATTAAAGAAAAGGTAGAACATCCTAGGTTGGATTCGTGTTAAGATAGTTTTGTCTCTTAATCAATTTAGTTAAGTTATAAATATATTGGAAATCAATTAATTACGGTTAAAACGGTCTTGAACCAAGTAGGGGACATTACAATGAGCAAAGAAAAAGATCTGCACTAAGCCAATGATGAGTTGTCCACGTGTGTGCCATGTGGTAAGATGACTAGATCTCATGCTATGAGAACCCCCACACAAATGTTAAACAACTCAATCACAGCCATTTTTCCTAAACAAATCTTGTCCATGTAAATTAAGGTTGAAAGGCTACATAAGACCACAAGTGTAAAGTAGGAAAATTAAGAAGAGGAGAAACTTGCAAGATGAGGGAAGATGCAATATATTTTGACGAGTAACAGTAGAGTAGTATAGAATAGGTCAAGTATACTCATGCACTACTACCTAGAAAACCTTGTAATACTCTCCACGTGCATGTCTTACATTCAAGATGAAGATAATGAGACCCTTGTCATGAGTTATTGTGTCTATGACTATCATTATAAATGAATGGGTGAATGAACCTTTGCTAATAATTCTTCAAGATGACTAACTATGATACTCTCACACAACCTACCATAGTAATGAAGTTTTTCTGCTTTTGTGAGAGACCCTTTCATATGCTCAAGCAACTCTCTAGGGACCCCATGGAGCTGCTACGCCTCAAGAGAGCTACTAGGTCCTCCAATGATTGAGTGATGGGAAGGTGCAAAGGGTCATCAATGTGCTCAAACTATGGACACAACCCCACACATGCACCATACATCGAATCGAGCCTAACCAAAACCTTAATTTATTGTCTAGTGATTAGAAAAATAATGGGAACTACGTAAGTGAAACAAAAAGAGCACATTAATGAAGTTAATTGTCTAGCTCCTCAAGTGATTGAGTCCATGTGAAAATTTTATGAAGTCTATGATGAATAATTCGATTTACAAATTGATAGCGGAAGGGGATTCTAAAATCATAATGGAAGGGTTTTCCAAGAACAAGTGTTAATTGATGTTTAAAAGATTTTGTTTATAAGGCTCATGACTTGAAGGATTTTTCAAGAAATTCTTATCATTCATTTCTTAGAAGTAGGGAATAAGCTAGCATATTGGTTGGCTAACCTTGATATCATGCTTTTGAAAAGTTAGGTTTTTGGATTTGAAGACGTTCTTGATTGCCGTATTAAGCTTGTGAGAATTAGTGGCAAAGATATGGAGGATAACATTGTCAAGTTAACCTTCATCATTCATATATCCTATAAAATTGCTCCTCAAATTGAAAAAGTAACTATTTTTTTTTAATTCAAGGCTTGTGTGTCACTTTATAGGAGTTCGCGGTTCGGGTGTAAGAGTTGTTTTTTTCTCTTGTACTTGTTCTCTCCCTGTTCTAGTCATCCACTTCAAAACTAAATTGATCAATTGCACCCCCCTAAATATGACATCCTAAAATTTTGGAATGCTGCACTAATGGATAAAGAATAAAGATTAAAAAATTTCATGTAGTCACCTAGTGGCATGCAACTGCACAAAGCTAGAAACTACTCTAATCAGAAAGATTTTATAATAAGCTTGGGCATTCATATAAAAGGAGGAATTTTTATGTAACTTACAAGTCTAGTATGCTTACAATTTGGAGTTTTCACATAATGCATTGTCCTGCGTTTCCCCAATAGCCCTTACCATATCCTATTTTGCATCTAGAAATCTAAGGCTACATTGCCAAAGCCAACTTTGTGGAGAAATCAAAGCTTGAAGACTGCAGATTTCTCTCCCAGCTTGAAATTTGCTGAACACTTGATGAGCATTATCAGATCTTGTATTGGTCTCTTCATAGTGATTGATAATGGAACCAAAGACTTCACCATTTCTAGTCCAAACAATGATATTTTATTATCTCCACTTTTACTCTATGGTTGCTCTTTCCTCTTTGGGGTTCTTGTTCCCCTTCTTGGCTATTTGTACCAATTTCTCCTTGTTTATCATCCCCTATTTTTCTATACTTTTTTTCTTTTGTTCTCCTTGATGGGCCTTTCTAGGTTTCTCTTCCTAGAACTTTCTATTTGAACTATTATTCTCTTGAGTCCCTTTGACCTACTTTTGGTCATCAATGGACATTAATATAATTTCATTCTTTCTTTCTACCTCCTAGCTAGTAAATTGCTGAATTTTTTTGCTAGAGCCGCCTATTGTAAAAATTGATGCCCATTGAAGACTTTATTGTACTCATAATTCCCTATTTTAGGGCTCTAGATATCAATTATGTCACCTTTTGTCTCAACTTTTTGCAAATCTTGTCTTAATTTGTTCTTAGCCGTATGACATTTTTTATTCTGTGAACTCATTTCCTTCAGCACCCATGTCAGTGGAGTTGAAATAATTGTGGAATTAATGTTCATGCTCATTACTGTCGAATTAAATTTTCCATTTTTCACTTCTTTTAAATCCTTTATAAAAAAACAATTCATTAGGGTTACACTGTCCAGCTAATAAAACTACCTGATCTAAATCACAAATCAATTCACTAAAAAGATTTTGGGGGAAAAAACCTGAAAATTAGAATCTTACAAATCAACTCAACAAGCACTTAATAGATAAGAGGGATTATCCCTTTGGGTGAATATTGTTCATCCAAAATGGGAAGATATTCCATAGATGACCTAAGGTATAACTTGCACTAGTGCTTGCTCTAAGTGACGACAATAACTTCTTTGCATCGCTCGTGGAAAGTCCTATGATCAATTCTATGTAGAAGGAAATAATAAAATAGTTTGTAGAGAAGATGATAATAATAAATAAAGCCCTTATGCTAACTCCTAGACTCGAGATAGTTTACTTCTACTATGTTGATAAAGCCAAGGAGGAAGACCTAGCTAAGCAGTTAGCGTTATCTCTGCCATGTCCCCTTTTTAGGACTAAAATAATTAATATCTCTTTAAATTGGGCCTAGTCACTTTATTTTTGGAGAAACTGAAAGAATATTATCTTAAGAAGTGTGTATTATTAAACACTAGAATATAAAAAGTATTTTTAATACTTGGAGAGAAAATAAAGTTAAAATAAAACTGAAGGCGTGAAAAAGGAAACTATAAAAAGAGCACTTTTCTTCATTTCATCATCAATTAGGTTATCCTCTTTGTATCCAATTTTGAAATTTAATTAGTTTGTTCAATCTAGGGCATCCAAGGACAAAAGCCCTGTATCTCGGTTGATTCCATCTAGGAATCATGATTGTGCTGATATGCGGTGGATTTGGATTTTACTACAGTGCTGCTACAGTGTTTTTCAGAAACAAAATTCATCATGTCATCACTAACATGTATTTGAGGGTTTGTATATTGAGTTGTTTATTTTTGAGTTCTTACAGTCATACCAACTGCTGGTTGGTTTCAGCACTATTTTTGGAGGTAGCACGGCTGCACACAAATCCAGAAACTATTTTTCAAAGGTGGTGAACCATTTTTAAAAGTATTTACTGCTGATTTGGGAGGGATAAGCTGTGAAGACACTCCATGCATGTTTATTTGGCACTTTTGAAGTCTGATTTGTGTTTCCATGGTCCGATCTGAATTACATCAGCAACAAGGAGGCAACAAGGAGGATTAAAAAATTGTGTTCCATAGAGACGCGTCCCTGCCCTTGGAGCCCACATCCCCGTCCCCCATGGCATTTCGGGGACGGCTGGACTTTTGGGGACATACCTCTATCGTCCCCCCGACTTGCCAAATCATGGAAACACAAGAAACATCCCGAAAATGGGAGGGGACGTCTGGCCGTCCCCGGGACTACTAGAGAGGTGATGGCCAGGCATCCCCCACAACTGCAAGATGTTTTGTCAATATTTTTTCATTTCTGCTCCATCTTTCAATCATCCAAATAAAAAATCAGGGGCATAGCCCCCGAATCCCCACTTCCAGCCCACGGGGGAACCCTGCACCCCCTCTATCATTGGGTTTTCTTCACATCTAACACCTTGTCCAGCTTATCATTGTTGCCCCTCAAACCAATTAGAGTCTCCACTCCTAAACCCCTACTAGTTATTGGGATCTCTTGTCATATAAGAAATTTGATTACAATGACGGGGTTTGGGAGTGGAGACCAAAATCGAGAACTTAGACAACTAATTTTATCACTATCATAATATCTAATTGTTGTTATAGAGTTCATACTGCTGTCATGATATCCCCCCTACCATCCCCAAAAAAACGGCCCTTAGACTACCATCCCTGAAACACATCCCGTGCCATTCCCCCATCCCTGTCCTCTAAAAGCAGTGGAACTTAGTTAAAATAAATTTTGTTCGATCATTGTAAGCTCCTACCACAGTCATACAGCTTCTGTACGCTTCTGTACAGCCCTTAACCTAGCTGAGTCAGCCAGCCATACCATTCCAATTAGGACTATGTAAGTTCAAAATTGTATCAGATCTGATTTTTATTTTAGAGCAATCTCCAGCTTGTAATCATTGCAAAAATCAATAAAATCAGACTTAGAGGGTTTCCAAATTTATGCTTGAATCTGATCTGAGCATTTGAAGTGACCTAGTGTTTGTAACAGTTACTAAATTAATCAAAATTTGGTTCAAATTCGTTTTATGAAGTGTTGTGGGTTTGATCAAGTATTTTTCATCATTATTTTCAATTTTCAATTTGTTTCTTGTTTTAGGGAAAAAAAAAAAACAGAAAATACAAAAAAAGTATAAAACCATAAAAAAATATATAAAGGGGAAATTACAATATCTATCCTAATGGTTTTAATTGTTCACTTGTTCTCATTTTACATTTTGTTATAATTCTGGCTTATGCCTCTTTGGATAACAAAATTCCTTATTTTTATCAAGAATATCTTCGACTACATGGAGTCAAATTTTTCTAGAATGGCATCTCTAAAGTATCATCAACTATCATAGAAGATGCTTTTCCTATGGACAAAAGGCAATGCCATTTGTTTATACTCTATCCAATACATAGAATAAAATTTAGCCAAGGAGAAAAAAATTCTTATTACCATTCAGCATGGACATTGTTCTAGTATTCTTAATAGCATGCAACTATACTTGATAGTGACTGGTTAGACACAAAGGATCCCTCCTTGAAAAAAAACAAGATCCTCTGTTTAACTTTAAAATGATAACTTGAAAATCAACAATATGATAATTGAGAACATATTCTCCACTCAAGGAATAAATTCCAGCATAAAGAAGATTTAAAAACATTAGTGGCAAGTGCTAGTGACAGTGGCATTAGCAGTGGTCTGGGCCATGGTAGAGGTCGTGCAGGAGGTCATGGTCTCAGAAGGGGTCGGGGTCGGGCGCAAAGAGCCTAAATTATGCTGCTGGCTCTTTCCAAAATCTGAGAGATATGCTCTTCTTTGCTTTTTTTGTCATTAAACTCTGTATAGACAAAAACTTGCTTGTCTGTAGCGACTGCTAAGAGGTTTTTCTTTCAGTTTACTCATGGTGGTTGATATTGTTTCGTTTTTTGATGGTTTATCCTCTATCATGATCAGTAAGGACTTTTTTGTTTAATTTTCTAAAAAGCTATTTTTATTAATATAAAATTTTTGGCTCTGCCTTTACCGATCAAAAAAAAACATTAGTGGCCAAATAGTCAGTACACAAGAAAACAGCAGTGGCAGGAGAAAGACAAAACACTCAAATATTAAGAACCAGAAGTAATGCTTTTTTAATCAATTGATAAGCATCACAATGCAAATTAATGTGGATAAGAAAGATTCAACTATGATCCTGACATCATTATACAAAATGGCTATGGGAATGCCATAGTTGATGCATTATCTTGTCATAACAGAGATGATTCATCATCATTGTGTGAAATAACTTGAGAGACAAGAAATATCGACTAGATGACTAAGTACTCAAAATTGTTGCTGATGCAAACTCTTAGCCAAGCAATGTGGGTTTTAAAGCAGGCACATTTTTCTGTAAAGATAGGATTTACTTAATACTAACATTGAAATCCAAAGAAAATGTCCTCCACGAATGCCATGCAGTCCCACCAGCAACTATTGTATGCTTTTGAAAGACCTAACAAAAGATAAAAATATCATTTTATTGGACAAGCACAAAATCTAATTTTAAAAAAAGGGAATCAAACACAGAAGGGATCAAAGACAAAAACAGAAAAAAATGAGACGGATAAGATAACTGCTACATGTTCTAGAACAAAATTTAAAGAGAACCATTTTGAACTCTTCAAACCAAAATTGAGGATGTTCTATTGCTGGTCAGTAATTTTTAACTGAAGATGTGTAAATTACTAAAGCAACCTATGTTTTTGAACCCCTAACCATTCAAATTTTCATCAAAGAACAACAAAGCTTCATGAAGTATAAGATTAGTCGCCACTGTAGATTTTTTCTTTTTTAATTTCAATGGGAGTATTCTAACTAGACAAAATATCTTTAGACATAACATCTAATTATCCTACAATTGATATGCAAACTATAGTTACTTCTCAGATTTCACTACCCATACAAGAGGGTATTTACATTGAAACTGCAAGATGACTTTGCATCAGTGGAGGGTAATAAGGACCTACATATCACTCTAAATTTTACATATACATAGTTACACCCAATTGAACTCAATGTTCATATTTGCCTTTTTTTTCCCATTTGCCATCACAATTGATTGTCATTGGGTGTTGGCTTAGTTCAATGTGTGTTTTCCCCATCAGTTTGCAAGGTTGTTGAGCGATAATCTTGTTTTCAACTAACAATTTTTGGAGGCTAATAGAAGTTGCAGTTGTTCAATATGAAATAATGACAAAGTTCACAAACTGTTTGATGGTATCCATAAAGAAGGATACATATGAAAATGCAAAGGCATGGAAGACATACGTTTGGAGTGGTTTTTCCACCTATGGTCTTAAACTTGGTTCATGTGAGTGAGAATTCCACCTAGCTTACAAAGGGTGGCAATAAGTGATGTAACCTCCTGGTGTGCTTTAATAGAGGCTCAAACAAGTACAAACTCCACCCAACTTGGCATAATAGCAATGCAACCCAAAAGTTCGGCTATAAATCACTAAAGGTGTATTTTTTAAGGAGGTAGACCATAAAACTTTCTGACTGGTTTCAAAAGATGGTTTAAGTCATTAGAGATTCTGTCCACCATCATAATAAGATGGCTAAAGTGGAAGAGGTGCAAGCCTGAAGTGGCTAGGCCACTAAACTTTCTGTTTGCACTTTAAAAAGGGTGGTGAAAGCACCATAAAGTTCAACCCAAGTTCAAAAAAAACAAAAAGTTCTATCTGGAATTGGAAAAGCAGCATGAGTGAAAACAAATTCCGACAAGATTATTAAAGTTTTTCCTTTGGAAATTCTGCTCATTCGAAAAGGTTGCCAAATGAGCCATAAAAATCTGTCAAGCGCAATTTCAACAATCTCTGCAAGGATCATGAAGTATGCTAAGTTATCAAATTAATCGGCCTAAGTGCTTGCTAGCAGAAATCACTAATCAGCATGCCATCACGTCCATGTCAGCCATATTAAAATGAAGAATGTGGTGCCACTCTGGTACAGTCAACCTATTAAAGCAAAATATCAAGATCTAAAGCATGAAGACTTCAAGCCATTGCCTATTAATGCAAGTTAAGGTCTGGTATCTTTTTGAAGTCTTATCCAATTGTGTTCTATTTCTGACAAAAAAGTAGAGTGCCTATTGTCTTTAAGGAGATGTTATTTTATTACTTGCTTACGATTAAATTTTCTCTACAGTTTCTTTCTTTCCCAAACATCAGCAGTCTTCAAGCATTTTGCTTTAAAAATCACTTTTTGGGATTAAAATAAGATTATTTTGAAGTCCCAAGGATTGGACATTCATAACCTCTAAAAAAGTGCTTTGGGCATATAAACTCAAAGCAGGGCAAATGTTATACTTATATTGTAGAAACTATTATTCAAGCTGAAGTTTTGTTAAACGTGTGTTTGTAATTCTGTTAACTGAATTGAAAGTAAACTTTACAGTCAACTTTTGAATTGAGGTTATTTGTCTACTTAGATTGTGACTTTGTATACAACCTAACATTTTAATTCATGGCATCATGTGTCACCTTTGTGTTTTTATTCCTTCGAGTCTTGTTTGTTTTCAATAGCTGGTCTCTGTTTTAGCTAGCTAGGAGGTGTCATTTGTGTGTTTTTCGATTAGTTGTTTCATCCTCCAATATTTGAAAATCTCATTTGCAATGTAAAGCTGTTAAGAGTCAGGTGCTTGTATTTGATGCAAAGAAATAGGCATGGAGTCATTTTCATTTATGCAAAACCCCTCAATGAATCTTGTATAATGTGCATACTCATATATCTTGCCTATAATTTTAGTCTAGGATTAGCTTAGCTTAGTTTCAGGTTTAATTTATCTCTCAAGCAGCTTCCCCTCTGATAATGGCATAGACCTTCAACATTCAACCTAGGCATAAATGGAATATGTGAAGATGCCTAAGATAAGATGAAGAATTCGCCCATGATTCAAAGATTAAACATGAAGATGACCAACTTGCCACGGCCAAGAAAGGAAAATGGCTAGAGAAAATAATTTTGACAAAAAATTGCACATGAAATTAAGGGTCAATCAACGAACGGGTTGGAAAATAAAACTTGACACATGAACATTTTTAACTATTTTCCAACACTTGGAAAGATTTTTAAAACTTCAAGAAAATTTTGGAATTTGGAAGAAAGTTCTAGAAGATTCTTAGCTAAGGATGGAATTTTGAGAGAGAAATAAAACTTCCCATTTTGGAAAGATTTAAAAAATTAAAAAAATTAAAAAACAAAAAGATGAAGCTTCTAAGTTTAAAAGCCTTAAACTCTATATGTTTTCAACCAGTCACTTTCAAAATTCATTATTCAGGTCGAAAATTTGGAGAGCAATCAAGAAGAAGTTTTCTCTCTCAGATTTTTGTAGAGTGAAATTTTCAAGAATCAAAATTTTTCTCAGTGTTGGAAGTAAGAAACAAAGTGTTTTTTTCTGAGTTTTGGACAGAATTTTCAAAGTTGAAGGTGAATTTCAGTCACAAAGAGCAATTTCAGTGATCTAAAATGTGAATTTGACTGAATTCTTCTATTATCCTGTCTTATTTCTCTCAAAATTCATCAATTTTTAGATCAAATTCTTCACTTTCAGTCTGCTTTTTCACAAAAATTTAGCTATTTGACAAGCTGAAAGTGAAATTTTCAAGTAAAAGGGTCTGAAAATCAGAATTCAAATCAGCAAGTTTCCTTGGAAATAATATTGAGTTTTCGTGTGTTATGCAGGTTAGTGACCACCAAAGGGGCACCTTCCAGAAAAGCACCAATGAAGTTTGCCAATAAAGGAGTACAGCCGGAATCCAAGATCAAATCCAAATGGAAGAATGTCAGAGACACTGACCTTGGACATGTGGACTTAAAAGAGTTTAGAAAGAAAATGTATGGGCATGATGGACACTTGTCGACACCCATTGCTTGCTAGATGATGAGAAATGGCATCCTCCAGGCAGCTGGATTTCCTCCGACCAAAAAGTGTGTTGAGCTGATAGTTGAATGTGCTATACACTACAATGCACAATCAAGAGAGACCATTGCACCTGATGGAAGGGTTTTAGCTAACATTTCAGAGTTAGCCATTCAAGAGACGTTTGGAATTCCAAACTACAATAAAACCTCATACAAGACCAAAGAAGATACCAAAAGGATTTATGATAACCAATCTGAACTTTGTGCAGCAAATATTAACAAGTCATGGTTAGAAAAGAAAAGACCCCAAGGGAAAGTGCCAAAGAATTTGTTGCGCCCATAATTCAAAGAGGAATATGGTCAAATCATCCTACTATTGAATAGAGTAATGGTCAGCCCTCAGGGTGCGCCTTTTGAGACATGGATGTACTACTTCATAGATGAAATAACCTCGGGAGTCAAGATATTCAATTGGTCCCGCATAATCAGCAACAATCTTCACAAACAATTGGTAAATTTGGAGAAGACAAAGTCATTCTACATGAGCTCCTACATTATCTACTCATTGGCCAATATTTTTGATATTCCAGACTGATCTGCAAAGGCGTAGTTGGCAATGGAGAAAATGAAATCAAGTCTTATGACTATTACCCGCAGCTACAACTCAAGGAGAAAAGCGATTTCAAGCGAGTCAATGATGCATCCCTAATGTACATCACAAGGACGTTACAAGGAGGAACTCACCAGAGGTTATCTCCTAAAGCCAAAAGTTTAATCAGCAAGTATGGATCCTGGTTTATCCAGTTTCCGAAATTTACACACATAAGAGTTCAAGGTTTTGATGGTCGTCCTTACCGACATCCGATCTATCCAACCAACGGGATGGTCCTACTTGAAGTTCTCAGACAAATAGAAACATATCAAAGCTTCAAAAGAATTAGACAGAAGGCGGCTATATCCTTTCCATTCTTTATTGGAAATATGGAGGAGTCTTGTCCGATGGCACAAGCAACTGAAAGTGCCAAGCTAGAAATGCAGTGGTATTCATTTACGTTCTACCGACCCAGAGCTAATTATGATCCTCATAGCAATATTGGATCAGTAAACAGAGAAAGATTCAGACATAGAGTAGACATAAAGGATTTTTGGGCAAATGTTACTAATGAGTTTGGCATCAGGAAAAGATTATGGTCCAGATTGCCAATAAGCTTGATCAGAACGACCAAACCTTTCCTTGTGCCAAATCAGCTGGAAGATGATGCAGAATATACTCAGCCTAACTTTGATGAGCATGCACCTCTTCCTCCTATCAAATGGTCAGAACCAGAGCATGCAAACTTAACCACCTTGATGCGGCCAGTCATGAAATATTCCAGGTGGTGGGTTAATCAGCAAAGTCATAGATTGAGATGGAGAAATATAGCCTTGACTTATGACCTAATGGGTGAAGCAAAAGAATGTTCTTCAAATGTTGAGGCATCTCAAAGTGCCAGGCCAATCGAAAGTGCTAAAAAGAAAGGGAAGGCAGTTGTGAATGAAGGACTTGTTCAGAACAAACAAAGGCTAGAACCATCTTGTTCTGTCGCATCAGCAAACATAATTGATACACTAGCTATTGATAAGTCATTGGCAGAGATGGAAATTCCTTCCCCAGTTCATGGAGAAAACGTAGAGTCAATCCAGCAAGAAGATGAACAGCCTCGATCTCCTACCGACACAGAAGTATTGGAGTCGGATAATGAAATGGATGTTGAGGAAGGTGAATTTCAAGAAGGAATGATTTCCGCCCTTTGGGCTATCGCATGTGAAGAAGGCAATCAAGAAGTGGAAGGCAATGAGCAGCCCATTGTTCCTGATTGGTTAAAGGAAAGATTTAAAGTAAAGACACCAGAAATACAAGTTCAAGAAGAAGATGATATGGCAGATTTCTTGGCCAAATTAGAACAAGTTGCCACAAAGAAGCCAGCCAAAAGGTTTTCCACCATCCAGAGAGATGAAGCCAGTTGCGAGATAGTGCAAATTGTTGTACCAAAAGTAGACAAGGCAAAAGGACATATTGATCCCCATGAATATGAGGTCACTGCAATAAGTTTAAGACCAACTACCAAGGAGCAAGAAGCTGAAGACTTGGATAATTCAATTGCTTCCATGAAGGCAAGAGTGGACAAGGAAGTAGAAAAGAAGAAGGAATTTAAGAAAGAAGTTGATCACGTGAGGGAATACATTCAGCACTTGACTAAGCCACTTAACCAAGCCAATCCAGAAGCTCCTCCACTCTTGAATGCACAAGAAGCAGTTAGAAGTTTTGAGGAAGAAGCAGTAACAGCCAGAGAGACCAAGGCATGGATGGAAAGCACAAGTAAAGAGGCAGCCACATTTGTGGAAAGGTTAGCACTAACATATGGACAAACCTCCTCTTTACTCTCCAGGATTGCAAGCATGGTAGAAGCATGGGCCGATCTCCAAGATATTCAAGACAAAATTGTCACGTGCCTTAGAGAATTGAAAGGAGTTTCGAAGAAAGAACTAATTGATGGAAATCTAATTGAAGCAGGAGTTGCATATGACTTCAACAATTGGAACTGGACATTGGTTGCATGCAATGAAGTCTTGAAGAAAGTGAAGGCAGATGCTGACAGAGCAGAGGAGCAGATAAAAAAAATTCAAGACAAGGTTTACCTTGTAGCTACAGAGGTACTTGAAAAGGAAACTATGCGAGAGAAGGATATGAAATTAGAAAATCTAAAGACCAAGACACAAAAAATCTTCTCCACTAGACCAGTCCTGAAGCGGAATCTACCTAGGGCATCGAACCTTTTGTCCATCAGAGATGCTTTCCAAAAACAGGAATTGGATTGGGAAATCACTTTTGCCGTATGTGCAGACGATTTGGAAGGATTAGAATTTAGAGTCAGCATGTTGCCACATGTCACAATGGAAGAGGTTGATCAGATTGTATCCAAGTTCATTGAACTTTCTGCCTCTCAACAAGAGAAGGGGGTGCAATCCTAAAAAATAGCACTTTGTGCCACTTGTCTTGCATGCACTAGATATGAATTTTATTTTGGGAAACCCTAATTAGGGTTAGGTTGTCTTAATCTTGACCGTTGATCTTAGATTGATCTCGGTCTTTCATTTGTTTTCAGAAACTCTATATAAACTCATTCTCTCATTTCATTTCAGTATGCAAAGATTTATGAAATTGTTGCGTAGAGCTACTTGGATAATAAAAAGTTCATTATCAATGTTGGTTTGAAGTCTTATTGTTATCAAGTGGTTGCATGGTTGCATATTTTCTTCAACACTTAGAATAGATTTGCTTTAAGTAATTTGCTTTGAAGTTGTTAAATGAATGAAAGATTGATAGTTTAGATTGGTGAAATTTTGCTCATACTTTTTTTTGGATGGATGATTTTCATTCAATGTGTAAAGTGAGCCTGAGCTTTTGATGTGGATGCTTAACTTCTACTTTGAGTAATATTGTTCAATTGTTGGTATTATTCATGTGTGAAAATCTTGAGCACAACCCTAGAAGATTGTGCATGCTTTGCGTAGTTGTCCAAGAGTGGCGAAACAAAGTGTTGTTTATTGGTTTCACCCAGTCTCCACCGTCTCTTGAGTTCTTAACAGTAGTTAGAATTTCTAAAACCTTATCCTTTTTATCTTTTTTTTTCTTAAATCCCAAATCAGAAAATCCAAAAACAAAGAGCGTTTATTGATAAATTTGCCTAAGTCCAGCTTGTGAATGATACTAGTTGTCAAGCGTAAGTCCCCCTTGTATTTCAGCACACACTACCCAAGAAGCTATCCACTTAAAGTCGCTTGTTCGCACATATAGACCTTGGAGTCGCCTTGTGGTCTTTCTCGCAATCTTGACACAAATAGTGATTTTGTTCGGGAGAGGATAGAATATCCTTGGATATTTTATTCTAATGTTTGGTATATGATAAAACGTACACCAACAGGTCATACATTAAACAAAAGATCAGTCACCTGCAAATGGAGTGTAAGATCATGTGTGTGTATCTACAGTCGCCTGCAAATGGAGTGTAAGATCATGTGTGTGTATCTATTTAGTTCATACAAATTATTTTGCTTCATCTTGCTGCTCTAGCATTATCAAAGATCATAATAACCACTACTGGACCTTAGAGCAGATTGTCTGTATCACAGACAAACAGTTCCACTTGAATAAGCATTGCCTGCAGATAAATAATATAGTTTTAAGAATGCAGTGATTAAATAATATCAGGTACAGATTGTCTCCATTTTGCTAAAACCCACCTTACTAAATATTTTCATGCATTATTTGACAAAATTCACCTTTAAGAAGAAACAAATTAATATAACATAAGAAATGACCAAAATCAGTCAATGAGACTGCAAACTACAGCCTCTTCAAATTACCACTAGTAAGCAAGGGCTTAAAGATACCCTGAGAAACAGAGGATAGACAGCTTAAAAATTATATTTAAAAGTAGTTTCCCAAAAGGGTAAATTTAAAGATTCTAATAACTAAGAATCTAATAAATTATGTTTAGAGAAAAATCTAGGCTGCAGAAGACAAACACAAAGTACAAGATAACTACTAGTCAAGAATATACTTACAAGAGAGTCCATAGGATTTTTAAATTAGAGAAAAGCATGAAACAGAATGAAAAAGCACCCAGACGAAAAAAAAAAAACTGACACAGTAAATCTGTTTGGAGATAACATAAGGATCACCTTTTGATGAATCTGAAACCTCAGATGGATCAATCCAATCATAAGCCTTGGCGTGCACTGAACCATAAAGAAGTTTGCTCAACACGGTCATGCCAGGGTGATTGTGGAGGGGTATGACAGATGAAACAGGCATACAAAAAATACCAATCTGCACATTATACAATCAAATGTGTAAGCACTCCGACCAGACTAGCACCATGATAACAATTAGAAGACAATTATCACATTCATTAATATATTTTTCTCATATATTGAATACTCTATAAGATAAAAAGGTAAAATCTTATTTTTATATTGAATAACTCCTGTTTTTATAGAGGACAAATCAAATATTACATTTTTGCAAACTAATACAGTAGGAATAGGAAAGCTATGGCCACAAAAAATTGGCCTTACATTTTACTTTCTCAGCATCTAGGTCAGAAACAAGTGACAAGTCACAACAAACATTTTTAATCTACATCTATGTTATGTTGTGCACAGACACCTGCTTCTTTATCGTTTTGGTTTTCTTCCCTTTTCTAAAAATCACTCTATTTTTTTATTTTGGAGAGGCATAGTGGGGCCCAGTTCAGAAACAAAAATAAACAAACAAAAATCATTCTACCAGCACAAGGCACTTTGGGTTCTGGATACATCCAGGAAACACCTAGTGAGTGCCTGTGTATATAAACATTTTTGTAAAATACACATAAATGGCAGGAGAAGAAGGGATAGAGGGGCAGTGCCAGTAGTGTAGGCCTAATTAAATAATAAATACTAATATCAACATTAAGAGTGTATTCACAGATTTCCAATTCATCATTTCACAATAAAAAAAGAAAAATTCAAAGTTGTGAAAGTAATATTAAAAGATAATATTAACTTACTGTAGGGATAAACAACTTACTGAAAAATTTTCACACTCATGTATATGAAGGTAAGTAATTGGAGAGAAATATCTGGGGCTTCCATTGCGCCCCCTCCTTCCATTAACTCCATGTGAAGAACCACTCCATCGATGTGCTACAAGTGCCGCCTCTTCTAGTCCAACATCAGAAGGCTTGATAGTATCTGAGCTTTTCAAATATACAAAATTGCAATCAATTACTTTGGATCGGTAACATAGATGATTATAACATCAACAATTAGCATGTAGTAAGTCTGGAGCATTGTCAAATTATTCTATATAATGTTAAGAGCAAAATGATTCCACTGAAAACAATAGCTGCAGTTTGTCACTATATATCACAGCTTGAAGCATTGACAAAGACTCGCTCAATAACAACAATAAAGAATTCAATCATGTTTAGGATAAGAACTGGAAATTTGAGAATTCAATAATCTACCAAGAGCCAAAAAACAAAGACATGGGAGAGAACAACCTAAACTTTAACCTTCTAACTTTTGTTTTTTTTTTTATACCAAAGTTTCACAATTTGAAAATCAAAACAGGCAAATAAAATTCCTAGCCTGCCAAATATAATTGTGACCTTTGGAAACCAGTAGTTTTTTATTTTCTTGGTTCAGAATTGGAGGATACAGTGAGATCTTTATTACAGTTAACTTTTTTTTTCATTGTGGTTATTAAAGCTACTACATACATGTGCAAAACTTTGCAAGGAAATCCAAGGGGCTAAACCTAATTGGTTAAAGCATTGAGTTCTCATTGGAATGGAAGTTCAAATCCCAAGGGACATCTTGTAGAACACAGGTTTACTACTGAGAGGGGGGTGCGGGGGGGTCGTGGGGTCCAATTAAATCCTTTTGTAAAATTGCTTTTAAACTGAAACTAAAAATATAATGCAAAGCAATCACACATTGAACACTTGAAAAAGATTTGACGTGGAAACCCAAGATGGGAAAAACCACGGTGAGTAACGCTGCTAGGATCTACTGTCCTAATCCAGCCTCACAGACAAAACAATTACAATCTTTAAGGGCACCAACCCTAAGGAGTCACCACACCCCTATCTTAAGAGCACCAACTGTTACAACACCCTAACTCCACAATCTAAGCACCAACTCAGAATCCTTATGGCACCAACCAAAAGGATATACAAATGAAACTTCAATCAATTACAACTTGAAACTGAAAAATAAATTGAATGAATGATTCAATAATCGGATGATTAAATTGAACGATATACACACGTATATATAGAGGTTACAAGACGATGTTCTATAATTAGAACATAACGTTAAAGTAAAAGATTAAAGAGCTAAAAGCTAAATTAAGCTTAAAAGCTAATTAACTAAAAAGAAAAAGCTAAATGCTAAATAAAGCTTAAAAGCTAATTAATTAAAAAGAAAAAGCTAAATGCTAAATAAAGCTTAAAAGCTAATTAACTAAAAAGTTAAATGACCATTAAACAAGGAACTAAATATAGGTGACTATAATATAATTAAATATTCTAATACCCTCCCTTAATGGTCATGCTATCTATCACACCAAGCTGCCCTCTAAATTTGAGAAACTTTGCCGGGCTCAAGGACTTGGTGAGGATATCTCTAGTCTGATCTTCTGTAGGAATGTACTGCAGTATCACTGATCCATCTTCAACATGCTGGCAGATGAAATGACAATGAAGCTCCACATGCTTTGTCCGCTCATGGAAGACTAGATTTTTAGCTAATTTTAGAACCCCTTGATTATCACAAAACAAGGGAGTAGGTCCTAATTGAGACATTTGCATGTCTACAAGCATCCTACGTAGCCAAATTGCCTCACATGCTGCCTTGACAGTTCCCCAATACTCTGCTTTGGTCGAGGAAAGAGCTATTGCCTGTTGCTTCTTGCTGGTCCATGTGACTGCACCTGTACCCAAGCTAAAAACGTAATCAGAAGTTGACTTTCTGTCATCAACACAACCTGCCCAATCTGAGTCTGTAAAACCAACCAGCCTAGGATCTTTGCTTCTGCTATACAGAATGCCAAAATCAAGAGTGCCCTTCACATATCTAAGCACACGCTTCGCTGCAACCCAATGTTCAACTTTTGGGGCTGACATGAAGCGAGAAATATAGCTCACAGCATAACTGATGTCAGGTCTAGTGGCGGTGAGATAGATGAGGCTGCCCACTAGTTGCCT
The DNA here is from genome assembly GCF_030272615.1 of Cryptomeria japonica. Lineage (NCBI taxonomy): Eukaryota > Viridiplantae > Streptophyta > Pinopsida > Cupressales > Cupressaceae > Cryptomeria > Cryptomeria japonica. Next base: position 600,110,713 of record NC_081411.1, on the reverse strand, counting down.
GAATGAAGACTCATCCACTACGGGTGAATCTGATTTGGCTGATAATTTGAGCCCTATCTCCATAGGTGTAGATGCAAGTTTACAATCTTGTATTCGAAACTTATCTAGTAGGCTCTTGGCATACTTTGACTGAGAAATGAATATGTGGTTATCAGTCTACCAAACCTCTACACCGAGACAATAATGGAGAAGTCCCAAATCTGTCATATCAAAATGCTGACACAAATTCTGTTTGACCTGCATGATCAGATGTGCTGCACTGCCAGTAATGATGAGATCATCAACATAGACAACTAGAAATAGAATATCATCACTAGTATGTTTGACATACAAATTGGGATCTAAAGGACTCCTCTGAAAGCCTTGATCAATCAAGTATTTATCAATTTTGATGTACCATGCACGAGGAACCTATTTGAGGCCATAGAGTGCTTTGACTAGTCTACATACCTGGTGTTCCTTACCGGCAACCTTGAAACCTGGAGGCTGCGTCATGTAGACTTCTTCCTACAAATCACCATGGAGAAAGGCACTCTTGACGTCCATTTAATGGACTTTCCATCCAAATTGAGCTGAGAGAGTGAGGACAAGCCTAATGGTACTCATTTTGGCTGTGGGAGCAAATGTCTCTTCATAGTCGATGCCCTCCTTCTGTGAAAACCCTTTTGCCACCAACTGAGCCTTGTACTTATCAAGACTTCCATCAGCTTTATACTTGACTTTAAACACCCATTTGCAGCCAATGGGCTTCTTTCCTGGAGGAAGATCAGACAATACCCAAGTGTTGTTTTTCAGAAGACTATGTTGCTCCGCTGCCATAGCCTTTTCCCATTCAAGTACACCTTTAGCCTCTGTATATGTTTGAGGCTCATAAATACTATGAATGTTAGCCATAAGAGCAAAATTAACTGTGTGTTGTTGGTTCTTACCTCTAACGGATCTACCCTCAATTAGTTCATCATCATGAAGATCACCAATGGTCTTGGCCCACCACTTAGGCCGGAGAGTAGAAGTACCAACATCTGCTGCAGGATGAAGAGTGCCTGGAATATCTGGAGCAAGCTCCTCTGAATGTGGATTGAGAAGATCTTGAGGAAAGTCAGGGGGTGCAATGTCATGCCTGGGAGACCCCACAACTTCAGAGTCAACTAAATCCCTCCAATCAAGTGGAGCTAAGGGAAGACGAAAACCCATACTTACAGCCTTTGGAGGGTGATCCTCAGTGCTCAAATCAGGAGAGGAAGGCTGAAAAGGCCCTCTTTCTTCATCAAATACTACATCTCGACTGAATATGAGGTGATTAGTGTCTATATCAACCAGCCGATATGCCTTGTGGTTGTCACTGTAGCCGATGAACATCAATTTCTAACTCTTTGGATCCAGTTTGGTGCGCGTAGCATCTGGAATCCAAACATAAGTTGTAGAGCCAAAAACTTTCAAAGGACTGATTTTGGGCTTCCTGCCAGACCAAGCTTCCTCCGGAGTCATCTTCTTAACGGCCTTTGTGGGAGACCGGTTTAGAAGGTAGACTGTAGTGAAGACCACTTCCGCCCAAAAGTGTTTTGGAATATTTATATGCTCCAACATAGACCGGGCAATCTCAGTGACTGTACGGTTCCTGCACTCAACAACATCGTTCTGTTGTGGGTTGTAAGGTGTGGTAAGTTGATGCTTAATACCATGTGATGCACAAAAGTTGGTGAACTCTGTAGAACAAAATTCCCCTCTATTGTTGGACCAAAGAGTGACTATCTGATAGCTAAACTCTTTTTCCACTAAGGCCTTAAACGTTTGAAACATGGTGAACACCTCTGATTTCTGCTTCAGAAAATAAACCCACATGCGTCTGCTGAAATCATCAACAAATAATAGAAAATACCTGCATCCAATGACTGATCGAGTGTTCATGGGACCACAGATGTCTGCATGAATGAGTTGCAAGACCTTGGATGCTCTCCAAGCGTCTCCATCTGAAAACGGAGTCCTATGTTGCTTTCCAGCTTGACACGCTCCACAAACTCCATGATTCTAAGTTTGAATCTCAAGTAATCCTACGACTAGATCCTCTCGAACCAACTGAGAGAGATAGTGGACATTGAGATGCCCATATCGCTGATGCCAAAGAGTGCTGATGGAAGTACTCCTAACTGCCATGGCGAGCTCCTGAGAACCAGTAGAATCAACAAGTCTATAAAGACCATGATCCTCAATACCAACTGCAACTGTAGTGCGAGTCTCCCTGTCAACAATGCTGCACTTGTGCAACTCGAAGACGACATCCAGCTGTGGTGAATGCTGCATAATCTTACTGACTAACAGTAGATTGAGCTTCATACTAGGTACAAAGTATACATTGAGGAATATTAAATCCCTCCCATCAGATGAAATCTAAACGTTGCCCTTGCTGACAACAATATACTCTTCACCTCCACCAAAGATCACTGAATCAGTGAAAGGCATGTACTCTGTAAACCAATCCCGACGATGTGTGAAATGTCGAGAGGCTCCAGAGTCAATGTACCAAGCTGATGATTGAACATCATCAGAGGAGGTTTGGGCCATGAATGCATAGAAGGCAGATTCTTTCTGATCAGGATGCGTGGCAGAATTGGCTTTCTGCTTGGACCCTCCCTGTTTGGATTGCTGGGATGCTATCAATTTCCGGCAATCTTTCACCAAATGGCCATATATATGACAGTAGGAACACTTTAAGTTCTTCTTTTTGGAAGACTGTTGAGGTTGACCTTGACCTTGTCCTTTCTGCTGGAAGGACGAAGCTTTATCCTTGTACTTATGCGAAGCTGAGGCTGTGAAAGCCTGTTCAGTGGATGAACTAGCGCTGCTTCCAAACTGCTGCTTCCATCGATCCTGTTGGAGCAGCTTGTTGCAAAGATCAAGAAACTTCAAATCAACACTAGTAGAGGAGATATTGAGCGTATCAATGAAATGCTCGTAGGATCTGGGAAGGCTTTTCAGCATGATCACTACCATATGCTCTTCCACCATGGTTCGGCCTATAGCTTCTAACTGATCACGGATGTCCTTGATCTTCGTAAGATGTGCCTGGATAGATGACTTCTCATCCATCATGATAGAAAACAACATATTCTTCAAAAAGAAAGCTCGGCTCTGTCGGACATTTCATGAAGATCCTTCAAAAGATCCTAGATCTCTTTTGTTGTTTTACCTGAAGGCACCTGAGGGAGTTGATCATCTGTGACGGAGAGTTTGATAAGCATGGCAGCCTCTCGATTCTTCACATCATGTTTGTCTTGATCATCATCGGCTGTTGTAGGACGAGATTCCTTGCCCAAAACAAGCTGATCAAGGCAACGATACTCAAAGATGATAAGCATACGCTGTTTCCAGGTGTTGTAGTTGCGGCCGTTGAACTTCTGACTGTGTTCCAACATGATGTTGGTTAATGATGCCATCACGGAAATCGAGGTTGATCGAGGTCAACAAAGTGAAAGCAAGAGACAGAAGAATCTGATTTTTAAAAAAAATCACAATAGAAACAGCTGCTGAAAAAACTGAAACCCTATAGGAGAACTCTGGCACGAATTTCGAGGTTTGGAAGAAACCCAAAAATTAAAATTTTCTGCACACTTAAACTAGCAAAAATCCCAACATCCAGCAAAAATTGTGAACTGTTTTTAAATTCCAAGGCATTTTTGCTGGCACAAAAATCGAGGCATGGAAAACAAAGCACCCAGAAAAATCTGAGACCAATCTAGAAAAGCTCTCGAAAAACCCACCAAGAATCTGAAAACAGAATGCAGATCCGAAGGCTCAAAAATTGAGGCACGGAAAACGATGCACCCAGAAAAATATGGCGACGACCCAGTTGAGCTCTCAAAAAACCCACCAAGAATCTGCAACTAAAATAAAATTTTGACTTGAACAGAAGGGTCAAAACCCTAGTCGAAAATTGCAGAAACCCTAAGAAAATTGTCAACCTGCAAAAAAAAAAAAACTGCTCAGGAAGAGAAAAAAATCTTTTTTTTTTTTTAAAAATCTCTTCAAAAAAAAACTTAGAAAAATTTTAATAATAAAAATTTTTGAAATTTATAATTTCCATGCCCTGATACCATGAAAAATAAATTGAATGAATGATTCAATAATCGGATGATTACATTGAACGATATACACACGTATATATAGAGATTACAAGACGATGTTCTATAATTAGAACATAACGTTAAAGTAAAAGATTAAAGAGCTAAAAGCCAAATTAAGCTTAAAAGCTAATTAACTAAAAAGAAAAAGCTAAATGCTAAATAAAACTTAAAAGCAAAATTAATTAAAAAGAAAAAGCTAAATGCTAAATAAAGCTTAAAAGCTAAATGCTAAATAAAGCTTAAAAGCTAATTAACTAAAAAGCTAAATGACCATTAAACAAGGAACTAAATATAGGTGACTAAAATATAATTAAATATTCTAATAGAAACAATAATCAATGTTCTTATTCTGAGTTCAAAACATTCTAAATATTGTTGCTTCTATCTGAATATCAAACATCGTAAATATTGTTGCTTCTATCTGAATATCAAACATCGTAATCCCTCAGCTTTACATTACACAGAAAACACACAATTTAATTTGAAGGTATGTTGATTCTGATTACATAATCAAGATGTCTCTATGTATTAGAAATAAATCTGCACGAAAGAATGTACTGAATCTGAATACAATCTGTACTGAGTGATATTCTGAACACAACCAGTTCGAACTGTTAAAAGTCTGAAAACCCACCAATACTCTTTCCCAATCAAATAATCATATTAAACTGAAATCAATTAATATCAAAATGAATCATTAATTTCAGATGCTATGGATTGAAACGTATACCATTCACTGTCAAAGTCTTTCTCAATCTGCCAGCACTTTGGATGCAATTTGCAGCACTTATGTTCTGAAGATACTAGCGTTACACTTCATTTATCACCAAGTTTTGGATGTATTTCATGTGACTCAAAGAGCGTTGATTCACACTATAATCTTCATCTTTCACGATTCACACTATATCCTTCATCAAATGTATTTCTCTCAGACGTTAGAAGAGATTCTCAGTTCCAAAACAAAGCATAAAGTCTTGTGATTGAAATATTTTCCAACACTCATGACTTTATCATCACCACTTATAAATACTTTCAATTCTCACAGAGATTCTCCAATTTTTACACAACACATTTTCAAAAAGCACACATACTTTGAATAAATAGAGATGTTTAAACACTTGGACCCAAATCGGTTACCAACCGATTGCAACTACCATTAGTTAAAGTCTAATTAGAAAAGGTAGTTCGACAAAGAGCAGTTCCTTCTTTTTTATTAAAATACGAAACCTGTATTCAACCGACTTCAACCAAATCAACAAATAACTGACTTGTATATTTTAAAAATGAATGTCTAACCAAAAGTGGACTTTCCAAAAGTATGTGCTTAGAACAAAGGACTAACACGGATGAAACAAGGCAATTCGATCTGAAAACCACGGATATTCTGAAACAACTACCCGATACAAATCTTTACAACAGTGTATCAAGGTTATACAAATCTGTATTAGTCGCTATAGTTAAATGCAAATGATCTAACTGTAAATCTGAGCCTGTTGTCAGAATAGATGCTACCATACAAAGCAGAACGTGAGGATGACATCAATGGCAAAACTACCAACACATCTAGTATGGAATTCTAAGTTGGGACTCTTGGTCTTCCATAGTTGGCTTCTACTGTGGAGGTGGTTTCTAAATAAGTGGATTTCTAAGTTTGATTCTTGGTGTTCCATAGGTGGTTACTAGTGTGGTACTAGCTCGAAAGGAGCTTGTATTCTCATGGTCGTGCCCACAAAAGCTTGTATTGGTTTCATTTTGATGATCATTTGAGCAGAATATTTGTAAATGATTAGCAATGTAAATTAAAAAAATTGCAATAAAGAGTCACAAAAGACAACACATAAGCCAACACTAGCAGGCAAACCAAGCAATTTTTACCATTTCAGGGAGTACAATGGTGAAAAACTGGCAACAGGGGTAATGCTGATCCACTGCGAACAGGCAGGGAATCAACCTCGGTGCAGCCTATGGATTGGATGACAAAAGAGGATGCAAAATTGAAAATCAATCTAGGAAATACATAACTTGGGGAAGAAACTCAGCTAAAAGTTTCAGCCTAAAATAGTTTGCTCAAATCTTTACCGCCCATAATCACCAATGCTCAAAACAAAGATCTCAGGGTCCCCAATGCAACCTGACAAAGCTCTTGGTCTGAATGGTTTTCTTGCAGCTTTCTTTCAAAAGTGTTGGAATATTGCTTGCATAGATGTGCGGCAAGCTGCAAATGAAGCTAGCTGCTAGACAATTGAGGAAAGTGTTGATAGATCTCAATTGCACATTTGTACGTTTGGTTCCTAAGACTCTTTCTTTTTCTTCAGAGTTCCATCTGTATATGGTGAAAATGGATAACAATAATAACTATATTGAAAGGCTAAATGAATTCAACCACTAAACCCTAGCCTAACAATGAACAAAGATCCACCATAACATATGAAGATAACCTAAGACAATGCAAAATAACTCAAAATCATAAAGATTATACCATCACATGTCCAATAGGGTTTTGATCTCCATTCTTCCTATCTCCATTGATCTTGCTTGATATATTTGCTCTCAGATTTTTATATGCACAAGAGCTCAACAAAGAACGGAATGTGGTTGCAAGTGGAATTGTAGTGTAGTCAATTGATCAAGTAGTTAGGGTTTGACAATGAAGAAAGCATCTCCTTAAATAGAAGACACAATAAGAAATGTAGGGTTAAGATTGAGAGGTGTAAAAAGAGAGGTCGGCTAGGATTAGAGGGTAGGTAAAAGAAATAGTAAAATAATGAAAGAGGTAGGTAGTGTAGGAATTAAGAGATGAATGAGATGTGTCATGTGTAGAAAAAGATAATGAATTAATTAAATAAATAAAGATTTATTTAATTAATAGAAGAAGTAGGACAATTAAATAAATAAAAGTATTTATTTAATTTAGGAAAGGGATAATTTAAATAAATAAATGTATTTATTTAAATGAGAAATAAGGCTAGAAGAGGATAAATGAATTAATTAAATAAATAAAAATTTATTTAATTAATAGAAGAATTAGGCTTAGATAATTAAATAAATAAAATATTTATTTAATTAAACATGACAATTTTGGGTGTCTACACCATCCAATCTCCCTTTTGAAATATGATTTACAAGATTATCTCAAAAGCAATGGCAAATAGGTTGACAGGCCTCCTCTTCCCACAGATTTCTACAAAGCAATGATGAGTTTGTTTCAGATAGACAGATGATGGAAGGTATTGTATCACACATGATGTTGTGCATTCCATTGTAACAGCAAAAATGACATGCATGGTGATTAAACTGGATATCCACAAAGCATATAATTAGGTTAATTGTCAACAGGTGGTTCTTAATGAAAATTATAGAATGCTTTGGTTTTTGCCTTGAGAGAAGATTATAGATCTTTCACTGCACATCAAACCCATTCCTTTCATCATAATCAACAAAGACCTAGTGGGTTGCAAAGGCTCTTGGAAGATCCATCAGTGAGGCTAATCTAAGGAGGAATTGAAAAGGAATTGTAGCCATGGAAGGAACGAACCCTTTCACTCACCTTCAACTTGCAGATGCAACATCCTCTTTGAGAATGTAAGTTTGGAAGAGGGCTTCAAATCGATTAAAAACTGAGAATAAATCTGAAAAAAAATTTACTCTTCTCCAGTTTTGCAGGGGAGGATTCTGAATGGTCTCAGCTTCAAGATTCGCAAATTGCCAAGTAGATATTTGGGAATTCCATTATTTTTTGGTACGGGAAGAAACTCTCTTTGGAAGAGCTTGATTGGTTACTATCAAACCAAACTATCATTTTAGAAAAGCAAATGGCTCTCTTTTTCTACAAGAATTAAGTTAATCAAGTCTATTCTTGCAGCTTTTCCAATATAGTAGATGCATTCTGCTTCTTTGAACTACATGGAAACAATCCACTTCCTAATGTTAAACAATATCTTGACGTGCTCTTTCAATCATCTAATGATCCTACCCAATACAAACCTAAATAATCAAACAGAATTTGAATCTTAAACTGAATAATAATGGATTTCATATTCCTTTTGTAGACACCTAAAATTGTCCTGTCTAATTTATTTATTTAATTATTTTATCCTAAGTCTTCTATTAATTAAATAAATTTTTATTTATTTGATTAATTCATTATTCCTCTTCTAAGCCTTTCCTCATTTAAATAAATATTTTTATTTATTTAAATTGTTCTTTTCCTAAATTAAATAAATATTTTATTTATTTAATTGATCCCATTTCCTCTATTAATTAAATAAATATTTATTTAATTAATTAATTCATTAGTCTTTTCTACCCATGACACATGTCATTCATCTCTTAATTCTTCTCTTACCTACCCCCTTTATCATTTAATTAATTATTCTACCTACCCTTTAATCCTAGCTGACCATTTATCTTTACACCTCTTAATCTTATCCCTCAATTTCTTAGAGTGTTATCTATATAAGAGGATGCCCTCTTCCTTTTAAACCCTAATCAATGCGTCTAATCAATCCAACTAGCTAATCAATGTGTCTAATCTCTTATGCAATCAAGCCTTCTTGTGATCAAGCTATCAACCACATTTCCGTTCTTTGTTGAGCTCTTATGCACACATAAAATCTGAGAGAAAATATATCAAACAAGATCAATAGAGATAAGAGACACTGGAGATTGAAACCCTACTTGTCATGTGAATGGTAATATTGCTTTATTTTGTTAATTTGCATGATCTTAGGTATCTCTATTGGTATTGGTGAATGTTTCATTATAGGACCTAGATTGTTTGTGGTTAGATCCTTATGCTTTTACAATAGTTTATCATCGCTTTTCACCGTATACACCTTTCACGTACCTTATTGTTCTTTTTATTGCATGTAAATGTATTTCTATATGTTCACTCATATATCTTGAAATCAATAATATTGCGAAAAAAAAATATTGCCTTGTAGCTATCAACTATTGGAGTAAGCCGAGAATCTGAAAGCATGAAAACTAACTTCCACTAGTAAAATGATAAACACAATAGGCTATCAATCATGTAATATGAAGAGTGTAAAATGTACAATTATCAATCTTGCATACAATGAGGAGGTGAGAAGGTAAGAGTGAAACTCTAACCCACCCTCCAAAAGTGTAACACTCGTGAGCTCACTTGACAAGTGTGTGAGCAAGTGTCAAACATGAATGCACTAGGTGTCTCACAAAGTGAGGACACATGTCTCAACCACATGATGTGACACAAAAGCGTGAAAAAACCTAAGTAAATGTAAGCTAGGTGTGAATAGGTCGATCCTAGAAAGATGATTAGTTAACCATGTGCATAATGACTCTATTTACACTAACATCAACTACATTAAACATCCAACAATACTTCTATACTTCCTTTCATCCAAATCTATCTAGTTGGCAACAACAATGAAGGAAAACTGAGAGGGAGGGTGAATCAGTTTTCACCGGATCTACAAGCTTAACCACACATACAGATCTGATAAGCTGCAACAACAAAGATAAGCAAATTGATAGCACAACACACAACACCAAGATTTTGACATGGAAAACCCGGTCAAGGGAAAAACCACGGTGGAAACCTACCCACAATAAGATGATACTCTGCAGCAGTATGTGAAAATATTACAACGGGGAATGCACCAGCATTCAGGCACACTGCCTAGGGCTCACAGCTCAAGATAAAATAACCCGGAAGGCTACAACCCTCAAGGAAGTCTCACTGACTTACAACAAGATACAGACTACAATCCGAAAGGAATGAAATGCAATAATAGCATCTACAAAGGCCTGATGACAGTTCCGGTTAAGCACATTTGTCTTCTCTGCAACACCAATCTTTGTTCAATACACCACACCGAAAGATGAATCCCTTGTTCGCACATACATCACTCTCTAATAATGCAGACACAACCTCAATACCCAAATTGCATGACTATACCACCTATTTATACAATTCATCAACCTTAACAACAAGGTCGGCTAAACCCTCAACTCACAATTACAAAATTACATCACATGATACAAATATCGACCACCGGACCAATATAATGATATACATGATATAACATGGACCTAATTCAAATGCTCAAACACGTAACACCACCGAAAATCACGCCAAGATCCACCGCAACACGCTACATCACCAAGAATACCGCATAACACGAAGAACATCACCGATTTAGCAAAATCACCAAAAACTCACACAATGATCAATACGGATCATCAAAACAAATAGGACACAATTAGAAAACACCAGCAAACACGTTAGAATCATCAGCAACAGCTGCACCAACACCACTTATCAAATCTTCATCGATCAACATCTAAACCTCAAGAACACTCAAACAGCAACAACTGTCACGAAAAAAGATAACTTGCAGAGCACCAAATCACAAACCATCTGAAAAGAAGATACACAAGACCATCCCAAACAATATCCCAAAAACTCAGCTTAAGATCTGATCAAACCAGAATATACCGGAGGAAATACTGAACTCTGCAAAGCTTTAATCAAAAAAACAAAATGCAAACCGGATCATATGATATGATCAATTAAGCTTTCCGGATCACCAAAACCAATACACAAAGATATAATGATACTAGAAATACTCCATATACCAAATCATGATCCCAATAAACCAATCTGCAATCACCAAAGCAATAAATCACAGGAATATGTTGACATCAATGGCAACAACATATCCTAGCAGCAGCAATGCCCAACACTTCTTTCATCAATTTCTCTTCAAGTGCAATTGGTGCATCAACTCCTTTACAATCTAGCATATTAAACTTCTACAATATATCTTGCACATACTTAGCTTGGCAAATAAAGATCTTATCATAAAATGGCATACCTCCATGTAATGTCCCTTTTTGTAGATGCCCAAGTTTTTTCCCTAAAATCACAATTCCAAGAAACTTTCTTACGAGGGTTAGGAACATAAACTTAATCATAAGATATCTCTAATTTATTGGGGAAATTCAACCATAAGGAAGCTAGGATAAGGTGACTCGATAAGGTGCCTTCGAGATCCTCTACCCAAGGCCCAAGAGCGAACATACCATCCCTGTTGTGTAATGTCCCCATTTTTGGAAAAGAATTGATTAATTAATTTAATTAGTTAAGTTGTCCAAATAAATATTATTTTTCATGGATAGCTTAATTAATAATATTAATTTAATTATTTATAAAGCTATCAAATAAATTAAAAATTAAAAGATAACTTTATATTTAATTAATTTAATAAAGTGACTAATTAAATATTATTTCATAAAGTCACTTCTAGAAGCTTTTGGATGTTGGGGTTAAAAGGTATAAAGGAGATCAAGATGAAGCTTCAAGGCAGCATGGATTTTGGATTATAATTTTGATTGGATCTTGTAGAACCGAGAGGTGTCTACAGATTTTGGTCTTTGGGAATGAAAACTCCCGTAGATTGCATTACTGAGGGAGTGGAAGACCTTTTGAGGGGTTGCAGCTGAGAGTGGAAGATACTCAATCTTTCATATAGAGCTTAATGAGTTATTGCACTTTCATGGTGCATGGGTATTCATGGCTATCTCAGATTTTCAGATCTAGTGTCCATTGTGCATCTATTTTGAGAGGAGTGAGGTGATCCTATTGAAGGATATCTTGAAGTTAGCTTGTGAGTCTACTGTCATAAATGCCAAGTCTGAAGCAAGTTCGAATTCCTCTCTCTTTGTCCATGAATTTTGATCATATCTTTTCATTAAGTCAACAAATCATCCTTCTAAGGCCAACGATAGATTAGGAGAAGATAGGCGATACTTTTTGAGCCAATTGGAGGGGGTATCGTGGGGAAATCAGGGCCATATCAAACTGAAACCAAATTGTACCAGTCAGCCTCCTACCTTCGATTCTGCTCATAACTCATTAATTTGGCATCGAATCTCTTCAATAAAGACAGCGCTTCATTGGTAGAGGAAAGGCGATTCTTTTGTGACAATTTGGAGTGCATTGGAGGAAGGATTAGAGCCTAATCAGTCTGAGACAATTCATAACACTCAGCCCCAACATCCGATTTTGTTCATATCTCTACAATTTGGCATCAAAATTCACCAACAAGGACAGCACTGCACTTAAGGAGGAAGGGTAATCATTTTGGAGGAAGTTTGAAGGACTGGCAGCTGTCATACATAACTACAGCAGACCTCATTTGCAGCAGCAGGGGCGATTTTGCTAAGGAGGTCCAATTCATTCATTGGAGGCTCCCAATCATATGATATTGCTTGCTTCTTCATGGCAATTAATTCCAGGTTCTTTGGCATTATTATTTCATTGTAATTTCAGACTAAATGTATAGGTTAGTTGCAGTCATTGTCTTCAGAAAGTCTGAAAGGTGGTTCTTGATAGCAGTCCGTGTATTGACCTTATTGCTACCAATGTAATGTCCTATTTGATAGTCAAATGAAATAAAGAAGAAAGGATTTTTGATTACATTCATGGTTATCTGAGCGTGTATGACAATTGTTTGTCATAGTGTAAGTTTGTTGTTAGTTATGATTTTTGGACCTTGACTCATATATATCATCAATAGATAGTTGCATCTCTAGTTAACTATTGGTCAAGGAGAGTCTTTTAGAAGTTGATTATTCATAAGATTTTCATGTGTGATGATCTTCACTGCAAATTGAAAACTCTGTCAACATAACACACAAATCTCATAACAGCATAACACGCAGTTTGGGCAGAAAATATTTCTTGTTTTCAGTCATTACAATACAGGGGATATTTCAGTGGTATCAGAGCTAAGATCCTGCCATCCTGTGATTGAAGAGTGAAAGAGAAATAAGGTACTACAACAGGGAACAACGAAGACAGCAATATCACATTCCACAGGGACCTGAAGTTGACACGTTTTCAAAGGCATTGAGAGAGAATGAAAAAGACAAGGCAGTTCCAAACATAGCTGAGGATGATAAGGATGCCAGATGCAAGAATCGAACGAAAGTTCGATACCATGATTGACATGATGTCACGGTTGCTCGGGAAAATGGAGCAAACACATTATAATCAGCAACCTGAACAAAATCACACAAATAATTTAGGAGAAAATGGTGGCAGCCACAATGAAGTCGAAGGGAGAGAAAGGACAATCAATCAATGTGATGCCTACACAAGAGGATCAGCCTCTAGACCTCCTTTTCCTACCTTCACTCCACGTGAAGAACAACCACAGGTTGCTGCCCCTGTACCTTATGCAGATGAAGCACGGCGGGCATATCTAGAGTACACTACCTTACCTCCTAACTTGAGAGATATGTGGTCTTTTGATCAATTTATGAATCAGAGAAGTAGAAGGAATGGTGGAAGGAATTACCAACACACTCCAGCACAGACTAATTATCAGCATACTCTAGGAAAGATAATCATGCCTTACTTTAATGGAAGTGACAAAAGTACAGCGAGAGCATGGGTACAAAAGTTGGATAACTACTTGTCATTAAGATTGATGCCTAAAGAGGATGCTATCAGGTTCGCCACCTTACATTTCGAGGGTGTTGTTGATGAGTGGTGGTATCATGGATTAACCACACCCGGTCATATACACATCACCACTTATGCAGAATTCACGAACAAGTTGATAGAGCGATTTGATCGCAAGGATCTGGAGATGTACTTTAGAGAATTAACACAGCTGAAACAGGTGGGTACCTTGGAGACATATATTGGTGATTTTTAGAGATTGTCAGTTATAGTGCCTAGCCTTAGTGAAAGGAGGTTGGTTGTCTTGTTCATGGAAGGATTAGTGGAGCCACTAAAAGGCTGGTTGAAATCTTTTGACCCACCTACACTACAGGAAGCAATGAAAAAAGCAAGGAGTATGGAGTTCGCAGCCCTTAGAAACAAAAGTACACATAAAGAAACTCCTTCTACTAGCAATGAGAGTCCACAAAAAATTGCTGATAAGAAAAAGAAATCAGCAACCATGGTGGATGAGGAGACACGAGAAGAGTTGAGGAGGAGAAAATTGTGCTTTTGGTGCAAGGAGCCTTACAGTAGAGAGCATGATTGCCCCTTGAGGCCTAAGGGCAAGGCAAATCGTGCAATGTGGGTGTATTATGAGGATTCTAATTCTGAAAATTCAGATCAGCCAGTTGTTTCAGGAAACAATCAAGAAGGAAATGCTGCAATAGACCTTGAGCCGGATGGGAATCTATCTCCTATAGCTATATTAGCTGATGAGTAGGGCGAGATTACCTTCCAATTCAAAGGTTCAATTAATGGGCAGCATTGTGTTGCTTTGCTTGACACTGGAGCACGCGCAAATTTCATCGATGAAGGATTTGTGGCACGATGCAAGTTGCAGACACAAGATTTCAAAGGATTTCGGGTTAGAGTTGCAGATGGATATACCCTCATGTGCACCAAACGGATATGTGGTCTCACTTTGTTGTTGAATGATTATGAGCTTCAAGCTGATTTTTATGTGGTCAACATGGGAGCAGTAGATGTAGTCTTGGGGATAAAATGGCTCCAAGACAGAGAAGAATTTACCCTCAATGTGCCTAAGCTAGAAATGAAATTCAAATCAAATAACAAGGATTGTGTATTGAGGGGAATTGTGGATGGCAGCTTGCACTCTATCTCTCTTTGTGGGACGAAGAGCGGGAAGAAAGAACAAGTAGATATGTAGGAGGAGCATGAGATGGTGGATAATCCATTGTTTGAGATTGATGCTATGTGGTTCTTGGATAATCCACTCTATGATATGGATCATTCTCTTGACAGTGATGATTGGGATCCTACTAGTGCATCCGGATTTCATACAGGTCTCATCCAAGAAAATTCAGAAGTGTATTAGTAAGGAGTTTCTACAACTTCAACTTGGATCCTCATGTTCATGACTTATTTCAGATGCATAGTTCAGGGCCTCATGTGATGGATGATTTATTTGATGGATCACTTTTAGCAAAGTTTGGGAGCAAGAAGGGTCAGTCACTTGAATTGCTTCCTCGTGATCTTGTGAGACATGATGAGACGATTGAGTTGATTCAGTTGTTAGTACAAGAGTTGTGTGGTGATCGTAGGGCCATTACACGATTTTACCCATGGGATCCAGGTGGGGGATTGATTGCTTGGGGACAAGCAATTTCAGGAGGGGCGGATTGTAACGTCCCCATTTCTAGAGAAGAATTGATTAATTAATTTAATTAGTAAAGTTGTCCAAATAAATATTATTTTTCATGGATAGCTTGATTAATTATTTTAATTAATAATATTAATTTAATTATTTATAAAGATTAAATAAATTAAAAATTAAAAGATGACTTTATATTTAATTAATTTAATAAAGTGACTAATTAAATATTATTTCATAAAGTCACTTCTAGAAGCTTCTGGATGTTGGGGTTAAAAGGTATTAAAGGAGATCAAGATGAAGCTTCAAGGCACCATGGATTTTGGATTATGATTTTGATTGGATCTTGTAGAACCGAGAGGTGTCTGCAGATTTTGGTCTTTGGGAACGAAAACTCCCATAGATTGCATAACTGAGGGAGTGGAAGACCTTCCGAGGGGTTGCAGCTGAGAGTGGAAGATACTCAGTCTTCCATATAGAGCTTAATGAGTTATTGCACTTTCATGGTGGATGGGTATTCATGGCTATCTCAGATTTTCAAATCTAGTGTCCATTGTGCATCTATTTTGAGAGTGAGGCGATCCTATTGAAGGATAGCTTGAAGTTAGCTTGTGAGTCTACTGTCATAAATACCAGGTCTGAAGCAAGTTCAAATTCGTCTCTCCTTGTCCACCAGTTTTGATCACATCTTTTCATTAAGTCAACAAATCATCCTTCTAAGGCCAGCGATAGATTGGGAGAAGATAGGCAATACTTTTTGAGCCAATTGGAGGGGGTATCGTGGGGAAATCAGGGCCATATCAGACTGAAACCAAATTGTACTAGTCAGCCTCCTGCCTTCGACTCTGCTCATAACTCATTCATTTGGCATCGAATCTCTTCAATAAAGACAGCGCTTCATTGGTAGAGGAAAGGCGATTCTTTTGTGACAATTTGGAGTGCATTGGAGGAAGGATTAGAGTCTAATCAGTCTGAGACAACTCATAACAGTCAGCCCCAACATCCGATTTTGTTCATATCTCTACAATTTGGCATCAAAATTCACCAACAAGGACAGCGCTAAGGAGGGAGGGTGATCGTTTTAGAGGAAGTTTGAAGAACGGGCAGCTGTCATACATAAATACAGCAGACCTCATTTGCAGCAGCAGGGGCGATTTTGCTAAGAAGGTCGAATTCATTCATTGGAGGCTCCCAATCATATGATATTGCTTGCTTCTTCATGGCAATTAATTCCAGGTTCTTTGGAATTATTCATGTGTGATGATCTTCACTACAAATTGAAAACTCTGTCAGGATAACACACAAATCTCAGAACAGCATAACACGCAGTTTGGGCAGAAAATATTCCTTGTTTTCAGTCATTATAGTACAGGGGATATTTCATGTTGGCCTCATGTGACCCGTGCCATCCATTTCCCACTTCCTATGATTGGATTAATTCACCATGATAAAGGGATGAGGAGTATTCACAATAGGGTGCCCTAGAAATCCATCCCTTCTTAGCCCAAAGGCAGTACCCTTTGTACCCCCTTGGCCTCATGGGACCATTCGGTCACCACCACGAGGTGGCGTACCTAGAAGAGTACCCCATCACTATTCCCCTCCTTGTAATCCCTCGTTACCCCTACCATGGTTGAAAAAACAGAAAATATATAGAACATCCTATATTATGTCACATATTCTATATATCTATATATTAAAGAATCATAAGCAATAGCACAATATGAATCAGCAATGAACAGATAGAAATAATATTCATTGTGCTATATTAGACAGTCATATAAACAGCAATGCATCATTAATCAGCAGTGTGCAGATATAAATAGTATTCATTTTGCTATGTATAGGGAAGTCATACCAAAACCACGGTATAGAATCAAACTGTTGTATTCTCAATTTCTTACAGCCAAATCTGATCTTATTTGATGATTGATTGATTGAATTAATGAATCCCTTTGATTTGATGATTTGAGGTATTGGTGAGTGATGATTAAGTGATTGTTGATTTGATAGAAATTTAGAATGATTTGCTGATTGATTAATTGCTTGATTGGAATGATGATTGATAAGTGATCCTTGAATGATTGGAATGATCTCTTTTATACTGCAGTGTTGAAAGTGTCACCACCCTTCATTAGAATTGAGTCACCACCCTTTGTTGCTACCTTAGAGAATAATAAATTATTCTCCAAATTGATCTCCCTTCCATCTCTTCCTCAAATGAACCTTCTTCCCATTATATCTTCCCATGTGAGGGAGAGGTCACATCTCTTCATCATGCCTGCCCTTTGGCAAGAGACACAACCTTTCACAATTTCCACCCTTTGAAATAGTACAACCCTTCATAATTTTTGCCCTTTGAAAGAGACAACCTTTCTACTTCCCATTCCTTTCTTCTTCCATTAATCCTTGGCTAACATGCTTCCATTCATTTCTTCCCTCCTTTTTTCTTTTCAAATGATCTTTTCTCCTTTTTATATCTCATCGTTTGAGAGAGTCATAACTCTTCATTCCATGCTTTTTGCCCTTTCATTAAATTAATTACATTTTAATTATGTTATATTATTTTTTATTATTTTATGTTAATTTATTATTATTATTTATCTAAGTTGTAGGGTTCACCCCCTTGGGCCCCTAGTACCGGTCCGGTCCGGTCCTGGTCCGGGCCGCCTATGGTCCAGACAGGGTCCGTGATTCACAAGCCTCATTCGGACCAGGTCAAACCCAAGCATCCAACGGCCCAAAAACCAAGCTTTTTTTGCAGATTTTTTTTTTTCAAATCCGCCACTTAAAAAATTAAAATGAAACCCTAAAAGTGAGTTTTAAAACATAAACTTGGCTCATTTCTCCTCATTTGTGTTGCAAATAACATTTTTTTGCTAGCATGTTGAAGAAAGGGTGAACAAAGTTTGGCTTCGAAAATCAACTAGGAGTTGAAGACTGATGATTAAACTTTAAATTGTTGAAAGTTGAAACAATGATACTTGAATATTTTGTCATTTTGATATTAAACTTGATTACATGATACTTGAATATTTTGTATATGATGCTATTATGGTATGATCATGATGCTATGATTACAAGTTTATGTTGGTTTTGTTGTTTATATGATGGTATGTGACATGCTAATCTTAATTCATGCTTATAGGCTACATATATATATAGATATATACATATACATACATACATACATATATATATATATATAAATGTATACATACACATATAGATACATACATATATATATGTATATACATATATATACATATACATAAATATACATATACATACATACATACATAAATACATACATACATATATATATATATATATATAATTTACATGTTTTTAACGAACCCAAACCCCTTTTCAAAATTTTGCCATACCGGCATATAGGTTCTTCAAACCAAAACTAGCAACTTATTTATTATTAAATCCTATTTAAAAGGGGGACATTAGACTCCATGCTGAGAAAATATTGTAGGAGTATTTGAGCTTCATGTATAGATTGATTCATCAACATATACATAATTTTTTCATTGCCTTATGTTCTGACCTAATCACACATCAGCCCATTCCGAATGGGGACCCCCTACTTTTTAGGTCCTCTTGGTCTTTTGGCTTTTGTTTGTTGGGTCTTTTTGTGGCAGTCTCGTCAGTCCTCTCGGTTTGCAAGTGTTTGGGGGTCAATTCGATCAAGTCTGCAAGTCATTTGAGTAAATTTGGCCAAGTCTTGAACCTGTTTTGTCCATTTTAGGGTTTTACCCTTCAGACTTGGATCTGAGGCCTCTCCTTTAGGGTTTTGGAAAAACTGAACAGTGCATTGGAATCAGAGCCCTCCAAGGAACCTGCCAGTGAAATTTGAGCGAATTCTAAGCAACTTTCTATTTTTAGAAAGTTACTATTTTTTAGGGATTCCACTGCCTCCCGGATTGTCTTTAAATTTCCAAAAATCAAACTTATTATTTTTAGAAGAATCTATTTTTACTTTCTATTTTTTAGTGTCTTTGCATCCTATTTTGCCCTAATCCTAACATTTTGTAGTACTTACTATTTAATATTTATAGTAAGTCTATTTTTGGCAGGTTCATCATAGGCAGGGGTGCTAACACTGAAGACTAAACATTCCTGAACATTCCTGAACATTTCTAAATCCGGAAAATTTGAAAAAAGCAAGCTAACTAATCAAAAAATGCCCCTGTGTGGATTCCCCTTCCAGAAGTGGAAAGCATTGATAATCCTCCCAAGGCAAGAAAACTACTTCAATTCCAAACATGGCATCCCAAGGAAAAAGAGTACAAATATGGTTTAGTCCAAGCAAAGTTCCTTCACCCATCAAAGTTCCATTCCAAGAGGTGGGCACTAAAATGAGTTCATGGAGGATTATTCCTCCATGACAAACTTCCTTGGCATAGTGGATTTGGGACCTAAAAGGAGAAGTGGGCGCTTGAATGGGGTCCCAAAATTCCATGACTATATCAAACTAGCGCCCAAGCAAGTACTAGAGCACCAGAGAGGGGTCATGGAGAATTTTTCCTCCTCAGGCAAAATTCCTTGACCACATTAAATTCTGCCCCAGTGGGAGGATGAGCGCCAAATCTAAGGTGTCATGGAAAAACAAAAAAAATGAAAATTCCTTCACTACATGGAAATAGCGCCTAAAGTTAGTTCAAGGCACTAGACAGGGGGGGGTAGTGGAATTTCTTCCAAGGCATTAATTCCTCCATGAGGGCGAATTAGCGCCCAAGTGCAAAGGCGAGCGCTAGAATGGGAGTGTGGAGGAATTTTCCTCCACACTCAAAATCCCTCCACCATGTTTAAATTCCGTGCAATCTAGGAGTTGGGCGCCAAATGATAGGTGTCAAAGAAAGTTAGCAAGTGACCAAATTCCTCCACAGAGTCATTCCAGCGCCCAAGTTTGAAGATCAAATTCCAAGGCATGGAAATTTGGGGTTGACAATGGAAATTGAAAGAAAATTCCCCTCAAGAAAAAATTTGAAAAATCCTCTTTCAGGCATGAAAATTCATCGAAATTTCAAAATGATGACAAATTTTGCTTAGTGACAGAATTTTCTCTCTACTGGACCCTGGAGCTCAAATTTGAAAAATTCCTAAAAAATAGGAAATGTGGAAAATTGATGAAAAATCTCCTCCAAGACATGACAAGTTCAAAAACTCGTGAAAATTCTTCTCGGATTAAATTTTCTCTTTCCAAGAATTTTCTCTCTCAAAGGGTTTCTCGCCAAGTGGATAAATAATCAAAATCCTAAGTAAATCTTTCAAATATCCCTTCAAAATTTCAAATGGAAAGAATGGCAAGTTGGTGACACAAAAAAAAAGAATATTCCTAGTTATGACGCATGACTCAAGGAATTAATGGAAAATTCCATTTTGAAACTCAAGGATAATGGCGGGACCCATTTGCATGGCAGGCTGAAAGTTAAAACAACTGCCAAGTTTGGTTTTTCGCCAACTTAGCAACTTAGTGGAAGAATTCTATTTAAACAAGCAAACACAATTCATTTCTCACGTGTGAATTCGGAGAAAGTTGAAGTTGGAGAGAAGTGGCAAAAATCAAACTTGAAGAAAAAAAAATTCAGAAACTTTGTTCACAGAAGTTTTATTTTATTCCTAATAAGGAATTTTCCAGTTGAAGTTTCTTCTCTGCCATTTTATTTTATTTTAATGTTGATTTATTTTTGGTTTTGCAGGAATGGCGAAATCAAGTAAGGCAGCGGCTATTTTAAAACAAGCGCAGATTAAAAACGAGCTAAGGGAATTCCTTCTGGAGTCCAAAATTGTGTCCAAGTGGAAGGAAATCAGCGACACCAACCTTCGAAACTTTCCAGCTGGATGCTTTCCAAATCAGAATGTTAGGAACAGCTAGACATGCTCCATCACCTACAGCTACCAGAATTGTTAAAAGTGGAATTGTCGTGGCAACTGGTTTCCCTCCATTGTCATGTCCCCTTTCTAGAGTGGACAGCAGAGACAGAGGAGTTGGCCTATCATTGGAGTCTCATAGGCTAGCAAAGGTTGATTGGGACTCATTCAGTGCATATAGTGACTGGATTTTGGCTTTACAGGCAGTTTGGAGCCAGTTTGGAGCAGTTCCTAGATTTTAGGGGATATCTCTAAATTTTAGGAGGTCGTGAGGTTATTCATGACCTTTCAGATGGTTTCAGTTTCAGGAGATTTGGGTGTGTTTCCTAGTTTCTAGGAGCATCCCTAGATTTTAGGGATGAGACTGCCAGTTGATCCATGATTTCCAACATCAGTCATAGACATGTGACAGGTTCAGTTTCAGGCTTTTGGTGCATTTCGAGCTTTCTGTAGCTATTTGGGTTATATTTTTAATATATTTAAATATTTCCTAAGTTAGCGTTTTAATATTTTAAATAAGGCTATGTCTATAGCCATTTCGGAGTAATAAGGGGTTTTTGGCTTCATCTGGATTCGTATGCCCATGTGTTATAGCTCATTGGAAAGGTCTTGAACTTTTCTAAATGATTTTCACTTGCCAGGGTCCTTTTGGTGCTTGGAGTTATTTTTTATTGAAAAAGTGGTGTTTTCTCTATACTTGGGCGCCTAATATTGGGAAATATGAGTTTATCTTAAAGCGCACTTTTCATATATCTTTAGGGTTCAATTTGGAAGGAAAGAGATATAAGGAGAAGGAAACCTGATTTCTCATTATCTTTTGCATATTGAAAACTTGTTTGGTGCGATTTTGCTCTGATAGAGCAATTCTTCAATCTGGGACGCAAACCCCATGATTGGTACTGGCTGGGACGTAGCCCTCAGCTATTGATTCGTAGTGGATTCTTTTAGCATTGGCATTATTGGTCAGAGTGTATGCGCTATTCCTTGTGGAGATTCAAATTGCTTGGTGAGGGTTTCAGCTAGGTGGTTGAATTTCCCAGCTGGGGCGTGATTATTTCAGCTTGATGCCACCATTACAGCAGGTACACTATACGCTGGAAGTGGTGAAGACTTTCATTCAGCCATAGCTGGTGTTCTTGGTTTGTGTTCATCATCTACCCTTCAGTTGGTGCCATTATTGGATGTAAGCACATCCCCAGTGCGTAGGGAATAATCTGGATATTATAAATCAGAAATTTGCCTAGTACGATTTGTATCAATTCTAATTTAATTGAATGTTCTTACTTGTTTCAGTTTCCTTCCTTATTTGTTGTTCTTTATTCATTACTTGCTTATATATTCAAAGAAAACGAAAAGAAACCAAACATTCTGCAACTTCTCTCTATTCTATAAGACCATCAAAAAAATCAAACAAAAAATATAGTTTATTATTTTAAAAATTACAGCAGATCAGCAAGGGGATCCATCAGGGATCTTTCATCCATCCATCCAGTGTCCAGAATTAATCTTAGAATGTGCGCAACACAACAATCCGAAGAGACGGGTTATTTCAACGACAGATAGCAAGCTTTTGGCCAACTTGACTCCGGAAGCCATTGGGGAAACCTTTGGAATTCCATCACATCATTCCATGACCTACAAGACTAAGGATAGAGCTAAGGTAGTATATGGTGCAAGTACTGATAGATGTGTTGAAACGATCAACAAGAATTGGATGCAGAAGCCAAGACCTCACATTTCCAAGATGACCAAACAACTTACTATCTTTGAATTCAAGCAAGAGTATGTTGACTTATTGATGATGTTGAGTAGGATTATGGGGTGTAAGACATCGATGTTCTTCATTGGTGAAGTCATGAATGCCAATGGGATAGTGTATTGGGCTAGATTGATTAGCCATTATGTGCACAAACAGTTGAAAAATCTTAAGGAAACGAAGACCCGATCCTTCTAAATGAGCTCATATGTGATTTATTCACTTGCAAGGATGGGTAGCTTCGATGGCTTGCCAGGAAATGGGCCTATGGGATGTGGACCAGCAAGGTTTAAGGTTCATGAATGTTATCCTCAATTGCACCTATATAGCACTAGCGCATTCAAATTGGTGAATGAGACTTTCACTATGTACACCAGGTTGATGCAGAATGAACTTCATACAAGAGTGTCACCAAAAACCACGGCACTGGTACGAAAGTTCGAAGTCGTGTACATTCAGTTTCCAAAATTTACTTACATCTGGACACAAGGATTCTCCTACCAGCCACATAAGTTACCAAGATATCCGTCAAATAAACTAGTGTTGCTTGAGCTCATCAAACAATTGACAACATACGACCAAATCCAGAAGAAGAGGAAGTTGTTCATAGAATTCCCTATTGTCCTTGGTGACTATTTGGAATTGTGCCCGAAACTGGCAACAGTTGAAAAGGCAGTGGAGGAATTGGCTTTTTACCACTTAACATTCTACACATCTACATCGTACTTTGATCCATATAATAAAATTCGGAAGGTAGCTAGAATGAAGTTCATGCACAAGTTTCACCTGGAAGATTTTTGTGCTAGTGCCAAGGATGATCTCGAGGTCGAGAAGAAGATGCTTTCCAGACTACCCCTTGACATGATCGGGATTAGTGAAATAATTCAAGTGCTAGATCAGGTGAAAGAAGATCTACACTTAGTGCAACCAGAATTTGAAAAGGTAAAAGACCAACCCATCCAGCTTCTGGATTGATGAGAACCTAAAGTTGACGATCTGGACATTTTGGCCAGACCAATTTTGAAGTTCACCAAGCATTGGATCGATTGGCATGTCAAGACATTGAAAGAAGGAAATGTCTGCCTGAGCTACCAATTAATGGGAAATTTGGATTCCCACAGTGAGGCCACAGAAGGATCATCACGAGCTCAAGCTGAGGAAGGAGAAATCCAGCAGGAAAGAGGTGGACCTAGTGAAGGAAAGAATGCTCCAAAGAGGCCTAGGACAAGGAAAAGGAAGGAAGCCCAGCCGGATACTCAGGAAGAAGTCCAGCCAAATGTTCAATTGGAAATCCAGCCAGATGCTCACCAAGAATTCCACCACGAAGAACCACAGCAAAAAAAAGAGAGTGGAAGAGGCACAATCCCCAACTAGTTCTAGTGTGCGAGAGGTGGAAATATTCGCACAAGAAAATCCACTTAATCCACCATAGGGCGATTTTCTTGATAACACACTTGCACAATATGTTCTTATCATCAGCACTGCACAAAGGCCAACTTAGCCAGAGGTCAAAGGCAAAAACTTCCCTCCCATCCAGAAGAACCACACCAGGATAGTTACATAGAAGCAGTCCTAGGAGAAACGGAGGAAGCTTCACAGGAGCAGGTACATATGGAAATTCAGGATCAATCGACAACTGATCCAGGTTAGATGAGAGATAGATTGAGAAGAGTATCGGAAAAGGAAGTAGATTCAGTACAGGAGTTGGAAGAAAATCTAAGAAGAATGGATAAACTAGCGGAAAAGAAGGCTGCCCAAAAGTTTTCTAAAATCACAAGGGATGAATCTGGATCTAAGACTTTACATTTAGCTGAGCCTATAGTGAACAAGGATAGAAATGAAATCACACTAGATGATTATGTAATCAGAGAAGTTGATTTGGGGCATGCTTCCACGACATAGGTGGTGGAAGAATTTTAAGGATCTTCCTTGGCTATGAAGGAAAAGATGCAAAAGGTGAAGGAAAACTGTAGAAGGTTGAAAAGTGAAAACAAAGCCTTATGCGAATATGCTAAGAGATTCAAACATCCACTCGGTGAGGAAGATCCATCCTTTGTTCCTCCTTCCTCTCTTCCTAAAGAATCTGTTGATGCCGCTAAAAGGGTTAGGAAAATTGCCCAATATTCTAAGGAATGGGTGGAGGATATTTTCACTGCAGCCGAAAAATTCATTGAAGACCTGGCTAGCCTTTATTCTAGACTTGTTGTCCTCTTGAACCGGCTGGAAGTTGCGGATAGTTCATGGGAAGATGTACACAAATATCAGGACTTTACTATTCCACGACTCAGGGCATTGATGCAAGTTCCTAAGCAGACACTGATAGACGGGAAGGTGGTCCAAGAGAACGAGATTTATGACTTCTCGCAATGGTTTTGTGTCGTCTGTACTAGAAGGGAAGCCTTTGAAAGATTCAACATGGAGTCTTTGACTTTGAAAGACTCAATCAAAAGGGTAGAAGAGGAAATCCTCAACGCGGTTGAGACATTATTCACAAGGAAGCTGAATGTGGGCAGAGTGATAGTAAATTTCCTAAGGGCCCAGTTGCAATAATTTTTCTTTGTGGGATCATTTTCCAGGGAACACTTGGAAAATGTTTCCTTATTTTCCAACACTATGCGGAGGACACAAAAAATGGTAGCAGAATGGGAGAGTTTTTTCCTCCAAGAGTGAAGAAGAAATTGCCTTGATAGAGTTCACGATAGACAGTGTGCCAAGTGTCTCCGTAGGAGAATTAGAGGCTGTTGTCGCCAAGTTCATTGCTCGTGCCATTAAAGAGCGAGATAATGGTTGTCTATTTTTGGACGAAGATATTTTGACCGAATGACATAGTGGCATATTTATTGCTGGAATATCTTGACCAAGTAGCGGCCGAGTCAATGCATGTTGGCATAGTGAAGCATCTTTTTGCATGTAGTTGTCACATTTAAGGCATTATGGCTGATTCTTTTTGCATGTAGTCGTCGCATGTGGAGATGATGGTGCATTTATGACATAATGGGGCGATTTTTGCATGGAGGAATATCCAGTGCATGTTGGGCGAATTTAGTAGGGAATAGTGCATTTAATGTATTTTAGATACCAATTGTAATGGGCTGGAGTTAATTGTATGTGGGCATAATGGGCATTTATTGTTCATTCCCAACTTGTTGCATCATGTGTGGGGAATCTTTTTAGGGAAAAACCCTAATTAGGGTTTCCATGTCCTCAAGGCTTGAAGCCTATATAAAAGGGTGACCCCCCCTTATTTGTAATAGAGAGATTACTTTTAGAGATTGTTGTGATAAGTTGTTGAAGCAGTTAACTTAATACATTGTTCAATTTGATGGTGTATACTTGCTCTATTTTGCGACTTGTGTGTCTCGCTCTCTTCACTTAGAGTAGATTTGTTTTCCAGCACTTAGATGAATGGGATTGATGAGATTGTTTGCAGTGAAACCCTTGCTCATACCTTTTCTTAGCAGTTGATTGTTATTAACTTTATAATGTTAGTATGAGCCTTTTATATGTAGAAACTTCTCATGTCCCCACTCTAGCTCAGTCTAGCAGAGACATGTGAGTCAGCTTATTATGGGGTCTTGTAGGCTGACAGGGTTGGACAGAGACCCGGTATGGTTATTCAGTGTTGGAGACTTGGTATTCTAGCAGTTATTGATCAGTTGGGAGACATTCCTTGTTTTTAGGAGGCAGTTCCTACTTTTTAGGAGGTTTGATCATGCCCAAGGTTGGGTCTCCATGAGATGCCTCTTTGGGTTCAGTTTCAGAGAGATTGGGCTTGTTTCCTAAATTTTAGGAGCATCCCTAGATTTTAGGGATGAGACTACCAGTGAATCCTTGATTTCCGACTTCAGTCACAGACAGGTGACAGGATGATTTTAGGGTTTGTAATGTCAGTTGGGCATTTTATGGCTATTTGGGTTATATTTTTAATATTTCCTAAGTTAGCGTTTAATAATTAAATAAGGCTAAGTTGTTAGCCATTTTGGAGTAATAAGGGGATTTTTGGCCTCATCTGGATGCGCACCCTATTGTGTGATAGCTCGTTGGAAAGATCTTGAAATTCTTTAAATCTTTCTCTTTGGTCTCAGGGCAATTCAGTGAGCGGATTTCTGTCTATGAGGAAAAAGGTCATTTTCTAGTAACATGACCACTTTAAAATAAGAAATTATAACATTTCCACTAGACCATGCCACTTGGAGACAATTAGGGTTCGATTTGCAATTGAGAGGGGTTATAAGGGGATAGGAGCTTCATTCTATCATCATCTTTTGCATATTTGACAACTTGTATGAATTTGCTCTGGAGAGCGATTTCTAGACTGGGACGCAAACCCCAGGATTAGGATTGGCTGGGACGTAGCCCTCAGCAATCTTTGGCACCGGACTTATAAGGCATTGTGTGTGGTGATTAAGGACAGAGGCATCAATTCTCAGTAGGGTTTCAGCGTGGCCTACCATCTTTCCAGTGGAGACGTGGTTCATTGCAGCTGGAGGAATGCCATTTGCAGCAAATACACCACGTGGTGTATAGGGTATTGCTTGTATTCACTTCCAGTGTATGTGGGGTTGGAGAACATTCTTCATCTTCCAGTTTGACTTTGAATTTGTATGAGAGCTTGGGAAATACATTGGATTCATTGTTTGGCTTTGTAATTCAGACAAATCTGCCTGGTACGATTTGCAATAATTCTGACTTTTGCTGTATACCTCATTTATTTCAGTATTGCTTCATATTTGCTGTTATTTATTCCTTCCTATGCTATTAAACAATCAAAAACACAAAAACAAACAACCCTTTCTGCACTTCTATCTAGTTCTGTAAGAAAAACTTAAATAAACAGGAAAACAAAATTAAAAATAAAAAAATTACAGCAGGTTAACAACAAAGATCTATCAGGGATCTTTCAAAACTTACCTTCGATCATTGGATGAGCATTATTCTTTGATTGTGTTCATTGGTGGTATGAGAAACTCCTGCACAACCTTTGTAAGTTACACCGCCTTTGTGTAGTTGTACAAAGTTGGCAAAGCAAAGTGTGGTTGGTTTCACCCAAGAAATCATTCTCTTTGTTCTTAGAGTTAGCATAGTTTTTTCTAAACCCTCATCTTTTACTTTCAGCATATTTAAATCTAAAAATTCATAAAAAAGAGCTTGCCATTTATAAATCATTCATGATCGAATTCCTTTAAAGTTATGAATTGTTAAATCTTCTTCATGTGTGCGTAAGTCCCCTTGGATTACCAGCATATCACATCGACCCTACTAAGTCAAGTTTGTTGCATATACGAACCTTGGAATCGATTGTCTGAACTTACTGCAATCTTAGCATCCAATCGTACTTTGATCAAGAGAGAGTAAAGTGACCATTGGGCAACTTTATTTTGTGTTAGACGCTGTCATAAAAAACACGTCAACACCTTCCTTCTTGAAATACAATGTAGGCTCTATCTTGCATCTCACATATCCATTTGCTAAAAACTAGGTATCAGTTCTTGAAAACCATGATCTTAGTGCTTGTTTCAAACCATAAAATGCTTTCTTCAAGCTACAAATATATCCTTCTTTGCCACCACCTTCAAATTTTTGTGGTTGATGCAAATGTAATGTCGTCAATATTTACATTCATAAACTCAATCTTGTAATGTCCCTTCCTTAGGCATCTCAGACTTTAGAAAAGGTTGGCCTACTATTAGGGTCTCGTATGTCAACAGTGTGGTTTGGGGACCCAACCGGGGGTTGTGGAGCTCAACAAGGAGCTTTATAGGCCTTTCAGATTGGAGTTCTGGGGTTGAATCCATGATTAAAATTGAAATATTAAAGTTGGTTGTAAGGGAATAGTAAAAAGTGAATAGTAACAGAGAAAAATAAGATGAATAGTGAAAAGTTTCCCCCATCCTAGTAACTTAAGTTGTTTTTAAAAGGGGGCCAAGTTCACAATGAGGAATTAGACTCTCAATGTTATTTTATGATTTTTAGGCCAAATAGTAACCCCAAAATAGATAAAAAGGCATTTTCTCTATCATTTGGATTCATTCTTATGTCTTCAAATTTTAGAACAGCAGCAAACTTGAGGGTTTGAGCAGCTTGGAGCTTCCAGGAATGCAAACTTCTAGGGAGAATTTGGAGATTTGGACGAAAACCCATCTCTCCTGGTGACAGGTTTCATCAATATCCAGCTTTAGTGTGCAGTTGGCAGCTTTAATTGGGGTTTTAAGTGCAGATTTATCAGTTTGAGGGTAGGTTCTCTTCAATTAATTGCAGAGTAGACCTTCTAGAGGTCAATACCACTCATTTCCATCTTATTTTCAGCCAGACGCTCCATTTTGGAAAGGACATCAAACCCTAGGTTGTATTTGGGGTTTGTAGCTAATATTGGAGCTAATTTTTATATTCCATCTTCTGGAAATTTGTATCAAACCTATATGCTCAGTTAATGGTATGTGCATCGGTCTTTTTAAGTGAAAGAAAGTTATCTTATTTATCTTCTTCATGTGTTATGCATTATTTTAGTTTGTATTAGCAGTTAGCTTCATTTAAATCTTTCCAGATAATTAAAAAAAAAAAAAAAAACCAGTCAAACCCCTTTCATCATAAGCTGGCCAAAGATTTGATAAGCAAACAAACAATAGAAAATAACCTCAGAGATTGGACCAGATTCGGTTAAAATTGGGTTGGGGATCTTTCAATGGTATTAGAGCCAAAATCAAGCCAACCTGTGAGATGTTGAGGTTGTTTACAGAAATGGAAGAACGGAAAATTGCCGCTACTAAGATTGCCAAGTGGTATAACAGATATCAAAAGAGGACGAATCTTCTGACATTTCAGGAATATCAAAATTTTTCAAGGTTGACTATTCCTATGAATGAAGAGGTTATCATAATTTTTTATGAATACTTGAAGTGAACCTGAGGAGGTCAAGGCTACCGAATCTTTTGATAGGTATTACATAAGAAAAAGAAAAGAAGAAATGAATTTTGAATCAGAATCTCAATCAGAGTCAAAAGAAGGGTAAGTTCAAGAGGGATTTGATTCTAAGCATGATGAATCAAGTATTAAAAACGAGACAAAAATTGAAATGAATGAGAAGTATAAGGAGCTACGGCCAGGAGGAACATTCTTGGAAGGGAAAAAACTCAGAAATCACCATTGAAGAAAGGATGGAGAAGAAAGAGGAATCTTTTACTTGCAGTTTGTAGCCTACAAATGATCATGGAAAAGACAAAATTCAGTCATCATGTCTAGAAGTTTGGACTTCTAGCTGAACATGTGGAAGCTCTAAGGAAGATGAAGCCATGTTCATATGTTCACTCCAACCACAAGAGGATATGAACAAGCAAGAAGCAACAATTACAGCTTCAAGAGAGGAACGCATGGGTCTTCATGGCAGCTACAAGGTGGAGGAAGATGTTTCCACGGATTTTGCAAACTCTACTCTAATTGATCAGCTACATGAGGATGTGGATTCCACCTATATTCCTTTGCATGATTCAGCTCTACAATTCATTGGTAAGAAATCACCTTGTGATAATGTATGGTCATGTAGTGAGATAGATTTCACTTGTCTCATTCATATGCTTGCAATGGAGGATTGCTTGTTGAAGTCATATGAAGCATTTTGCTTTAGAGAGCTGATTGTAGGGACTAGAAGATTGCCTAGCCATAGGGTTTTACAATATGATAATGTTTGGTTCGTCATGATGATTTCACCATGGTTGTGGTTGGAGGCAAAGAGCACATTGGAAATGCAAGTTTGGAATGGTAAGGCAGCATATGACTTTCAGCATCAGAGGTTAGAGCTTGTAGAAGATAACAAAGACACTTCACGGGATCATAATTTAGATTTCTTTAATGCAATCAGCAGTCCACCATTAACACATGAGCAATGCATTGAGGACAGCCAAGTATGGGTCGATAAACACATGATAGAAGTTGAAAACGTTGTTTGCCCACCATTTGGTTTCATGACAACAAGTAAAGAAGAGCATGAGGTAAATGATCCAATCCACAGTTATGCTGATGATAGCTTGTTGGTAAATGAGTTGGATGGGAAAAGTGTTGAGGAAGAAACTATAAACCAATCAGAACATTTGTTTTAGAAGTCAAACTACTTGGAAGGTCAAGTGAGGTTAGATGAAGGTATAGATCTAATTGGTGCCTCTTTGGTTGGTCACAACACTGTCCCATCCTTCATGGTGGAAGACATGAAAGAAGAGTTTGTAGGTTCAAGCAATATGCAAGGTACGGCAGCCCATTGAGAGATTATCGATGAACACGATTCAGATTTTCTGAGTTTGACCAGCAATTCTTTGTCATCACATGAACCTTGCAATGAGGTCATTCACAAGAGGTTTGATGAGTATTCAGATTGCTTAAAAACTGATGAAGATCATGAAATTGAAATAGATAGTGATAAATTGGATTCTAAGGGCAATGATATTAATGCAGCTACTAGTGTGATCATTGCTTCTCATATTGGAACCAGTCCTACAGATGTTAAAAAATTAGAAGTTGGCATACAAGGCTGGGAACAAAAGCTGTTGGTGTGGAAAGACTTGCATGATCATTGGGTGGTGTTTAATGATTCCGAAGAAAGCATGGTAGAGAAGCCCAAAATTCTGAATTTGGACAGTTGTAGTTTCTTCCCTCATTCCCGTGAGATTGCAGCCTTGACACATGGATTTAGCAACGAAGAGGAGTCCACAAGAATTGACACTCAGGGTACAAAGACTGAGCATGAAGTTTACAATGAAAGGGTGCTTGTGACAATTAAAGATTTGACACAAAGGTATGACAGTGATTCTGAGTCTTATAACAGTAGTGACGCAGCCCATCTTTCTCAAGATATTGCAGCCCTTGGCCAAGATGAAATCAATGATATGGAACCTACAATTGATGGTACACAGTGTACAAGCATGGGACATGATGATGTGAATGATACAATCCATAATAAGTTTGATTTTGTGTACTTTGGAGTAGCTGATATAAAACATTGCCAAAGGTTGAATGATTGGTCACATAGAGCTACCCAAGCAAAGAAGCTTGTTGGCCAAGCAAGACAGCACTTGCAAGATGTCAAAAAAAGATGCAATAAGTTTGATAATGCAAGAAGACAAAGAGAGTTATACATTAGGTCCTTATTTTTTCCAAGAGAAGAATGTACACAAGTTGAGCGTGAAAAGGAAGATATTCTTGAGGTAAACAAACAAGAAGAACACCAGATAATTCAGAATGTTTATCTAGTTTGCATCATGAGGATCATGAGTTTCCTCTTTTAGAAAGTTATTTCAAGGTTCAAAACAATGATGATAATATTTACACACTTGATGGACCAGCCACAAGTGATATGTCCATGTGTGTGAAATGGAATATACTTGATTTCATTTCGGTTATTCATGCATCATCTACAGTGGAGGGACAATTGTTAAGATCTTATGAAGCATGTTTTAAAAAGCTGAACAAAGAGACTAAGAGGTTGCTACTTTTATAAAGGAAAATGATAATGCAAGAGGTGTAGAAAATCAGTATTTAGGGCCAGCATTTGATGAAGAACATTCAACTTGTGTTGAGGAACATGAAAATACTTTAATGGAGCTATACAAAGGTTCTCATTTTCAGTATGGACAACAACTATATATCCCCACTTGAGAATGAAATGACAAGTTTAGAATGCAAGCAATCTGATTTTGACCATCATAGCATCCAAGATGATGACATCTTTGAGCCACTTCCATTTCTAATCACTTGGGAAAACCATGAGACGAATCGAGACTCAATGTTCTCTGATGACTACAATGCAAGCATAGAAGAGGGTCCCAAAGGTCTGATTTTGGACAGTGATGTTCTTCTTCCTCATTCTTATGAGATTGCTACCCTTACATTTGGAAAAACTTGCAAAGAAGAGTCCATAAGTGCTGAAACACAAGATGCATGCATTGGTCATGATAATTTATATGATGCATCTCATCATAAGACTGATTTCAGACACTTTGGAGCAGCTGTTATAGAGCAGTCCCAAAAGTTGAATGAAGGATGGTTAGAAAAGGCAAAGAAAGCAAAGATTGTGGCTCAACAAGCCAAGCTTCACCTTCAACATGTTCGTGATATTAACCATTCTTTTGATGATGAGAGACATAAGTTGCCTAATCCAAAGATTCCAGTTGAAATAGTTGATCATTCTCATGATGGTGATAGTGATTTAGTTGATGACTCTCTTAGTGCGCCAGCCACTCAAGAGTTGTCTGTGTTGAGAAGTGTTGGCATACATACTTCATTTTTGAGTTTGTCACCTATTTCACTTGATATGGCAGAGATATCTTTGTTGATTGGTGACTTCATATTCTTCAATTCCTTATGGACTAGTGGCTTCCCAAGTTGGAATCATATGGCATATCCAGACTTTTCATTGTCTACATCAGTTTCCCAGCAGTAAGGGAGTGTTTGGAGGTATACCTTTGGGATAGAGATGGAGTGCGGAGTAATTTTCGTTGATTGGCATTGGTTTGTTGACATGTTTGATATCACATATATTGTTGATCAGAGTTATAACAGCGAAGTTGGGTGGCCATTTATGTTGGTTCATTGGCATGTGGGGGTTCACTTTCACATTGTTTTGATATTCTACATGCTTGTATGGTTACTTCATGGTGATCATTTGACATTCCCCTACTTCATCTCCTACAGTAGATTCTTCATTATGATATGGGATCCAGGTATTGATTTGCTTGGCACATTATTCCACATGGATTCCAATCTATTGCTTCATGGTTTGTGGTGCTTGAGCATTTTAATCAAAATGGAGCAACGGGTTGTTTGGTGTTTGCTTGAAGGAAAGCAATCCCGGGAAGGGAGGACAGTAATATCCCTTCCTTAGGCATCTCAGACTTCAGCAGAGGTTGGCCTACTATTAGGGTCTCGTATGTCAGCAGTGTGGTTTGGGGACCCAACCGGGGGTTGTGGAGCTCAACAGGGAGCTTTACGGGCCTTTCAGATTGGAGTTCTGGGGTTGAATCCATGAATAAAATTGAAATATTAAAGTTGACCTTAAGGGAATAGTAAAAAATGAATAGTAACAGAAAAACATGAGATGAATAGTGAAAAGTTCCCCCCCATCCTAGTAACTTAAGTTGTTTTTAAAAGGGGGCCAAGTTCACAATGAGGAATTAGACCCTCAATGTTATTTTATGATTTTTAGGCCAAATAATAACCCCAAAATAGATAAAAAGGCATTTTGTCTATCATTTGGATTCATTATTATGTCTTCAAAATTTAGAACAGCGGCAAACTTGGGGGTTTGAGCAGCTTGGAGCTTCCAAGAACACAAACTTTTGGGAGAATTTGGAGATTTGGATGAAAACCCATCTCTCCTGGTGACAAGTTTCATCAGTATCTAGCTTCAGAGTACAATTGGCAGCCTTACTTTGAGTTTTGAGTGCAGATTTATCAGTTTGAGGGCAGGTTTTTTCAATTAATTGTAGGGCAGACCTTCTAGAGGTCAATACCACTCATTTCCAGCTTATTTTCAGCCAGCCGCTCCATTTTGGAAAGGACATCAAACCCTAGGTTGTATTTGGGGTTTGTAGCTAATATTGGAGCTGCTTTTTATATTCCATCTGCTGGGAATTTGTATCAAACCTATATGCTCAGTTAATGGTATGTACATCGGTCTTTTTAAGTGAAAGAAAGTTATCTTATTCATCTTCTTCATGTGTTATGCATTATTTTAGTTTGTATCAGCAGTTAGCTTCATTTAGCATTCAAGAATCTTTCAAGAAAAAAAAAAAAAGAAAACCAGTCAAACCCCTCTCATCATACGCTGGCCAAAGACTTGATTAGCAAACAAACAATAGCAAATAACCTCAAAGATTGGACCAGATTCGGTTAAAATTGGGTTGGGGGTCTTTCAACTCTTCACCTCTAATTGTAGTTTTCATCCTTCTTGTACTACTATTGATAATATTAATCTTATAGTGTCATGCCTTGCAACAATTACATAGGTCTCTTCATAATCTATACCATACCATTGAGCATCTCCTTTTTCAATCAATCTAGCTTTGTATCTAAATTTTAGCAAGTATCTTGTAGTGCAAAATTCAAGATTTGCCACTACAATCATAATAGCTAAAGGAAAGAATCCACAAGTTGGAGCTTCACCGATCTACACTACAACCAAAAATTTGGAAAACCACATTTCAGCAATATGGCACAAGTCAAGAGAACCAAATGCTTGCACGTTTGAAGCCCACTCCTAGGAACCTAGGAAACAAAAAAAGGCAACAAGCAGCTCCATCCAACAAAGCATCCACAACTCCATGGATGTCTCCTACCCTCAAGTTTAGTGATTTAATGCTCTTTGTTCTTTGTTGACTAGAAATCCGACTATTCTTTTTGTGGTGGATGATGTGGTTTGTAATAATTATCTTATTATGTTTTTTGTCAAATTGCGGGTAGTTCTTAGGAGCTGGTTGTAAGTGTTTGTCGATAGTTGTGTTCTATATGGCAATTGTGTTCTATATGGCAGCTATTGAGCACTTTAAATATGTTTCTTGTAGTCAAGGTAGTTAGTAATATCCCTGGATGACTTTCCCTAGTCTACCCATTTGTATAGAACTCAATGAATAAGCTCGACCATAATACATATGTTAATCTAATATGCATAATGTTTTATGTTCATTATGCAGTTGTTAGCCTTATCATATAAAAGAGTAAACATGACTCTACGCTAAGATTAATCTATCTTTAGGCAACATACAATTCACAATGAAGAGACCCTGCCCACTCAAAAAAATATCTATTTCCTCCTCTAACAATGGTTTCCATGTATATGAAAGTGACTTATGCAAAAGATTGACCAAAAGCCACTGAATTTCCCTATTAGGGCATGACCCATTAAAGTTTTTTCCCACATCTAATTCCTTATTCAAATCAAAAACCCCTTTTGGCACCCAATTTTCTCTTTTTGAAATAAAACCAGCTTTCCATATTTATAGACTTGCAACCCTTCATAACGTCCAACCATGATTTTTTAATATGAGAATTAGGTTTAGGGCATTAATGATTATCAAATTGATCCCTGTGTCCCTGCAATTACTGGGTACCTCGCCATTCTTCTCTTCAAGACTACATTTTCTTACCACAAAGTGCATCCAATAACATTTCAAGGGGGGGTTATTTGGATTTAGGGAAAAGGAGACCTCCAAACCCTTTATAGAACCATCAAAAAGAACATCCAACTAAGGTTTTTCCACACCCCAAAAACAACCAAAAAGGAGCCACAAACAACAAAGGATTAAAATTCAAGTGTGCAACAACACAATTGAAAACCTATAAGGAGAAAAATTCCCAACTATTCTCTCGACCATAGAGATCTTGTTGCCTTGAAATAAACAAACCCGCACCAAAAGCCTTCAGGCAAACAAGAGACACAACAAGGTGCTTGCAAACAAAGCTCTATTAGATTCTCCAAAAGCATTCCCACATAAGGTTAAAAATCGCATAGAGAAGACAACAAAGGTAGCTTAAGGTTAGAATGAAGGAACAAGAGTAAAAAAGGTGCAAATCATGAGCCATTAAGAGCAAGTTGCTCATAAGCACAAACTTATGGATGGATTTTTTTTAAACTCAGTTGGTTTTATGTTTTTTCCCTAGAACTGACTGGGTATTCTAGTTGAGGCTACAAACTTGCTTTGCCAAACCTAGCTTCTCTAAAACACAAGTCCTTGCCAAGACTTACCAAGTCTTAATACTCAGTCAATTTTGAAGTTTTTCCAAACAAATTTGAGATGCCTTTTTCAGCACAGCAGATCTAAAATTTTGGCCTATGTTCTGTAGTCAAGGGCTTTGTGAAGAGACCACTGCCTCTGCAAGTTGGGTTTCCTTACCTTTCAATCAACACTTGTTTTGTGGGGAAGCACTCTGGCATGATTTGATGCTGTAATTTGTGGCAAGAGGAGAGTGGAGAAACCATAGAGTGCTAGAGAGATGGAACATACTGCCAATTAAGGATAAGATTAAAACAAAAAATCCTTAGAAAATCTTTGAAGGCAGCAACTTTATCCTCCTAGAACCTCTCCTAACACTCAAGGTCAAGGAAACTCTAGAAGTAAAGAAAAAACTTGTACTACATGTTTGCCCCCATGACCCACACTGACAGCAAGAAGAACTAGAAGGTCTTTGACATCTAAATGAAGCAAGTCAAAAGAGTGTGCACTATAATATTTGTAAATCCTTGGAAAAAGAAACAAAATGGAAATCCCTTTTCCCAAATGAACAGCCATGAAATTTACTGTGATTTAACAAATACCATCCAAGACAGGACACCATTCATTGACTCTTTCAGGATTCATCAGGTTGCATATATAGCATCACTAAGGTTCTATAGTATAAGCATACTTTAAGAATGTTTTCCAAACATTGCAATCAGCAACACCTTCCAATCAAATGTCAACATCTTAGCAAGGTTATCCAATCCATAAAGATGAATTCTGTCAGAACTTCTAATCTTTAGTACAACTAGCTATGATATGTAGGTTACACCATAATTAGGCTACAGCTAAAGCTAAAAGAACAAAAGAACTCAACCAAACATTATATTTTCAAACATTTATACAAGTGCAATAATGAAGTTTAACAAAGCAATATCAGCAAAGCCTCATAAGGAGAGCACCTACACAATACATTGCAGAAGTTATTTAAAGAATATAACCAAAGTATAATAAAAAAACCATAATATATGGTCTAATAGACTAAATTTGGAAAAGGTACTTTTATAATGACTTGTTAGCTTATTACATCTTGGATTATACAAGTATTATCATATCATCCCATACCAATTTCCATTCAAAACAATTCCTTAATTTATTTCTTCATTTTTAATAGTTGTCACCATAGTTCACAAACTTTGCAAATGCTCTCTTTTTTTGGCTGTACTAGTTTTTACAGATAAAAGAAAAACATGGGTAAAAATGCTGACGAGGGTAAAATGTTGATTAAAACACATTTTTTTCTATAAAACCATGCATTTTCTCTTTTGAGATGTCAGTTTTTAATTTAAAACATTTTGTAATTCAAATTTTTTATTTTTTTAATTAATTTTTAGTACTTTCTAAGTTACTGAGTTTTTGCCGAATACTCTCCAAGTCCGAGTCTGCAAACTATAGTTGTCACATTCCCAACTTCCCCCAAAAATAGTTGATACAATACAAAGTGGCAAACACATATTTTTGGTATTTGTACGATGGAACAGTTACTAACATGTATTTTCCAAAATCCTTTAATTGTTTCTTGGCATTCATGCAAAGCACTTTACAGGTTATTTTTCCCTGCCATACATCAAATTATTCAAACAACATAAATATGTGTTGTCGGGAATAATCGTTTCGTTATGTTATGTTATCGTATTATGTTATGTTGTCGTCGGTAATTATGGGTTACGGCAGTCAGTTAGTCTTCCCGAAGGGCAGTTGGACGCGACGGTTGGTCGCACCCCTTCGGGTATTATATATTGCATACCTTTCCTTCTTAATAGCATCATGATAGTCGTATCCGGGTGTGATGTTATAAGCACTTGATGTACATGGACAATTGAATTAATACAGAGACTGGTTCTTAAATATATTCTCATTATGTTCCATGCATTCTTAAATATATTCTCATTATGTTCCATGCATTTACTTTCTGCATTTAAATGTTTACCCGTATGTGGCAAACATTTGGCACCGATACCTAGACATACTCGGGAAAGGAAGGAGCGGATGGCGTACGGACATGATGGGTCTACCTGTTGGTGAGATTAACCCAGAGGCCGATGACGCGCAAACAGAGCTCTACAACGGAGAAGACACTGCAACGAGGTAATTCTCAATCCTGCTTCAGGTGGCCATCGAGACCTACGTCCAAAGAGAGGCCACGGAGGCTGATGTCCCAACAAGTGTCGTGTGGACCGCACTGGAAGTTAGCCCCGTAGCGAATCGATTGATGAACCACCTACCCCGGTTGCTTGCATAGGCATCACTAGCACAACGAACTCGCCTGGAAGAGATTGCCCGTGAGGAGCGACACCAACAGGTCCTCCAACAGTACGAAGAAAACAGTCGTCGCTGGGAAGTGGAGCGTGATGACACGAGGCCAAGGGGAAATTGAACCTTGAACCTCCAGGAGGAATAAAGAACATTCTATATTATAATAGTGATGTCGTACTATTGACACAAATTGTATCCGACGGGATGAATTAATAAAGAAGTGTTCTATTTTTATGTGTTGTTGCTATTATGAAGATGTACGGGAATTAATGCCCAACTTATTAAATAAGGACATAAATAAGAAGGCACAAAGTGAGGAGTGGGAGGCCGCACAGAGGGCCTTGAACAAGTAGAACGTAGACGGAGGTTGAGGCAACTTGCCGAAGGACGACCTGCCGAAGGGTTGCCCGAAGGGTACGGAGGAGGTGTCACGGGGGGTGCAGAAGCCGAAGGAGATTTCTACGCGTCGCCAGAACACCGTAGGGTGAGAAGCCACGAAGAGTTTTTGAAGGAAACTAGGCTACGAAGAAATTTGATCGAAGAGACCCGGGATCAGTTCAGGAACTTATCCCTTATGCCGCGCACGGAGGACCACCGAAGGGAGCGAACAAAGGACGAGGGTGAGAACGGGGGAGAGGGCAACCGTACGACCGTAGGTGCGGAGGAGACACGCGGCAAACAGGACCCCCTCTTGGGACCCATCACACCAAGCACGCGGGTACAAAACACTGTACCCCCATTTACTCAAACAGGAAACACCACCAGCACAAGAGGGAGTGGCGCGGGTGCACGACAGACACAGCCACCTTTGGGGACACGACCCCCATCAATGGCCAATACGCAGAAGCTGCCGAAATTCACCGGCGACGGGAAGGAGGATCCCGTAAGGCACTACAGAACCTGCGAAACCATATGGACGGCCAATGGTGTCACAAACCAGGACAAATGGACGACGCAATTCCCAGAGACATTACGGGGAGTTGCCATCGACTGGTACTCGGATATTAATAAAACTACAGTGGCCACATGGGACACGCTGCGGAAAGCCTTCGAGAAGGAGTTTCGCCTACTCCGGGATGATAATGAAATAGTGGCAGAGATATACACTACGAAACAAGGACAAAAGGAATCAGTTCGTGCCTATGGAAGGCACCTGAAGGAGCTAATTGGGAAAATGGAGAGTCAGCCGACCGACGGACTCAAGAAGAGGTGGTTCGTAGAAGGCCTAAAACCTAGTTTGAAGAAGAAAATGAAGATAGTCCCTCCTTCGTCATACGATGATGCATACAACAGGGCTATGGACTTAGAAAGTAAATACAAAACGTCCAAGAAAAAGGGAAAGTCCTCCGAGGAAAATGAGTCTTCCTCTGATGAGAGTGGTAACGAGGGGTCGAAAAAGAAAGTGACGGCCCTGCAGAGGGACATGGACCGTATGATGAGGGAATTTAAAGCGATGAAAGGCTCTACGAGACGGATCGAAGGAGACGTGTGGTGCACGGAGTGCAAGGAGGAAGGACATACGAAGGGTACATGCCCGAAGGCCTTTTATGAAATTTGCCAAGTAATGGGACACTCCATCAAGGAGTGCCCATACAATATGAAGACCCGAAATACGCAAGTGTTGTTCACCGAGCAGGCCACAACATCCGCACGAGAGGGTACGGCCCAGCAAACCAACACAACGGCATCATCTGGAGGTTACCGGGACAACAGACGTGGCGGCGGAAGGAATAACAACAATAACAATACCCGAAGCCGTGTCCAGTATGACGCCAAGGGCCGACCAATGATCCAATGTAGGGCCTGCAATCAGTGGGGGCACTTCACTCGGGATTACACGAAGGAAGCCACCCCTCAGCACCTCTGCCGATGGTGTGGGCCAGGCGACCATGAGGACGCAAATTGCCCGAAGCCAGGAGTAAACCTTTTGAACATCAAACCTACGAAGGCAGAAGTGTTGGCAATCACAAGGGCACAGGCCAAAAAGGCTGCATACCCAGATCCTCGCACGGAGACCGAGAGAGTGCAGGAAGCAAGGGACGAGATCACAAAGGAAATGGCCGCACAAGGACAAAACAGCCACGAGGCCACAAGCCCGTCATGGACGAGGGGAAAAGAGGGAATCTTATAGCAAATATTGCAAGTGGAGGTACCCGTGAAGATTCAAGACCTCCTTGAAACCATGTCGAAGTTGAAAATGGCTATCTTAAACTTCGTACCCACACAAGTGAAAACGAGGGAGGTCGTAAGCCCCACGGTCGACCCTATGTTGTTCGTAGTCAACAGCGGACGCCAACCGGCGGTGGTAGAAATGGGCACCCTGGGGACTACCTTGACGGACACCATTGTGGACGGATGGTCAAGAGAAATGTGCTCCCAGAAGAAACATGGAAAAAACTGGGAAAGCCTACATTGTGGCCTCCCACGTTCAGCCTACTAGGGGCAGATCAACACGGGATTAAACCCCTCGGTACCCTCATGGGCCAACCGGTGATGATTGGCACGCAGCCATTCATGCTAGATTTTGTAGTGATTCCACTGAAGCAGAAAGGGTACGACACCATTCTCGGACGTGGGTGGCTCATTGCAGCAAAGGTGAATCATAACTAGAAGCGGAATTAGCTTTCCTTGGAAAACATGGGGAGGAAGTACGTGATCGATCTCCGTACGCAGATGATGAGTGAAGAGTTAGCATCCTCCTCCAACTCAATAAATCTAAGGGAGACCAGTTGGGTGAGGATGGAGACGAACGCAGCATGGAGCCCAGTGATGGAGGGGTGTTAGAACTGGAAGCATGCTCGGGGGATGACGGGGACTCCTTGAATGGCCTCTTCCACTGGCAAATGGGAGATTATGAATTGTTTACACCCTCGTGCAATGTATTGAGTATCGAGGAAGAACCAGATATATTTCCTCCAGAATACGAAGAGTACAA
Organism: Cryptomeria japonica; assembly: GCF_030272615.1. Classification (NCBI taxonomy): domain Eukaryota; kingdom Viridiplantae; phylum Streptophyta; class Pinopsida; order Cupressales; family Cupressaceae; genus Cryptomeria; species Cryptomeria japonica. Next base: position 600,068,897 of record NC_081411.1, on the reverse strand, counting down.
GGAAGGGGAGGCCTCTGTGAATGACACTCCCGCACACTACTTCCCGAAGGGCGAACCTATTAAATATCAAGAAGCCAATTTGAAGGAGACAAATCTTGGGGGGACGAGTGACCCCAAGATCATCCTTGTTGGAGATGATTGGAATCTAGTGTTGAAGGCCGCAGCCTTCAAAAATTTCCTCGAATACAAGGATGTTTTTGCATGCACGTACAAGGACCTGAAGGGCGTGCCCCCAGAGCTATGTGTACACCGCATAACATTGGTACCGGGAGCCCAACCAGTAAGGAAGCAGCCTTAGCGTATGAACAAAAATTATGCTGCACAGGTGAATGACGAAAATGAGCGGATGTTGGAAGTGGGCAAAATCTTCAAAGTGCAGACAAGCGAATGGGTGTCTCCCATTGTGATTTCCCTCAAGAAAGAGGCCAATCAGATCCGGATCTGTGTAGACTTTCGATGTCTGAACGCTGTCACTATTAAAGACCCGTTTCCCATACCCTTCACCGACAACATCCTCGAGGAAGTGGCTGGACATGAAATCTATTCCTTCATGGATGGGTTCTCTGGGTACAACCAAATATCCATCGCCGAGGAGGATAAGTTGAAAACGACCTTCGTGGTGGAGGACGGTGTGTATGCATACAACCGAATGCCCTTCGGCCTATGTAATGCACCGACAACCTTTCAGCACATCATCTTGCACATCTTCGACAAGATGTCCATAGGGAACTTCAAAGCTTTCCTGGACGATTGGTCTATTTACAACGGACAGGACATCCACCTATAGGCCCTCCGGGAGTGCCTGGAGAGATGTCGAAGGGCACGTTTGGCCCTTAATCCGAAGAAATGTAGATTCATGGTACCACAGGGAAGATTGCTTGGACACATTGGGTGCAAAGAAGGACTGAAAACAGACCCTGACAAGATTCGGGTCATAGTAGAAATGGAAGCTCCTACAGACGTCACTGGTGTAAAGTCTTTCCTTGGTCATGTAGGGTACTACAAGAAAGGTAGGGACCACCAAACGGTGGAAACACCGTGCGGTGGAAACCACCGCACAAATATGCCGCCCAACACAAATACGACGCCCAGCACAAATGCACACGCAGCCCGCACAACTACAACGCAGCCCTTCACACGCTTCACACGCACACGCAGCCGCACAAACCCACGCACACGCGGCCTTCGGCCTAAAGGAAAAGGCAACAATCCCGATGAAGAAGGGATTCCTGGTATATCCGCAACCATTGCCGCAGGGAAGGGGAAGTGGTGTAACGGTTCTACGGTTAGCCATATCACAGCTAGCACATTGAGGAGAGGCAAACTACAGGGAATGCATTTAGCCGGCAAACGCCATTGGCGAGCAAAGTTGCAAACAAACATGGACAAGACCGCGAGGGTTTTACCATCCGAAGTTCGAGTTGCAGGAGGCACCGATACAAGCACTAGTGCCAGCACACAAAAACACAGGCCAAAGATAGCCACAGCCACAGCCACAGGAAAGGTCACCGCCGACATTATTGTGTTCGAGGGTGTGAATGGAGCCAAGTGCCGCAAGTGGTAGCAGGAGAATGCTGTCGATCACAAAGTGAAAAAGAATTTACAGCGAGCAGGAGTTCATTGGGCTATCCAAATGCCTGTTTTTCCCATAAAGAAATTCGAGGTACCGCTGCGAATGATGGTCGACGTGTTTGACGCCACCTCCAGAACGAGCACGTTTGACTACGGCAACCATAGGCTAAGGGTTTCCTTCACAACAGCTGATTTTACAAGGGTATTTGGCATACCAGGTCGCAATGGGAAGAAAGTGGAGTTAAAAGCTAAGAAAATGAATAAGGACATGAAGGAACACTGGGTGAAGATGGTTTCCCGCAACCTTACACCGGCTGAACTTGTCTTTGTGACCAATGCCACAAAAAACAAGGGGAATGAAAAAGTCATTTGTAGCCGAAGGGTCGTGGCGCTGTATCATGGATGTCGTGAAGAGCCGACTTACCGGGTCCAGCCGTGCATCGGATATCGCCCTACCTTTGATTATTTTGATGAATGGACTTATGAATGGGGTGCAGTACAACTGGGCTACAGTACTTGCTGACAGGATGTATGAGTTCATGACTCTACACCACCACACCTTCTACATGTCGCACTATGCCATTGGGTTGTTCCTGGAGGCCATGCGTTCCCAGCTACCGGAGGACGAAGTAGACATCAAACTGGTAGGTAGTCTGGCACCAGGGGACCCACCCATCCTCTATTGGCAACATATGGATGTAGGGCTGACACCTACGGCAGGACAAAAGAGGCGAAGGCAGGATGTTTTCGAGTCTGACGACTCCAACAGTGGGCAGGAAGAGACCTCGGAAGCCTCGAGTGATTCAGATGGAGATAATGGGGCAAGCTTAGTCGAGGTCGTACCAGCATCCACACCCCCACCCCAAGTCTTGTTCGCCACACCCATGCTGACTAGCTCAGCGCATTTGAGTCTGTCTACAAGTGGCATTGCGTCCATTCCAACCTTCGGGGAGCAGAGACCGCCAGTAGTAATGGAGCTACCATCAGGGACCGAGGAAGGGAGGACAGAGATAGTTCCATCAGAAGAAGTAGGTGAATCCGTGCCCATAGGGAAAGTACAGGGACACGATCAAACAGTGGCAGCAGCAACACTAGGCGGGGGAATACTACAACCCCTCGAGGAGGATGGTTGGTTGAGCAGGGAGTTCGAGATGACACCCATGTCGCCTAGGTCGGTTACTACCATTTCTCCCTCACGGGCTACCCCCATGCGCAATGACCCTCGGGAGGACTTAGACACAGAGGTTGTGGACTTAGATAGCGAAGGTTCTCCTAGGGATGTGACACACTCGACAGACGTATAGGGCAAGGAGTTGGCACTGGAGCAGATGGCAAAGGTCCACGTGGACAGCCAGCGAAGCAAGGTAGAGAGCCACATGGAGAGCAGGCAGCCAGGTCGGGTAGACATGGAGGCGTACCTCCAAGATATGGTGGGCCGAGGGCAGACTTACTTTCAGGAACTGGTACAGACGTATCTACAGGAGGAGGTCCGTCGAGGGCGGGAGGTTATCACCTCCCTTCAGTCAGAGGGCCTCGATAACACCATTCAGGAGTTGGAGCGGCTGCTTAGGTTTATGCGGGAGGGTTGTCTGCAGGCATTTGCTGCCTGTTTTGAGAGAGGCGGATGGCCAGGGACTAAGACGGCAAAGATGTTGGCCGCATGGGCAGTGAGTAGGCCAGTAGGGGAGAGTAGAGTGGAGTCTCTCAGGAGGCAGATTGAGCAGACCTTCAGGGAAGTGTATCACACTCTTCGCCGAACGGAGTCTGTATCTACAGGACATCTGACTGCGAGGGTGGCTGCGGAGAGAGCTCGAGAGGAGTTGGCCACCCAGGTTGACGCCGTGCAGAGAGACTTGGATCGCCAGGAGGCGGAGTGGGAAGCCGAGAGGGCTAAGTTCGCTACCGAGAAGGCACGGTTAGCTGCAACGTTCGAGGACACAAGGGCAGAGCTGGCAACCCTGAGCACTAGTCTGGTACAGGCGTGAGAGACGATGGATGCCAAGGAGAGAAAGCTCCTGGAGGCTGCCCGGATGGTTAAGTCTGCAATTGAGCATAAAAAGGTTGTTGAGCGGAACTTGCAGGTACCGACACAGCAAGTGTATGATCTGCGTGCACGACTGACACCAACATCATCATTAGCCCTACCACCTGCTGCTTCAAGGACGCCCCCTCTGCCCCCTTCTTCTTCTATACCTTGATTCTATTTAGAGTATGACCATCATCTCTATTTTGTATTAAGTCGTTCGGAGACGACTTCTTTTCTTGGGGGGGATGATGTTGTCGGGAATAATCATTATGTTATGTTGTCGTATTATGTTATGTTGTCGTCGGTAATTATGGGTTACGGCAATCAATTAGTCTTCCCGAAGGGCAGTTGGACACGACGGTTGGTCGCACCCCTTCGGGTATTATATATTGCATACCTTTCCTTCTTAATAGCATCATGATAGTCATATCTGGGTGTGATGTTATAAGCACTTGATGTACATGGACTGTTGAATTAATACAGAGACTGGTTCTTAAATATATTCTCATTATGTTCCGTGCATTTACTTTCTGCATTTAAACGTTTACCCATATGTGGCAAACAATATGTTATCATCTCATGCTAAAACTTAAAAAGTTGACTTCAAAAGGAACATATTGGACTTTATATAGTCACAAATGAACATAGAAAAGGAAGTAAAACTCAAAATATAAAAAGACGGACAAGCAGAGATTCCATAAATTCGCTGATGGTCCCAAGTTGTGTACCAAATACTCCTGCATCGAACAGTTCAAAAGGACATTAGAAAAATAGTTTCCATCATCAAATTCCCGGAAAACACCACTGCTTCCACTCATTGGACATGATAAGATGAAAACAGGAATTACTGACAACGCTTGTGTCACATATCAACAAGAAGATAACCTGCTACAATCATATTGTAAGTGCAAAACAGCTAGAGCATTTTAGTTGTGAATTCAAGCAGCATATGGTCGTATATTTTGGAGGACTTGGTATCCAAAAAAGATCCCTCCTAGAGATGTCTATATGATCAGGGAGTGCAGAAAAGAAGCACAATAAACTATGCAGTTTATGACCACTTCTTTCCTTTGCAATGGGTGTGAACCTACTTCAATGAAAGGTTAATCTCCCTTGCAGTTAGAAGAGATTAGTTCGTTTGACATAGACTTAGCTGAACATTTTGCATTTAGATTTAAAGATTTAAGGATTTAAGATAGATGTTCATCCTTTGCAAGTTGATCTAAAAAAAGGCATCGGTTCCCATTGCTTCATGGGGAGAAGATCTCTTGAATGGGACATCCTTATTCAATTTTTTTGATTCTTGACAATGTATTATAAGATGTATGATTCTGAAAAAAACACTGGACCATTATCCTATCAATATGTAATTCTTTCCAGTAAGGAAAATCCAAAATTATTCTGGCAAGAAAGTGTGCGTTTGTGTGTGTGTAAGAGAGAGAGAGAGAGAGAGAGAGAGAGAGAGAGAGAGCAGGGTATATGTGACATATTCATACCTAAAACATCATGAACATTTTGTAGGATCTCTGGAGATCTTGGACCATTGGATGTAAATGATGCCTTACAGATCTCATAAAGCCTTTGCACTGCTGTCATAGTGCAGAACCACTGTTCCTAACAAATGGGAACACTATATCCTGAAATTCCAAACCTGCTACCTGTCTTCTCTAAAATGTGTGTATCAAATAACAGCACTTACTTCAAATTATGTTTACCTCGAGCTATATAATTTGTTGAGTTCATATCAACAATTCCCTCACAATTTATTGTCCTTGGACCTCCACTATTGCAAAATGCTTGCTTCAAGCACATACCATATTCGGTGCTTATTCCATAAACCTAAATGCTTGCACTCTAGGCCTTTCAAAGGATACTTGGCTAAACAATCACCAGTCTGATTTCAGATTAATGCATCTCCTGTTAATCCAAAGTAAAACATCATATCAAGCTTCAATATGTCAAATTACTTGAGGTCTGCCATAGATAAAAGTTGATGCCATAAGATATTATACTTAGTCCAAGACAAATAAATTATACGCATGAAAACTGAAAACAATAATTCAAGCAATGTTTTCCAGTCCTCAATAAAATCATAATAGATGTTTACTATCTAAAATATTATTGCAAGTATTTAAATTATCCAATGTGCAATAACATTTCAAAAGTTGGTGCTTTCTACATCATCTTGAAGATGTGCATGTATTTCAACAAAAGAGTGAATGAATGAGTAAAAAGATAAATGCAGTCTAGAAAGCGTTATTTATTTCAAAATTCTAGTGTGTAATAATTTTCAAAAGTTGATGCTTTTTACGTCATCTTGAAAATGTGCATGCATTTCAACAAGAAGAGCGAATGAATGAGTAAAAAGATAAATATAGTCTAGAAAGCATAATTCATTTCAAAATTGTAAGATGTTATAACAAGTGTGCATGTATTTCAACAAAAGAGTGAATGAATGAGTAAAACGATAAATACAGTCTAGAAAGTGTAATTTATTTCAAAATTCTAGTGTGTAATGATTTTTCAAAGTTGATGCTTTCTACGTCATCTTGAAAATGTGCATATATTTCGACAGTTAGAGTGAATGAATGAGTAAAAAGATAAATATAGTCTAGGAAGTGTAATTCATTTCAAAATTGTAAAATATTATAATAAGTGTTTACCATGTCCAATCTTATTGAAAGTATTTAAACTATCCAGTGTTTAATGATTTTCCAAATGTCTATTCTTTCTACGTCACCTTGAATATGTGCATATGTTTCAACAAGAGTGAATGGAAGGAAAAAGATAAAGTCTTAAGACTCTTAAAGATAGTCCAGAAAGCCCAATTTATTTCAAATTTGTAAAACAAAATATGGAATTGCTTAAGAAGAGAATAACTTAATTTAAACAGCAAAAACTGTTAGTACAGCAGTATCATATTGTGCTACAAGATTTTGTTATAAAAATATTGTAGCAAAGAGAGGACACAAGATTAAAATTCCGATTTGCAGTTTTTTTAATCATATAAATGCATAGGTAACAAACCAGTGTTCCACGGGCGTTGGGGACGGGGAGACAAAGGGCCTAAGTTTGGTCGAGGGGGGGGGCGTGGTGGTGCTGATATAGTTATACATATACTTATAGTACTTGAAAAACTAGTTTTGAAAAGATGTATAACAGTATAAGAATTATATTTCAAATGAAACTATAGGAAATTAGTAAAATTATAACACATCAAAATTTGAAATACTAAATCTAAATACGAAGATTTCTTGAATGCTAACTGCTAAATAAAATTTGACAAATGAAATTGTCAAATTGGAGATTTCTATTATATCGAAAATTTGAATATCTGATGTCATATGAGATATCACAAAGTCTGTAAAGATGATTACATGATTCATCATTACAATGAGTAGCAAATACAAATACTAATAGCAATAGCATTACATGTAATGTACCCAACCGTACGGTACCCAAATTTCCACCGCACGTCACGTACCACTATGATGTATCGGCACTCTCTTACGGCACACTATTTGAGGGCAAAGTACCCGAGGGAAATACCCGAGGGCAATAACCGAGGGAAGTACCCGAGGGAAATACTCGAGGAAAGTACCAAAGGGCAAAGTACCTGAGGGAAGTATACCCGAGGGCAATTACCAAGGGAAGTACCCGAGGGCAAATACCCAAGGGAAGCACTCGAGGGCAAAGTACCTTCTACACCTTCGGCCCTCAATCAATGACACTCGGCACCCTTCGGCTCCGGACATAAGTTCCACTTGTACGGAAAAGTAGGCCGCACACTTCCAAACACTCCGTACGGCAATGTTATTTCCACTGAAGGATCCAATCGTAGATAATACCTCCGTCGATAAGATTATTGCAGGTATGGGAATGAATTATCAACACAGAGTATACACCAACAACATTGAATAGCCAAGAACTAGATATTTGTAGTTATATTTCCACACGGTAGAGATAGATCCAACAATTAAGTACAAAGTGAAATATCAGAAATAATATCTCCAACGACGGACTAGGGTGGCTGCTAACCACCAAAACTGCGATTACAGAATGGGGAGGATCTTGCACCTCCAAAACTGCAATAGAACGAAACTCCAATTGGAATTTGCAAATACAAAGAAAACATCAAATTAACCATACTTACAACTATGCCAAACTTGGCCTTATAAAAAGCTCCGGGAAGTTTCCCGAAGGGTTGCAAGCAGGCCAACAATAGTTTATTATTTTCTTAATTTGGGCCCCTTTATTTAATAATTAAATTAATTAATTAAATAAGTCCTTATGATATTATTTAAAATTTAGGACCACTTAATTAATTAACTTAATTAAGTCACTTTATTAAAATTGGGGACATTACATTACAAAAGACAAAATGTCAAAACTCAAAATGTAGTGAAGAGAGGCCTCTAATCATCTGCAAAATCCTCATCACCGGAACTACTAGACTCCACAAGGTCAAGATCTGTCAAGCTCACACCAAGCAGTCCTGCATCTAAAGTGGTAGGATCATCCTCATCAATCTGTGAAGGCTCCTTTGGCTCTACATCCCATTGTGACGTTGGACTCTCGTTGTACACAAGTGTCTTGTGGTCCATGAGACGCAAAGCACTATGTACAGCCACAAGCTTGTCTACTCTCTTAAAGGTAAGTTTGTTCCTCTTAAGAGAGTGGATGTAGCTACAATGATCCACACCTTTTCCTGTCCAAAAAAGAAAGTATGCATTCACTCTAGTGATGCTACCAAACCATTCAACCCCACAAATGTTGCACTTCCACTTCCTTGCTCCTCCACCTGAACGTGATGTGCCTTGTACTCTTGAAGCAAACTGTTTGAGATGAGACTTAGGATCATAAGCACCCCTAGCATATTGTGCCAACAACTCTGAAGGGCAACCTGTACTAGCCAGTGCACTTGCCATGGAACTAGATTGCGGTCCAGGATCAACCCCATGGTCACCCCCCTCATCTTAAGGTTCAAATTTTGAATCATGTTCACTATGAGAATGGATTTACATCTCATCCTCACTCATCTCTTGGGAGCTCATTGTGAAAGTGACACTGCATTTCACAAAATAAAAATAAAAATAAAATCAGCCTAGTTTAACAAATTGAAATACAAATTTGAAATTTCAATTTTGAAAACAAAATTTACAATTTATAATTTTATATTATTTAAAAATTAAAATAAAAATCATAAAATTTGATGTTGAATCTTGAGGGCAAAATGATGCCCTCAACATTCAACATCAAATCTGATTTTGAGATGAATAAGAAAAAAAAAATTTTAAACAAACAAAGAAATGAAAATCAAAAAATAAAACAAAAACAACAAGAAAAACCCTACCTTGTGCTTGAAAAATCTCTCCAAAATGCAATAGAATCCTCTTCCTCCTCTTCGTCTTGCTCCTTCTCACTCCTATCACAATTGCAATCACTTTTTTCAATCCTTCAATCAGACTTCTACAAGTTTTTCCTCCTCTTCAGCTTGCTAGCAAAAAAAATCAGTCTTTCAAACTGTGAGTGAAATCATCAAATATGATGGTTTTGTGTTGTTTTGGGGGAGGGGTGGGGCCCATGTCAAATTAAGGTTACCCCCCCAACCCCCAAAAATCAAACTTTTTTTTTTTTTAATTTTAATTTTTAACATTGCATTTGATGTGGGGGGACGGGAGACATCTAGACGTCTCCCAAGGAGACTTGGGGACGTCTCCTTAAGAGATGCGGAGACGTTTACGCATCTCCGACGGAGCACCAGTGGTGGTGGCGGGATGGCGAGAGACGTCATGTCCCCATTTCCCCGTCCCGAAAATGTCCTTGTCTTCGAAACGCAACCAAAAATGGGGAAAACACGTTTCCGTGAAACGCTATAACAAACCAATTAAGACGCCAAGAATTGTAAGAAGCCAACCTCACCACAAATGCTTTTGCAAACTAAGCTTTGTTGGAATCTATCAAAGGAAATATTTCCTGAGCTATGCAAGTAGTGGTGGCCTAATAAGGGAACAGAAAATGTGAATCTCAAGATTACTATGATGTTAATCTGAATACTTGTTCCTAAATCATGGCGCAAATTTCAAGCACTCATTCTGAACCACAAGTATTGCCTTGGACCTGGAAATAAATATCAAAAAGGTGATTTTGTCATCATCTTCAATGCAATGCAATGAGCTCTTGCAACAGATGGGAGATCACTGGTTTATTAGAGGCTACTCTTATAGTATCAAAATTTGTTTTTACATCCTTCCATCTATGTTGCACGAAAAATGACTAACCTTCTCGTCTTAACCATTTCAGTACACCATTAATACAGCTCATCCATTTCAGAAACATCAGCCTATTACCTAAAAGCTAGTTTGCAAAACTTGCAAGTACTCACCGAGTTGTTGAGTACATGCGGATTTTTTTACTACGTAAGTATTTGCAAATTTTAACTTGCAAGTTTGCAGAGATAGTTTTCTAGAGAAAATTCATCAGATTTTTTGGCGAGTTTGTGGTGAAAAATCATGACACAAGAATTTCTTTTTTCTTTTTCCTAAGCATTTAAATTATTAAAGTACTTATTATTATTGTATTTAATGGTCATTTAATTTAGTCGTTTAGGTAATTTGCTTTTTGTAGTTAGTTTTTTTTTTAGAATGTTTCTTTCGTGTTTCTATTCTTGATCGTCTTGTATTCTCTATTTTAGGAGCCTTCATCTCCTTTGTAAATTATCAATTATCAATCTATTACTATTACATGGTATGAGAGCATATGTCATTTTTGGCAAATTTTTTGTAATAAAAAATTTGCAGATAATTTACCTAGAAATTTCTAAGAAATTTTTGGAAAAAATTTTGGATCATTTTTTAAAAATCATCATGGGATCAGTTCTACAAACTTGGTGGATCTTTTTGATCGATTTTTCTAGGAAAATCAAAGGTTTTTCTAAAAATTTTGAGGGTTTTTGTCGCCTGTTTTTTCTAGGCACCTACTCGTGGGTATTTTGTTAATTTTAGGATCAGACTGTACCAAAAATAGCAATAACAGAAAGCAAAAACAATGTGCACAAGGAACACCAAGAATACCCTGGGAAAACCTCCCTCTTGGAGGTGAAAAACCCAGCTATAGATCTCAGATCTTATTATGCAATAATCAGAAGTATCTTACAATATGGCTTCAACACTTGAAGCAATCAGAACCAGCAAACTATGCACAAATGGATAACGCCTTCAACTAAGGATAAATGATAAACTTATCTCTAAGCATAGGGTATCTGCTATTAAGGAGGTTCGCTGCCCCAGAGATAGTGTTCGCTGCTCTAGGATGAAGATCGCTGTCATCAATGATAGTTCGGAGCCTTCAAATGAAGCTCGCTCTCCACAAGATGAAGTTCTCTATCCTTGAGAATAGTTCGCTGCCTCTAGAATGAAGATCGTTGTCATCAATGATAGTTCGGAGCCTTCAAATGAAGCTCGTTGTCTACAAGATGAAGTTCATTACCCTTGAGAATAGTTCGCTGTCTCGGAGAAACAATTTGCTGAATGAAGGAGTTAATTTTCTGATTGAAGACAATTCGCTAAGTGTGTGTTGATACAACGACTAAGCCTTTGTATATATATGTGACTCAGCCTACCAATTCACTCTAGGTCGGCCCTTTCAACTTGGCGCCAAAACATAGGGTTAAGATTACAAGATACATAAGATAGGGTCTGCCCTATTCACAAGTTACATTCAATATAGGACCACAAGTTAAATTGCCCAATTAGGGTCAAACCAAATTACAAGTTACATTTATAGGGCCTGTCCTATCCACAAGTTACATTATATATAGGTCTTGCCCAATATTCATAGCAAGACATAATTACAAGTCACATGTATTTGGGCCCAGCCCTAAGTAACAATTTAGTGTCACCACATTACAAGTTACAATTAAATTTCTCCACACTACATGATTGGGTCCAGCCCAAAAATTGATTTACATAATAGATAATACATGTGCATTTTAATTGTCATTGACAACATTAAAATACAATAGATAGGTATCCGAGCTAGCTACTATTTCAACATATTTGAGTCCTGATCATAGGCACATAAAATCGCGATCTATTTTTCTGCATTATTGAAGGGTTTTCCAGATCATGCGATTTTCAGGAAGGTTTTTATAAAGTAGCACGAGGGTTCCATGCCCGACCAAACCTTATTCTGTCTTCTTTGCTCACAAAATCGAGGGAAATCACTTCATTTTGAGGGATTTATTTGCAGCCTAGTATTTTGTTTTGTAGGTTGTTTGCAACTCATCTTTGTTTCTAAGTTTTTTTAGCCACACCTAGGGTCTTTGTTTTGCATGATTTTTCTTAGAAATCGTGGCAAGTTTTTGCAGTAAGTTTTGCATGATGGTTTTGAAGTTTTTGCAGTAAGTTTTTTGACTAATTTTTTGCAATAAAATCAAGGAAAATCAAGGTTTTTTTAAGATGATTGCCTCGAGATCTATGCTACAAAGTGTTTTTCAAATTTTGCCTACAAATTCACTACCTTGAAATTTGTGCCAGGTGTTTGTTGAAGGTTTTTGCTTGGTTTTTGACAGAAAAATCAGACCTTTAAATTTTGTGAGAAATTGACCTCATTGAAAAGTGAGAGGGATGACGTCATTGACCAGCATCATGTTGGAAGGTAATCAATGCTTTAACGGCAAGAACTACAATGCTTGGCAGCAGAGGATGCTCTCTATTTTTGAGTATTGGTGCCTAGACCAGATTGAAGCTCAAGCTTTGAAGTTATGTACAACTGACGCTGTGATTAAATTTTTAGAAGAGAACATCATTACCAGGTTTGGTTGTCCACATGCTATTGTTTGTGATAATGGTTATGCCTTTACATCATTAAAATTTTCGAATTGGGCTTTTGAATATGGTATAACCCATAAGTTTTCATCGAATTATTATCCTCAGGGTAATGGGTTAGCTGAATCAACGAATAAGAGTTTGCTGAGTGTGATTAAGAAATTGTTAGAGAAAAATCCGAAAGATTGGCACACACAATTGAAATTCGCCCTTTGGGCAGACAGAACGAGAGTTAAGAACTCATTGGGGACATCCCCATATTTTCTGGTATATGGCCAAGAGCCTGTCTTCCCCGTACAACTGAGAATTCCTACATTGAGATTCATACAAGATTACATGGAGGGCAAAGACAGAGTGCAAACAAGACTAACACAGTTGATGAACTTAGAAGTAAAAAGAGATAAAGCATTAGAGAATTTCGCCAAACATCAAGGCATAGTTAAAAGATGGTTGGACAGACAAGCACGGGTAAAAGCCTTTAGGATTTTTGACCTAGTGCTATATTGAGATAAAGCCCACGAAAGAAGGGGAGATCACGACAAATTTGAAAAACTATGGAAAGGCCCCTATCAAATTGCTGAGATACTGGGAGAGAATGCATTCAAGCTGAGAACCTTAACTGGTGAGGATGTTTTGTTGCCCGTCAATGGACAATTCCTCAAGCATTACTTCCAACCTTAGGTTTCTTTTGAAGCCTACCCCTTGTATCATAGTTAGAATAGGTCTTCTTTGGGTTTGCCTTAGTTTAGGTTTGCTTCCGGTTCTGCTTTAGGTTTTAGGTCGGCTTTGCTTAGGTGTTAGTTCCGAGGGATATCCGCTTGTGATGTGGGAGTTGTTGTCAAGACACACTCTGCGTTTCACCAGGTTTTGTTTAGTCCATTTCTTGAGCGATACCTCATGAAGTTCTTTGGATTAGAGATTGTTTTTGTATAATGTATCATAGGTTGAATCCGTATTTGACGGGATTGGAAAACTTTTATTGTATTTTGACGCTGACATCATTTGATTATTATATTTTACACATTAATTTTATCCAAGTTATTATAGATTCTCAGGTGAAGCTGCGACTAGTGAAAAATCTTATATCCTGCTTCAGTGCCATTATAATTCTCGAACCCAAGTAAGTTTATTACTTACGAGCCAAAGGAATTGACGGAATTTGAAAGTACATGAAAAGGAAATATCGAAAAATGAAAGAAAAAAAAGAAATGCAAAGAAATGAAATATCTAAATTGGCTAATGGGAATATGCGAGTAACTCCATCAGGGCTATAGACGCCTGGCCGGCACTGGAGCAATATTCGTGAGGTTATAATTGGCCGCTTGCGAAGTATGGACATCTTACGTAGCTAGTCTCACTGGATCTTTTGACTTTACAATATTCTCGTGAAGGTAATGAACATAATTGCACACACTTGAATAATCAATGACTAAGTAACTTGATACAATTCTTGGATTCCATCTTTTCAAATGTGTTTTCTGACCTTTTGCTATGTTATGCAAGGATTAATTGAAGATTCTAAGGGTCGGATTGAGCTTTGTTCTTGAAATGTTCTGGAACATTTCCTCAGTGGAGTCGCCAGATGTTGTGACCTTTTCACACATCACCCTATTGCTAACAGGGACCCCTTCTTTTCCGGCTTGCTGCGTTGTTAGGTTAGGATTTTGGCTGCTTAGTGGGCAATTTTGTGTTTCCCGTGCCCGAGTCTCGGATTTTTGATCATGCCTAGTGCCGTTTAGGGTTTTTGAAGTTATGGGATCAAGTTGCAAACGTTGATACTTTAATGATCCTAAATTTTGTCTAAGTGTTGACCTTTTGAGCGTTAACGTGTTTTAAACACGAGCATCAGTGATTTTAAAGTGTCAGGGTATTCCCAGACTTTTTGGAGTTGTTTTCTCGTTCCTAAGGTATTATTTAAATTGATTTCGCACTTTATCCCAATAATTTCCTAGTGTTTCGCTCATGTTTTTGGAAAATTTGCCCAAGTCCTGTCTAATTTTGAAGTTTCTAAGTGATTTTGAGTGGTTAAAATGCCAAATTCCTAAGGGAAATCCATATTCCGAGGGTTAGAAGGTCAAATTCCATGCTAGAGGTGCTTTCCCCCTCATATTCCAGACTACCCACCCTTTTCCCCAACTCAAAATCCACACTACACACAGGTTTCCCCTGAAAGCCATACTGGCTATGATTTTCCACCACTGTTTATCCATGCCTAGGTCGATTTTCCCCTGGAAGTGCTAAAATTTGGCTAAGTGTCAGGATTTTTCTAGACTGCCATCGAGTGCGGACTGGAGTGCGGACTATAATGCGGACAACGTTGAGGATGATTCCATGCCTGGATCGATTTTCCACCAGGCTGTTTTGTGACAAGTCAATGCGCATTTTTGTGCAAACTCTCAGTCCATACCAAAGTTGATTTTCCACTGAGAGCATTTTGATGAGTTTTGAGCCCAGATTTTCATCCAGACTGAGGTCGATTTTCCACCAGGGAGTGGTTTTTGCAAACAAAGTGAATTTGGAGAGTGGATTCCTTGTCCAGATTGCCATCGATTTTCCTCTAGAGTGTTTTATGTGCATTTTGATGCAATTTTGTATGGATTTTTATCCAAGCTAAGATCGATTTTCCCTTGTGTGGATATTTGGACGTTTTAAGTGATTTCATGGGATTTTTTAATCCCAACTGAAGTCGATTTTCCCCTGGAGGCTCAATTTTGATTTAAAATTGAAATATTTAATAAATGAGCCCCATTTTAATTGTTTTTAAATGATGATTAATGATTATTTTAAATTTTAAAAGCAAAAATTAAATAACTTGCAATAAGCATTTAATGTTTTTACCCTTCTAGAAGCAAGTTGGTTTTTACCAAACAAGTATATAAGCAAGTGTTTTATCCCACATTACTTGTGTGGTGAAAGTGAGAGGCAAAAGCAAGTATAAGGGAGGAGTCTCCAGCAATATTTTATTATTTAAATTTGCCAGGTGTCTCCATGAAAGGCGATTTTTCTCTCTTATTGGCGAATTTTGGCAAAGTGTTGAAGTTTAGTGTTGGATTGAGGATTTTTTTCCTCCATTTTTTCCAACTTGTTGTTCCATCCCATTGTTGCCATTGGAGACCATTTTCAGATTTTTCGATTTTCCAAGTTTGGTGATTTTTTCAGGTTTGGCGATTTTTGGTAAAAGATGGCGATTTTCTCCTCCATTGCTGCTTGTTGTTCCAGACCTCCATTGTTGCAGATTTGAGCTACATTGAAGACATTTTCAGAATTTCAAAAATGGCGCTATGGCTGGGAAAGTTCGATTTTTATTTTGCAAGTGTTGGGAACTTACTTTGGTGAATTCCATGCATGTTTGATGCCACCTTTGCCTCCCTACTTGCTGTCATTTGCTTCAGATTTAGACCTCCATTGTTGGTTGTACATTCAATTTTCAGACTTAACTTTTATTGCCCAGCCAGCTACAACTTTAGCGATTTACATTTGGAGACTGTTTGGAGGCATTTTGGAATCATTTTCAGACCATTAGAAGGCTGTCTTAAGGTCTCCAACTGTGTTAATGGCTGCTTGTCCTCAGAAATTTATCTTTTACCAGCCATAACCATGTTTCCAAAATTACATATTCTCATCATCAAGACTGATTTTTATCGAGTTTGTGCATATTTTTTAAGGATTGCAACATGTTTTTTGAAGTTAATTTATTAGTTGCAAGTTGTCTTCAGATTTGTGACTGCGGAAGGTGTCTTCAGACATACCTTGTGTGAAAACACAACCTTTCACACCTTTCCTTAGTCATCGTTGATCCGGTATACTCCTTTGCATTTTAGCTTGCATAATTTCTAAGCATAAGGAGGTATTAATGAATTTTATAGAGGGTTTCCATGCCCTAGCATTGTCATACTTTGAATCTAATTGTCAAAATCTACAAAGAGTATGGATTATTCTCCTGACTTTATGCTCTAATTAGCTAAAATCTTTAGTAAGTCAGGAATTTTATCAAGAACATTATTTATTTTCCTAAGTCTGAACTTCAAGCTTCGTACAGGTACGATGTCGAAGTCCGGATTTAAGGAAAGGAAAGAACTACTGAAGATGTTGGCGACTGGATTCTATCCAGAGCTCAAGATTTCATCCAGATAGAAGGAGATCACAGATACAAACATGCATTTCTTAGACTTGGATCAGATGCGACAGTGGATGTTCGGAGTCGGAAATCAGGTTCCTTCCCCAGCATATGCGAACATTATGAAGAGTGGTATTTTTCATGTCGTTGGATTTCCACAATCCATACAGTGCGGTGAGCTTATCCTGGAGTGTGTTGTAATATCCCAGTTATTTTTTTGTTATTTTTAAGGCCAACAATAAACATCAACAAGAAATTAACCCGTTAAGGTTAAAAATCATAAACTGAAACATGCTGGGAAAGTAACCCTTCCACTTTCTGATCACCAAGTGCCCAATGTGGGAAGGTGAGAGCATACGGTGTTGAGGGGATCATTAGCTTCAGAAACTGAAATACAATGCAATGCTTAGGCAGCAAGCCAGCCCCTTCCGCTTATCCAGCAGGAAAACAAGGAAACTTGGCGGTGAACCAACCAAGTGAGATACACAAAATAAGAATCACTCAACCGCAATATTTCAGCGGGACGACTGCAATTACATAACAACCTCAACTCGACTGCTTATGCAGCGGGAGGACCATTACACATAACTATCACTCGACCACTTATGCAGTGGGAGGACTGAAATTACAAATTTGCTTGATAGTAGGCAGCAAGCTAGCCTCTTCCACTTTTTCAGTGGGATGAGAATTACAAAGCAGAACTAGTTAGTAGTACCACTACTTAACCTTACAAAAATAGAGATAAGAGAAGGAGAGTAATGCAGATTATCACAATAAGAACATGAATTTCTGCTAAAACCAATCTGCAGGCTAGAATTACAAATCAATAGCCTATGAAAATGCTAAAAAGCTCATAACTCTCTCAATATACATCCAAATCACTTCAAACTAGTCCCAAACCCCCAATATATCAAGTGCAACAACAACTAACCAAAACCATATTACCAAAAACCCCTCATTAATTTGGCACACATCCCAATGCAAACAGAAAACCCATGCCTAGCCTAAGAATTTTGATTTGGTCTAGGAAATTCAAAGCTTAATTAAAATTGCTATAAACTCACAAAATATATTACCATGGCTGGGAAGGAGGATAGAGCTGATACCCATAACCGTCAGTCGCTTCAACAGAGAGGTGTGATCGAAAATGTACTTCAACCACAGGCAAAACCAGCAAATCTCCAGAATCACTTCAACACCAAAAATGTCTATGGCAAGCTCTGAGAATGTAGTAGAATACAGCACACAGCTAGGTACTATGTTTCAAGTACGAAACCGGGAAGCACTAGGGAGATGCACTCCGAAGCCTCAAAATCTCTGGCCAAACCGGCAACATAACATTACAAATTTTCAAGATGCCTCAAATGGGAGACCAAGGCTCTTATTTATAACTTCTTGCCATCAAAATTCAAATGCAAATTCCCCAAACTCCACTTCCTTCATTTGCATTTCAGTTCACCTCATGTGGACCCCAAGTGTAGCGCCATTTCCCACAAGTCAAACTTCACGCCAAAGGCATGGACCCACGTTAAACACTTTGGCAAATATTAGAGATGCAATATAAAAATAATATTCCTCTAAGTAATTTTGACATCCCTTATTATACATGAATTTCGCCAAACTTAGGAGATAATAGACATTAATCCCAAATTCCATAAATCAGTAGCAATTAATCAGATTAATTAAATATTAAACCTTAGGATAAGGAAATAATATTTAATTGCGTTACATATGACTCCTGTACTGATTACTGTCAAAACCAAGATGAAACTAAGCCAGGAGGACCACTGAACTGCTGCAAGATCAGGAACCTATCCACTGCCAGAAATAGAATTATGCCATACTGCCACTTACTAAAAATAGTAAGTCAAGAACTAATGCTCCAAAAAGCATGATCTTCGCGCCCAGTGACAGAGCATGGAGAGCTCAGTAGGACAGTATCACCAGAATAGCCATTCCCTGACTTACTAAAAATAGTAAGTCCTCGCTTCATCAATGTTGGACCCTCATTCTTCATTCCACCTAGCCTACGGGTCTTAGGAATAGGCTAATGGACCACTGGAAGGTCATCAATGAGAAGGGGACATTACATGTGCACGATGTTATGATCCGCTCACGTGAATGATCAAGACTCCTAAGGGCGTTGTTATTGCCTACCTTGTTGAGGATGCTATTGCTGAGGTGTTCGGAATTCCACGCGGAACAGATATGAAGGATACGACCAAGGATGATTATACAGAAAGATACACAAAGAAGATGGGTGCCTGCAAGAATATGATAAACAAAGAGTGGATGATTGAGCCTAGGTCTCATCATTCTAAGGCTCCCAAGACACTCATGTGCATAGACTTCAAAGAGGAGTATAGCGACTTAATATTCCTACTCAACAGAGTGATGGGGATGCCGCAGGTAGCAATATTCGATGGATGGATGTTCTATTTCATCCAGGATTGTCTTAGAGGAACATTAGTAAATTGGTCTAAGATTATAAGTGACAATCTAGACTTTCAACTGAGGAATGTAGAGCGGTCCAAGTCATTCGCCATGACTTCTTACCTGGTATACCTGCTTGCACAATTTGTTTCATAAAGAGGATTGATATGCAAAGGTGAAGTCGAGAATGGGCAAGGACAATTCAGGAGTCATGAATGCTACCCCCATCTGAGCATGTACAGAATTGAAGACAATAAGAGAGTGAATGATGCATTCACTATGTACATCACACGGATGCTGCAAGGCGGAATCCACAGAAGATTGTCCAAGGAGGCAACAGAGTTAATAGAAAAATATGGATCGTGGTATATTCAGTTTCCCACTTTCACGTACCTTAGGATTCATGGGTTTCAATTCGAACCCTACAGGTTTCCTAGGTATCCATCCGACAGAATGATCTTGTTGGAATTGGTGAGACAACTTCTAGAGTTTGATGCCATTCGAAGAGAGAAGCATAGGATAGGCATGACATTCCCTATTTCAATTGGGAAGATGTCAGAGGTTTGCCAGTCAGCCATAGCCGCCAGCACTGCGAGTGAGGAGCTTGCATTCTATCAATTTGCTACATATAAGAAAAGAGAAAGATTTGGTCCAGATAAGAAAGTTGGAAGGATCAAAGGAGAGAAGTTCATCCACAAAGTTGACATAGAAGATTATTGGGCCAACCTGATGGATGAGCAAGCAGTGAAGAGAAGAATGTGGTCCAGATTGTCAGTGGATTTCATGAGGAAGTGTGGACTTTTTCTCATTCCTGATCAAGTGTTAGATAACAAAGATCATGCGCATCCACAGTATGAGAGTGAAATGAAGAAGGCAATCTTATTGCCAAATTGGTCAGAGTCAGAAGAGATTGACCTGAATGTATTGATGAGAGGTCTTGATTTTCTCCCATGCATGGGTAGATATACAGATGAATAAGTTAGTTGATATGGGTGTTCCCTTCACTTATGAAAGGATGAAGCCGGAAGAGTCTACTTCCGAGGATGATCAGAGACTACCAATGATGTCAGGATTTATGCGAACGAAGAGAGTCAAGCTCCCAAGAGAAGGAAGAACACGCCAAGAGAAGTCAAGGCCAGAGGGAAGAAGATTGAGGAGGTGAAGAAGAAACAGAAGACTATCATTCCTCCACCTATCATTCCTTCACCACCTCTCAGTGTCTCATCAATTAAAGTGATCGAAGTAACAGAGCAGAACAAGGAGACTCAGCAAATGTTCCAACACAGTGATACTTCCAGGGAATACTCAAGAGTTACATGCCACAGCAACATTTGCACCTCCAAATGAGAATGATGATCAGTCGAGATCCCCTACTGTCCTTTTAGAAGTTAGTTTGGCAAATGAGGTATACAATTGGACCAGGAATAATCCTGATGATGATGACGATGTTATCTCGGCATTGAGAGGACTTGATCGAGAAATGTGTCTTGATGATGGTATGGAGATGGCCGCTATTCCTGAATGGCTGATGAGAAGTATGGAGAAAAGTAAGAAAATGATAGAGGTACAGCCTATTGACGACATTGATGACTACCTAGCTAGGAGTGCTGAGGAGAAAGAACCCAAGAGAGCGGAGATTTTGTCGCACATAGCTAGAGATGAGACAGGAATGCGGATTGCGCAGATTGTTGTTCCTATTGCAGGCGTGACAGCGGACATTGCTACTCCTATGGATTTCTTGATCACTTCAGTTGCCCTTGGTCGTACATCCAGAAAGCAAGAATTTCAGAAGGTTGGTGAAAACCTCAAGGCAATAGATGCAAGGTTAGACAGAGAGATTGCGGAGAAAGAAAGGTACAGAGAAGAGAATATCAGACTTAGAGAATATATTGCAGGCATAAGGCGTGAAAATCCCACCCTTATTTCCCCTATTGCAGTTGACCATGGAATACATTCACCCTATGAGGCAGTGAGAGATACACTCTCGGAGGTGAAAAAGTGGATTGAGAATACAAGAAAGCAGGCAGATGATTTCCTTACTCAATTTGTCCATGCATATGATAGGACAACAAGGCTCGTATTTAGAATCCAGTATTTGGAGGGAGTTTGGGAAGAATTCCGGCCTATTGAGGAGAAGACTATTCCACGCCTCCAGGCTTTGAAGAAAATTCCTAATTCCACTTTGGTCAATGAGAACATTGTGCACAATGGAGACAGATACGATTTCCATGGCTGGTATTGTTCATTAGCCGTGAAGAGATCAACTTATGAGAACGCCCAGTCGAGTTGTATGGAGATGGATGAAGATCCTTGCCTCGATTGAGGAATTATTGGGTGTTGATGTTAGTGATGCTAGTGGTTTACACTTAGCCGAATTAAGAGACAAGATGAAATTTATGTATTTTTGCCAGTTGGACTCTTTGAAGAAAAGTCAGATAGACGACTTGGTCCCTTTGTTGATTCATGTTCATAGTTTGCAGAAGCTCATGCCGGATTGGGAGAACACTTTGGATGCTTGCTTAGATTCACTGGACGTGATTGATTTACAACAGGATACCTTGCCTAGCATTTCCATGGAGGAGTTAGATTCAGTATTGGCTAGATTCTTGGAGTATGCTAGGGGAGAGAGAGAGATGCAGGGAGGAATCTTCTAGAAGATTCTCTATTTGATAACTAGGTATCTTTTTATTGGGCCATATGTAGGTGGCGCCATTTTTTATGTAAACCCTAATTAGGACAATTCTAGGGTTTTGTTGGCATGATCTCGACTATTGATCTTGGATCAATCTAGGCCATCCATTTTGTAAGAGACTCTATATATGCCTCCTTGTCTCTCATTTGTAAAGGAGAGTTTTTGTAGAATTGTTGGTATATGCTACAGCTATTTGAATCATAATCATTGTTCAATTGTTGGTGATTTTGCTCTTCAAGTGTTGTATTTGCATTCATGGTTCTCAATTCCTCCAAGTTAGATTAGAATTTTAGTTTAGAATTTATTTTCATGTATGTTAGATTGAGTGAAAGATTTGCTGAATTTATTTGTTTGGAATCCTTAATCCATACCACTAGCCTCTTGCCGCTGGTAAGTGCGCCTTGTGTGGTCAACTAAAAATTTGAGTAAGCTTAACTTCAACTATTACGCGTCCCTTGACAAGCATCAACTTGGATGGTGTCAACGTTTGATGGTAATAGCCTAAAAATCCTTAAGTATACCTCAGACGATTGCACTAAGCTTGTGTCAATTCCTGTTTGTGAGACCTCGCCTAGTTTGATTCCACTAGATTTGTTCATCATTTCCTACATTCCTAGGCTTAGAATAGATTTCCTGAACCCTATTCCTTTTGCCCATTTTTTAGTAAGAAGTAAAATCCAAAGCCATATTGATAAATCTTAAGTTGTCAGCACACCTACTCCGCATCTTCATGATAATCCAAACATTTGCATAAGTCCCCAAGTGAACACAGCAATTCACATCGACCATTGAGTTACCCACTCGTCAAGACCTGACATCTAGAAACCTTGGAATCATTTTAGTTGATCTCATTCTTAGCATCTGAGGTGATTTTGTTCAAGAGAGGGTAAATTACCTTGGTATTTTCTTCTGAAATGTTATGTGCATAAAACACACATCAACAAGTGCTTATTAAAAATCCATACGACTTACCAAATTTGTATCATTTCAAATAAGACATCTAGAATAAATTCTCTAACCATTAATGAATTTTGACTTCTGCTAAATATGTCATTTCTCTATCCCTAATTCCTTCCATTCTTGGCTACATACATCACTTTTTTCTATAGTTTTCTCTTGTTCAAATTGCTATACACACTGAGATATCATGATTAAAATATTATAAATGTGGCAACGCTTCTAATCATGGTCTAAGAACTCATGATTGTCATAAACTTCCAACATATAGTTACCATCATAACTACCTGCTTTCTTTCTTCCTTTTTCAGGCCATCTTCTTAGTTTTTCCTAGTATTATCTGAGACCTTTGTGATGCAGGAGCGTATCCAGCCTGCAGCTGATGTTAATATGAACAAGTAATACTGACAGGAATTCCCTCTCTCCTAACTGGTAGAATATTTTAATTCTAGCAATTTCTTAATTTTGGACATGCTGAGGCATTACAAATCAGATCATGGGAGCATTTTTAACACATTCTCCTTAAAGGCTGGCTGGCAGCTGGTGGAGACATTAAGATGAGAAGTAACTACTTTCTACGTTTTCTTTTTTATGTACCAAAGGCTGAACATAAGGATGACCTCTAAAAATGGGAGTCTACTGTTTTTGAAAAGGGACTCGGGTATTTAAAAAAGCAGAAGGTAGTGGGAAAAGAATTGAAAACTTTTGAAAGGGCCCTATTGTTGGAGAAATTCAATGGTTTTTGTTATGGAGTCATGGCAAGTCAAGTTACCATAAGTGAGCAAGAGAAGAAAGTTTTGGAGTGTGTAAAGGAGGTAATTCATAAGAGATTTCATTGGTATTGTCAGGAGTTCTGATAGCTTTAACTTAGGGGAGTTCTAGCAGGCCATGATAGTTATTGTGCAACAATCGGTAATAATTCTAGTTTCAGATTTTTTTGAAAGATTCCAGTCATTGAGTGAAAGAAATTGTGATAATGTCAGATGGGTTATTTTTGTTATGGTAATATGTCTGCAGAAGAGTCATGATGAGTTGTTTAACTCATATTTATGTATCTGCATGAGGTGAAAGCCTGACAATCTATTTAATTTACGGATAGTTACTTTCGTTGTTCTTTCATACTTATTTTCGGTTGTAGTCATGTGAGCTGCCTGGATCAACAGAAATTCATTGAGTTCTTGATACAGGACTGCATCACTTTGCCATAGATGTCTCTTGTGCTATGTCCTGTCCTTGCTTGTAACATACACCCTTTTTTTGTGTTTTTTTTTCTATTTTGATATGTTTATGGAAGAAGATAGATATGTAGAAGATTTGTTAGATAATGAAATAACTTGCAGCAATAAAATAACTCAGAAAATAACAATATACAAAAAAACCCACAAAATGATATAACTTAGATTTATTTTCAGAGTTGGGTTACAATATATCATCAATATGAACAACACCCAGATAACAAAAATGCTTTTAAAACATATTACAAGCATATCTATCAAATATGGAAATACATAAGTCTGATTTTGGACTGAAATCTGCAACTGGCATCAAAGAACATGGACGCCACCCTCAAGAATCACCTCCAAAGGCCATGAAATGGATGTCTCTGTGTGCACAAGCCCTAGACGTCCTCAAACAGCAACAAAACCCTCCAAAACACCAATCAACCCCCTCTCAAAACCATCACTCTACTCCCAGGCATTTACAGACAACTTAGGATGATGTACGGCCAGCAAATGAAATACAATCTCTCCTCAAATCTGCTGTAGACTCACTTGAACCTGCTCAAAAATCCTTTCTTCAATCTGCAATGAGCTCTCCATGAATTAAACTAAGAATATCAATCTGTCCAACTGTGATTCTTGGATGAAATCACCAAGTAATCCTCCAAATCGGGTCTCTCGCTAACATGAAAGATGCACCTTGCAAGGGTTTTTGTCCTAATCAACTTGCAAAGAAAATTTTCAAAATATCAAATCAAGCGTTAAGAAATGAGCTCACAAACTTACTTTTATATCTTCTCCCAAAACCAACTCCCAGCCAAGGAATCTTTTGATTTTTAATTAAAAACCTTGTCTCCCTAACGCAAAGCATCCAACACAAACAACAAAACACTCAAGGGTATGCTGACCCGAAACCAAATTCAAGAACTTCAACTTGACTCAAGAGGCATATAACAAGATTAACCACTCTTCTCAACTCCAAAACTCACAATCTGATCATTAAGTGACAATACAAATGGAATTCATCCATTCTACAAGGCAATCACAACATAATCTTTACACAAGGACTGCAAAGGTATCTTGATACAATAACCTTATGCTTCAAGGAATAGGGATCTTCTCATTCACAATCACCAACAATAAGAACTTCTACACACCTTAGAATCACCCAACATATCCTTCCTACAACCTTGAGTACCTTCCACATAACAAAGAACTCTTTGTTGAAATAAATCAGACTTAAAGCATAACTGCGCACAAACTTCAAGAAACAACAACTCCTTCGAACATAAGCACAGAATTTAAAGGACTATCTACCAAGTACTTCCACCATACGCCACCAATCAACCCCAAACCACTTTCAAAGGTTAGATTCCATCCCTGCAGACCTTCCTTCAAGATTTCAGATAATAACATTCACCACAGCATGAGAGAACAAATTCTTTATTGCCATGGAATACCCTAGTTGAGGAATTCATCATTAAAAAATAGTTTTTACAAAAACAATCACAACTTCTTTAATTCTTAACCAAGTTTAAGTTAGACAAAAAGCACTAGAAATAGGATTAAGAGACCTTTCCAACGCATACAGCCTTTATTCATTATGATTCCTCACGTGGCCATACCAAACACTGCAACAAGACTGTTCCTGCCTTTACCAGTCTGATTTTCACCATGAACTGTAACAAACAGTCATTAATAACTTTTGAAATATTGATCATGAATCCAATCGCTCCAGTCAGACTTTAGATTGCCTAGTTACAAAACTTTTCTCAAATTTATAGCCAGATCCAACAGTTAAAACAAAAGTTATGAGGGTTTTACCAAAACAGGTAACCCTTGGCAGGGTTTTGACAGTTTTTGGAAAAACAATCATATCTTGCCAAATACTCCACAAAAATGCATAAGAAAGGATTCATCTGAAAGCTATTTCATTACTCTATCATTCAAAAACATCTGCATATCAAAATTACATCAAATGTGAGCCTCCATGGCTCTGCGATAGTCACAGATTCCTTAAAACCTTGTGACAGTTTGAGGGTTTCATGGATAACCTTTGTCAAATCCCCTCCAAACTACTCAACCCCCTTGATCTCGACCAAACATGGTTTTATAAACCATAAAAAACTAATTTCAACTCTTTCTAACTTCTCCAACCAACTCATGACCGATCGATGACATTTTATATCTTTTTTTGCACTTTTGGCAATGTTGCAACTTTGCAATTTTTACAATTTTTGACAAATTACCACTACACTTGACCCTAGCCTTCATGGACACCCCTAACATGTTATAATGGATTAAATTTGCCCAATTACAAAATTTTAAACCTTTTATTTTGAATGTTCTTCACACTTTGACCACAGTTGACCCTCTCAAGACCTATTAGGTCTCTTGGCACAAAATGGCTCATCAAGCCTTACAACATGAATTGTTTTGATACAAATGGTCTTTTGTGACCTCACAATCATTAATGCAACATTAAAAATAAAGAAAAATGTGGTTTTTCTTCATGATACATCTCCATGGCCAAGTGCCCCTGCACCACTCCCAAAAGTGGCATCCATCCCCAATAAGGCCCCCATTATTAACTTTTAACACTTGACTTTAATATTTGGGTGCCCATATAGTCCTTTATTAAATACATTAAAATAAGGATAAAGTTAAATCTTTAATTTAACTTTATAATTTGATAACTTATCGTTATTTAATCTAAAAACACTAGACTATATCAAATATCGAGATATCATCATTAACTGCATCCATTAACCATTCTAAAAATAGAAATGCTAACAACTAGCTTAGTCGATGCTTGAAACTAACTTGCTAAGAATAGCATGGGAAAACCATCCAAATCCACACCAAAAAAGGCCATTATGCACATCTCAACCGCCTGAGCTCAAAGAAACACCTATCACTGTTGAATCAAATTGTCATCATGAGTTCCCTTACCCAACTTATTAGCCTATAGGAACCCGCTAAATAGGCTAATAGTCCACCAAACTAAAGTGCTTAGGAAGGGGTCATTATAATCCCCCTTCTCAAATTTGCTTGTCCCCAAGCAATTCCAACTCTAAGTGCTACAAAATCTGCCCATTCTCCCATGTTGCACCCTCTATCGGCAAGTCCTTCCATTTGACCAAGTATTCTTTAATGACACTCTTCTAAATAGTGTGTTCCCTATAGTCTATAATGGCCTCTGGAATCAGAATTAGCTTTCCCTCCTCATCTAATGGTGGCAACTCCGATGAGAGAACCACATTATGCCTAGGTGCTTTTTTGAGTTTGGAAACATGGAACATGTTATGCACTTTACTACTAGCCAGTAACTCAAGCTCATAGGTAATCTCTCCAACCAACCTGGAAACTTTGAAAGAAACATAGAACTTGGGCTTAAGCTTCTTTGCTCCACTCTTCTTGATAGTAGACTATCTATACAGCTGAGCCTTAAATATACCAAGTCACCCACCTCAAAATTGCGCTCTATTTGACGCTGATCGGCATAAAGCTTTTGTTGATTTTGTACCTACTACAAGTTCTCTCTCAAATATTTCATGATATCTTGGCTTTCGCAACAAATCTCTTGCCTTAGGCACTTGACTATCCCCAACGAGAAAATCAATGAAGTTGGGTGTCTCATACAATACAATGCCATGAACGGTGACATCCTGATAGACATGTGATAGGTAGAATTGTAGCAATACTCTCCAAGGTGTAGCCACTTTACCCAAGCTCTCTGTTGTCCTAAGATGTAGTTCCTGAGATACCCTTACACCCATTTGTTTACTATCTCTACTTGCCCATCTGTTTACCGGTGGTACTAGTGCTAGGAGTGAGTTCAATCCAATCCTACTCAATCTAAAAGTTCCTACCAAAAGAGACTTAGGAACTTGCTGCCCCTATCACTCACTATGCTCCTGGGCATCCCATGCAATCTAAAGATCTCCATAAACAATAAATCAGCTTCTTGTATTGTTGTATATGTTGCAGAAATGGCAAAAAAAGGTGCAAATTTGGTCAACTTGTCTACAACAACACATATACAATCCTTTCCCTGTACCTTTGGTAGCCCAATGATGAAATCCATAGAGATACATTCGCATTTTTTATTAGGAATGGGTAAGGCTTGAAGCAAACTAGTGGATAAGTGTGCTCATTCTTATTCTACTAGCAAATAGGGCAGTCCCTAACATGCTGAATGAGTTCATTTTTTAGTCCTTTCCATGTGAATCTCTCCCAAATCTGCCTGTAAGTCTTGAAAAGCCCCGGGTGACCAACCATAGGTGCATCATGAAAAGTCCTCAATATCTTCACCTTAAGTTGTGAAGAAGGCACCAAATAAATTCTCTCCTTATAAATGATCAACTCATTAAGCACTATGTACCTATCATCATGGATCATGCCGTCTATGATTCTTGCTGCCCCAAAATCCTTAGCACACTCTACTGAAATCAACTCTCTCCAATCAACAGTGATCTCAACTAGTGAACAAAAATTAGGCCTCCTAGAAAGCGCATTAGCAATTACATTCTTTTTTCCTTTGACATGAACAATGTCAAAATTATACATTTGTAGTCTAGTAACCAACTTCTATTGCTTGTCATTAAGATCATTCTAGTTCATGAAACACTTGAATCCATTGTGGTCTGTTTTGATGATAATCTGAATTTGGCCAAGGAATGCATGATGGCCAACATTTCCCTATCATAAATAGAGTAACTCTTCTCCACACCTCTTAATTTACTGCTCTCAAATGCTATGGGGTGCTTCTCTTGCATCAAAACAGCTCCAATCCCCTCTCCTGAAGCATCACACTCCAACTCAAATAGTTTGAAGAAATCTAGTATTGTCAACACTAAGCATGTAGACAACACTTGTTTGAAGTGCTCAAAACACTTCTATGTTGAATTGAACCACTGAAAAGCTCCCTTCTTCATTAAGTCCATAATTGGAGCTGCAATCTAGGAAAAGCCCTTAACAAACCTCTTGTAGGAACCACACAAATCAAAGAATACCTTTAGTGAAATTTGTGGTTGTAGGCCAATCAATTATTGCCTTGATCTTATCGGGATCAACTCTCACTCCCTCTGCACTGATGATGTGACCAAGGTAGAGAAGCTTTGTCATACCAAAATCACATTTGAACTCCTTACCATACAAGGATTCACTCTCCAATATGCTCAAGACCTGCTCAAGATGCCTCATATGCTCCTACAATGTCTTACTGAAAATCAAGATATCATCAAAAAATATCAACACAAATTTACTTGTGTTTTCTAAAAACCTAATACATGCAACTTTGGAAAGTAGTTGGTGCATCAGTCAAACCAAATGGCATCACCAAAAAGTCAAAGTGTCCAAAGTGGCATCTGAATGATGTCTTCTCTATCTACTCTTTCCTCATCCAAATCTGATGGTAGCCTGACCTCAAATCTATCTTCGAAAAGTAGCAAGCACCATGCAAATCATCAATCTTGGGAATAGGATACCTATTTTTTATTGTCTTCTTATTGAATTCCTTGTAATCAATGCACATTCGCATTGTCCCATCATTTTTCTTTACCAAAACTACTACTAATGCAAATGGACTCTTGTTGGGTCTAATGTGTCCCATAACCAATAACTCTTTAATAGCTTTCTCTATCTCATCCTTATGTCTCTTAGGATGTCCATATGGCGTGGTAATCACTGTTTTAGCACCCATTTCCAGCTCTATGAAATGCTTTATCCCCTCTAGTGGCACTCCATCAAGAGTACTCCCAAACACCTTGTTATGCTTTGTTAGCAACTTCTAAATATCTGCATGGTAGTTGTTCTTTTGCTGATTTGTAACTGTAGGCATGATAAGACACAATCAGATAAGACACTCTACTGCCCACTCCACCTGATTGTGTCCAATCAACCGCTCCATCCTTTTGAGGGATACAACTCTAGGACCTCCATCTAATAGTCATTTGAGCACTATCTTCTTCCCGTTGGACTCAAACTTCATTTCCATTTTCTGCAAGTTGAAAGAGAACTCTACAAGAGATAGCATCCAATGCATCCCTAAGACTACATCAGTGTCCCCAATATTGACTACATAGAAATCATCCTTCAACTAATAATCTCCCAACTGTATGCTTATATTAGAGATCTTACAAGTACAAGATAGTTTGTACCCATCAACCACCATGACCTTGAATCCATCATGTTCCTCTGTCTGTAAGCCTCTCCTTGCCACAGAGCCCTCATCAATGAAGTTATGAATGGTACCTGTATCAATATGAGCTATGATTCGTTCCCCATGTAACATGCTTCTCACCTTAAATGTAACTACATTTTGTGCTAGAGTTTTAAGCAATGGTACAAATGCTCTTTTGCTCCTCTCCTGATGAGCTTTCGCCATCACTCCTCACCAAATCAGATTGTTGATCTGATTTTTCTAATGCAGATTCTTCAGCAAAAAAGTACTCCAATTGTTTCGCTTTTGCCTTCACACTGCATTTGTGAGATGAGTCCCAAAAGCTCTCTACAATGAAAACACAATTTCTTCCTTTGAAGGTCATTTAATTGCTCACTATCCCACCTATTGGATTCATTCCATGACTGATTTGATTCCCTATGAAATGGTTTCTTGTCCCTATCCTTCTTATGAGGGAATCCCTTAAACTGAAATTAGCTTCTAGAAGCAGAAGCCTCCATATCTCTATCTTTCTTGACAGTTTCTTGCAAGGAAAGTGGATTGAGTGCCTGAATCCAATCTCTCAAGGGGTCTAACATGCCATCCATGAAAAGTACCATGAGCCTCCTCTTTAAAATATCAGTGACTAATACTACAAGTCTCTAGAAATCAGCCAAATATGCATCTACGGAGCCCCATTGTTTGAGTTGAGCTAACTCATTGAAATGCAACTCTAAATCTTTCTTGTCAAACCTCTCTATTAGTCTCTCTATGAACTCTACAAAAGAGGTGATCTAATTGTGACCCGTGGTGATCATTCAATGATGCTACCACTCATGTGCAATGCCATCTAGATGTATTGTTCCATATACCACAATGCCATCTAGATGTATTGTTCCATATACCACAATGCCATCTAGATGTATAGTTCCATATTTGATTGCTTCTTCCTCTGGCATGGGATTAAGCTGAAAATGTGTCCACTTTTTATACCCACGCTCTAGCTGAAGCCTTCCCTAACCATCAAAGTAGGGAAAAGTTAGCTTCCCAAACTTTTTCTACAAATCATAGTGTTATGCTCTACCTCCAGCAGGGGGTCTATGCTTCATTCTAACATCAATATAGTCCCTTAATGATATAGCAGTCTGAAACTCTGGTCCTCCATTTGCCCAATCTTGCATGGGCTAATCCTGCAAATCTATTACTTGAGGCTCATCATCAACCTTTGGTTAAGCCCTAAATGGAAAGGTAGGCATAAGAGGTTTAGAAGTTATTATTCTTGTTCACTATTTTGCATTCCCTCCATGAGCTGAGTTTTCTCCATGACCATTATTGCCTACATTATTTGCATTATTTGCACCCACATTCACTCCCAAATTATCGAGCCATTAATTTTCTCAACAATCCAAGGCACTAATTTGCTTCTCGTGTTCTCAACTTTGTAGCCTATGCTCTCTACTCTGTTGCTTGTAGCCCTCTAACAAGAGCATCCATCAAGTTCAAGAAACACTCCTCCTAGATCTCTAAAATCTCTATCAACCATGTTACTTGTTCTTTGTCCTTCTATTCTTCTACAGCGAAACTTGTATTAGACCTATTCCTACAAGTGTTGTAGTGATGTGTGAAAGGTGGTTGATCAAACCCTGACATATCACTACTCTATCATGATGAGCCCTTCAACACTACTCTACTACTACTGTAACATACACCAAGCCCTAGATGTCTTCAAACAACAGCAAACCCCTCCAAAATGCCAATCGACCCACTCTCAAAACCCTCACACCGCTCCCAAGCAAGTACGGCCAACTTGGGATGAAGTACAACCAACAAATGAAATACAATATCTCCTCAAATCTATTGTAGACTCACTTGAATATGCTCAAACAATGCTTTCTTCAATCTGCACTAAACTCTCCCGATTTGGGTTCGGCTTCCTAATCTCCCCCTTCATTTATGGGTTGATCCTCTTTTAGAGGAAGTGGGTGAAGCCCTTGGAGATTTTTTGATGGTGGATGATGAATCATCTGATATTTTTCACTCCACCTTTGCCCGCATTCTGGTTGAAATGGATGTTTCAAAAGGGTTTCCTGCTGAGATATTACTCAAATCTTCTAAGGGTTGTTGGGTTCAATCTTTGGACTATGAAGGGATACCCTTCCGGTGTAGAAGATGTTTTAAAACAAGTCATGCGGCTGCACAATGTGGATTTGAGAAAAAGACAATGACGGCTACATGGTGGAAAGGTTCTTCTGAACAGCATTATACGGTTGAGAAGAAATCTAAACAACATAGGAGTTTTTCTCAAGTGGTTGCAATGGATTCACAGGGTTTCGGGGCATCCTCTCCAGATGTCACAAATGGTGGGGTTGCTGAAGCTATGCAAGATTATTATGTTGAAACCCCTAAAGAGAGAGGGAATGAGCCTCAGGCTGTAATTTCTAGTGACAATGTTTCGGCTATCAAATCCGGTGGCTTTTCTGACAATGTCATGCCTGTAGGGAGGAAAACTAATGATATCTCCGAGACGGTGGAGACTCTTTCTATAGGCATTCATTCTCAAGATAATGGTGGTCTTTCGCTGGCTTGGCATGGTAAGGCAACGCAAGTGGAAGAGGGTTGGATTTCTGTTAAGGGTAAGAAAGCTAAGTTCTCTAAGCCCTCTTTTGACGTGACTATCCGCTCCCACAAGAGTAGCTCTAAATGTAAATCTTGATGGTTCTTGGTTGGGGGCTAGTTTTAGGCTGGTTGTTGGTTGTTTTTCTTGCAGCTTTTGTTTTAAGTTGTGGGAGCCTATTTTTAAAACCCATGTATATGGCTATGGGAGCCAAAATAACCCATGGCTGTCTAATGCTTTCATGTTCCTTTTGTTATGACAACATTCTGGTTGAGGGTTCCAGATCCATTCAAAATCTGATTGTAAAGGGTTTTGGGTCCCTTCAAAACTTGTTTTTGCCTTAATCAAAAACTGTGAATCCTGGATGAAATCACCAAGTAATCCTCCAGATTGGGTCTCTCACCAACGTGGAAGATACTCCTTGCAAGGATTTTCTTCTTCACAAAGCCATAGGATGAACAAGTTCAACCAGCAAAGAATATTTCCAAAATATCAAATCAAGCATGAAGAAATGAGCTTACAAACTTGCTTTTATATCTTCTCCCAAAACCAACCAAGAAGCCTTTTAATTTTTAATTAAAAAACCTTGTCTCCCCAAAAAAGGTGTCCATCCCCAAAAAGGACACCTTTATTAACTTTTAACACTTCACTTTAATATTTGAGCGCCCATAAAGTTCTTTATTTAATATATTGAAATAAGGATAAAGTTAAATCTTTAATTTAACTTAATAATTTAATAACTTAATCATTATTTAATTTAAAAACACCAAACTATATCAAATATTGAGATATTATCATTGACTATCCACCAACCACTCTAAAAATAGCAATACTAACAATTGGCTTAATCAATGCCTGAAACTAACTTACTGAAAATAGTATGGGAAAACCATCCAAATCTACTATAGAAAGGGCCGTTATGCACATCTCAACTACTTGAGCTCAAAGAAACACCCGTCACTACTAAATCAAATTGTCATCGTGAATTCCCTAACCCAACTCATTTGCCCACGGAAACCAACTAAATAGGCTAATAGTCCACCAAACTGAAGTGCTTAGGAAGGGGGCATTGCATTGCTCTCCTATCCGTGACCTTTGCCCATTGCTTCATCTATGATGCGATTCCACATTTATCTTCTTCTAGTACTTTAGTAAAGGGCTCTCAATTTGAGATTATACACTTCCACATAAACAATTGTTGTCATCCATTCACAACTAAAATTATTTATTAAATTCTATTGTAAAATCTTATTTGTGAAATGATTAGGGAAATTCCTTAAACCAGCCTTTTCGAGTGTCTCTCAAAGTGGAAAGGAATGCCAATGGATAATAGATTTTTGTCATCCTCTCCATTTGAAACCACTTAGCTGATTTACAAGCTATTTAATGCGTCGTAGCTCTGCCCTTATTCAAGAGGCTAAAGCGTGCAAACTAATAACAGCATGTACCCTGAGCATGGAATGCATAAACCGAGTCACTCAATTAAGCATGCTTATAATCCCCATATGTCACAGAATTTTGAGGCATCTATTGAGTAGTTTGGCTATTTTCTTAGATTCCGCTAAAAGCTATAATACACTCACTCTCCTGACGTCAACAGAACATGAGGAAACCTGACCACAAAACTCTTGGCTACTGTGGTCCTGTAGGTCTCTTGTAAGATTAAATCCATATAAAAGCAATGAATTTCCACGCCGGCATCCAGATGGTATATCTCTTATTCGTCCATTTTTTCTAGCTCTCTCTAGCAACAAAAAAAAACGTGATGTCGTGCTATCTATTCTAATTTTGTGATGTTTCGCCTCAAGTCGTTCCATATGACTAATATATGTGTATCTTGAAATTGATTCTACGACTCAAAAATCCCCACATCGTATCCACAGCAGTCAAGATGTCCGGTTTCAATTGCTAACATATAACTACAAGAGATTGTCACTGTCCCCCTGAATCGTTGCAACTTTAACGTCACCTCCAAAGGTTAGGGCTTCCAGAAACTGCAATCGCAAAATTTGAATTCAAAGCAATACACGTACACCGCGACACTTAGACGTAGCAGAATTTTCGGTAAAATATCCGGGGCTAAATTAATGCCATAGAATTCCTATCATAACAACGCTGCTGCCATTTACTTTATTTACAAGGACTGACATTCTAAAGCAAGAGTCGAGGAATAGAGAATTGCAAGTTGACACGGCAATGCGCAAAATTATTTCATCAACCTGATTAGCCTTTAAATAAAAGATTTGCGAACTTGTACATATAAAACCCTAAGAACTGTTTCAAATTGCAACAATCCGTCCCTTCGTTCAGAATTTCCTGACATTTGAAAAGCCAAGGCAACAAATACGCAATGAATGTATACATTAACGAGGTTTGTCTTGCATACCTTAACCTGCAGGCTCCTCGCCTCCCGACCATCAAAATTAACAGAATTCAACAGAAAATACCATGGCTTCACAGAAAGTACACACACAGTAATAAGTGATGCGTGAAGAAAGTTGAAACGAGTGAGAGAAGAATATAAGTTTGAATCTCCGGCCGTACATCCTTGAATCATTCTTTGTTTCGAGAAGGCATTTATTCGTCCAGGTTGCAAATTAATTTATGCAACCTTTAGTTGATTGGCACGTGGGCGGCGCAATTGCGTTGGCTTGACAAAAGGTTTAGATCTTCTTGTGGTTACTTACAGGTGCTGAATGTTGCAACACACGGAAATATTACCCACAAGCGGTTTACAACAATTACCTTGAATTTTTTATACTGTTCGCTACTGTATATTGGATCCATTTGACACGCGGATGGCTGAAAGCATTTGATCTCGATAAAATTACACATTTGATTGGTAAAACCTATTTTACCTGATCTGGTTACCTAACAGCTATCTGAAGAGAAGAATTATTCAGGTTTTTAATCTAGGAGGTAAGGTAACTTACACGATGAGCCATTTTTATAGAAAATTGAGATTTTTTATTTGAAAATAATACATTTATATATAAGTTAATGTTGATTTATTATGGATAAAATATGGTTTTGGTTTATGCATCGTAAAAACAAAGTCAGATTATACATCTTAAGTCCAAAGAGTTTTTGTGAGTATAACGTCAAAATTGTATACTACTCTTTATAAGACCCATCATTGACTATTGTATATAGACCAAAATATATGTTAACTAATTCAAACATCTAACAAACAACATAACATTCCACATTTGCCACAACATATAAGAGAAAAGCATTTTCCTGAAGGACTATGACCCCAACAAGGACAAGCAATAGGAAAGCCTCCTACACAAATATGGACATGCACCACCCATCCATCCAAACGAACATCCCAAGATCGCAAGTCATGACCACTTGGCAAGAGGATGATCCATTTTGTTGATCTACATCAACCTAATAGCTTTGTATGGGAAGTCTTCACGACAACCTCTAGTGTAAACCCCCATGACCTAGTGAAGGTGCACCATCTCCTTTGTTGCCCAATTAGCAACCTAGTTCCCTTTACTACCTATGTGAGAGAGCCTAACATCTTTGAACTCATTAATCAAGATTTTTATTGCCTCAATGATTGATTTTAATCTTCAATTCTTAATATTTTCGTCCTACATTGCCCCTATCACTAGCTTTGAGTCTCCATCCTTTTTCTCTTGCTATCGTTACTCCTTACAACATGGCCTTGGCTTCTGCAAATTGTTAGTTTCAAATCCATAATTGTGAGCAAATAAGCTCACGGGTTGTCCCTCTACATCTCTAAAACCCCCGCTCTTTCTTTTCTTAGATTGCCTTTAACAACACCATCAAAGTGTTGTCAATGAAGTATGCACCTTTGTTGAGTTATCAACTCAACTACCTATTGAAATATGAGAAGACCTCTCAAAGTGTTGGCTTTGATAGTTATAGGTCAACCTCTAGAAGGGGTTGGTTCCATTGGAGCTTCACTTATTCTACTTGATTTGTTGGGAAAAGGGAAAAGGAATGAGACATAAAATAAGCCTCCTTCTATTGGGGTGATGCACCAAACTGGTTTTCAAACCTATATTGCTATTTAGTACACACAATTGCTCAATGAACAAGCTAACCCTTACACAACTCAAATTTTGGCATACTTACACATCAATACTTTATAGGAAAAGTTGAAATTTATTCGGTCCTAGAAAGAAAAAATAGTTTTTTTTACAACTAGAGAGTTGTTCAAACAAATGACATAACCTATAACCAATATAAATTATGTTTCTCTTTGCATAAGGTGTTGAAGAAATGAGACATACTTAAAGGATTTGCATGAAATCGTTGAAAAATACGTCAATCTTTAATGTTTGCATACAAAGAAGCTAATTAGACAAGGTAAATACTTACTTTATTAACTAGCTTATATATATTTAATTTTATAATATATATAAAATACATTGAGAGATATCCTTCTCAAAATGCCTATTAGAGTTTAGGATGAGAAATATTAAAAAAAGGCACCTCGAGAAGGATATCTCTCATCGTATTTTATATATATTATAAAATTATATATATATATATATATATATATATATAAGCTACTAACAATAGTGACACGACACGGAAGACATCAAAGAAGTCAATATATATTTATATAATATTGTATTATTAAATAGAATTATATTAATATATAATAATAATAATAATATATCATAATAATATAATAATATTATAATATAGTATTGTATTATTATTATTATATATATATATATATATATATAGTATTATTTTATTTAATAATATTATAATCGTATTAACTGTGTCAAATTAAGGTAATGATATTATTTTATATTAAAGAATAGTATAGTATTAATAATAGCATTATAATCCTAACTCTACCTCAACCATAACTATTTAATTTATGAATATAGTTAGGGCTCGAATAAGGTTTGTGTTATAGTTTAATTAGCATTATGGTTCAAGCACAATTCGAGTTAAGCTTAACGTTAGGTTAGGGTTGGGGTTAAAAAAAGGTTCAATTGTGGTTAGGGTTTGATTATGGTTAGTGTATGTGGGAAAAGTGGGTCGATAAAACTCAATATGTGAAAATATTGTTAAATGACTTGTCCACACACACACACGGGACTTCTTGGTGCAAGCTATGGAGTAACGACGTGTTACTCAGCTTCCCAAGGTGGGTCCCATGGTTCTCTATCTCACAATGTCCCTCAAACCAATGTTTTTGCTCTCAGATTACTAAGCAAAATGGTTTAGGGATGGTAAATGCAAGAACGAGGGATGCTTTGATAGTTTTTAGAATGAAAGGTATGCTAAGCTATGTATGATTCTAGAAATGCCATAAACTAGATGATAAGATGACAAGGTTAGTATGAATACTATCCTAACATGATATATTTAGTTTATGATTGAGCTAAATGATAAAGAAAGTATTCTAAACATGCATATTTAGAGTAATTCCTGATTTAAAAGAGGGTAAATGATGAGCATAAAAAATGATATAAAAGCTTGAATGTATTTGAGCATAAGTATGATACTACAAATTTGAAGGATGTTTTAAAATGGAGGAATGAGAGCTCTATTTATAGCAAAAATAGGGCAATGGATGGTCAGGATTAAAAGATTTAATCAAGGGTTGAGTTTGAAAGTTGGGGATCCATGTTTGCAATTTGCACCAATGAAATGGTGACAAGTGTCAACATAGGGTTGGGTTGAGAGAAGGGGTTGGAGGCATTAAATACTTGAGGAGACCTCATGGTTATCTAGAGGGTAAGGGTCAAGCTTAAGTTAGGCTTACCTAATGGATTAAGAGTTAATCTAAGGATAAACCTTTGTGCAAATGATTAAGAGATAATCATGGTCAAAGCATTAAAGGCCTGATGAGACCCTTGGGTTGGGTGAAGGTTGAGTTAAAACAAATTCTTTAACCATGTAAGAGGGTTTGTACGTCTACAGTTAGATTAGGGTTTTAAGATGGAGGTAAGTTTTAATTACGGTTGAGGTTTGATTATGACTTGATTGGGGTTCAAGTTGGAGGTAGGGTTTAATTCTAGGGTTAGAGTCAAGCATGGGGATATATTATGGTTAGGTTTCAATTATGGAAAGATTAGGTTTAGGGTTAAGGTTAAGCTACAATTACAGTTATTATTCTAGGATAATGCTTGGGGTAAGGGTTGAGATTCGATTACAATTAGTGTTAAAGTTACAATTAGGTTTTAATTAGGATTAGGGTTAGTCTAACAATTAAATTAGGGTTTAATTAGAGTTAGAGTTAGTGTTAGGATTCAAAAAGTGTTAAGGTTTAAAATAAGAGCATGGTGTTAGTGTTGGGGTTTTATAGTAAAACTTGGTTTCAATTTGGTTTCAAGGTTAGAATTAAAGTTTAATTAGGGTTATCGTTACATTAGCATAAAGATTCAATTGTGATTGGGGTTCAATTAGGTTTAGATTAGGGATAGGGTCAAGGTTAGGTTTGGTTTAGGGTTAAGGTTACTATAGGATTATGGTTTAGATTCAAGATAGTGTTTAATTATGGCTAGGATTAATTTTAGGGTTAGGTTATCATAAGGGTTCAATTATAGTTAGGACCAGAGTTCTATTAGGGTTAGAATTAGGATATTGATTCAATTATATTAGGGTTAGGGTTAAACTAGTATTAGAGTTTAATTATGATTAAGGTTTGAGCTAGATTAGGGTTAAGATTAGATTATGATTAGAGTTCAATTACAGTTAGAGTTAAATTAAGGTTATGGTTAAGTTTAGGGCTAGCGTTCAATTATGGTTAGATTAGGGTTCAAGTTGTAGTTAGGCTTTGATTCTATGGTTAGAGTTAAGTTTAGGGTTAGGTTTCAATTATGGTAAGATTAGGTTTACGATCAAGGTTACGCTACAATTAGGGTTAGTATCATATGATAATGCTTGGGATAAGGGACGGAGCTCAATTAGAATGTGTTAGGGTTAGGGCTATGGTTCAATGAAGAATACAATTATTATTACAATACATTTACGGTTTATTTAGAGTTAGAGTTAGTGTTAAGATTCAAATAGAGCTAGGGTTTAAGGATAAAGAAAGTTCTGAGGGTTAGGATTATATAATAAAGCTTGATTCTAAGGTTAGGGTTAAGATTTAATTGGGGTTATGGTTATGTTAGCAGAAAGATTCAATTAGAGTCAAGGTTCAATTAGATTTAGATTAGGGATATTGTCAAGGTTACAAATTTGATTATAGTGAGGTTTTAACTATAGTTAGGGTTAGTATTAGAGTTTAATAAGGGTTAGAATAAGCGTTACAATTCAATTATAGTAGGGTTAGGGTTAAATTTGGATTCAAGTTCAATTTGGGTTAGGTTTTAGGCTAGAACTCAATTAGAATTAGGGTTTTAATTAGAGTTCAGATTCAATTTTGTAGACAACATTTAATTCTATGGGTAGAGTTAATTTTAGGGTTAGGTTAGGGTTGGCATTCAATTAGAGAGATTAGGGTTAAAGGTTAAGGTTATAGTTAATTAGAGCTAGGGTTCAATTACAATTAGGATTTGATTATTAAACTTTTACATTAGGGTTAGTGTTAGATGAGGATTATATTTTAATTAGGATCAAGGTTTGGGGTAGATTAGGGTTAGGGTTAGATGAGGATTAGAGTTCAATTAGGATTGGAGTTCAATTAGGGTTAGGGTTAAGGTTCAATTAGGGTTAGGGTTAGTGTTAAGTTTAGGGCTAGGGTTCAATTATGGTTTGATAAGAGTTCAAATTTTAGTTAGGGATTAATTATAAGGTTATAATTAAGTTTAGGGCTAGGTTAGGGTTAGGGTTCAATTAGGTCTAGATTAAGCATATTGTCAAGTTTAAGGTTTGAATACGATAAATTTTACTTATAGTTAGGGTTAGTATTAGATTTCAATTGGAGTTAGAATTAGGGTTATGATTCAATTGCATAGGTTTAGGGTTAAATTAGGATTAGTGTTTAATTAGGGTTGGGGTTTGGGCTATAATTTAATTAGGATTAGGGTTCAATTTGGGTTAGGCAGTTTATAATTATAAGGTTATCGTTAAGTTTAGGGTTAGGTTATGGTTAGGTTTTGATTATGGTAAAATTATGTTTAGGGTTAAGGTTAGGCTACAATCAGGG
Organism: Cryptomeria japonica; assembly: GCF_030272615.1. Classification (NCBI taxonomy): domain Eukaryota; kingdom Viridiplantae; phylum Streptophyta; class Pinopsida; order Cupressales; family Cupressaceae; genus Cryptomeria; species Cryptomeria japonica. The sequence continues at coordinate 600,028,180 of NC_081411.1, read as the reverse complement.
TTAGTATTGTAGGATAATGGTTGGCATTCAATCAGAATTTGTGTGAGGGTTAGGGCTAGGGCTCAATTAGAAATAGGGTTAGTATCACAATTGGATTAGGGTGAGACTTAGTATTAGGATTCAAATAGGGTTAAGGTTCAATTAGGATTAGGTTTCATTTATAGTTAGATTAGGGTTCAAGTTGTAGGTAGGGTTTACTTATGTGGTTGGAGAGTTCAAGTTCAGATTTCAGTTATGGTAAGATCAGGTTTAGGGCTAAGGTTATGTTACAATTAGGGTTACTATTGTAGGATAATGCATTCATAATACTTATTATTATTTTCCTATATAATATTAAAAAATCTTCATTACTACATAGTTTTCTTATGATTTTTTTTTCAGATTCAGATAATCCTGTTGTTAGATGACGGAGATGGAAGTGAGAGCTTAGAGCAACACGAGAAGCTAAAGGAGATGAGGGGGATGAGGGTGGAGATGACCGAGGAGGTGGGAGAGGACGGAGAGGAGGCAGGGCTAGAGTCTGAGGAGGACCTTTTGGACAGGTTGGCAGGGTAGGAAGGGTAGGGAGACCACTTCCTATGGTAGGGAGAGATGCAGGTCAGATTGGGAGGGATGCAACAAGGGGATTACCTTCTCCTATATTGGGCAGAGGTGGTGGATTAGACAGAGGTCAGGGGAGGGGGATTGGTTTTGGGCAGATCCGTCTAGATCCAGGGGTGCTAGCAGCACAGTGAGGCTGGGATGAGGGTGAGGAGGACTGAGAGGATCATGTACCACTTATTCATTGGTGAATTATGAGATCCACTCGGATTCAAACTCTAGCAGGTGGAGAGGCAAGAGAGAGGGCTGATGAGGAGTGTATGCAAGATATACCTCAGCAGGATGTGCCACAATAGGAGACCATGGATGACCTTAGAGAATAGATTGATCAACTCAAAGCACACGTATAGGTTCTCCTTATTGAGAAAGATAGAGCTCTGAGGAGATATCGAGATGTACAAGATACACTCGATCATATACAAGGGGTTGATTCTGGTACACTCTCAGTCGACATTGTTAGGGCATTAGTCTGGGCTGCGAAGGAGACAACGCATTAGCAACAATTATATGAGGATCTGGTCTCAGAGAGCCAAAGAGCGGGTAGCTATGCGACTACAATCAAGATGGATACCAGCAGTGGTGGGGTTATGGGGCCTCCTCAGAGGGATCGAGGAGCAGGGCCATCTAGAGGATCTTCTGGTCCATATCCACAGAGAGGGACAAAGTTAGGCGGGAGTGGCACAGGGCATCCTTGAGACTTGATTTTATATCATGAGACATTTTATGTTATTGATTTATTTCTTTGATATCATTGTATACTTGGACTTTTTATTGTTTATGATGATATGAAGACATGGACTCTATATGATGCTTTGATTCATGATTGATTGTGCATTCTACTGTGATGATGATGATGACCTATATGATTTATATCCATTGATTACATAGATGGTACTATGATGATCTTTTCTTTTCTTTCCATTCTATTTTGTGATGATCTATATGCATATGAAAACGATTCTATGATGCTTAAGTTAAATGATTAAATGTAATGATCTATATGGAAAATGCTTATACTGACATATGCAAATGGATGTTTATTTTTATTTTATGGTGTACATGCATATGATGATGAAATGATACTAATGAAATGTATTTGATTTTTATTTTAATGATTTAAATACAATATGATGAGTATGGATGGTAGATGTAAATGCTTATAATAATTAAAGGATGAGATATGAACAATGATGATGTAATAATATGGTTAATGAATCTAAATGCACAAATGCAATTAAATGAACCTAATGGATAAATGATTAATAATGAAACTAATGATAACTAGATACGAAAATGATAATGATAAATTAATCTAATGCAACTAATAATGATATGATCAATTGAAATGGCACTCTATTCAAACTAATGCAATGAATGCAACTAATTAATGATAAATGATAAATGATATAATGATATGCAAACCTAATGATTGAGAGATGAAATGAACCTAAATATTTGAATGCAACCTAATGCAACTTAATATGATCAGTGCAAATTATTTTTGTTTGTCCAAATATACTCAATCTTTATTTCGACCATTGATCTCCAATGAAAGGTGATGAAATGCTTATAACGTAACTGAAAATGAATACTTATAATGCAAATGATAATGAACTAATCAAAATGATACCGCCATTTCTCATAGCGCTTGATTTCATCATTGAGCTTTTAAAATGTTGTAAGAAAATACAAGCAACTTGACATAATGATTCAAGCTAACCTGAGTACTTCTTACATAGATTTTGATATAGCAAGTTAATACAAGCAACTTGATATGATGAATCAAGTTGACCTGAGTATTTCTTGCATAACAAACCAAGATTATCCCTTTTCATGCATGACTCAAAACATCCTCCATGATCTTTTTCCAATCATATCCTTAGAAAAGTACATGCCTTACTAAGAGATAAACCGCAAACAACAAACAAAGAAAATAATCATGCGCCATCATAGCTCCTCTAGTCATGAACATCATTGAGTTGCATAGGGTACATGATTAGTAAAAATCAAGATATAAACATTGAATCATGTATGTCGTACATATATGCTCTCATAGTCATTAATTGATACAATCATCTTGAAGAATAATCATTGATAATCCTTCATTACTTGTTGGTTGAATCTTTGTATTATGAGTTTCACAATTCATTTGTTACAAATGTCTTGATCTTTGTTGCCTTGTTGTTTGTCATCTGTCTCAAAACCCTAGGCGTTTTTGGTTTTTCTAAGTTTTTGAATGTTTTTAGATTTTTTGAAGCTTTTAAAGATGCCCTTAGCAAAATAATTTTAGGATTTTGCCCCTAGTGGAAAAAAACTTTATGATGGATGATCCAACCCATGGTGGGATACAATGCAGATATGATTGATTCTGATAAAATCCAAGACAGTGACTATGCTAAGTATGTCAAAGATTGATAACTATTGACAAGCTGCATATTTCCTGCTAATGGTTCAAAGCAATGGATGCAATAGATGAAATGGATAAGCTAGGATGGATAGATGAGATAGGATGGATAGATGCAATAAGATGGATAGATGCGCAAAGCAATCTCAAAGATGAAAGAACCCAATTTTGATTTAGCACCTGTTTACTGGGTTTTCACCATCTAAATTTATTGCATTTTTTCCATATTTGATTTTTTTTTTGGTACTGTTTTTGTTGTTTTACACTATTTTTGTATTTTTCTTTTTATGCTTTTTAGGGATTTTTGTTGCTTTTCTAATTTTTAGGCTTTTACTGGTTTTTCATTGTTTTTTGGTATTTTCTGTTGATACTTTTAAGCATAGAATTTCTTCAAATGCATAGTATTGATAGGCTCATTGAACCTATCACCTTCTGGTGTAGATAATCGGTACACTCTTGAACCATATGCTGCTACCACGAGAAAGGGACCCAACTAGTTTGGCTCAAATTTACCTTTCTTTTCTCGATCTTGTTGATTGCGTGGATTTTCTCTTAGGACTAGATCTCCAATCTGAAAAATGTGTGGCTTAACTCTATGGTCGTAACTTTTCGCCATCCCCTATTGGTATGATTTTAAATGCTCTGAAGCATTTTGGCGACATTCCTAAATCAGCTCAAGTTCTTGAAGTCTAGAGACTCATTGTTCTTCCTCTGGGATAAGACCTTTCAAGGATACTTGTTGAGAAGGTATCTCTACTTCTACTAGTAATATGACTTCTAATCCATAGACTAGACAATATGGAGTTGCCCTCGTTGGTGTGCAAATATTGGTTTGGTATGCCTATAGAGCAGGATTTAGCTAAATATGTCAGTCTTTACCAGCTTCATTGATTGTTTTCTTCAAGATCTTTAGGATTATTTTATTTGATGCCTCAACTTGACTGTTTCCCTGTGGCTAATATGGTGTAGAAAACCTA